>NC_082707.1:99381760-100581760 GCF_030144855.1 Hypanus sabinus | reverse complement strand
TGGAGAGAGGAGACTGCCTTTTGCTCACAGGTGGGATCACTCTGCTACTGGAGTGGGGAGACTGCCTGTTGATCGCTGGTGGGATCACTCTGTTACTGGAGAGGGGAGACTGCCTTTTGCTCACAGGTGGGATCACTCTGTTACTGGAGAGGGGAGACTGCCTTTTGTTCACTGGTGGGATCACTCTGTTACTGGAGAGGGGAGACTGCCTTTTGTTCACTGGTGGGATCACTCTGTTACTGGAGAGGGGATACTGCCTTTTGATCACTGGGGGATCACTCTGTTACTGGAGAGGGGAGACTGCCTTTTGTTCACTGGTGGGATCACTCTGTTACTGGAGAGGGGAGACTGCCTTTTGATCACTGCTGGGATCACTCTGTTACCGGTGAGGGGAGACTGCCTTTTGATCACTGGGTGTGTTCACTGTTACTGGAGAGAGGAGGCTGCCTTTTGTTCACTGGTGGGATCACTTTTACTGGAGAGTGGAGATAGCCTGTTGATCGCTGGTGGGATCACTCTGTTACTGGAGAGGGGAGACTGCCTTTTTTTAACAGGTGGGATCACTGTTACTGGAGAGAGGAGACTGCCTTTTCATCACTGCTGGGATTTCTCTGCGACTGGAGCGGGGAGACTGCCTTTTGATCGCTGGTGGGATCACTCTGTTACTGGAAAGGGGTGACTGCCTTTTGATCACTGGTGTTATCACTCTGTTACTGGAGAGGGTAGACTGCCTTTTGATCACTGGTGTTATCACTCTGTTACTGGAGGGGGAGACTGCCTTTTGATCACTGGGGGGTCACTCTGTTACTGGAGAGAGGAGACTGCCTTTTGATCACTGGTGGGATCACTCTGTTACTGGAGAGGGGAGACTGCCTTTTGATCATGGGGGGATCACTCTGTTACTGGAGAGGGAGACTGCCTTTTGATCACTGGTGGGATCACTCTTTTACTGGAGAGAGGAGACTGCCTTTTGATCACTGGTGTTATCACTCTGTTACTGGAGGGGGAGACTGCCTTTTGATCACTAGGGGGTCACTCTGTTACTGGAGAGAGGAGACTGCCATTTGATCACTGGTGGGATCACTCTGTTACTGGAGAGGGGAGACTGCCTTTTGATCACTGGGGGATCACTCTGTTACTGGAGAGGGAGACTGCCTTTTGATCACTGTAGGGATCACTCTGTTACTGGAGAGAGGAGACTGCCTATTGATCACTGGTGTTATCACTCTGTTACTGGAGAGGGTAGACTGCCTTTTGATTACTGGTGTTATCACTCCGTTACTGGAGAGGGTAGACTGCCTTTTGATCACTGGTGGGATCACTCTGTTACTGGAGAGGGGAGTCTGCCTTTTAATCACTGGTGTTATCACTGTGTTACTGGAGAGGGTGTACTGCCTTTTGATCACTGGTGGGATCACTCTGTTACTGGAGAGGGTAGACGGCCTTTTGATCACTGGTGGGATCACTCTGTTACTGAAGAGGGGAGACTGCCTTTTGATCACTGGGGGGTCACTCTGTTACTGGAGAGAGGAGACTGCCTTTTGATCACTAGTGGGATCACTGTGTTACTGGAGAGGGGAGACTGCCTTTTGATCACTGGGGGATCACTCTGTTACTGGAGAGGGAGACTGCCTTTTGATCACTGGTGGGATCACTCTGTTACTGGAGAGGGGAGACTGCCTTTTCCTCACAGGTGGGATCACTCTGTTACTGGAGAGGGGAGACTGCCTTTTGTTCACTGGTGGGATCACTCTGTTACTGGAGAGGGGAGACTGCCTTTTTTTCACTGGTGGGATCACTCTGTTACTGGAGAGGGGAGACTGCCTTTTTTTCACTGGTGGGATCACTCTGTTACTGGAGAGGGGAGACTGCTTTTTGATCACGGTGGGATCACTCTGTTACTTGAGGGGGAGACTGCCTTTTGATCACAGGTGGGATCGCTCTGTTACTGAGAGAGGAGACAGCCTGTTGATCACTGGTGGGATCACTCTGTTACTGGAGAGGGGAGACTGCCTTTTGATCGCTGGTGGGATCACTATTACTGGAGAGAGGAGACTGCCTTTTGATCACAGGTGGGATCGCTCTGTTACTGAGAGAGGAGACAGCCTGTTGATCACTGGTGGGATCACTCTGTTACCGGAGAGGGGAGACTGCCTTTTGTTCTCTGGTGAGATCACTCTGTTACTGGAAAGAGGAGACTGCCTTTTTATCACTGGTGGGATCACTCTGTTGCTGGAGAGTGGAGACTGCCTGTTGATCGCTGGTGAGATCTCTTTGTAATGGTAGAGGGGAGACTGCCTTTTGATCACTGGTGGGATCAACTCTGTTACTGGAGAGAGGAGACTGCCGTTTGCTCACAGGTGGGATCACTCTGTTACTGGAGAGAGGAGACTGCCTTTTGCTCACAGCTGGGATCACTCTGTTACTGTCGTGGGGAGACTGCCTGTTGCTCACAGGTGGGATCACTCTGTTAATGGAGAGGGGAGACTGCCTGTTGATCGCTGGTGGGATCACTCTGTTACTGGAGAGTGTAGACCTCCTTTTGATCACTGGTGGGATCACTCTGTTACTGGAGTGGGGTGAATGCCTGTTGATCGCTGTGGGATCACTCTGTTACTGGAGGGGGAGACTGCCTTTTGATCACTAGGGGGTCACACTGTTACTGGAGAGAGGAGACTGCCATTTGATCACTGGTGGGATCACTCTGTTACTGGAGAGGGGAGACTGCCTTTTGATCACTGGGGGATCACTCTGTTACTGGAGAGGGAGACTGCCTTTTGATCACTGTAGGGATCACTCTGTTACTGGAGAGAGGAGACTGCCTATTGATCACTGGTGTTATCACTCTGTTACTGGAGAGGGTAGACTGCCTTTTGATTACTGGTGTTATCACTCCGTTACTGGAGAGGGTAGACTGCCTTTTGATCACTGGTGGGATCACTCTGTTACTGGAGAGGGGAGTCTGCCTTTTGATCACTGGTGTTATCACTGTGTTACTGGAGAGGGTGTACTGCCTTTTGATCACTGGTGGGATCACTCTGTTACTGGAGAGGGTAGACGGCCTTTTGATCACTGGTGGGATCACTCTGTTACTGAAGAGGGGAGACTGCCTTTTGATCACTGGGGGGTCACTCTGTTACTGGAGAGAGGAGACTGCCTTTTGATCACTAGTGGGATCACTGTGTTACTGGAGAGGGGAGACTGCCTTTTGATCACTGGGGGATCACTCTGTTACTGGAGAGGGAGACTGCCTTTTGATCACTGGTGGGATCACTCTGTTACTGGAGAGGGGAGACTGCCTTTTGCTCACAGGTGGGATCACTCTGTTACTGGAGAGGGGAGACTGCCTTTTGTTCACTGGTGGGATCACTCTGTTACTGGAGAGGGGAGACTGCCTATTTTTCACTGGTGGGATCACTCTGTTACTGGAGAGGGGAGACTGCCTTTTTTTCACTGGTGGGATCACTCTGTTACTGGAGAGGGGAGACTGCTTTTTGATCACTGGGGGATCACTCTGTTACTTGAGGGGGAGACTGCCTTTTGATCACAGGTGGGATCGCTCTGTTACTGAGAGAGGAGACAGCCTGTTGATCACTGGTGGGATCACTCTGTTACTGGAGAGGGGAGACTGCCTTTTGATCGCTGGTGGGACACTCTGTTACTGGAGAGAGGAGACTGCCTTTTGATCACTGGTGGGATCACTCTGTTACTGGAGAGGGGAGACTGCCTTTTGATCATGGGGGGATCACTCTTTTACTGGAGAGAGGAGACTGCCTTTTGATCACTGGTGTTATCACTCTGTTACTGGAGGGGGAGACCGCCTTTTGATCACTAGGGGGTCACTCTGTTACTGGAGAGAGGAGACTGCCATTTGATCACTGGTGGGATCACTCTGTTACTGGAGAGGGGAGACTGCCTTTTGATCACTGGGGGATCACTCTGTTACTGGAGAGGGAGACTGCCTTTTGATCACTGTAGGGATCACTCTGTTACTGGAGAGAGGAGACTGCCTATTGATCACTGGTGTTATCACTCTGTTACTGGAGAGGGTAGACTGCCTTTTGATTACTGGTGTTATCACTCCGTTACTGGAGAGGGTAGACTGCCTTTTGATCACTGGTGGGATCACTCTGTTACTGGAGAGGGGAGTCTGCCTTTTGATCACTGGTGTTATCACTGTGTTACTGGAGAGGGTGTACTGCCTTTTGATCACTGGTGGGATCACTCTGTTACTGGAGAGGGTAGACGGCCTTTTGATCACTGGTGGGATCACTCTGTTACTGAAGAGGGGAGACTGCCTTTTGATCACTGGGGGGTCACTCTGTTACTGGAGAGAGGAGACTGCCTTTTGATCACTAGTGGGATCACTGTGTTACTGGAGAGGGGAGACTGCCTTTTGATCACTGGGGGATCACTCTGTTACTGGAGAGGGAGACTGCCTTTTGATCACTGGTGGGATCACTCTGTTACTGGAGAGGGGAGACTGCCTTTTGCTCACAGGTGGGATCACTCTGTTACTGGAGAGGGGAGACTGCCTTTTGTTCACTGGTGGGATCACTCTGTTACTGGAGAGGGGAGACTGCCTTTTTTTCACTGGTGGGATCACTCTGTTACTGGAGAGGGGAGACTGCCTTTTTTTCACTGGTGGGATCACTCTGTTACTGGAGAGGGGAGACTGCTTTTTGATCACTGGGGGATCACTCTGTTACTTGAGGGGGAGACTGCCTTTTGATCACAGGTGGGATCGCTCTGTTACTGAGAGAGGAGACAGCCTGTTGATCACTGGTGGGATCACTCTGTTACTGGAGAGGGGAGACTGCCTTTTGATCGCTGGTGGGATCACTATTACTGGAGAGAGGAGACTGCCTGTTGATCACAGGTGGGATCGCTCTGTTACTGAGAGAGGAGACAGCCTGTTGATCACTGGTGGGATCACTCTGTTACCGGAGAGGGGAGACTGCCTTTTGTTCTCTGGTGAGATCACTCTGTTACTGGAAAGAGGAGACTGCCTTTTTATCACTGGTGGGATCACTCTGTTGCTGGAGAGTGGAGACTGCCTGTTGATCGCTGGTGAGATCTCTTTGTAATGGTAGAGGGGAGACTGCCTTTTGATCACTGGTGGGATCAACTCTGTTACTGGAGAGAGGAGACGGCCTTTTGATCACAGGTGGGATCACTCTGTTACTGGAGAGAGGAGCCTGCCGTTTGCTCACAGGTGGGATCACTCTGTTACTGGAGAGAGGAGACTGCCTTTTGCTCACAGCTGGGATCACTCTGTTACTGTCGTGGGGAGACTGCCTGTTGCTCACAGGTGGGATCACTCTGTTAATGGAGAGGGGAGACTGCCTGTTGATCGCTGGTGGGATCACTCTGTTACTGGAGAGTGTAGACCTCCTTTTGATCACTGGTGGGATCACTCTGTTACTGGAGAGAGGAGACTGCCTTTTGATAGCTGGTGGGATCACTTTGTTACTGGAGAGGGGAGACTGCCTGTTGATCGCTGTGGGATCACTGTTACTGGAGAGGGGAGACTGCCTTTTGTTCACTGGTGGGATCACTCTGTTACTGGAGAGGGGAGACTGCCTTTTTTTCACTGGTGGGATCACTCTGTTACTGGAGAGGGGAGACTGCCTTTTGCTCACAGGTGGGATCACTCTGTTACTGGAGAGAGGAGACTGCCTTTTTCTCACAGGTGGGATCACTCTGTTACTGGGGAGATGAGACTGCCTTTTGTTCACTGGTGGGATCACTCTGTTACTGGTGAGGGGAGACTGCCTTTTGATCACTGGGTGTGTTCACTGTTACTGGAGAGAGGAGACTGCCTTTTGTTCACTGGTGGGATCACTTTTACTGGAGAGAGGAGACAGCCTGTTGATCGCTGGTGGGATCACTCTGTTACTGGAGAGGGGAGACTGCCTTTTGTTCACAGGTGGGATCACTGTTACTGGAAAGAGGAGACTGCCTTTTCATCACTGCTGGGATCTCTCTGCGACTGGAGCGGGGAGACTGCCTTTTGATCGCTGGTGGGATCAATCTGTTACTGGAGAGGGGAGACTGCCTTTTGATCACTGGTGTTATCACTCTGTTACTGGAGAGGGTAGACTGCCTTTTGATCACGGGGGGATCACTCTGTTACTGGAGGGGGAGACTGCCTTTTGATTACTGGGGGGTCACTCTGTTACTGGAGAGAGGAGACTGCCATTTGATCACTGGTGGGATCACTCTGTTACTGGAGAGGGGAGACTGCCTTTTGATCACTGGGGGATCACTCTGTTACTGGAGAGGGAGACTGCCTTTTGATCACTAGTGGGATCACTCTGTTACTGGAGAGAGGAGACTGCCTATTGATCACTGGTGTTAACACTCTGTTACTGGAGAGGGTAGACTGCCTTTTGATCACTGGTGTTATCACTCCGTTACTGGAGAGGGTAGACTGCCTTTTGATCACTGGTGGGATCACTCTGTTACTGGAGAGGGGAGTCTGCCTTTTGATCACTGGTGTTATCACTGTGTTACTGGAGAGGGTGTACTGCCTTTTGATCACTGGTGGGATCACTCTGTTACTGGAGAGGGTAGACGGCCTTTTGATCACTGGTGGGATCACTCTGTTACTGAAGAGGGGAGACTGCCTTTTGATCACTGGGGGGTCACTCTGTTACTGGAGAGAGGAGACTGCCTTTTGATCACTAGTGGGATCACTGTGTTACTGGAGAGGGGAGACTGCCTTTTGATCACTGGGGGATCACTCTGTTACTGGAGAGGGAGACTGCCTTTTGATCACTGGTGGGATCACTCTGTTACTGGAGAGGGGAGACTGCCTTTTGCTCACAGGTGGGATCACTCTGTTACTGGAGAGGGGAGACTGCCTTTTGTTCACTGGTGGGATCACTCTGTTACTGGAGAGGGGAGACTGCCTTTTTTTCACTGGTGGGATCACTCTGTTACTGGAGAGGGGAGACTGCCTTTTTTTCACTGGTGGGATCACTCTGTTACTGGAGAGGGGAGACTGCCTTTTGCTCACAGGTGGGATCACTCTGTTACTGGAGAGAGGAGACTGCCTTTTGCTCACAGGTGGGATCACTCTGTTACTGGGGAGGGGAGACTGCCTTTTGTTCACTGGTGGGATCACTCTGTTACTGGTGAGGGGAGACTGCCTTTTGATCACTGGGTGTGTTCACTGTTACTGGAGAGAGGAGACTGCCTTTTGTTCACTGGTGGGATCACTTTTACTGGAGAGTGGAGACTGCCTTTTGTTCACTGGTGGGATCACTCTGTTACTGGAGAGGGGAGACTGCCTTTTTTTCACTGGTGGGATCACTCTGTTACTGGAGAGGGGAGACTGCCTTTTTTTCACTGGTGGGATCACTCTGTTACTGGAGAGGGGAGACTGCTTTTTGATCACTGGGGGATCACTCTGTTACTTGAGGGGGAGACTTTCTTTTGATCACAGGTGGGATCGCTCTGTTACTGAGAGAGGAGACAGCCTGTTGATCACTGGTGGGATCACTCTGTTACTGGAGAGGGGAGACTGCCTTTTGATCGCTGGTGGGATCACTCTATTACTGGAGAGAGGAGACTGCCTTTTGATCACAGGTGGGATCGCTCTGTTACTGAGAGAGGAGACAGCCTGTTGATCACTGGTGGGATCACTCTGTTACCGGAGAGGGGAGACTGCCTTTTGTTCTCTGGTGAGATCACTCTGTTACTGGAAAGAGGAGACTGCCTTTTTATCACTGGTGGGATCACTCTGTTGCTGGAGAGTGGAGACTGCCTGTTGATCGCTGGTGAGATCTCTTTGTAATGGTGGAGGGGAGACTGCCTTTTGATCACTGGTGGGATCAACTCTGTTACTGGAGAGAGGAGACGGCCTTTTGATCACAGGTGGGATCACTCTGTTACTGGAGAGAGGAGCCTGCCGTTTGCTCACAGGTGGGATCACTCTGTTACTGGAGAGAGGAGACTGCCTTTTGCTCACAGCTGGGATCACTCTGTTACTGTCCTGGGGAGACTGCCTGTTGCTCACAGGTGGGATCACTCTGTTAATGGAGAGGGGAGACTGCCTGTTGATCGCTGGTGGGATCACTCTGTTACTGGAGAGTTTAGACCTCCTTTTGATCACTGGTGGGATCACTCTGTTACTGGAGAGAGGAGACTGCCTTTTGATAGCTGGTGGGATCACTTTGTTACTGGAGAGGGGAGACTGCCTGTTGATAGCTGTGGGATCACTGTTACTGGAGAGGGGAGACTGCCTTTTGTTCACTGGTGGGATCACTCTGTTACTGGAGAGGGGAGACTGCCTTTTTTTCACTGGTGGAATCACTCTGTTACTGGAGAGGGGAGACTGCCTTTTGCTCACAGGTGGGATCACTCTGTTACTGGAGAGAGGAGACTGCCTTTTGCTCACAGGTGGGATCACTCTGTTACTGGGGAGGGGAGACTGCCTTTTGTTCACTGGTGGGATCACTCTGTTACTGGTGAGGGGAGTCTGCCTTTTGATCACTGGGTGTGTTCACTGTTACTGGAGAGAGGAGACTGCCTTTTGTTCACTGGTGGGATCACTTTTACTGGAGAGTGGAGACAGCCTGTTGATCGCTGGTGGGATCACTCTGTTACTGGAGAGGGGAGACTGCCTTTTGTTCACAGGTGGGATCACTGTTACTGGAAAGAGGAGACTGCCTTTTCATCACTGCTGGGATCTCTCTGCGACTGGAGCGGGGAGACTGCCTTTTGATCGCTGGTGGGATCAATCTGTTACTGGAGAGGGGAGACTGCCTTTTGATCACTGGTGTTATCACTCTGTTACTGGAGAGGGTAGACTGCCTTTTGATCACGGGGGGATCACTCTGTTACTGGAGAGGGAGACTGCCTTTTGATCACTGGTGGGATCACTCTGTTACTGGAGGGGGAGACTGCCTTTTGATCACTGGGGGGTCACTCTGTTACTGGAGAGAGGAGACTGCCATTTGATCACTGGTGGGATCACTCTGTTACTGGAGAGGGGAGACTGCCTTTTGATCACTGGGGGATCACTCTGTTACTGGAGAGGGAGACTGCCTTTTGATCACTGGTGGGATCACTCTGTTACTGGAGAGAGGAGACTGCCTATTGATCACTGTGGGATCACTCTGTTACTGGAGAGGGTAGACTGCCTTTTGATCACTGGTGTTATCACTCCGTTACTGGAGAGGGTAGACTGCCTTTTGATCACTGGTGGGATCACTCTGTTACTGGAGAGGGGAGTCTGCCTTTTGATCACTGGTGTTATCACTGTGTTACTGGGGAGGGTGTACTGCCTTTTGATCACTGGTGGGATCACTCTGTAACTGGAGAGGGTAGACGGCCTTTTGATCACTGGTGGGATCACTCTGTTACTGAAGAGGGGAGACTGCCTTTTGATCACTGGGGGGTCACTCTGTTACTGGAGAGAGGAGACTGCCTTTTGATCACTAGTGGGATCACTGTGTTACTGGAGAGGGGAGACTGCCTTTTGATCACTGGGGGATCACTCTGTTACTGGAGAGGGAGACTGCCTTTTGATCACTGGTGGGATCACTCTGTTACTGGAGAGGGGAGACTGCCTTTTGCTCACAGGTGGGATCACTCTGTTACTGGAGAGGGGAGACTGCCTTTTGTTCACTGGTGGGATCACTCTGTTACTGGAGAGGGGAGACTGCCTTTTTTTCACTGTTGGGATCACTCTGTTACTGGAGAGGGGAGACTGCTTTTTGATCACTGGGGGATCACTCTGTTACTTGAGGGGGAGACTGCCTTTTGATCACAGGTGGGATCACTCTGTTACTGAGAGAGGAGACAGCCTGTTGATCACTGGTGGGATCACTCTGTTGCTGGAGAGGGGAGACTGCCTTTTGATCGCTGGTGGGATCACTCTATTACTGGAGAGAGGAGACTGCCTTTTGATCACAGGTGGGATCGCTCTGTTACTGAGAGAGGAGACAGCCTGTTGAACACTGGGGGATCACACTGTTACTGGAGAGGGGAGACTGCCTTTTGATCACAGTTGGGATCACTCTGTTACTGGAGAGAGGAGACTGCCTTTTGCTCACAGCTGGGATCACTCTGTTACTGTCGTGGGGAGACTGCCTGTTGCTCACAGGTGGGATCACTCTGTTAATGGAGAGGGGAGACTGCCTGTTGATCGCTGGTGGGATCACTCTGTTACTGGAGAGTGTAGACCTCCTTTTGATCACTGGTGGGATCACTCTGTTACTGGAGAGGGGAGACTGCCTGTTGATCGCTGTGGGATCACTGTTACTGGAGAGGGGAGACTGCCTTTTGTTCACTGGTGGGATCACTCTGTTACTGGAGAGGGGAGACTGCCTTTTTTTCACTGGTGGGATCACTCTGTTACTGGAGAGGGGAGACTGCCTTTTGCTCACAGGTGGGATCACTCTGTTACTGGAGAGAGGAGACTGCCTTTTGCTCACAGGTGGGATCACTCTGTTACTGGTGAGGGGAGACTGCCTTTTGATCACTGGGTGTGTTCACTGTTACTGGAGAGAGGAGACTGCCTTTTGTTCACTGGTGGGATCACTTTTACTGGAGAGTAGAGACAGCCTGTTGATCGCTGGTGGGATCACTCTGTTACTGGAGAGGGGAGACTGCCTTTTGTTCACAGGTGGGATCACTGTTACTGGAAAGAGGAGACTGCCTTTTCATCACTGCTGGGATCTCTCTGCGACTGGAGCGGGGAGACTGCCTTTTGATCGCTGGAGGGATCAATCTGTTACTGGAGAGGGGAGACTGCCTTTTGATCACTGGTGTTATCACTCTGTTACTGGAGAGGGAGACTGCCTTTTGATCACTGGTGGGATCACTCTTTTACTGGAGAGAGGAGACTGCCTTTTGATCACTGGTGTTATCACTCTGTTACTGGAGGGGGAGACTGCCTTTTGATCACTGGGGGGTTACTCTGTTACTGGAGAGAGGAGACTGCCATTTGATCACTGGTGGGATCACTCTGTTACTGGAGAGGGGAGACTGCCTTTTGATCACTGGTGGATCACTCTGTTACTGGAGAGGGAGACTGCCTTTTGATCACTGGTGGTATCACTCTGTTACTGGAGAGAGGAGACTGCCTATTGATCACTGGTGTTATCACTCTGTTACTGGAGAGGGTAGACTGCCTTTTGATCACTGGTGTTATCACTCCATTACTGGAGAGGGTAGACTGCCTTTTGATCACTGGTGGGATCACTCTGTTACTGGAGAGGGGAGTCTGCCTTTTGATCACTGGTGTTATCACTGTGTTACTGGAGAGGGTGTACTGCCTTTTGATCACTGGTGGGATCACTCTGTTACTGGAGAGGGTAGACGGCCTTTTGATCACTGGTGGGATCACTCTGTTACTGAAGAGGGGAGACTGCCTTTTGATCACTAGGGGGTCACTCTGTTACTGGAGAGGGGAGTCTGCCTTTTGATCACTGGTGTTATCACTCTGTTACTGGAGAGAGGAGACTGCCTTTTGCTCACAGCTGGGATCACTCTGTTACTGTCGTGGGGAGACTGCCTGTTGCTCAGAGGTGGGATCACTCTGTTAATGGAGAGGGGAGACTGCCTGTTGATCGCTGGTGGGATCACTCTGTTACTGGAGAGTGTAGACCTCCTTTTGATCACTGGTGGGATCACTCTGTTACTGGAGAGAGGAGACTGCCTTTTGATAGCTGGTGGGATCACTTTGTTACTGGAGAGGGGAGACTGCCTGTTGATCGCTGTGGAATCACTGTTACTGGAGAGGGGAGACTGCCTTTTGTTCACTGGTGGGATCACTCTGTTACTGGAGAGGGGAGACTGCCTTTTTTTCACTGGTGGGATCACTCTGTTACTGGAGAGGGTAGACTGCCTTTTGATCACTGGTGTTATCACTCTGTTACTGGAGAGGGTAGACGGCCTTTTGATCACTGGTGGGATCACTCTGTTACTGAAGAGGGGAGACTGCCTTTTTATCACTGGGGGGTCACTCTGTTACTGGAGAGAGGAGACTGCCTTTTGATCACTAGTGGGATCACTGTGTTACTGGAGAGGGGAGACTGCCTTTTGCTCACAGGAGGGATCACTCTGTTACTGGGGAGGGGAGACTGCCTTTTGTTCACTGGTGGGATCACTCTGTTACTGGTGAGGGGAGACTGCCTTTTGATCACTGGGTGTGTTCACTGTTACTGGAGAGAGGAGACTGCCTTTTGTTCACTGGTGGTATCACTTTTACTGGAGAGTGGAGACAGCCTGTTGATCGCTGGTGGGATCACTCTGTTACTGGAGAGGGGAGACTGCCTTTTGTTCACAGGTGGGATCACTGTTACTGGAAAGAGGAGACTGCCTTTTGATCACTGGGGGATCACTCTGTTACTGGAGAGGGAGACTGCCTTTTGATCACTGGTGGGATCACTCTGTTACTGGAGAGGGTAGACTGCCTTTTGATCACTGGTGTTATCACTCTGTTACTGAAGAGGGGAGACTGCCTTTTTATCACTGGGGGGTCACTCTGTTACTGGAGAGAGGAGACTGCCTTTTGATCACTAGTGGGATCACTGTGTTACTGGAGAGGGGAGACTGCCTTTTGATCACTGGGGGATCACTCGGTTACTGGAGAGGGAGACTGCCTTTTGATCACTGGTGGGATCACTCTGTTACTGGAGAGGGGAGACTGCCTTTTTTTCACTGGTGGGATCACTCTGTTACTGGAGAGGGGAGACTGCCTTTTGCTCACAGGTGGGATCACTCTGTTACTGGAGAGAGGAGACTGCCTTTTGCTCACAGGAGGGATCACTCTGTTACTGGGGAGGGGAGACTGCCTTTTGTTCACTGGTGGGATCACTCTGTTACTGGTGAGGGGAGACTGCCTTTTAATCACTGGGTGTGTTCACTGTTACTGGAGAGAGGAGACTGCCTTTTGTTCACTGGTGGGATCACTTTTACTGGAGAGTGGAGACAGCCTGTTGATCGCTGGTGGGATCACTCTGTTACTGGAGAGGGGAGACTGCCTTTTGTTCACAGGTGGGATCACTGTTACTGGAAAGAGGAGACTGCCTTTTGATCACTGGGGGATCACTCTGTTACTGGAGAGGGAGACTGCCTTTTGATCACTGGTGTTATCACTCTGTTACTGGAGAGGGTAGACTGCCTTTTGATCACTGGTGTTATCACTCCGTTACTGGAGAGAGGAGACTGCCTTTTGATCACTGGTGTTATCACTCTGTTACTGGAGAGGGTAGACTGCCTTTTGATCACTGGTGGTATCACTCTGTTACTGGAGAGGGGAGTTTGCCTTTTGATGACTGGTGTTATCACTGTGTTACTGGAGAGGGTGGACTGCCTTTTGATCACTGGTGGGATCACTCTGTTACTGCAGAGGGTAGACTGCCTTTTGATCACTGGTGTTATCACTCTGTTACTGGAGAGGGTAGACGGCCTTTTGATCACTGGTGGGATCACTCTGTTACTGAAGAGGGGAGACTGCCTTTTTATCACTGGGGGGTCTCTCTGTTACTGGAGAGAGGAGACTGCCTTTTGATCACTAGTGGGATCACTGTGTTACTGGAGAGGGGAGACTGCCTTTTGATCACTGGGGGATCACTCTGTTACTGGAGAGGGAGACTGCCTTTTGATCACTGGTGGGATCACTCTGTTACTGGAGAGGGGAGACTGCCTTTTTTTCACTGGTGGGATCACACTGTTACTGGAGAGGGGAGACTGCCTTTTGCTCACAGGTGGGATCACTCTGTTACTGGAGAGAGGAGACTGCCTTTTGCTCACAGGAGGGATCACACTGTTACTGGGGAGGGGAGACTGCCTTTTGTTCACTGGTGGGTTCACTCTGTTACTGGTGAGGGGAGACTACCTTTTTAATCACTGGGTGTGTTCACTGTTACTGGAGAGAGGAGACTGCCTTTTGTTCACTGGTGGGATCACTTTTACTGGAGAGTGGAGACAGCCTGTTGATCGCTGGTGGGATCACTCTGTTACTGGAGAGGGGAGACTGCCTTTTGTTCACAGGTGGGATCACTGTTACTGGAAAGAGGAGACTGCCTTTTCATCACTGCTGGGATCTCTCTGCGACTGGAGCGGGGAAACTGCCTTTTTATCACTGGGGGGTCACTCTGTTACTGGAGAGAGGAGACTGCCTTTTGATCACTAGTGGGATCACTGTGTTACTGGAGAGGGGAGACTGCCTTTTGATCACTGGGGGATCACTCTGTTACTGGAGAGGGAGACTGCCTTTTGATCACTGGTGGGATCACTCTGTTACTGGAGAGGGGAGACTGCCTTTTTTTCACTGGTGGGATCACTCTGTTACTGGAGAGGGGAGACTGCCTTTTGCTCACAGGTGGGATCACTCTGTTACTGGAGAGAGGAGACTGCCTTTTGCTCACAGGAGGGATCACTCTGTTACTGGGGAGGGGAGACTGCCTTTTGTTCACTGGTGGGATCAATCTGTTACTGGTGAGGGGAGACTGCCTTTTGATCACTGGGTGTGTTCACTGTTACTGGAGAGAGGAGACTGCCTTTTGTTCACTGGTGGGATCACTTTTACTGGAGAGTGGAGACAGCCTGTTGATCGCTGGTGGGATCACTCTGTTACTGGAGAGGGGAGACTGCCTTTTGTTCACAGGTGGGATCACTGTTACTGGAAAGAGGAGACTGCCTTTTGATCACTGGGGGATCACTCTGTTACTGGAGAGGGAGACTGCCTTTTGATCACTGGTGTTATCACTCTGTTACTGGAGAGGGTAGACTGCCTTTTGATCACTGGTGTTATCACTCCGTTACTGGAGAGAGGAGACTGCCTTTTGATCACTGGTGTTATCACTCTGTTACTGGAGAGGGTAGACTGCCTTTTGATCACTGGTGGTATCACTCTGTTACTGGAGAGGGGAGTTTGCCTTTTGATCACTGGTGTTATCACTGTGTTACTGGAGAGGGTGGACTGCCTTTTGATCACTGGTGGGATCACTCTGTTACTGGAGAGGGTAGACTGCCTTTTGATCACTGGTGTTATCACTCTGTTACTGGAGAGGGTAGACGGCCTTTTGATCACTGGTGGGATCACTCTGTTACTGAAGAGGGGAGACTGCCTTTTTATCACTGGGGGGTCACTCTGTTACTGGAGAGAGGAGACTGCCTTTTGATCACTAGTGGGATCACTGTGTTACTGGAGAGGGGAGACTGCCTTTTGATCACTGGGGGATCACTCTGTTACTGGAGAGGGAGACTGCCTTTTGATCACTGGTGGGATCACTCTGTTACTGGAGAGGGGAGACTGCCTTTTTTTCACTGGTGGGATCACTCTGTTACTGGAGAGGGGAGACTGCCTTTTGCTCACAGGTGGGATCACTCTGTTACTGGAGAGAGGAGACTGCCTTTTGCTCACAGGAGGGATCACTCTGTTACTGGGGAGGGGAGACTGCCTTTTGTTCACTGGTGGGATCACTCTGTTACTGGTGAGGGGAGACTGCCTTTTGATCACTGGGTGTGTTCACTGTTACTGGAGAGAGGAGACTGCCTTTTGTTCACTGGTGGGATCACTTTTACTGGAGAGTGGAGACAGCCTGTTGATCGCTGGTGGGATCACTCTGTTACTGGAGAGGGGAGACTGCCTTTTGTTCACAGGTGGGATCACTGTTACTGGAAAGAGGAGACTGCCTTTTCATCACTGCTGGGATCTCTCTGCGACTGGAGCGGGGAGACTGCCTTTTTATCACTGGGGGGTCACTCTGTTACTGGAGAGAGGAGACTGCCTTTTGATCACAGGTGGGATCACTGTGTTACTGGAGAGGGGAGACTGCCTTTTGATCACTGGGGGATCACTCTGTTACTGGAGAGGGAGACTGCCTTTTGATCACTGGTGGGATCACTCTGTTACTGGAGAGGGGAGACTGCCTTTTTTTCACTGGTGGGATCACTCTGTTACTGGAGAGGGGAGACTGCCTTTTGCTCACAGGTGGGATCACTCTGTTACTGGAGAGAGGAGACTGCCTTTTGCTCACAGGAGCGATCACTCTGTTACTGGGGAGGGGAGACTGCCTTTTGTTCACTGGTGGGATCACTCTGTTACTGGTGAGGGGAGACTGCCTTTTGATCACTGGGTGTGTTCACTGTTACTGGAGAGAGGAGACTGCCTTTTGTTCACTGGTGGGATCACTTTTACTGGAGAGTGGAGACAGCCTGTTGTTCGCTGGTGGGATCACTCTGTTACTGGAGAGGGGAGACTGCCTTTTGTTCACAGGTGGGATCACTGTTACTGGAAAGAGGAGACTGCCTTTTGATCACTGGGGGATCACTCTGTTACTGGAGAGGGAGACTGCCTTTTGATCACTGGTGTTATCACTCTGTTACTGGAGAGGGTAGACTGCCTTTTGATCACTGGTGTTATCACACCGTTACTGGAGAGAGGAGACTGCCTTTTGATCACTGGTGTTATCACTCTGTTACTGGAGAGGGTAGACTGCCTTTTGATCACTGGTGGTATCACTCTGTTACTGGAGAGGGGAGTTTGCCTTTTGATCACTGGTGTTATCACTGTGTTACTGGAGAGGGTGGACTGCCTTTTGATCACTGGTGGGATCACTCTGTTACTGGAGAGGGTAGAATGCCCTTTGATCACTGGTGTTATCACTCTGTTACTGGAGAGGGTAGACGGCCTTTTGATCACTGGTGGGATCACTCTGTTACTGAAGAGGGGAGACTGCCTTTTTATCACTGGGGGGTCACTCTGTTACTGGAGAGAGGAGACTGCCTTTTGATCACTAGTGGGATCACTGTGTTACTGGAGAGGGGAGACTGCCTTTTGATCACTGGGGGATCACTCTGTTACTGGAGAGGGGAGACTGCCTTTTTTTCACTGGTGGGATCACTCTGTTACTGGAGAGGGGAGACTGCCTTTTGCTCACAGGTGGGATCACTCTGTTACTGGAGAGAGGAGACTGCCTTTTGCTCACAGGAGGGATCACTCTGTTACTGGGGAGGGGAGACTGCCTTTTGTTCACTGGTGGGATCACTCTGTTACTGGTGAGGGGAGACTGCCTTTTGATCACTGGGTGTGTTCACTGTTACTGGAGAGAGGAGACTGCCTTTTGTTCACTGGTGGGATCACTTTTACTGGAGAGTGGAGACAGCCTGTTGATCGCTGGTGGGATCACTCTGTTACTGGAGAGGGGAGACTGCCTTTTGTTCACAGGTGGGATCACTGTTACTGGAAAGAGGAGACTGCCTTTTGATCACTGGGGGATCACTCTGTTACTGGAGAGGGAGACTGCCTTTTGATCACTGGTGTTATCACTCTGTTACTGGAGAGGGTAGACTGCCTTTTGATCACTGGTGTTATCACTCCGTTACTGGAGAGAGGAGACTGCCTTTTGATCACTGGTGTTATCACTCTGTTACTGGAGAGGGTAGACTGCCTTTTGATCACTGGTGGTATCACTCTGTTACTGGAGAGGGGAGTTTGCCTTTTGATCAGTGGTGTTATCACTGTGTTACTGGAGAGGGTGGACTGCCTTTTGATCACTGGTGGGATCACTCTGTTACTGGAGAGGGTAGACTGCCCTTTGATCACTGGTGTTATCACTCTGTTACTGGAGAGGGTAGACAGCCTTTTGATCACTGGTGGGATCACTCTGTTACTGAAGAGGGGAGACTGCCTTTTTATCACTGGGGGGTCACTCTGTTACTGGAGAGAGGAGACTGCCTTTTGATCACTAGTGGGATCACTGTGTTACTGGAGAGGGGAGACTGCCTTTTGATCACTGGGGGATCACTCTGTTACTGGAGAGGGTGACTGCCTTTTGATCACTGGTGGGATCACTCTGTTACTGGAGAGGGGAGACTGCCTTTTTTTCACTGGTGGCATCACTCTGTTACTGGAGAGGGGAGACAGCCTTTTGCTCACAGGTGGGATCACTCTGTTACTGGAGAGAGGAGACTGCCTTTTGCTCACAGGAGGGATCACTCTGTTACTGGGGAGGGGAGACTGCCTTTTGTTCACTGGTGGGATCACTCTGTTACTGGTGAGGGGAGACTGCCTTTTGATCACTGGGTGTGTTCACTGTTACTGGAGAGAGGAGACTGCCTTTTGTTCACTGGTGGGATCACTTTTACTGGAGAGTGGAGACAGCCTGTTGATCGCTGGTGGGATCACTCTGTTACTGGAGAGGGGAGACTGCCTTTTGTTCACAGATGGGATCACTGTTACTGGAAAGAGGAGACTGCCTTTTGATCACTGGGGGATCACTCTGTTACTGGAGAGGGAGACTGCCTTTTGATCACTGGTGTTATCACTCTGTTACTGGAGAGGGTAGACTGCCTTTTGATCACTGGTGTTATCACTCCGTTACTGGAGAGAGGAGACTGCCTTTTGATTACTGGTGTTATCACTATGTTACTGGAGAGGGTAGACTGCCTTTTGATCACTGGTGGTATCACTCTGTTACTGGAGAGGGGAGTTTGCCTTTTGATCACTGGTGTTATCACTGTGTTACTGGAGAGGGTGGACTGCCTTTTGATCACTGGTGGGATCACTCTGTTACTGGAGAGGGTAGACTGCCTTTTGATCACTGGTGTTATCACTCTGTTACTGGAGAGGGTAGACGGCCTTTTGATCACTGGTGGGATCACTCTGTTACTGAAGAGGGGAGACTGCCTTTTTATCACTGGGGGGTCTCTCTGTTACTGGAGAGAGGAGACTGCCTTTTGATCACTAGTGGGATCACTGTGTTACTGGAGAGGGGAGACTGCCTTTTGATCACTGGGGGATCACTCTGTTACTGGAGAGGGAGACTGCCTTTTGATCACTGGTGGGATCACTCTGTTACTGGAGAGGGGAGACTGCCTTTTTTTCACTGGTGGGATCACTCTGTTACTGGAGAGGGGAGACTGCCTTTTGCTCACAGGTGGGATCACTCTGTTACTGGAGAGAGGAGACTGCCTTTTGCTCACAGGAGGGATCACTCTGTTACTGGGGAGGGGAGACTGCCTTTTGTTCACTGGTGGGATCACTCTGTTACTGGTGAGGGGAGACTGCCTTTTGATCACTGGGTGTGTTCACTGTTACTGGAGAGAGGAGACTGCCTTTTGTTCACTGGTGGGATCACTTTTACTGGAGAGTGGAGACAGCCTGTTGATCGCTGGTGGGATCGCTCTGTTACTGGAGAGGGGAGACTGCCTTTTGTTCACAGGTGGGATCACTGTTACTGGAAAGAGGAGACTGCCTTTTCATCACTGCTGGGATCTCTCTGCGACTGGAGCGGGGAGACTGCCTTTTGATCGCTGGTGGGATCAATCTGTTACTGGAGAGGGGAGACTGCCTTTTGATCACTGGTGTTATCTCTCTGTTACTGGAGAGGGTAGACTGCCTTTTGATCACTGGTGTTATCACTCTGTTACTGGAGGGGGAGACTGCCTTTTGATCACTGGGGGGTCACTCTGTTACTGGAGAGAGGAGACTGCCTTTTGATCACTGGTGGGATCACTCTGATACTGGGGAGGGGAGACTGCCTTTTGATCATTGGTGGGATCACTCTATTACTGGAGAGGGGAGACTGCCTTTTGATCACTGGGGGATCACTCTGTTACTGGAGAGGGAGACTGCCTTTTGATCACTGGTGGGATCACTCTGTTACTGGAGAGAGGAGACTGCCTATTGATCACTGGTGTTATGACTCTGTTACTGGAGAGGGTAGACTGCCTTTTGATTACTGGTGTTATCACTCTGTTACTGGAGGGGGAGACTGCCTTTTGATCACTGGGGGGTCACTCTGTTACTGGAGAGAGGAGACTGCCTTTTGATCACTGGTGGGATCACTCTGTTACTGGAGAGTGGAGATTGCCTTTTGATCACTGGGGGATCATTCTGTTACTGGAGAGGGAGACTGCCTTTTGATCACTGGTGTTATCACTCTGTTACTGGAGAGGGTAGACTGCCTTTTGATCACTGGTGTTATCACTCCGTTACTGGAGAGAGGAGACTGCCTTTTGATCACTGGTGTTATCACTCTGTTACAGGAGAGGGTAGACTGCCTTTTGATCACTGGTGGTATCACTCTGTTACTGGAGAGGGGAGTTTGCCTTTTGATCACTGGTGTTATCACTGTGTTACTGGAGAGGGTGGACTGCCTTTTGATCACTGGTGGGATCACTCTGTTACTGGAGAGGGTAGACTGCCTTTTGATCACTGGTGTTATCACTCTGTTACTGGAGAGGGTAGACGGCCTTTTGATCACTGGTGGGATCACTCTGTTACTGAAGAGGGGAGACTGCCTTTTTATCACTGGGGGGTCACTCTGTTACTGGAGAGAGGAGACTGCCTTTTGATCACTAGTGGGATCACTGTGTTACTGGAGAGGGGAGACTGCCTTTTGATCACTGGTGGATCACTCTGTTACTGGAGAGGGAGACTGCCTTTTGATCACTGGTGGGATCACTCTGTTACTGGAGAGGGGAGACTGCCTTTTGCTCACAGGTGGGATCACTCTGTTACTGGAGAGGGGAGACTGCCTGTTGATCGCTGTGGGATCACTGTTACTGGAGAGGGGAGACTGCCTTTTGTTCACTGGTGGGATCACTCTGTTACTGGAGAGGGGAGACTGCCTTTTTTTCACTGGTGGGATCACTCTGTTACTGGAGAGGGGAGACTGCCTTTTGCTCACAGGTGGGATCACTCTGTTACTGGAGAGAGGAGTCTGCCTTTTGCTCACAGGTGGGATCACTCTGCTACTGGAGTGGGGAGACTGCCTGTTGATCGCTGGTGGGATCACTCTGTTACTGGAGAGGGGAGACTGCCTATTGATCACTGGTGTTATCACTCCGTTACTGGAGAGAGGAGACTGCCTTTTGATCACTGGTGTTATCACTCTGTTACTGGAGAGGGTAGACTGCCTTTTGATCACTGGTGGGATCACTCTGTTACTGGAGAGGGGAGTCTGCCTTTTGATCACTGGTGTTATCACTGTGTTACTGGAGAGGGTGGACTGCCTTTTGATCACTGGTGTTATCACTCTGTTACTGGAGAGGGTAGACGGCCTTTTTATCACTGGTGGGATCACTCTGTTACTGAAGAGGGGAGACTGCCTTTTGATCACTGGGGGAACACTCTGTTACTGGAGAGGGAGACTGCCTTTTGATTACTGGTGGGATCACTCTGTTACTGGAGAGAGGAGACTGACTATTGATCACTGGTGTTATCACTCTGTTACTGGAGAGGGTAGACTGCCTTTTGATCACTGGTGTTATCACTCCGTTACTGGAGAGGGGAGACTGCCTTTTGATCACTGGGGGATCACTCTGTTACTGGAGAGGGGAGACTGCCTTTTGATCACTGGTGGGATCACTCTGTTACTGGAGAGGGGAGACTGCCTTTTGATCACTGGGGGATCACTCTGTTACTTGAGGGGGAGACTGCCTTTTGATCACTGGTGGGATCACTCTGTTACTGAAGAGGGGAGACTGCCTTTTTATCACTGGGGGGTCACTCTGTTACTGGAGAGAGGAGACTGCCTTTTGATCACTAGTGGGATCACTGTGTTACTGGAGAGGGGAGACTGCCTTTTGATCACTGGGGGATCACTCTGTTACTGGAGAGGGAGACTACCTTTTGATCAGTGGTGGGATCACTCTGTTACTGGAGAGGGGAGACTGCCTTTTGCTCACAGGTGGGATCACTCTGTTACTGGAGAGGGGAGACTGCCTGTTGATCGCTGTGGGATCACTGTTACTGGAGAGGGGAGACTGCCTTTTGTTCACTGGTGGGATCACTCTGTTACTGGAGAGGGGAGACTGCCTTTTTTTCACTGGTGGGATCACTCTGTTACTGGAGAGGGGACACTGCCTTTTGCTCACAGGTGGGCTCACTCTGTTACTGGAGAGAGGAGTCTGCCTTTTGATCACTGGTGGGATCACTCTGCTACTGGAGTGGGGAGACTGCCTGTTGATCGCTGGAGGGATCACTCTGTTACTGGAGAGGGGAGACTGCCTTTTGATCACTGGGGGATCACTCTGTTACTGGAGAGGGGAGACTGCCTTTTGTTCACTGGTGGGATCACTCTGTTACTGGAGAGGGGAGACTGCCTTTTGATCACTGCTGGGATCACTCTGTTACTGGTGAGGGGAGACTGCCTTTTGATCACTGGGTGTGTTCACTGTTACTGGAGAGAGGAGACTGCCTTTTGTTCACTGGTGGGATCACTTTTACTGGAGAGTGGAGACAGCCTGTTGATCGCTGGTGGGATCACTCTGTTACTGGAGAGTTGAGACTGCCTTTTATTCACAGGTGGGATCACTGTTACTGGAGAGAGGAGACTGCCTTTTCATCACTGCTGGGATCTCTCTGCGACTGGAGCGGGGAGACTGCCTTTTGATCGCTTCTGGGATCACTCTGTTACTGGAAAGGAGTGAGTGCCTTTTGATCACTGGTGGGATCGCTCGGTTACTGGAGAGGGGAGACTGCCTTTTGATCACTGGTGTTATCACTCTGTTACTGGAGAGGGTAGACTGCCTTTTGATCACTGGTGTTATCACTCTGTTACTGGAGAGGGAGACTGCCTTTTGATCACTGGGGGGTCACTCTGTTACTGGAGAGAGGAGACTGCCTTTTGATCACTGGTGGGATCACTCTGTTACTGGAGAGGGGAGACTGCCTTTTGATCACTGGGGGATCACTCTGTTACTGGAGAGGGAGACTGCCTTTTGATCACTGGTGGGATCACTATGTTACTGGAGAGAGGAGACTGCCTATTGATCACTGGTGTTATCACTCTGTTACTGGAGAGAGGAGACTGCCTTTTGTTCACTGGTGGGATCACTTTTACTGGAGAGTGGAGACAGCCTGTTGATCGCTGGTGGGATCACTCTGTTACTGGAGAGGGGAGACTGCCTTTTATTCACAGGTGGGATCACTGTTACTGGAGAGAGGAGACTGCCTTTTCATCACTGCTGGGATCTCTCTGCGACTGGAGCGGGGAGACTGCCTTTTGATCGCTGGTGGGATCGCTCTGTTACTGGAGAGGGGAGACTGCCTTTTGATCACTGGTGTTATCACTCTGTTACTGGAGAGGGTAGACTGCCTTTTGATCACTGGTGTTATCACTCTGTTACTGGAGAGGGAGACTGCCTTTTGATCACTGGGGGGTCACTCTGTTACTGGAGAGAGGAGACTGCCTTTTGATCACTGGTGGGATCACTCTGTTACTGGAGAGGGGAGACTGCCTTTTGATCACTGGGGGATCACTCTGTTACTGGAGAGGGAGACTGCCTTTTGATCACTGGTGGGATCACTCTGTTACTGGAGAGAGGAGACTGCCTATTGATCACTGGTGTTATCACTCTGTTACTGGAGAGGGTACACTGCCTTTTGATCACTGGTGTTATCACTCCGTTACTGGAGAGAGGAGACTGCCTTTTGATCACTGGTGTTATCACTCTGTTACTGGAGAGGGTAGACTGCCTTTTGATCACTGGTGGGATCACTCTGTTACTGGAGAGGGGAGTCTGCCTTTTGATCACTGGTGTTAGCACTGTGTTACTGGAGAGGGTGGACTGCCTTTTGATCACTGGTGTTATCACTCTGTTACTGGAGAGTGGAGACTGCCTTTTGATCACTGGGGGGTCACTCTGTTACTGGAGAGAGGAGACTGCCTTTTGATCACTAGTGGGATCACTGTGTTACTGGAGAGGGGAGACTGCCTTTTGATCACTGGGGGATCACACTGTTACTGGAGAGGGAGACTGCCTTTTGATTTCTGGTGGGATCACTCTGTTACTGGAGAGAGGAGACTGCCTATTGATCACTGGTGTTATCACTCTGTTACTGGAGAGGGTAGACTGCCTTTTGATCACTGGTGTTATCACTCCGTTACTGGAGAGGGGAGACTGCCTTTTGATCACTGGGGGATCTCTCTGTTACTGGAGAGGGGAGACTGCCTTTTGATCACTGGTGGGATCACTCTGTTACTGGAGAGGGGAGACTGCCTTTTGATCACTGGGGGATCACTCTGTTACTTGAGGGGGAGACTGCCTTTTGATCACTGGTGGGATCACTCTGTTACTGGAGAGATGAGACTGCCTTTTGATCACTGGTGGGATCACTCTGTTACTGGACGGGGAGACTGCCTTTTGATCACTGGTGTTAGCACTCCGTTACTGGAGAGGGGAGACTGCCTTTTGATCACTGGGGGATCACTCTGTTACTGGAGAGGGGAGACTGCCTGTTGATCACTGGGGGGATCACTCTGTTATTGCAGAGGGGAGACTGCCTTTTGGTCACTGGCGGGATCACTCTGATACTGGAGAGGAGAGACTGCCTGTTGATCACTGGGGGGATCACTCTGTTACTGGAGAGGGGAGACTGCCTTTTGATCACTGGAGGGATCGCTCTGTTACTGGAGAGGTTAGACTGCCTTTTTATCAGTGGTGGGATCACTCTGTTACTGGAGAGAGGAGACTGCCTTTTGATCACTGGTGGGATCACTCTGTTACTGGACGGGGAGACTGCCTTTTGATCACAGGTGTTAGCACTCCGTTACTGGAGAGGGGAGACTGCCTTTTGATCACTGGGGGATCACTCTGTTACTGGAGAGGGGAGACTGCCTGTTGATCACTGGGGGGATCACTCTGTTATTGGAGAGGGGAGACTGCCTTTTGGTCACTGGCGGGATCACTCTGATACTGGAGAGGAGAGACTGCCTGTTGATCACTGGGGGGATCACTCTGTTACTGGAGAGGGGAGACTGCCTTTTGATCACTGGAGGGATCGCTCTGTTACTGGAGAGGTTAGACTGCCTTTTTATCAGTGGTGGGATCACTCTGTTACTGGAGAGGGGAGACTGCCTTTTGATCACTGGTGTTATCACTCTGTTACTGGAGAGGGTAGTCTGCCTTTTGATTACTGGTGGGATCACTCTGTTACTGGAGAGGGGAGACTGCCTTTTGATCACTGGTGGGATCGCTCTGCTGCCGGAGAGGGGAGACTCCCTTTTGATCACTGGTGAGATCACTCCGTTACTGGAGAGTGTAGACTGCCTTTTGATCACTGGGGGATCACTCTGTTACTGGAGAGAGGAGACTGCCTTTTGATCACTGGGGGATCACTCTGTTACTGGAGAGAGGAGACTGCCTATTGATGACTGGTGTTATCACTCTGTTACTGGAGAGGGTAGACTGCCTTTTGTTCACTGGTGTTATCACTCCGTTACCGGAGAGGGGAGACTGCCTTTTGATCACTGGGGGATCACTCTGTTACTGGAGAGGGGAGACTGCCTTTTGATCACTGGTGGGATCACTCTGTTACTGGAGAGAGGAGACTGCCTTTTGATCACTGTGGGATCACTCTGTTACTGGAGAGGGGAGACTGCCTTTTGATCACTGGTGGGTTCACTCTGTTTTCTGGAGAGAGGAGACTGCCTTTTGATCACTGGTGGGATCACTCTGTTACTGGAGGGGGAGACTGCCTTTTGATCACTGGTGGGATCACTCTGTTACTGGAGAGAGGAGACAGCCTTTTGATCACTGGTGTGATCACTCTGTTACTGTAGGGGGAGACTGCCTTTTGAACACTGGTGTTATCACTCCGTTACTGGAGAGGGGAGACTGCCTTTTGATCACTGGGGGATCACTCTGTTTCTGGAGAGGGGAGACTGCCTTTTGATCACTGGGGGATCACTCTGTTACTGGAGAGGGGAGACTGCCTGTTGATCACTGGGGGATCACTCTGTTACTGGAGAGGGGAGACTGCCTTTTGATCACTGGTGAGATCACTCTGTTACTGGAGAGGGGAGACTGCCTTTTGATCACTGGGGGATCACTCTGTTACTGGAGAGGGGAGACTGCCTTCTGATCACTGGTGAGATCACTCTGTTACTGTAGAGGGGAGACTGTCTTTTGATCACTGGGGGATCACTCTGTTATTGGAGAGGGGAGACTGCCTTTTGATCACTGGGGGATCACTCTGTTACTGGAGAGTGGAGACTGCCTTTTGATCACTGTGGGATCACTCTGTTATTGGAGAGGGGAGATTGCCTTTTGTTCACTGGTGGGATCACTCTGTTATTGGAGAGGGGAGACTGCCTTTTGTTCACTGGTGGGATCACTCTGTTATTGGAGAGGGGAGACTGCCTATTGATCACTGGTGGGATCGCTCTGTTACTGGAGAGGGGAGACTGCCTTTTTGATCACTGGTGAGATCACTCTGTTACTGGAGAGGGGTGACTGCCTTTTGATCACTGGGGGATCAATCTGTTACTGGAGAGGGGAGACTGCCTTTTGATCACTGGTGAGATCACTCTGTTTCTGGAGAGGGGAGACTGCCTTTTGATCACTGGTGGGATCACTCTGTTACTGGAGAGAGGAGAGTGCCTTTTGATCACTGGGGGATCACTCTGTTACTGGAGAGGGGAGACTGCCTTTTGATTACTGGTGGGATCACTCTGTTACTGGAGAGAGGAGACTGCCTTTTGATCACTGTGGGATCACTCTGTTACTGGAGAGGGGAGACTGCCTTTTGATCACTGGTGGGTTCACTCTGTTACTGGAGAGAGGAGACAGCCTTTTGATCACTGGTGGGATCACTCTGTTACTGGAGAGGGGAGACTGCCTTTTGATCACTGGGGGATCACTCTGTTACTGGAGAGGGAGACTGCCTTTTGATCACTGGTGGGTTCACTCTGTTATTGGAGAGAGGAGACTGCCTTTTGATCACTGGTGTTATCACTCCGTTACTGGAGAGGGGAGACTGCCTTTTGATCACTGGGGGATCACTCTGTTACTGGAGAGGGGAGACTGCCGTTTGATCACTGGTGGGATCACTCTGTTAATGGAGAGGGGAGACTGCCTTTTGATCACTGGGGGATCACTCTGTTACTGGAGGGGGAGACTGCCTTTTGATCACTGGGGGATCACTCTGTTACTGGAGAGAGGAGACTGCCTATTGATGACTGGTGTTATCACTCTGTTACTGGAGAGGGTAGACTGCCTTTTGTTCACTGGTGTTATCACTCCGTTACCGGAGAGGGGAGACTGCCTTTTGATCACTGGGGGATCACTCTGTTACTGGAGAGGGGAGACTGCCTTTTGATCACTGGTGGGATCACTCTGTTACTGGAGAGAGGAGACTGCCTTTTGATCACTGTGGGATCACTCTGTTACTGGAGAGGGGAGACTGCCTTTTGATCACTGGTGGGTTCACTCTGTTACTGGAGAGAGGAGACTGCCTTTTGATCACTGGTGGGATCACTCTGTTACTGGAGGGGGAGACTGCCTTTTGATCACTGGTGGGATCACTCTGTTACTGGAGAGAGGAGACAGCCTTTTGATCACTGGTGTGATCACTCTGTTACTGTAGGGGGAGACTGCCTTTTGAACACTGGTGTTATCACTCCGTTACTGGAGAGGGGAGACTGCCTTTTGATCACTGGGGGATCACTCTGTTTCTGGAGAGGGGAGACAGCCTTTTGATCACTGGGGGATCACTCTGTTACTGGAGAGGGGAGACTGCCTGTTGATCACTGGGGGATCACTCTGTTACTGGAGAGGGGAGACTGCCTTTTGATCACTGGTGAGATCACTCTGTTACTGGAGAGGGGAGACTGCCTTTTGATCACTGGGGGATCACTCTGTTACTGGAGAGGGGAGACTGCCTTCTGATCACTGGTGAGATCACTCTGTTACTGTAGAGGGGAGACTGTCTTTTGATCACTGGGGGATCACTCTGTTATTGGAGAGGGGAGACTGCCTTTTGATCACTGGGGGATCACTCTGTTACTGGAGAGTGGAGACTGCCTTTTGATCACTGTGGGATCACTCTGTTATTGGAGAGGGGAGATTGCCTTTTGTTCACTGGTGGGATCACTCTGTTATTGGAGAGGGGAGACTGCCTTTTGTTCACTGGTGGGATCACTCTGTTATTGGAGAGGGGAGACTGCCTATTGATCACTGGTGGGATCGCTCTGTTACTGGAGAGTGGAGACTGCCTTTTTGATCACTGGTGAGATCACTCTGTTACTGGAGAGGGGTGACTGCCTTTTGATCACTGGGGGATCAATCTGTTACTGGAGAGGGGAGACTGCCTTTTGATCACTGGTGAGATCACTCTGATTCTGGAGAGGGGAGACTGCCTTTTGATCACTGGTGGGATCACTCTGTTACTGGAGAGAGGAGACTGCCTTTTGATCACTGGGGGATCACTCTGTTACTGGAGAGAGGAGACTGCCTATTGATGACTGGTGTTATCACTCTGTTACTGGAGAGGGGAGACTGCCTTTTGATCACTGTTGTTATCACTCTGTTACTGGAGAGGGTAGACTGCCTTTTGATCACTGGTGGGATCACTCTGTTACTGGAGAGGGGAGACTGCCTTTTGATCACTGGTGGGATCACTCTGTTACTGGAGAGAGGAGACTGCCTTTTGATCACTGTGGGATCACTCTGTTACTGGAGAGGGGAGACTGCCTTTTGATCACTGGTGGGTTCACTCTGTTACTGGAGAGAGGAGACTGCCTTTTGATCACTGGTGGGATCACTCTGTTACTGGAGAGGGGAGACTGCCTTTTGATCACTGGGGGATCACTCTGTTACTGGAGAGGGAGACTGCCTTTTGATCACTGGTGGGTTCACTCTGTTATTGGAGAGAGGAGACTGCCTTTTGATCACTGGTGTTATCACTCCGTTACTGGAGAGGGGAGACTGCCTTTTGATCACTGGGGGATCACTCTGTTACTGGAGAGGGGAGACTGCCGTTTGATCACTGGTGGGATCACTCTGTTAATGGAGAGGGGAGACTGCCTTTTGATCACTGGGGGATCACTCTGTTACTGGAGGGGGAGACTGCCTTTTGATCACTGGTGGGAATCACTCTGTTACTGGAGAGAGGAGCAGCCTTTTGATCACTGGTGTGATCACTCTGTTACTGTAGGGGGAGACTGCCTTTTGAACACTGGTGTTATCTCTCCGTTACTGGAGAGGGGAGACTGCCTTTTGATCACTGGGGGATCACTCTGTTACTGGAGAGGGGAGACTGCCTTTTGATCACTGGGGGATCACTCTGTTACTGGAGAGGGGAGACTGCCTTTTGATCACTGGGGGATCACTCTGTTACTGGAGAGGGGAGACTGCCTGTTGATCACTGGGGGATCACTCTGTTACTGGAGAGGGAGACTGCCTTTTTGATCACTGGTCAGATCACTCTGTTACTGGAGAGGGGAGACTGCCTTTTGATCACTGGGGGATCACTCTGTTACTGGAGAGGGGAGACTGCCTTTTGATCACTGGGGGATCACCCTGTTACTGGAGAGGGGAGACTGCCTTTTGATCACTGGTGAGATCACTCTGTTACTGGAGAGGGGAGACTGCCTTTTGATCACTGGGGGATCACTCTGTTACTGGAGAGGGGAGACTGCCTTTTTGATCACTGGTGAGATCACTCTGTTACTGGAGAGGGGAGATTGCCTTTTGTTCACTGGTGGGATCACTCTGTTACTGGAGAGAGGAGACTGCCTTTTGTTCACTGGTGGGATCACTCTGTTATTGGAGAGGGGAGACTGCCTTTTGTTCGCTGGTGGGATCACTCTGTTATTGGAGAGGGGAGACTGCCTTTTGTTCACTGGTGGGATCACTCTGTTACTGGAGAGAGGAGACTGCCTATTGATCACTGGTGGGATCGCTCTGTTACTGGAGAGGGGAGACTGCCTTTTTGATCACTGGTGAGATCACTCTGTTACTGGAGAGGGGAGACTGCCTTTTGATCACTGGGGGATCACTCTGTTATTGGAGAGGGGAGACTGCCTTTTGATCACTGGTGAGATCACTCTGTTTCTGGAGAGGGGAGACTGCCTTTTGATCACTGGGGGATCACTCTGTTACTGGAGAGGGGAGACTGCCTTTTGATCACTGGGGGATCACTCTGTTACTGAAGAGTGGAGACTGCCTTTTGATCACTGGTGAGATCACTCTGTTACTGGAGAGGGGAGACTGTCTTTTGATCACTGGGGGATCACTCTGTTACTGGAGAGGGGAGACTGACTTTTGATCACTGGGGGATCACTCTGTTACTGGAGAGTGGAGACCGCCTTTTGATCACTGGGGGATCACTCTGTTACTGGAGTGGGGAGACTGCCTTTTGATCACTGTGGGATCACTCTGTTATTGGAGAGGGGAGATTGCCTTTTGTTCACTGGTGGGATCACTCTGTTACTGGTGAGGGGAGACTGCCTTTTGATCACTGGGTGTGTTCACTGTTACTGGAGAGAGGAGACTGCCTTTTGTTCACTGGTGGGATCACTGTTACTGGAGAGAGGAGACAGCCTGTTGATCGCTGGTGGGATCACTCTGTTACTGGAGAGGGGAGACTGCCTTTTGTTCACTGGTGGGATCACTGTTACTGGAGAGAGGAGACTGCCTTTTCATCACTGCTGGGATCTCTCTGCGACTGGAGGGGGGAGACTGCCTTTTGATCGCTGGTGGGATCACTCTGTTACTGGAGAGAGGAGACTGCCTTTTGATCACAGGTGGGATCGCTCTGTTACTGGAGAGGGGAGACTGCCTTTTGATCGCTGGTGGGATCACTCTATTACTGGAGAGAGGAGACTGCCTTTTGATCACAGGTGGGATCGCTCTGTTACTGAGAGAGGAGACAGCCTGTTGATCACTGGTGGGATCACTCTGTTACTGGAGAGGGGAGACTGCCTTTTGATCGCTGGTGGGATCACTCTATTACTGGAGAGAGGAGACTGTCTTTTGATCACAGGTGGGATCGCTCTGTTACTGAGAGAGGAGACAGCCTGTTGATCATTGGTGGGATCACTCTGTTACCGGAGAGGGGAGACTGCCTTTTGTTCACTGGTGAGATCACTCTGTTACTGGAAAGAGGAGACTGCCTTTTGATCACTGGTGGGATCACTCTGTTGCTGGAGAGTGGAGACTGCCTGTTGATCGCTGGTGAGATCTCTCTGTAATGGTAGAGGGGAGACTGCCTTTTGATCACTGGTGGGATCACTCTGTTACTGGAGAGAGGAGACGGCCTTTTGATCACTGCTGGGATCACTCTGTTACTGGTGAGGGGAGACTGCCTTTTGATCACTGGGTGTGTTCACTGTTACTGGAGAGAGGAGACTGCCTTTTGTTCACTGGTGGGATCACTATTACTGGAGAGAGGAGACTGCCTTTTGATCACTGTGGGATCACTCTGTTATTGGAGAGGGGAGATTGCCTTTTGTTCACTGGTGGGATCACTCTGTTATTGGAGAGGGGAGACTGCCTTTTGATCACAGGTGGGATCTCTCTGCGACTGGAGGGGGGAGACTGCCTTTTGATCGCTGGTGGGATCACTCTGTTACTGGAGAGGAGAGACTGCCTGTTGATCACTGGTGGGATCACTCTGTTACTGGAGAGAGGAGACTGCCTTTTGATCACAGGTGGGATCTCTCTGCGACTGGATGGGGGAGACTGCCTTTTGATCGCTGGTGGGATCACTCTGTTACTGGAGAGAGGAGACTGCCTTTTGATCACAGGTGGGATCGCTCTGTTACTGGAGAGGGGAGACTGCCTTTTGATCGCTGGTGGGATCACTCTATTACTGGAGAGAGGAGACTGCCTTTTGATCACAGGTGGGATCGCTCTGTTACTGAGAGAGGAGACAGCCTGTTGATCACTGGTGGGATCACTCTGTTACTGGAGAGGGGAGACTGCCTTTTGATCGCTGGTGGGATCACTCTATTACTGGAGAGAGGAGACTGCCTTTTGATCACAGGTGGGATCGCTCTGTTACTGAGAGAGGAGACAGCCTGTTGATCATTGGTGGGATCACTCTGTTACCGGAGAGGGGAGACTGCCTTTTGTTCACTGGTGAGATCACTCTGTTACTGGAAAGAGGAGACTGCCTTTTGATCACTGGTGGGATCACTCTGTTGCTGGAGAGTGGAGACTGCCTGTTGATCGCTGGTGAGATCTCTCTGTAATGGTAGAGGGGAGACTGCCTTTTGATCACTGGTGGGATCACTCTGTTACTGGAGAGAGGAGACGGCCTTTTGATCACTGCTGGGATCACTCTGTTACTGGTGAGGGGAGACTGCCTTTTGATCACTGGGTGTGTTCACTGTTACTGGAGAGAGGAGACTGCCTTTTGTTCACTGGTGGGATCACTGTTACTGGAGAGAGGAGACTGCCTATTGATGACTGGTGTTATCACTCTGTTACTGGAGAGGGTAGACTGCCTTTTGATCACTGGTGTTATCACTCCGTTACCGGAGAGGGGAGACTGCCTTTTGATCACTGGGGGATCACTCTGTTACTGGAGAGGGGAGACTGCCTTTTGATCACTGGTGGGATCACTCTGTTACTGGAGAGAGGAGACTGCCTTTTGATCACTGTGGGATCACTCTGTTACTGGAGAGGGGAGACTGCCTTTTGATCACTGGTGGGTTCACTCTGTTACTGGAGAGAGGAGACAGCCTTTTGATCACTGGTGTGATCACTCTGTTACTGTAGGGGGAGACTGCCTTTTGAACACTGGTGTTATCACTCCGTTACTGGAGAGGGGAGACTGCCTTTTGATCACTGGGGGATCACTCTGTTTCTGGAGAGGGGAGACTGCCTTTTGATCACTGGGGGATCACTCTGTTACTGGAGAGGGGAGACTGCCTGTTGATCACTGGGGGATCACTCTGTTACTGGAGAGGGGAGACTGCCTTTTGATCACTGGTGAGATCACTCTGTTACTGGAGAGGGGAGACTGCCTTTTGATCACTGGGGGATCACTCTGTTACTGGAGAGGGGAGACTGCCTTCTGATCACTGGTGAGATCACTCTGTTACTGTAGAGGGGAGACTGTCTTTTGATCACTGGGGGATCACTCTGTTATTGGAGAGGGGAGACTGCCTTTTGATCACTGGGGGATCACTCTGTTACTGGAGAGTGGAGACTGCCTTTTGATCACTGTGGGATCACTCTGTTATTGGAGAGGGGAGACTGCCTTTTGTTCACTGGTGGGATCACTCTGTTATTGGAGAGGGGAGACTGCCTATTGATCACTGGTGGGATCGCTCTGTTACTGGAGAGGGGAGACTGCCTTTTTGATCACTGGTGAGATCACTCTGTTACTGGAGAGGGGTGACTGCCTTTTGATCACTGGGGGATCAATCTGTTACTGGAGAGGGGAGACTGCCTTTTGATCACTGGGGGATCACCCTGTTACTGGAGAGGGGAGACTGCCTTTTGATCACTGGTGAGATCACTCTGTTACTGGAGAGGGGAGACTGCCTTTTGATCACTGGGGGATCACTCTGTTACTGGAGAGGGGAGACTGCCTTTTTGATCACTGGTGAGATCACTCTGTTACTGGAGAGGGGAGATTGCCTTTTGTTCACTGGTGGGATCACTCTGTTACTGGAGAGAGGAGACTGCCTTTTGTTCACTGGTGGGATCACTCTGTTATTGGAGAGGGGAGACTGCCTTTTGTTCACTGGTGGGATCACTCTGTTATTGGAGAGGGGAGACTGCCTTTTGTTCACTGGTGGGATCACTCTGTTACTGGAGAGAGGAGACTGCCTATTGATCACTGGTGGGATCGCTCTGTTACTGGAGAGGGGAGACTGCCTTTTTGATCACTGGTGAGATCACTCTGTTACTGGAGAGGGGAGACTGCCTTTTGATCACTGGGGGATCACTCTGTTATTGGAGAGGGGAGACTGCCTTTTGATCACTGGTGAGATCACTCTGTTTCTGGAGAGGGGAGACTGCCTTTTGATCACTGGGGGATCACTCTGTTACTGGAGAGGGGAGACTGCCTTTTGATCACTGGGGGATCACTCTGTTACTGAAGAGTGGAGACTGCCTTTTGATCACTGGTGAGATCACTCTGTTACTGGAGAGGGGAGACTGTCTTTTGATCACTGGGGGATCACTCTGTTACTGGAGAGGGGAGACTGACTTTTGATCACTGGGGGATCACTCTGTTACTGGAGAGTGGAGACCGCCTTTTGATCACTGGGGGATCACTCTGTTACTGGAGTGGGGAGACTGCCTTTTGATCACTGTGGGATCACTCTGTTATTGGAGAGGGGAGATTGCCTTTTGTTCACTGGTGGGATCACTCTGTTATTGGAGAGGGGAGACTGCCTTTTGTTCACTGGTGGGATCACTCTGTTATTGGAGAGGGGAGACTGCCTTTTGTTCACTGGTGGGATCACTCTGTTACTGGAGAGAGGATACTTCCTTTTGATCACTGCTGGGATCACTCTGTTACTGGTGAGGGGAGACTGCCTTTTGATCACTGGGTGTGTTCACTGTTACTGGAGAGAGGAGACTGCCTTTTGTTCACTGGTGGGATCACTGTTACTGGAGAGAGGAGACAGCCTGTTGATCGCTGGTGGGATCACTCTGTTACTGGAGAGGGGAGACTGCCTTTTGTTCACTGGTGGGATCACTGTTACTGGAGAGAGGAGACTGCCTTTTCATCACTGCTGGGATCTCTCTGCGACTGGAGGGGGGAGACTGCCTTTTGATCGCTGGTGGGATCACTCTGTTACTGGAGAGAGGAGACTGCCTTTTGATCACAGGTGGGATCGCTCTGTTACTGGAGAGGGGAGACTGCCTTTTGATCGCTGGTGGGATCACTCTATTACTGGAGAGAGGAGACTGCCTTTTGATCACAGGTGGGATCGCTCTGTTACTGAGAGAGGAGACAGCCTGTTGATCACTGGTGGGATCACTCTGTTACTGGAGAGGGGAGACTGCCTTTTGATCGCTGGTGGGATCACTCTATTACTGGAGAGAGGAGACTGCCTTTTGATCACAGGTGGGATCGCTCTGTTACTGAGAGAGGAGACAGCCTGTTGATCATTGGTGGGATCACTCTGTTACCGGAGAGGGGAGACTGCCTTTTGTTCACTGGGGGATCACTCTGTTACTGAAGAGTGGAGACTGCCTTTTGATCACTGGTGAGATCACTCTGTTACTGGAGAGGGGAGACTGTCTTTTGATCACTGGGGGATCACTCTGTTACTGGAGAGGGGAGACTGACTTTTGATCACTGGGGGATCACTCTGTTACTGGAGAGTGGAGACCGCCTTTTGATCACTGGGAGATCACTCTGTTACTGGAAAGAGGAGACTGCCTTTTGATCACTGGTGGGATCACTCTGTTGCTGGAGAGTGGAGACTGCCTGTTGATCGCTGGTGAGATCTCTCTGTAATGGTAGAGGGGAGACTGCCTTTTGATCACTGGTGGGATCACTCTGTTACTGGAGAGAGGAGACGGCCTTTTGATCACAGGTGGGATCACTCTGTTACTGGAGAGAGGAGACTGCTGTTTGCTCACAGGTGGGATCACTCTGTTACTGGAGAGAGGAGACTGCCTTTTGCTCACAGCTGGGATCACTCTGTTACTGTCGTGTGGAGACTGCCTTTTGCTCACAGGTGGGATCACTCTGTTAATGGAGAGGGGAGACTGCCTGTTGATCGCTGGTGGGATCACTCTGTTACTGGAGAGTGTAGACCTCCTTTTGATCACTGGTGGGTTCACTGTTACTGGAGAGAGGAGACTGCCTTTTGATAGCTGGTGGGATCACTTTGTTACTGGAGAGGGGAGACTGCCTTTTGTTCACTGGTGGGATCACTCTGTTACTGGAGAGGGGAGACTGCCTTTTGCTCACAGGTGGGATCACTCTGTTACTGGAGAGGGGAGACTGCCTGTTGATCGCTGTGGGATCACTGTTACTGGAGAGGGGAGATTGCCTTTTGTTCACTGGTGGGATCACTCTGTTACTGGAGAGGGGAGACTGCCTTTTGTTCACTGGTGGGATCAATCTGTTACTGGAGAGGGGAGACTGCCTTTTGCTCACAGGTGGGATCACTCTGTTACTGGAGTGGGGAGACTGCCTGTTGATCGCTGTTGGGATCACTCTGTTACTGGAGAGGGGAGACTGCCTTTTGCTCACAGGTGGGATCACTCTGTTACTGGAGAGGGGACACTGCCTTTTGTTCACTGGTGGGATCACTCTGTTACTGGAGAGCGGATGCTGCCTTTTGATCACTGCTGGGATCACTCTGTTACTGGTGAGGGGAGACTGCCTTTTGATCACTGGGTGTGTTCACTGTTACTGGAGAGAGGAGACTGCCTTTTGTTCACTGGTGGGATCACTTTTACTGGAGAGTGGAGACAGCCTGTTGATCGCTGGTGGGATCACTCTGTTACTGGAGAGGGGAGACTGCCTTTTCATCACTGCTGGGATCTCTCTGCGACTGGAGCGGGGAGACTGCCTTTTGATCGCTGGTGGGATCACTCTGTTACTGGAAAGGGGAGACTGCCTTTTGATGACTGGTGAGATCACTCTGTTACTGGAGAGAGGAGACTGCCTTTTGATCACTGGGGGATCACTCTGTTACTGGAGAGGGGAGACTGCCTTTTGATCGCTGGTGGGATCACTCTGTTACTGGAGAGAGGAGACTGCCTTTTGATCACTGGTGAGATCACTCTGTTACTGGAGAGAGGAGACTGCCTTTTGATCACTGGGGGATCACTCTGTTACTGGAGAGAGGAGACTGCCTTTTGATCACTGGGGGATCACTCTGTTACTGGAGAGGGGAGACTGCCTTTTGATCGCTGGTGGGATCACTCTGTTACTGGAGAGAGGAGACTGCCTTTTGATCACTGGGCGATCACTCTGTTACTGGAGAGAGGAGACTGCCTTTTGATCACTGGGGGATCACTCTGTTACTGGAGAGGGGAGACTGCCTTTTGATCTCTGGGGGATCACTCTGTTATTTGAGAGGTGTGTCTGCCTCTTGATTGCTGGTGGGATTGCTCTGTGTCAGTGAGGGAAAGGCTTGCGCCTGTGTCCAGAGAATATTACCATGGTTTTAGATATGAACTTGAAGTATAGACTTTTTTATTTTTAATAAATTCTGTGTTATTCTTATTTTTTGTGTGTGAGGGAAGAAGATTCAAGGGTCAATGTGCCAGTTCTGTTTTTGGTCATTTTTAAGTTTGGAGGAGGGATTTGGGTTTTGGTGATTGAGCTGCCGTTGTTTTCTTTCTAGGTTTCCTGTCTAGCTGGAGAAGAAGAATTTCAGAGTTCTATACTTCGATAATATTTTGAATGTGTGAAACTTTGAATATTAAAAAACCTAGATAGAGTGGATGTGGAGCGGATGTTTCCTATTGTGGGTGAATCTAGAACCAGAGGACACAGCCTCAGAATAAGGAATGTACATCTAGAACAGAGATGAAGAGGAGTTTCCTTAGCCAGAGTGTAGTAAATCTATGGAATTCATTGCCACGGATTGCTTTGGAGGTCAAGTTATTTAGAATATTTAATTTGGAGGTTAATAGGTTTTTGGTTAGTTGTGAAGGCAGGAGACTAGGGTTTGAGGCAATAGTGAATCAGCCATGACAGAATGGTGGAGCAGATTCAATGGGTTGAGTGGCCTAATTCTGCTCCTTTGTCTTCTGGTCTTATCAGTGGGACCTGCTGGTTAGGTATCTGTACTGTACTCATTGTGTGATGGGATATACAGAGCCATGTCAATGCTGATGTCTCCCCTCCATCACATGGTGGTCGTCCCACCTTGCTGATGTTCCCTGATATCCTTAACACAAATTAAGAGCCAGTGTGGAATGCATTATAGATTCAGAAGAAATAAGACCATAAGACCATAAGACATAGGAGTAGAATCAGGCCATTTGGCCCATTAAGTCTGCTGCTCCAGTTAATCATGGCTGGTCCATTGTCCCGTCCTCAGCCCCACTTCCTGGCCTTCTTGCTGTAAACTTTAATGCCATGGCCAATTAAGAACCTATCAATCTCCACCTTAAATACAGCCAATGACCTGGCCTCACAACTGCCTGTGGTAACATATTCCACAAATTCACCACCCTCTGGTGACAGAAATTTCTCCGCATCTCTGTTTTAAATGGATGCCCCTCTATCCCAAGACTGTGCCCTATTCACATAGCGTCCTTTCCACATCTAATTTGTCTCGGCTTTTCTTCCTCATCCTGCTAAATTCCAGTGAGGACAGGCCTAGTACCATCAAGTGTTCATCATATGATAACCCTTTCATTCCCAGAATCATCCTTGTGAACCTCCTCTGAACTCTCTCCAACACCAGCACAGATGAGGAGCCCCAAACTGTTCACAATACTCAAGGTGAGACCTCACCAGTGCCTTATAAACCGTCAGCATCTCATCCCTGCTCATATATTGTAATTGTTCATGTACAAAGGCAACAATCAGGCCATTATTGTAATTGTTCATGTACAAAGGCAAGGGAGAAAATAGTGAATGAAAATTGTGAATAGGGACAGTTAATAGAAATGTTGGAAGAGTCAAACAGTATTAATATAACATGTAATATGGCCGTGCTGATTCCTAGGAAGATGACTTTGGTCCCTCCCTGTGGAACCAAATCCTCAATTCAATCACAGACAGACCCCAGTAAGTACCGATTAGCAACACTTGCTCTACAAACTCTGTCAATACAGGGGAATCATATCTGCTCCACCCGAGTAGATCTCCGGGCTCTACTCACTTTCTACCTTTGACTGTGTGGCTAATGCCAAATTTAAGTTTGCTGCTGACACTGCTGTTGTTGGCCTAATCAAAGTTGGTGATGAATGAATGTACAGGAGGAAGACTGAAAATCTGTTTGAACGGTGCCACACCAACATCCTTTCACTCAATGTCAGCAAACCTACGAGCTGATTATTGACTACAGGATGAAGAAGCTGGAGGTCTATGAGTCAATCTTCATTAAGGGATCAGAAGTACAGAGGGTCAGTAACTTTAAATTCCTTGGCATTACTAAAGGACCTGTCCTGGGACCAGTACTGAAATGCCATTACAAAGAAGCCACAATAGCGCCTCTACTTCCTTTGAAACTTGCTCAGAGTCGGCATTTTATTTAAAACTTTGACAAACTTCTTTAGTGAAGAGTATCCTGACTGGTTGCATCATGGTCTAGTAAGGAAACACCAATGCCCAGGAATGGAAAAGCCAACAGGAAAGTCGGGGATACAGCCTGCTGACCATCATCTATTGGATCTGCCCACAGCGCTGGAGCTCTCATTACCAGTCCATGAGAAAATACTGTTGAGCCTTTCTCTTCAACTGCTGGTGTCCATGAGGCAAAGATACCCACACTGCAGGGAGTTCTGGCTCTGTGTAGAGGGCTTACTACACTATTGGCTTTGTGGACCACTTCACAGGAGAGTTCACTCTAGAGCAGAGTAGCAAATGCAGTGAGAATAATTTTACTAAAGATATGGAACAAGTTACTGTGATGGCTACTGCAACATCGAACAGTAATGATTGAGGCAACATGAAAGATTAACGCAGATCTTTGCCTCTTAGATGAATTTGGTGTTGGTAGGAATGCATCAAGATGTTACTGTGGACAATGATTGAAGGAAAATCTTCCCCTGTTGAAACTCAGGCAAGATACATCACTAAGTAAAAACAAAATTGCAAATTGCTTGGGGATGTATATGATTTTTTCAACAGTACTAGAATATTGCAAATTAATGGAGGACAGATTTTAATAATATTTAATTGCCATATTAAACAAAAAAAGAAATTTAGGGCTAATAGTTTTGTAATAATCCTTTAGAAAGAGCCATGAATGTCAATTTGAATGTACTGTCAGAGACCTGCATACTCACTGAATGTAAATTTAATTTGGAAAACTTTATAGTTAATTAAGTAAAACATTTGGGAGCAGAATAAGGACAGAGGAGAGTGAATGCTTATAACCATCACCTCCAACATTTCAATCACTGATCTGGACAAACTAGACACTTCCTGGAGCAATAGACTGACAATAAAACAATGAGTGAAAAAAACATCCTTTAGGAATGAACTATCCTCATGAGTACGAATGGCAGATTTGATCTGGGGAAGATTGCAACAACAACAGCTAATATTTATTTAGCACCATAATACATAGCATCAAACTGCGGGGAATTTGTTCCACCTTACCCTTACCCCGCTCCCCATCCCCACTATTTTATCAATTCCTGTCAGAGTCACCTTCTGTGCGATCACTTTATGTACATACAAGCAATCAATCTGTAGAAAGCTATCTTACACATTTATATTTAGTGCGTTTTCTATTATAGTGGGTTTTTGTGCTGCACCAGATCCGGAGTAACCATTATTTTGTTCTCCTTTACCCTTGTGTACTGGAAATGACATTAAACAATCTTGAATCTTGAATCCTGCATCTGAAGATGATTTCCATAGCAACAACCAAACTAAACCCCAGGATATGTAGGGTATAGTTAGTTCTGCTTGCTTGTTGATTTTAATTTTCTTCAGAATGGTTGGAAAATGCTTGTCAGGCTCATGAAAATATCCTTGATGATCCTCACTGAAGTGTGATAGAGACTAACACCACAGAAATGAAGCCTTCAGCCCAACTGGTCCACACCGACTAAGATTCCCATCTAAGCTTGTCCCATTTGTCAGGCACAGTGACCAGAGTGAGAGAAGTGGAAGTGATATTAGTAACTGATCAAAATATTTGTGCTTACAGTCAGTCTCTCCATATCAGGTAGGGTCTAAGATGCCTCTTTCAGGCAAGAAGTGAGTATAACATGTAAACTGGGATCCTCTGATACATGTTGTGTAGGAGTTTAAACATCACAGAGGAATATACTGTAGGTAAGCCATTCAGTCTCTCGTTCCTCTTTTCCCATTCCACTCGTACCTAGCTACTCTATATCTGAACTACATCTAGTCAACTAAACAGTGGCCCACCTAACAGAACTGTTCCTCAAAGCACTAAAGGCTTAGATTTAATCCTGACCTTCAGTGCTGTCAGCTTGGGGTTCCTCCAGCTGCTGTGGTTGCCTCCCACATTCCAAAGACATACTGGTTATAGGTTAATTGATTGTTGTAAATTGCCCTGTGATTAGGCTAGGGGTAAATAAGTGGGTCACTTGGTGGTGCGGCTTGTTGGGCGGGAAGGGCCTGTTCTGTGCTGTATCTCTCTAAATAAATAAAAAATAAACTTACACACAAATGGCAATATACCATGGGCAATTAACCTGCCTTCCTGCAAATCTTTGGGCTATGGAAGGAAACCGGAGCACCTGGGAAAACACAGATGATCACAGGGAGAACTTACAGACAGCATGGGAATTGAACTCGATACTCAAGCTGTAATGGCATTGTGCCAACTGCTATGAGCCCCAAATGAGAGCTAAAATCTGGTTTTGGAGTTAATGAGAAAAAAATGTGAATAGTGTAGATTTAGTGAAAAAATATGTAACATTTTCCATGCTCCATCTTGGTTACTAGCCTACAAGGTACCAGGACATCTTCAAGGAGCAGTGTCTCAGAAAGGCAACGTCCATTATTAAGGACCTCGAACACCCAGGGCCTGTCGTTTTCTCACTGTTACCATCAGTAGGAGGTACAGAAGCCTGAAGGCGACTCAGGAACTGCTTCTTCCCCTCTGCCATCTGATTCCTAAATGAACATTGAACCTGTGAACATGACCTCACTTTATTGATGTAGTTTTTTCTGTTTTTGCATGATTTTTAATCCATTCAATATACCTATACTGTAATTGATTCACGAGGAAATCTGCAGATGCTGGAAATTCAAGCAACACACACAAAGTGCTGGTGGAACACAGCAAGCCAGGCAGCATCTATATCTTGATGAAGGGTCTCGGCCCGAAACGTCGACAGTGGTCCTCCTATAGATGCTGCCTGGCCTGCTGTGTTCCACCAGCACTTTGTGTGTGTTGCTGTAATTGATTCATTTATTATTATTATTCTTTTTTCTTCTATATTATGTATTGCATTGAGCTGCTGCTGCTAAGTTAACAAATTTCATATCACATGCTGGTGATAATAAACCTGATTCTGATTCTGATACAGTCTTGGTAAGCAGAAGACCTGTTTTCTTGCTGAACATCTCCTTCTTCAACACAGGAGCCACTTTCTTAAAATTAAACTGTCAAAAGCAGTTTTTCAGATATTTTTGTCTACTGGTTCAAAAGATTTTTTGGTGTGGCAGGAATCCAGATTTTCACTGGGATACAAGAGTTGAAGTTGCCGAAATCTGCTGGAGGAACTCAATTGGCCTGGCAGCATCTGTGGAGGGAAAGGGAATAGTTGACATTTTGGGTTCAGACCCTGCATCATGCTTTGCCTCCAGAGATGTTGCCTGAACCACTGAATTCGTCCAGCAATACATTTTGTTCATGTTTACACTACCCATCATAACATTGTGTGAAGACATAGACTACTTATCAAGCCTGTTCTTTGCTCTGGACATCTCTTCCAGAGCGAATAGTTCCTGTGTGTGGAGGACATAGTGACTGGAACATCCCAGTCTGGTACAGAGTCTCCAAACCACAGGGCCACACATTGCTGCACAGGGTTCTGAACTCGGACTGCTCCATCACACACACAACACATCAAGGACATATTCGACAGTGACGGTATCCATCATTAAAGACCCTCAACATCCAAGACATGCAATCTTCTCATTGCTACCATCAGGGAGACTGAAAACTCTCACTCATTGATTCAGAAACTGCTACTTCCCCTCTATCATCGTACTTCTGATTGGTGCATGAACCAGTTATCACCACTTCACTACTCCTTTCTTTGGCAGTATTTATTTAATTTTGCCATTTCTAGTAATTTTATGTCTTTATATTGTGTGGCTGCCAAAAAGCAGCCATGTAAGACAGTGATAGTAAACCTGATTCAGATTCCGACTCCATGTACCCTCTCATCTTAAACATCTGCTAAGTCTTCTGTCAATCTGTGGAAATACAATCTATGCAAACTATCCTTATGATCTATTTTTTTCCACTTTCATTTTATCGTCAGAGGTTTAAGCTTCTCTCTTTAACTTAGATAATGCTACAACCTGATCGCACCAGAATAAGGAAGGATCTCACTGCTGGCCCAGTCTGACCTGACAGTGAGCTGTACAAATCTGAAAGCTAAGGTTTTTAATTCCTTGCCGAGCACTCCTGGCCAGGTCAGTGGGAGAACCAGCTGGCAGGGACACAGTTCGCCAATTACCAATGTGGCACCTCACAAATTGATCATTCCCTCTTCCTCAACAGCACGGAGGTAATAAAGGTCTGTCTGCTGTTAAGCTGCTAGCACAGTGCTTCTGCAGTTCAGTAAGAAGCAAAGAGAAGGGGAAGTCTACAGTCATTCCCTCCTCTCAGAATGATTCCATCTGTGATCACGTTAGCTGATGCAAGGAGGCCTTGTACATAAAGTCTTTCTGGCAGAGAAGGAGGCAATTAGAGCAAGTCTGTAAGACACAGGAGCTGAATTAGGACATCTGACCCATTCAGATTGCTCCATTTGATCATGCCTGATGCCTCCACAATCTCTTCAGTTACCTCTTTCAGAACCCTGCTGTGTAGTCCATGTAGTCTATATAACTTATTTTCCTTTAGACCTTTCAGCTTCCCAAGCACCTTCTATCCAGTAATATCGACTGCACTCACTTCTGCCCCCTGACACTCTCGAACATATGGCATTCTGCTAGTGTCTTCCACAGTGAAAAGAGACACAAAATACTTATTCAGTTCATCTGCTATTCCTTTGTCCGTCCATTTCTACTCCAGCATCATTTTCCAGTGGCCTGATATCTACTCTCACCTGAATAATCTATTGGTGTCTCTTTGATATTATTGGCTAGCTTGATATTTTGCCTTTTCCCTTCATATGGATTTTTATTTGCCTTCTGTTAGTTCTATAGCTTGGCAATTCGAGCATTCATCTATATATTTTTAAAAATAGCTTGAAAACCCTCTATCGCAAAGATATAATGCTCTTTGTTACACTACTCATGTTAAAGATGGATTCAAGATCTCACAATTTACCTTAAGATGGCCATTGCACTTTATCATCTCCCTACACTGCACTTTCTCTGTAACCATAACCATACCCAGTGGCCACTTTATCAGATTAATCTGCACAGCTGCTCGTTAATGCAAATATTTATTCAGACAAGCATCCGGCAGCAACTAAATGTATGCAGGCATGCTCAAGTTACTGTTCAGACCAAACATCAGAATGGGGAAGAAACGTGATCTAAGTGACTTTAATGGTGGAATGGTTCTTGGTGCCAGACAGGTTGGTTTGAATATCTCAAATTGCTGATCTCCTGTGATTTTCACACACAACAGTCTTTAGAGTTTACTAAGAATGGTACAGAAAACAAAAATAAACATCCAGTGAGTGGCAGCTCTGTGGAGAAAACACCTTGTAAATGAGAGAGGTCAGAAGAGAATGGCCAGACTGGTTCAAGGTGACTGGAAGGTGAATCATGCGTTCCAACAGTGGTGTGTGAAAGAGCATACCCGAATGCACAACGTATCCGATATGCTCTTTTACACACCACTGTTGGAACGCATGATTCGCCTTCCAGTCACCTTGAACCAGACTGGCCACTCTCCTCTGACCTCTCTCATTTTCACTTTTCTTGAAGTGGATGGGCTGCAGCAGCATAGGAGCGAACACTCAATGGTCACTTCATTAAGAATTACCTAACCAAGTGACCACTGAACATAAAGCATGACATTTTGTGTTCTGTTATTGCTTGTACTTTTTTCAATGTAATGTTTTGAAATTACTTGGATGGATGATTTGCAAAACTAAGATTTTCACTGTGTCTTGGTACATGTGACAATCATAAACCAATGAAAACATAGAAAACATAGAAAATGCCTTTTCTATTTCCAAACAGAAGGAGAATCATATCATTGCCTTCTCAAAACACAGGTAGAAATATTCACCAGGACCATAATGAAATACCACACTCAACTGTATGAGCAGTGGTTGATTGCATTCCTAATTAAGATCAATTGGGCTTCTAGGCTGTTGATAATGCTGCAACCCCAAAGCACAGTTTGGACCAAATGCCCTTAGAAATGGTACCTGAAACAATGCCCTTCCAAATGTTCAGCAGGGCAAAATAGACTCCTGATTCTCTAGTAGGAGGGAATCATGAGGCAGTAAGTAAAACAGGATGAAAACTTATGTTCATTTAAGTTGTTTTTCTTATATACATATGATTTAGCACAGTCTGATTTCACCTTGATTAAAATGCCTCATCCTCAAATTGTTTAAAATTTGTTCCATCACTTCTGTTGTGGAGAGATCTCAAGGGAACTCTTGCACGTATCCTGAAACAAAATAAATCCCATTGTGTAGAGACTTGCAAGAACAGATCCATTTCCTCCCATTTACTGTTGTATTGTGTTGGTACATTAAGGTATCAAACTGTCACTGTGGTATTATAAATACTTCTGTTGCTGTGTAGCAAACAGGTCTGAGAAAAAATTACAATCTTCAGTTGCAGAGCCACACAGCAACATGATTTTTAAAAACACTACAAAACCACAATCTGTCAGTTGTGTAATGCCTTCAGCTCCTTACTGTAGGTATGTATAATTAACTAATGACCTGTGTGTTGTGGCATTAAGTGTGTAACTTACTTCTTACTTTTCTGATTCTGGTCAGGTGGCAGCACGCTCGGTGGCAGTGCCCTCTCTGGGTTCTTTATGTCTTTTTTATGATCATAAGACTCTTCATAAGAACATCAAGTCCTGCAGGTCTACCCCCCTAGCAAGTTGCTGGAATTCTTGCGTACCATGTTATTGTTTGGACTAGGTGAGTGCCGTTGTTGAACAGAGGCAGTGCGTGGATCAACAAATGGTACAAGTAATCATCTTGGACATTTTTCTTGCAATCACAAGACCCTGTTGTAGAGTACTGCAAGTCTGGCTTCCTGCTTCACTGGTGAGATCAATGGTGGGACAGCTGCATGGCCTCAGTTGTTGTGTGGACCAGGCTCTCATGCTGTGGAGTCGCCTGTTGCAGTGGAAAAGCCGAAGGCAGTCTGGGAGACAACAGAAGCATAGCGGGTGCATTAGAAGTCTGTGAGGGGTTGGAGGCCGACTCCTTCTGTAGGTCATGCTCTTCAGTGTTCACTTGGTAGAAGATAAGTTGGATTGCATTCATCTGCGATTGCACTAATGTGTGATGAGGACTGCTGTGTGATTGTTCTTGTAGAAATGTGTCTCCAGGACAACTCCCCATGCACCATCAATCTACAGGCCATGACGCTCCGGGACTTGGATGATATATTTTTGCGACTGTATGTTTTTCTGCCATCGTGCGCTGTGTGTGACCTGTCACCATGGTTCAGGTATGGCCCAAGTGCAGACTGAGAGTCACTGAAGCAGTTTGATAGTTCACGGACTTTAATTCAGAAAAAGGGAAAATAAAACAATAAACACTAGGCTAAACAGGGCCGTTAACTAAAACTCTCAAAAGGGAAAATGAAGCCTACACTGCGACTGAAAAGAACATCTAAACATTAAACAAATACCGTTAGTCTTCAGAGTCAGGTGATTTGAAAGTTCAATGGCTCAGGGAAGGCCAAATGCAAAACAGTAGTGAAACTTTGCTATGCTCTGTCCAAGTCTCAACAAGCACTACAATGACAAGAATGTAGTTAAATACTATCACAATTAAATAATTTACCTGACAAATGCAATTGCTGTATCTACTGTGCTGCCGAATCCATCGTTGTGACAGTAACTGTGATTTGCACCTTGCCCTCAGAGGAACGCTGTTTCATTTGGCTGTATTCATGTGTGTGGTTGAATGATAATTAAACTTAAACTTTATGTATTCAGCTTTCAGGATCTAGACAAGAGTGCTGAAGCCAGCTTTAATGTCCGTCCATTACTGCCTTCAGGTGATGACAGTAAGATAATTTCTTAAACTGGTGAAGGTTCTCCCACAGTGCTGTTCGAAAAGGAGTTCTGGGACTTTGATCCAGTGATGATGAAGGATTGATGATACATTTCCGCATCAGAATAGCGCGGGACCTGAAGAGTAACCTGTAGGAAATAGTATTCCAATGCACCTGCTACTTTGTCCTCTTTGCTGGTAGAGGTGGCGGGTTTGGGAGATGCTGTTGAAGTTACCTTGATTTCCTTTTGTAGATGGTATGCATTGCAGTCACTGTGCCCCTCTGGGGGGGGGGGGAGGGGGAAGGAATGTTTAGGGTGCTACCTTGTTGTGCATGGTGTTGAGCTTCTTGAGCATTGTTGAAGCTGTGCTCACCCAAGCAAGCAAAGAGTTGTCATGAAATTAATTGTTTTGCAGCAGCACAACAACGCAAGATATAAATATTACTACATTATAAAATAAATAAATAGATGAGGTTGTATAAGGCATTGGTGAGGCTGAATTTGGAGTATTGTGTGCAGTTTTGGTCACTAAATTACAGGAAGGATATTAATAAGGTTGAAAGATTGCAGAGAAGGTTTACAAGGATGTTGCTGGGACTTGAGAAACTGAGTTACAGAGAAAGGTTGAATAGGTTAGGACTTTATTCCCTGGAGCGTAGAAGAATGATGGGAAACTTGATAGAGGTACATAAAATTATGATAGAGTGAATGCAAGCAGGCTTTTTCCACTGAGGCCAGGGGAGAAAAAAAAACAGAGGACATGGGTTAAGGGTGAAGGGGGGAAAGCTTAAAGGGAACATTAGGGGGGCTTCTTCACACAGAGAGTGGTGGGAGTGTGGAATGAGCTGCCAGATAAAGTGGTAAATGCGGGCTCATTTAAGAAAAACTTGGACAGGTACACTGATGAGGGGTGTATGGAGGGATATGGGCTGGGTGTAGGTCAGTGGGACTAGACAGAAAAATGGTTTGGCACAGCCAAGAAGGGTAATGTTCTATGGCTCTATGGTTCTATGAATAACAAGCTCAAGTCCATGGGATGGCAGATGGGAAGCTGATCTTAAAACATTGAGTATGTGTCTTTGGACGCCAGAATGAAAAGGTGGGGAGGAGGAGGGAAAGGAGGATTAGCTATAAGGTGATAGCTGAAGCCAGGAGGATGGGGAAGGTAAAGGGCTGGGGTAGAAGGAATCTGATAGGAGAGCAGAGACAACCTTAGGAGAAAGGGAAGGAGAGGGGAAGCTGATAACAGGCGAGGAGAAGAGGTAAGAAGCCAGGCTGGGAAATAGAAGAAAAAGAAAGGAGGAGGAAAAAAATTACCAGAAGGAGAAATCAATGCTCATGCCATTAGGTCGGGGGCTACCTAGATGGAATATGAGGTACGGCTCCTCCACATGAAAGTGGTCTCATTGTGGCAAAAGAGGAGGCTATGGACTGACATGTGGGATAGGAATTCTAATGGTTGACAACCGGGAAATTCCACTTCAGTGGATGGAACAGAAGTGTTTGACAAAGCGGTCCCCCAATGTTGAGTCTCACCCATGTAGAAGAGGCTGCATCAGGAGCACTGGGGTACAATAGATGGCCCCAAGAGATTCATAGGTGAAGTGTTGCCTCATCCAAAAAGATTGTTTAGGGTCCTGAAAGGAGGTAACAGAGGAAGTGAATGGGCAGGTGTAGCATTTCTGTCACTGGCAGGGTAAGTTGCCAGGAGGAAGATGAGTGGGGATGATGCATGGACAAAGGAATCACGGAGGAACGATCCCTGTGAAAAGCACAGAGGTGAAGATGAGTTTGGTAGCAGGATCCCATTGATGCGAAGACTCATGAGGTGGTAAGTGAGGACAATAGGAGCTCTATCCGTGTTAAGGCGGGGGGAGGATGGGATGAGTGTGGATGTCTGGGAAATGAAGGAGATGTGGGTAACAGCAGCATCAGTGATGAGGAAAGGGAACCCCATTCTTTGAAGAAGGAAGACATCTCTGATGTCCTGGAAAGGAAAGCCTCATCCTGGAATCAGATATGGCAGAGATGAAAGAACTGAGAAAAAGGAATAGAATTTTTCCAGGAGACAGGGTGGAAAAAGCTATAGTCAAGATAACTGTGGGAATCAGTAGGTTGTTAAAAAGGTATTGCCGACAGTTTGTCCCCAGTGATTGAGACAGAGAGATCGAGAAAGGGGAGACAGGTATCAGAAGTGGACCATGTGAACTTAAGGGCAAGGTGGAAGTTGGAGACAAAGTTGATGAAATTGACGAGCTCAGCACGGATACAATGAACAGCACCAATGCAGTGGAGGAGGGGTTGGGGAGCATTACCAGGGAAGGCTTTGAAAATGGACAGTTCTACACAGCCAACAAAAAGGCAGACATAACTGGGGCCCTTGAATTTGGGAAAACCAGAAATCGTCTGAGGATGATGAGCAATTCTGCCAGGCAGAGGATGATGGTGCCAGAGGGGAGCTGGTTGGGTCTTTTATTCAGAAAGAAGCAGAGATCTTTAAGGCCTTCGTGATTGGTGATATATGTTCATCCATAATGAAAATGAGGCAATCAGGGCAGGAAATTGAAAGATGTTGAGGAGATAAAGAGCATGTGAAGTGTAATTGAGAAGGGACTGAACCAAGGGGAATAAAATGAAGTCGAGGTTTGTAGACATGAGTTGGCTGGGGTAGTAGCACACAGAGAGGGTAGGCCTACTTAGACAGTCAGGCTTGTTGATCTTGGGTAGGAGGTAGAAATGAGCAGTGCTGAATAAGGGAACTATGAATTTGGTGGCAGTATATTGGAGTTCTCCAGAGTTCATGAGGTTAGTGATGATGTTGGAGAGAATTTTCTGATGGTGTGGAGTGGGGCTCCTTCTCAAGAGGTAAGTAAGAGGAAGTGTCTGAGAGTTACTGCCTGGCCTCAGCGAGGTAGAGGTCAGTCCACCACATGACAACAGCACCTGTTTTGTCTGCGGGGTTCATGGTGAGGTTGGATTTGGTGCAAAGAGAGTGGATATCAGTGCACACAGAGGGGGTAAGGATTGAGAAGCAGAGAGGACTGCTAAAGTTGAGCAGGTTGATGATTTGTTGGCATTTGATCTCAGATGGCCAAAGGCAGTGTTGACACACAGAAGGCAATGGTTCATTTCATTATCAACATCTGTTTATCACTGAAAAACGCTCTTGCAGAATGTGGGTGAAAGAGTTATACAATGCAGAAACAGACCCTTCAGCCTGACCTTCTTGCCCATCTATATTAATTCCATTTTGCCAGCATTAGGTACATCTCCTATGTCATGCCTATTCAAGTTCATGTCTAAATGTCTCTTAAATGTAGCACTTGTTTTGATTGCAACACCTCCTGTGGTAGTGCATTGCAGATATGAAGCTCACACTTTCTAAAAATCCTTTCTCTTTAAAAGTCCTTCCTCTTGTCTTAAATCTATGTGATCTGGAAATGTTGACTGTCTATTTTCATCCATAGATGCTGCCTGACCTGCAGAGTTCTTCCAGCATTTTGTGTGTTGTTTCAGACTTCAAACATCTGCAGTCTTTCTTCCGTCTCCATGCCTTTATGTCTTGATACCTGCTGACCATGGGGAAAAGATTCCCACTATCTATGCCTCTCATAATTTTATATCTCTCTATCACATCACCCTCAGCCTTCTTCAATCCAGGGGAAACAGGATCAGCCTATCTAATCTCTCTAAAGCCTACTTCACCGTCTTATCTACCTGTTTTGTCACATTCAGGGAGCTGTGGACTTGAAGGCCAAGTTTCCTGTTTATCAACGTTCTTTACCACCCAAGCATTTCCTGTATATGTCTTATCCCAAAATACTCTTGCATTTGTCCTTGCACTCCTCCTGTGCAGAGAGAACCTTCTTTTGTTGCTTAAGGTCACTAGTTTTCCATTGGGCTTTCTGGTGAATGCAGAGCTGTTCTTTTAATGCTAGGATCCAAAATACTTGTATATTTTCCACTCCCTTTTAACTCATCAGGTTCACTGAAACATTTATTTTACTAATGCACATTTTGTAAAAAAATATTGGGTATTAACAGGAGTATCATTCAGTAGTCTGCCATTCTATCACCACCAAAGTCTAGAAAGTGCTGGATTATTGGAAATTTAGTATTCTTGTTGTTTCAAGATGGAAAAATTTTCAAGAGAGGAAGTTCAGTTTACCATTGAAGTTGTCGACAATGCTATCTGTACCATATAGGCTACATTATAATAAGGGACTACTTTATATTTTAGTAACACGTCTTTGCATGTGCTATTAGGTACATATTGATCTGTATGTGTGTGTCAAGTTTGGACTCTACCAGTAAAGAACCATGAAACTTAGTTCCTGTCTTCAGTGTTTTTATTAATAACATAGTTGCGTAAACAAGCCACATATAAAAACAAATTGATGATGAGAATTATAAACTTACATCTTATCAGGACGCCATGTTTTAGTTGATAACAACACTTGGAGGAGAATAGAGAGAAGGGAGATGAAAAGGGGTGACACGCACTTCTAGATGAAGTGCGCTCGTTGCACTAGCAAAAAAAACATGTAAGTCAAGTGGAGCATGCAGTGACTGCAAGGAGCTAGCTAAAATGAAAACAAGGAAAAATGGGACTAAATTAATGTAGCTTCAGTGCCTCCAATTTACCCCTATTCACCAAGGGTGAACCACCGTTGCCCCACCAATAGTGCAATACTTCTGTGTAAATACGATGTAATGCCCCCCAGTACACGCTCACAACACAAATATCAGACAATACACCAAAAGCGAGTAAGTAATTACAACATTATAATTATTTCGTAGCGATGGATTAGTAGAAACAGATAACCTAAAGATGCCAAATCAGTAAGTTCATCAGTTTGTGCACGTAATATTTTAATACATTGGAGCTCACGCCTCCAGTTCCATCCACAATGACCTTCCAAGCCTTCGGCCACCATCCGAACTGCCGACATCCAGTATTCGCCGCCCTGGAACTGCTGTCCACTCCTCACATGTCCGTCCTCCTTCCTTGCCTCTCCGAAATAAACCACGAACTCCCGCTCAGCTCACACATACAATTCTCTGTTGGTTAGTTCCCCCCTACCTGCAGTCATAACCCAAACATTCCAGATACAGAAACCCATTACAGCATTAAGTAACATTATAGAGAAGTCATTTCATCATAACAATACAGAGAAGTCATTTTGTTAGTCTGAACAGTTAACGCCACAGTTAATGGTACTGAGAGCCCTACATTAACATGATGGCAATGACTGGAACCATTACAGCATTTTATAGTGGCTTTGAAAACTTGAAAGAGTGGATTTATATTGTGATGCTAACGATGTTAATGATGAAAAGAAAGTCAGTGTTATGGGAGCAAAACCATACGGGCTGCTATGGAGCTTGTTAACCCTTGAAAGGCCAGCTGACAAAAAGTGCAAGCAAGTAGTAGACACTCTCCAAAAGCATTTAAACCCCAAATCACTGGTCATTGCTGAAAGATTTAAATTGCACAATCGGAATCAGAGCAAAAATGAAAGTATTTCTGAATATTGTGCTGAATTGCGCAAATTATCAGAACATTGTCAATTTGGTGCTGGTCTATCAGACACATTGAGGGACAGGTTAGTGTGTGGCATGCACTGTGAAACCACACAGAAGAAGCTCCTATGTGAACAAAGACCTTACATTAGAGAAGGTGCGGAACATTGCAATATCATTGGAAATAGCAACATGGGGTGCTTCAGAGATATAACAAAACTCTCTGGAATATGCTACAAATAAAATGTCACTGAACAAAAATGAAAGAAAGAAATGTTACCATTTGGGAACATGTCACATGACCCTGAGGACTGCTGCTTTAAAGACAAAGAATGCAGAAACTGTGGCAAACAGAGCCACATTGGCAGAGTATGTAAAACTAGTAAACAGCAGAAAAAGGACAAAATACAGAGAAACAAGAAACCCCAGAAAGGAAAACACAACAATGTACAAAAAATTAAAGAAAGCAGTTCTGATGAAAACGACTCAGACAAAAGTGAATTGTCTTGTCTGCAACTTCACAGCGTGAAAGAGACAGATGATCAAAGAGTAATATAGATCACTCCACAAGTGGCAGTGTGAGACTGAAAATGGAGTTGGACACAGGCTCGGCTTTAACAGTAATCTCTGTACATGACTACAAACTACTGTTTACTCACATACGTCTGAAACAAACTAAACTACTGCTAAAGGCTTACACATGACAGAGAGTGCGTCCCAAAGGTAAAATTAAAGTGATAGTGACCTATGGAGACAAAACACAGCAGCTCAACCTCTATGTACTGAAAAATGGAGGACCACCGTTGCTGGGACGTGAATGACTCAGGAACATTCAGTTGGATTGGCACACCATCAAGGCACTAGTTGTGTCAGTAAAGGGGGGCAGCAAGGCCACATCTGAGAGACTGTCACAAGTACTTGCTGACTTCATGAAAGGAATAGGAACACCTTGGGACATGAAAGCAAAGATTGAGATTGAGGAAAATGCATGTCCAAAATTTCACAAAGCCAGACCAGTGCCATATGCAATCCATCCTCCAGTAGAGGAAGAGCTGAAAAATCTGGAGCAGACTGGGGTCCTGTCAATGGTGGATTGGAGTGAATGGGCTATGCCTATTGTTCCAGTGATGAAGAAAACTTTCAGCACAAAACTAGGAAAAGCAAGCAAGGTGCACATATGTGGAGACTTTAAAGTGAGTGTTAACCCAGTTCTCTGCACAGTACTGTATCCTCTACCTCGTATTGAGGACATCTTTGCTTCCATGTCAGGAGGGGGACATTTCACAAAAATTGATTTGGCTCAGACTTATCTCCAAATGGAAATCCAAGAAATACCTGACAATAAATACACACAAAGGACTTTACTAGTACAACAGGTTGGCAATAGACAACAGGTGCAAGAGTAGGCCATTCGGCCCTTCTAGCCAGCACCACCATTCACTGTGATCATGGCTGATCATACACAATCAGTACCCCGTTCCTGCCCTCTCCCCATATCCCTTGACCCCACTATCAATAAGAGCTCTATCTAACTCTCTCTTGAATGCATCCAGAGACTTGGCCTCCACTGCCTTCTGGGGCAGAGCATTCCACATATTCACCACTCTCTGGGTGAAAAAGTTTTTCTGCATCTCAGTTCCAAATGGCCTAACCCTTATTTTTAAACTGTGGCCTCTAGTTCTGGACTCACCCATCAGCGGGAACATGCTTCCTGCCTCCTGCGTGTCCAATCCCTTAATAATCTTATATGTTTCAATCAGATCCCCTCTCATCCTTCTAAATTCCAGTGTATACAAGCCCAGTCGCTCCAATCTTTCAACATATGACAGTCCCACCATTCCGGGAATTAACCTGCACTCCCTATGTTGCACTCCCTCAATAGCAAGAATGTCCTTCCTCAAATTTGGAGACCAAAACTGCACACAATACTCCAGGTGGGGTCTCATCAGGGCCCTGTACAGTTGCAGAAGGACCTCTTTACTCCTATACTCAATTCCTTTTGTTATAAAGGCCAGCATGTCATTAGCTTTCTTCACTGCCTGCTGTACCTGCATGCTTGCTTTCATTGACTGATGTACAAGAACACCTAGATCTCATTGTACTTCCCCTTTTCCTAACTTGACTCCATTTAGATAGTAATCTGCCTTCCTGTTAACATAGTAACATAAGAACATAAGAAATAGGAGCAGGAGTAGGCCAATCGGCCCCTCAAGCCTGCTCCGCCATTCAACAAGATTATGGCTGATCCAATCTTAACTCTAGTTTTCACCGAATCCCACAAGGCAACAGTGCCAACCAACAGGGCACCATGCCGACCATTTTATTTTATTATTCATCCCGCCCAAACCCATGTGATCACCCGGGGGAAAAAATTTGCCAATTGAGGAGAAAAAATCTGGAAAATTCCTCTCTGACCCATCCAGGCTATCGAAAACTGGTCCAGGAGATCACATGGCTGATCTAAACCTAGCCTCATGTCCACTTACCTGCTCGCTCACCATATCCCCTAATGCCATTTTTATCCAGGAAAATGTCTATCTCAATCCAGGAAAATGTCTATCTCATCCAGGAAAATGTATATCTTCCAGGAAAATGTTCTTGCCACCAAAGTGGATAACCTCACATCGACTTTGCTGGACCATTCATGGATCTTTTTAATTGCTGTTGATGCACATTCCAAATGGCCAGAGGTCATCATAATGAAGACAACCACATTGGAAAAGACCGTTACAGTTATGAGGACCATGTTCACCAGGAATGGCATACCTTGTGTACATGCAACTACTAATCAGACTCCAGCAATGATGTTTCTGAACAGAAACTTGAGGTCTTGCATGGATCTTCTCAAACCAAAGTTAAAAACTAGTAATGCAGCAAGGATGTAGCAGAAATGTTGTTTCTTCTTTCACACTGTTATAATTTTCTGACTGTAAAACATTTGTTTTCAATGTGGGTAACTGCTGTATTTAGCCACAAGCAAATATCACAGGAGATGTTTGCTTAAGAGTGAGCTCATATTCACATACTTTAGTGTCAGCCACCAGCTAACTAAACAGGTTGATAGTTTGTTGAACTGTGTTGTGACTGCTTTTAATAAATTCAGTTTTCTTTAGTTTGCAACCTTTAGATCAGTCTCCAGTTCCCAAAGTTCATATATTTGAATAAATGATGCAGCAACCCATCTCAGTAATCAAATCCATGAAAAATAATTTACAATGTGAAGAGTTCTGAGTCCCACTTTCAGAGACAAAATATTCCATAGCATTCATATGGAGAATGTTAATCGTGAAAGATAGTGAGCAACAGATGGTGCCAATTAGAATTCATTCTGTGCTCTTGTATTTTATCCTTTCCACTCAATCACCAGGGATGCAATGGTTGGATTATTAAACACAAAGCAGATTGCTATTCTCTTCCCTGCTCCTGCAGTGTTTCTGCACAAGGTTCATTTTAGTAAAGGTTCACTGTCAAAGGAACCAAAGGTGACATAAGGAAATACTTCTTCACACAGCGAGCAGCTACAATCTGGAATTCATTGCCAATTGCAGTAGTAGAGGGAGACTTCAAATGTGGCTTTCATGAAGAAATTAGGTAAGTTAATGTAAAATATTGCAAGGCCATGGGGAAAAACACAAGCTAAAGAAAGTCTGCTGGATCCACTCAGCAGTTCAGGTGATATCTATGAAAAGAGAAACAAAATTAATGTTTCAAGATGAGGACCCTCCTTCAGAATTAGACTCAGTTTCTTGTTCCACAGATGTTGTGCATCTCCAACGCCTACAGCTTTCATTTCAAAGGGGTTAACTGAATTGCTTTTATAATGAGCCTATAGGTTTACTTCTCTTTAAGAGGCTTGAGATTTTTTCAAGTTCTGAGGAGTGAACATCACTAATCGGCTCTCCTAGTCTAACCATGCTGGTACCACAGCCAAGACTGCACCTCTGCTACCTAGGACATTAAAGAAGTTTAGCATGTCCCCATTGAGCCTCACCATGTCTTACCAATGCACCTTAGAAAGCATCATAACCAGATACATCATGGCTTGCTATGGCAACTGCTCGACATGTAACTGCAAGAAACGGCAGAAAGTTATGGATACAGCTCAGCACATCATGGAAATCAATTTCCCCTCCATGGACTTTGTCTACACTTCACTTCCTCAGTAAATCACCCAGCATAATCAAAGATCCCAACCAGCACCAGCATTATTCTCTCTTCTTCTTCCTCTCATCGGGCAAAAGCCTGAGCAGACTCAAGGACACCTTCTGTCCTTCTCTTATAAGACTTTTGAATAATTCTCTAGTACAATCAAAACAACTCTTGACCTCACAATCTACTTCACTGTGTCCTTGCACCTTATTGTCTATCTGCTATTTCTCTGTAGATGCTACATTTTAGTCTGCACTCTATTATTCTTTTACCTTGTATGACCTTAATGCAATGCTGCAATGAATTGATCTGTGTGCACAGTGTGGAAGGCAAGGGTTTCACTGTTGATCAGTATGTGTGACAATAATAGAACAATTTACTGCTCTCTCCCTGGACAATCACTTTCTCTCTTTACAGACCCCCATCCTGTGACCTCCCCAACCTCAATCTCCTGGGAACAGACAGAGTCAATGAGTGAAGAAATATCCAATGAAAATTCCAACCGGACAATAGAAACAGACTAAAAATGTCTTAGACCAAACGTCCTCCACAGTGATCAGGTAAAGTCATCAGGACACAAGAGACTGCAAATGCTGGAAATGTGGAGCAACGTGCAAAGGAGCTCAGCAGCATCAATTGGGGGGGGGGGGGGAGGTAGGACAATTGATGTTTTAGATCATCGGGACTGAAGAGAAAGAGGAGAGGTAGCCAGGCGGGTGTTGGGAGGTGTGAAAAAATCTTTCAGAAATCTTCAGTTGTCAAGATACAATTCCATCAATTTGAAATATTATAGTACAAGGAGTGAGGGAATATCAGACAGTTAGGAATTTCTTTAAGTTATTCAGCAGACTGTTCTTTTCCTCCCCTTGTGCCAATGTTAAGACTCACTAGAGGCACGTTTATGGGATAAGTTATAGAAGGTTGAGTTTAAAGGTACATATATTTTAATGTGATGGATTTGTCATCAGAGGACAAAGATTACTGTGAGTCTAATATTCACAGATCTCAATTCAACATGCCATGGCAAGAGATAAAACAAAATAAGGTAGCATTTACAACATTGTCTGTTACTAAGCTGTATAGGGACCAGGAGCATTAGGAACATTCTTTCTCAGTCTCACAGGAAACAGTTGGACTTTCCTGCCCCTGAATCAGCCATCCTTAATATCAAATTTTAAAATCCGCCAAGGTTCTAAAAAAGTTAGAATTACAATTCTATCAATTTGTAATGTTAGAGTACAAAGAAAGTGGGAGTATCAGGCAGTTAAGGAATTTATTTTAAGTTATAGTCATTCTTAATGCTCCCCACCACTATCGTACTGTACTTGAGCCTTCTTTGAAATCCTTCAGTTTATGGCTGATGACTGTGTCTGGCAGTAGTGCTGGGAAGAAACCCACAGTATTTATATAAGTGGGTATCTGCAACTAAAATCAGGAAGGCCTTTGTGTCCCCAGCACTGCAGAATTCCGAACCTTGCCCTGAGGCTCTCAGCACCATTTGTCTCCTAGGTAATGTCATCAAGAGTCAATATGAGGCAAATCATGGGCAAGTAGTAGAAAATTTCCTCATGCTTCCCTTTTCCATCACATTTGTATTTAGCCCCACTATAACCTTCTCTGTATCATCTAGATATAGGATAAGGTACTCCCCCAGAAGGCCTCACACTGGAAATGGAGGAAACTGCCCATGTCTCTGACATTACATCATCCTCAGATCTGTTTTCAATAATTGTTCCATTTAGAAACATAGAAAATAAGTGCAGGAGTAGGCCATTCGGCCCTTTGAGCCTGCACCGCTATTCAGTATGATCATGTCTGATCATCCAACTCAGAACCCTGTACCTGCTTTCTCTCCATACCCCCTGATCCCTTTAGCCACAAGGGCCATATCTAACTCCCTCTTAAATATAGCCAATGAACTGGCCTCAACTGTTTCCTGTGGCAGAGAATTCCACAGATTCACCACTCTCTGTATGAAGAAGTTTTTCCTCATCTCGGTCCTAAAAGGCTTCCCCTTTGTCCTTAAACTATGACCCCTCATTCTGGACTTCCCCAACATCGGAAACAATCTTTCTGCATCTAGCCTGTCCAATCCCTTTAGAATTTTATATGTTTCAATAAGATCCCCCCTCAATCTTCTAAATTCCAGCAAGTATAAGCCTAGCCGATCCAGTCTTTCTTCATATGAAAGTCCTGCCATTCCAGGAATCAATCTGGTGAACCTTCTCTGTACTCCCTCCATGGCAAGAATGTCTTTTCTCAGATTAGGGGACCAAAACTGCACACAATACTCTAGGTGCGGTCTCACCAAGGCCTTGTACATCTGCAGTAGAACCTCCCTGCTCCTGTACTCAAATCCTTTTGCTATGAATGCCAACATACCATTTGCCTTTTTCACCACCTGCTGCACCTGCATGCCCACCTTCAATGACTGGTGTACAATGACACCCAGGTCTCGTTACATCTCCCCTTTTCCTAATCGACCACCATTCAGATAATAATCGGTTTTCCTGTTCTTGCAACCAAAGTGGATAACCTCACATTTATCCACATTAAAGTGCATCTGCCATGAATTTGCCCACTCACCTAACCTATCCAAGTCACCCTGCATCCTCTTAGCATCCTCCTCACAGCTAACACCACCGCTCAGCTTCGTGTCATCCGCAAACTTGGAGATGCTGCATTTAATTCCTTCATCTAAATATTGTAAACAACTGGGGTTTCAGCACTGAGCCTTGCGGTACCCCACTAGTCACTGCCTGCCATTCTGAAAAGGTCCCGTTTACTCCCACTCTTTGCTTCCTGTTTGCCAACCAATTCTCTATCCACATCAATACCATACCCCCAATATCGTGTGCTTTAAGCTTGCACACTAATCTCCTGTGTGGGACCTTGTCAAAAGCCTTTTGAAAATCTAAATATACCACATCCACTGGCTCTCCCCTATCCACTCTACTAGTTACATCTTCAAAAAATTCTATAAGATTTGTCAGACATGATTTTCCTTTCACACACCCATGCTGACTTTGTCCGATGATTTCACCTCTTTCCAAATGTGCTGTTATCACATCTTTGATAACCGACTCTAGCATTTTCTCCACCACCAATGTCAGGCTAAACGGTCTATAATTCCCCGGTTTTTCTCTCCCTCCTTTTATAAAAAGTGGGGTTACATTAGCCACCCTCCAATCCTCAGGAACTAATCCAGAATCTAAGGAGTTTTGAAAAATTATCACTAATGCATCCACTATTTCTTAGGCTACTTCCTTAAGCACTCTGGGATGCAGATCATCTGGCCCTGGGGATTTATCTGCTTTTAATCCCTTCAATTTACCTAACACCACTTCCCTACTAACATGTATTTCCCTCAGTTCCTCCATCTCACTAGACTCTCGGTCCCTTACTATTTCCGGAAGATTATTTATGTCCTCCTTAGTGAAGACAGAACCAAAGTAGTTATTCAATTGGTCTGCCATGTCCTTGTTCCCCATGATCAATTCTCCTGTTTCTGACTGTAAGGGACCTACATTTGTCTTAACCGATCTTTTTCTTTTCACATATCTATAAAAGCTTTTATAATCAGATTTTATGTTCCCTGCCAGCTTTCTCTCATAATCTTTTTCTCCTTTCCTAACTAAGCCCTTTGTCCTCCTCTGCTGGACTCTGAATTTCTCCCAGTCCTCAGATGTGCTGCTTTTTCTGGCTAATTTTTATGTTTCTTCTTTGGACTTGATACTATCCCTAATTTCCCTTGTCAGCCACGGGTGCACTACCTTCTCTGGTTTATTCTTTTGTCAAACTGGGATGAACAATTGTTGTAGTTCATCCATGTGATCTTTAAATGCCTGCCATTGCATATCCACCGTCAACCCTTTAAGTATCATTTGCCAGTCTATCTTAGCTAATTCACGTCTCATACCTTCAAAGTTACCCTTCTTTAAGTTCAGAACCTTTGTTTCTGAATTAACTATGTCATTCTCCATCTTAATGAAGAATTCCACCATATTATGGTCACTGTTACCCATGGGGCCTGGCACGACAAGATTGCTAACTAACCCTTCCTCATTGCTCAATACCCAATCTAGAATGGCCTGCTCTCTAGTTGGTTCCTCGACATGTTGGCTCGGAAAACCATCTCGCATACATTCCTCAGCACCCTTACCAATTTGGTTTACCCAATCGATATGTAGATTGAAGTCACCCAGTCTCCCACCAGCGTTTTCTGCCCCTTAGTGTTATGCAGCTCTACCCATATCGATTCCACATCCTCCAGACTGATGTCTTTCCTTTCTACTGTGTTAATGTCCTCTCTAACCAGCAATGCTACCCCATCTCCTTTTCTTTCTTGTCTATCCCTCCTGAATATTGAAAATTCTCCATCCTTGGACACTCTGGAGTCATGTCTCTGTGATCCCAACTATATCATATTCATTAATAACTATCTGCACATTCAATTCATCCACCTTGTAATGAACCTTAAAACTGATGAATCTGCATGTAGGAGGGAAAGTGAAAATCTGGCTGAGTGGTGGCATAACAACAACCTTGTACTCAATACCATCAAGGCCAAAGAGCTGATTATTGACTTCAGGAGGAGAAACCCAGAGATCCACGAGCCAGTCCTCATCAAAGAATCAGAGATGGAAAGGGTCAGCAACGTTAAATTCTTCTGTGTTATAATTTTGGAATCAGAATCAGGTTTAATATCACCAGTATGTCGTGAAGGACCTGTCCTGGGCCCAGCAAGTAAGTCCAATTACAAAGGGAGTACGGCAGTGTCTCTACTTCATCAGGAGTTTGCAAGGATTTGGCAAGGCATCTAAAACTTTGACAGACTTCTATAGATGTGTAGTGGGGTGTGTATTGACTGGCTGCAACACAGCCTGGTATGGAAACACCAATGCCCTTGAATGGAAAATCCTGCAATAATTACTGGATATGGCCCAGGCCATCGCAGGTAAAGTTCTCCTCTCCATTAAGTACATTTACATGAAACATTTTTGTAGGACCTCACCTCCCAGGACAAGCTCTCTTCTCACTGTTGTCATCAAGATGAAGGAACAGGAGCCTCAGGACCTATACCACCAGGTCCAGAAACAGCTATTATCCCTCAACCATCAGGCTCTTGAACTAAAGGGGTTAACCACTCAACTTTATTTACCCCATAATTGAAATGTTACTGCAACCTATGAATTCACTTTCAAGGGCATTTATCTCATATTTATTGCATATTTATTATTATTATTATTTCTTTCTTTTTGCATTTGCAGTTGTCTTTTGCACACTGGTTAAACACCCATGTTGAAGTGGTCTTTAATTTAATCCATTATGGTTATTATTCTATTATGGATTTACTGAGTTTGCCTGCAAGAAATTAAATTTCAGGGTTGTATATGGTGACATACATGTACTTTGATAATAAATTTTACTTTTAAATTTGAATTTTGAACTTTAAATTTGGCATTGGATCAATACAGCCAGATAATTGGAAACATGACACAAAGATTGGTTGGAAGAAATGGGTTTTAGTTCATGGCATCAGAATTGGAGGTCTTCCACTGTGACAGATTTCACTTGAATAATTAAAATCAGGCTAAGGAAAATTTATAGAGATTGAGTGAAAGAAAAATAAAGTGGAGGGTAGTAATATTATTGGAGGTACATAAAACTACGAGGGGCACAAGTAGAGTGAATGCAAATGGTCTTATTCCTGGGGAAAGGAAACCAAAAGGTAGAGAGTATTAATTTAAGGTGAGAGTGGAAAGAGTTAAAAGTGACCCAAGGAGCAATTATTTTCATGCAAGATGGAGGATCCTCACCCATCAGAAGATGCAGCAGCCAGCAGATGCATCCTCTTCCATTCCATTGTTCTTTCAAATGGTCATTCGTATGTACAGGGTATCATACATTGGGTGTTAGTAACCTATCTCTTTGATGATGGAACTCAGCAGCAGAAGTGGTCAGGCCTTAGCTAAAAGTTAAAAGGTATTGTTAATTCAAAGGCAAAGATATACATTAAGCCTTATAATGTTACATCAAAATGAACTGTTCAAAGGCTCAAAGGTCCAATTTAATGTCAGAGAAATGTATACAATATACATACTGAAATGCTTTTTCTTCACAACCATCCATGAAAACAGAGGAATGCCCCAAAGAATGAATGACAGTTAAATGTTAGAACCCCAAAGTACCCTCCAGCTCCCCTCCCTCCCACATGCAAGCAGCAGCAAGCTACAATCTACCCCCCCCCCCCACTACCAGTAAAACAAAACATCGGCACCTGCCACCAAGCACTCAAGCCTGAGCAAAGCAATAGCAAAGACACAGACTTGCAGTTACCCCAAAGACTTCACGTTTCACCCAGCATTCCACATACCACAGGTCCTCTCTCTCCCTAATAAGGGAGAAGGAGGTGTCTCCATTTTTCCAGCGAGTGAGGAGTCATAACAAATAACTCGCTCGTTTACAATGTTAAAAGTCCATTATGTTGCTTTTTCCGAGCTCTGATCCAAAAGATCTCAAAGATCCCGTGTCTTTGGGCCCCCAGCAGATTTTCTGACTCCCCCAATGACACGTGGGTCTCCTGCCGTGACACCGACCTTCAATCCACCTGTCTCCAGAGCCCTGAGATCTTTGGCTTCCAAATCTAAGCTGAACCCTTGGTGTGCTGAACAACAGCCAATCCTGAAACTCCAAGAACGGATCCCATTCCCGCAAAGAATCAAAGTCAGTGTACAACTTCAGGTCAGGGTCTTCAAAAGAACCCTGAAAGGGAAAAGAAAAATCCTCACCTGAGGATTGGGAGAGCTTCAGAATTCAGCCATGGGTCATGGTAAGCAAAGTGTGATCATAAAAACTGACTGCTAATACATAAAAGGAAAAGATTAGTTAAAGCTGCAGTGGTTATAGACTGAAAAAGGAGAAATTACATTGGAGGATGAACTGGCATAGAAAAAGGCGTGAAAAATGAGAAAGGGAACCACAAAATAACAGAGAGTGATTGAGGAAAGAAGTTAACATCAGTTAAGACATTAAACTAGAGAAATAAATAGGAATGAACAGCAATATATCCCTAGGACATAATGTCCTGCATCCCAGGATTTAGAAAGAGGTGGTACTAAAGTAATGGATCTACTGGTTGTCATCTTCCAAGATTTTGAGGATTCTATAATGATAAAGGTGAACACTTGATTTCACCATCTAACTCAGCAGGGCCTTTGAAATGTATTTGACTACTTGCACTGTACTGTGTACAGTGTGACTGTAACCATTCTGGATTTGCTGTTGTGTTTCCCTATGTATTGCCTCTGCATGCATCATGACATGCATTAATTCCAACCTCCCAGATAACCTTAACCTGCTGCAATTCCCCTACTGTGAAAACAGGTCTATGTCAGAGACCATATTCCCGGCTCTATACTCATCTCTGGGCACCTGACAGTAAAGAACCTGAATTAGGCTATTGTTTATTGACTACAGCTCCATGTTCAATATTGTAATTCCAAGCAAACTCATCACTAAACAGACCTGGGAGTCAACACCTCTCTCTCTGCAACAGGATCCTCAATTTAGAGTCAGAGATACAGACCCTTCAACCCATCCTGTCCATGCTAACCCGAGATTCTGCTTAGTGCCATCTGCTTGCACCCGGACCATTACACCAAAACTTTCTCTTCCATGTACCTATCCCAACATCTCTTAAATTTTACAATGGAATCCACATCTACCACTTCCACTGGCAGCTTGTTCCAGCCTGACACCACCCTCTGAGTGAAGAAAATTACTGCTGCATATTTCTCCAATCATCCGAAACTTGTGATCCCTATTTCTAGTCTCACCCAACTTCAGGGGAAAAAGCCTGTAAGCATTCCCCCTATCTCTACCCTCATAATTCTGTAAGATCTCTCTTCATTCTACTGTACTCTCGAGGATAAAGTACTAACCTATTCAAATCAAACTTGCTCTATTACTCAGGTCCTCAAGTCCCATCAGCATCCTTGTGTATACCCGTTGGACTGTCACTTAAAAATGCTGAGGGAATGGGACTGGCTTTTGGACACTGTTGTATTTCTGCTGACTGCAGTTGCTTGATTACTATGGTGAGAGAGGTGGGGTTATTTGATGGAAAATGAATGTTTATGGTTTCTCACAGCTTGTTTTGAATATACAAGGGCACACAGACACACCTGTTCAGAGTCAAGATGGATTCGGTCAATGGAAGACACCAGTGAGTTGGTCGCTGGTTTAAACTTTCAGTAGCCCGAAAGCGGTGAATTGAGATCGATCCAGAGTATTGATAAATGACTCTCACAAGTGCTGCAACTAGAAAAAGTTTGCAGAGAGGAGAGGAGAGGAGAGGAAGGTTTGAACCAGAAGAAACCTAGTGACAAAGAGATCACTTTTTGGACTCCCTTTCCATGTCGCCCATCAGGGTGAGTTTGATTCCATTCGGATACAAAAGTGTGATTGTCACATAGTTAATCCACAGCAGTGGGTTCTCTGGTGAGGGGAAAACCTTTGTGAATACCACATGTGTGTTTACCCTTTGTCTGAGTGTGGTAGTTCACTGAAGAATCACTGTTGGAGTTAGTTACTTTGTATGTCGTGGAACTGGATAAGTGGCTATCATGTTGTGTGTGATTGGGGTAACCTTGTGGAATCTACTGGTGTGTTGACCCTTGCCTGGGCAGTGGCTCCCTGGAAGATGGTCCCCTTTATGATAAGCTACTGTTGGTGATATTTCATGTGAGGATTCAGAGGACAACGGGAAGATCGACGGCACCTGTTTGTTTGGATTACAAATACAATCCCATGGACTCAACTGAACGTTCCTTACCACACCATCATAAGACTGTATCACTTACCACCTGAGCTTGAAGAAGTTTGGGGATTTATATATTTACCTATATATGTATAACACCGTTAACTCTTGATTTACCTGGTTTAAGTTACTATATGACGTAGTCACTAATAACAGCAGAACCAGTCTCCAGGTGTGTTCTATTGCTGCAGATATTTTACAGGGTAGCATGGACGTAACACTTGTAATGTTATCTGCACTCTTTTACACTTATGATACCTTTCTTATAGGTATGTAACCAGAATTGCACACAATATACCAAATTTATTCTCACCAAAGTCTTGTTCAACTTCAGCATAACATTCTAACCCTTCTACTCAATGCCCTGATCTATGAAGGCCAATGTGCTAAAATCTCTCTTTATTGTATTACCCTGTGATACCACTTTTAAGGAATTATGGATTTCTATTCCAGGTCCCTTTGTTCTACTGCACCCCTCACAGCCCTACCATTCACAATGTAAGTCTTACTGATTTGTTCTCCTGAAGTGCAACACCTCACACTTTTCTGCATTAAATTCCATCTGCCATTTTTCAGCCCACTTCCCAGCTGGTCAAGATCCATGCAGCAGGCTTCAATAGATACCTTTGCTGTCCACAATACCTCCAGTCTTCATGTTGATCCAGTTTACCATATTATCATTCAAGTCATTAATATAGATGATAAACAATAACAGACCCAGCACCAGACCTAGAGGGAACCACTTTTCACCAGTTAGAAAGACAACCATCTACTGTCATTCTCTGGCTTTTCATGCTAAATCAATATTGGATCCAACTGAATATGTCAACAAACGCTGAGTAACTTAACCTTCTGGACAGCCTCCCATTCAGGAATTTGTCAAAGGACTTGCTAAAGTGTATGTAGACCATATTGACTGTTTTCTTCATCACCTATAAGATTGGTTAGACATGACCTAGCATGCACAAAGCCATGTTAACTAGCTCTAATCAAGAGTAATCCAAATACTTGTACATCCTGTCCCTTAGGATACCTTCCGATTATTTACTATGACCGACATGGCTTATTGGACTATAAGTTCATGATTTATTCTTAGAGAATTTCTTGAACAACAGACCAATATTTCCTACCCTCCAGCACAGCAGCATCTTGCCCATGACAAATGGCATTTTAAGTATCTCTGCCAGGGCCCCTGCCATTTCTGCACCAGTGTCCAACAAGGACCTAGGGGACACCTTGTCAGACCTTGTGAATTAACTCAATGTAATTTACCTCAAGACAATATGGTCCATGAACCCACTACTCTTTGCCTCAGTTCTCCAGACTGTGCCCATCTCCTGACTAAGTACAGAAACAAAGCATTCATTTAAAATTTCCCCATCCCTTTTGGCTCTTTGCATAGATGACCACGTTGATCTTCAAGAAGACTAATTTTGTCCTTTTGGGATTCTTCTTCACCTTGACCACCAGAGCAACATCATGTCCTCATTTAAGTTTCCTGATTTCTCCTTTCTCCTGCATTTTTACACTCCTCAAGTACTTTATTTGTTCCTTGCTGCCTGTATCTGATTATGTGCCTCCTTCTTTTCTTTCAAAGGATTTAAAAGATTCAAGGTACATTGACTATCAAAGTAACTATACCATATACAGCCCTGAGATTCACCTTCCCCAGAGACTGCTGTAAAACAAAGAAGAACTTTGGAAACCATTCAAAGAAAAAAAACATTGAACACCCTCTCCAACCACTTCACTTCACGCAAAAAAATAAATGGCACAAATGGCAACAAGTAAAGTAAGCAAAAACACAGCATAAAATCAAAAGACATATTTCAGTTCAGCTCCATGTTCATTATCTGTGGACTGCTCTGATTCAAAAATAGCAACAAAAAAATGTGATTGGAAACTAGAACACATCATAAGCGTGAATTAGAGTCCAACCTACGGACCGCATCAATTTAGCACCATCCCCTGACAGCATTGAGGGACAGAGAGAGCACTCAATTGCAAGGACCTTCCGTAGGGAGCAGTGAGTGACAGGGAGAGAAAGACCGCCACTCACAGCAGTGAGCAGCACTGGACACTTGCTCACCCTCTGCACCTGCCTCGATGATTTCAATCTCCCTCGGTGCTTTAATCGGTGAGATCAGTGAGGGATGGAGATCAGCATGGGCTTGCAGGTTTCCTGGCCTTAATGCAGCAGACTTTGCCCACAGCCTCATGGAACCCTCTTGAAGATAGCAAAGCACCAGATAGCATGATAATCCCAAAAACACAGCACAGGCTCCATGATGTAAAACCACAATTGAAATAAAAAGCAGACATAAAGAAGTGAAAGGAGCTGCTTCATGACCCATCTTAAGGATGTTGCTTTTGGCAGTGTTGTTCACTGGTGCCTCAATATCTCTTGATAACCAATACTTCCTAAACTCATTAGCATTGTCTTTCATTCTAACAGATTCTACATTCTCAATAGTTCACATTAGAAAGCTACCCACTTACCAAGCAGTCCTTTCCAGAAAACAACTTATCCCGATCAACACCAGCCAGATTTTTTCTGATGCCATCAAAATTGGCCACTCTCCAATTTAGAATTTTAATCTGATGACCCGTCCTACACTTTTGCATAGTCATCTTGAAACTTATGGACTTTTGATCACTAGATCCAAAGTGTTGCTCTACACGCACTGCTCTCATTTGCCGTCTTATTCCCTCGGAGGAGATCCAGTATTGTACTCTGTGGTTGGAGCTTATAGTATTGATTAAGGAAACTTTTCTGAACACACTTGACAACTTCTTTCCTATCAAATCCTTTTCTCATATGAGACTGTCAGTCAATGAAGAAAGTTAAAATCATCTACTATCATGAACTGATATTTCCTGCAACTGTCTGCAGTCTCTCCATAAGTGTGTTCCTGTATCTATTTGGAGGTCTATAATGTATCAGTATCATTAAACTAGTTCTTCCCGTATGGACTCAGTAAACAAAGTCTAGAGGGTTAAGAGCTTCAAGTTCATCAGTAATAGCCTGTTTTTATCCAACCACATCACAGCCAGGGCCAAGAAAGCTCACTAACTTCTCTACTTACTCAGGAGGATAAAGAAATTTACCATGTTCCCATCACCACTTACCAATTTTCAATGTGTGCCGCAAAAGACATCCTATCTGGACGTATCAGAGATTATCATGGCAACTACTCTGCCTATAACAGCAAAAAACTGCGAAGAGTTTTGGATACAGCTCAGCAAGTTATGGAAAGCAGCCTCCCCTCCATGGACTGTGTATTCTTCCTGTTGCCTCAGTAAAGTAGCTACTACAGTCAAAGCCCCCAGCTATGCTGGGCCTTAGCTTTGCTCTCTTCTTCTATTGGGCAGAAGATACAAAATGCTGAAAACATATACTACCAGGCTCGGGAGAGCTTTCACTCTCTCTGTTATGTCTTTTGAATCTAGTACAATAAAATGGACTCTAGACATCACAATCAACTTTGTTATAATCTTATGCCTTGTTGCCTACCTGCACTGAAGCTGTTAAACTTCAATTCATGTTCTGTAGTTGCTTTTCCTCAATGCACTGTGTAATGAAATCTGTATGAACGGTAGGCAAGACAAGCTTTTCACTGTAGCTTGGTACATGTGACAATAATAAACCAATTCCAATTCCAATACACTGATGTTTGAAATAATGCCTGGATGGCATGCAGAAGAAAGCTTTTCACTGCAGCTCAGTACAGGTGAAAATAGTAAGCCAACACATTAGTATTGATACAGTCTCTCCGAAAACGGACATTACTTTGCTGCAGTCTAATAGTGCTAAAATCCAGCCAATTTGCCTCTCTCCAATACACACTGCAAATAAAATGGAAAGATTCCTGAGCTGAGTACAAATGTCCCTGGATGATGAGGTATCAGAACGGTACACTGGAGATAGAAATGTAGTTGATGATTGGAGCTATTGGGTGAGACATACTTAAAGATCACAAAGTCATTACAGAGGCACAAGATAATTCAGTCTATTTTAATTTAGTCATGCAAGAAATTAAAACTGGCAACACAGAAGTCAAATTTCATTTTTAAATCATTCCCAGGTTTGTGTCGTATGTAATATTTATTTAATTATTTATTTAGACATACAGTTGGGAATAGGCATTTCCACCAAGCAGCCCCTGATTTCACACTAGCCTAATCACAGGACAACTTACTTCGACCAATTAGCCTACCAACATGAACAACTTCAGACTGTGGAAGGAAACCTACGTGCACATCCCATGGGTACAAACTCCTTACAGAGGAAGCCGGGTTTGTACACAGAACTCCAACATCCCGAGCTATATCAGCATTGCAATAACTGCTGTGCTCCCCTGGAACCTCAGGTTTGCTTTTTGTATTCACAAGATGCTTCCATTGCAGTAAGTACTGATAATCTGCCACTATTGGGAGTTTGGAGGTGCTGGAATGCAGTCCTATGCAGAAGCCAACTCCTTAGCCCGAAATTCAACTCAGCAGCATCTGGGTAACAAAGACAGTAATGTGAACGACTACCCATTGACTACAACTCCAGCTTCATTAATATAATTCAAATCACACACATCTCCATACTGCTACATTTTGGACACAACAACTTCCTTTACAACTGTGTCCTTGACTTGTTCATCAGCACACCACAGTAGGTAAAGAAAGATAACAGTGACTCATCAATCCTGGTGCCAAGAAGGCTGGGTATTCAATGCCTACTTCGACTCCCTGTCACTCACAAATGCAGTGTACTCAGTCCCTACCTTGACACCCTGTCACTCACAACAGTAGTGTACTCAATGCCTACTTCGACTCCCTGTCACTCACAACTGCAGTGTACTCAGTCCCTACCTTGACTCCCTGTCACTCACAAATGCAGTGTACTCAGTCCACACCTCGACTCCCTGTCACTCACAACTGCAGTGTACTCAGTCCCTACCTCGACTCCCTGTCACACACAACTGCAGTGTACTCAGTCCCTACCTCGACTCCCTGTCACTCACAACTGCAGTGTACTCAGTCCACACATCGACTCCCTGTCACTCACAACTGCAGTGTACTCAGTCCCTACCTTGACTCCCTGTCACTCACAACTGCAGTGTACTCAGTCCACACATCGACTCCCTGTCACTCACAACTGCAGTGTACTCAGTCCCTACCTTGACTCCCTGTCACTCACAACTGTAGTGTACTCAGTCCACACCTCGACTCCCTGTCACTCACAACTGTAGTGTTCTCAGTCCACACCTCGACTCCCTGTCACTCACAACTGCAGTGTACTCAGTCCACACCTCGACTCCCTGTCACACACTACTGCAGTGTATTCAATACCTACCTCGACTCCCTGTCACTCACAACTGTCGTGTACTTAAGGCCTACCTCGACTCCCTGTCACTCACAACTGCAGTGTACTCAGTCCCTACCTTGACTCCCTGTCACTCACAACTGCAGGGTACTCAGTCCACACCTCGACTCCCTGCCACTCACAACTGCAGTGTATTCAGTCTCTACCTCGACTCCCTGTCACTCGCAACTGCAGTGTACTCAGTCCACACCTCGACTCCCTGTCACTCACAACTGCAGTGTACTCAGTCCCTACCTTGACTCCCTGTCACTCACAACTGCAGTGTACTCAGTCCCTACCTTGACTCCCTGTCACTCACAACTGCAGTGTATTCAGTCCACACCTCGACTCCCTGTCACTCACAACTGCAGTATACTCAGTCCACACCTCGACTCCCTGTCACTCACAACTGCAGTGTACTCAGTCCACACCTCGACTCCCTGTCACTCACAACTGCAGTGTACTCAGTCCACACCTCGACTCCCTGTCACACACTACTGCAGTGTACTCAGTCCACACCTCGACTCCCTGTCACTCACAACTGTCGTGTACTTAAGGCCTACCTCGACTCCCTGTCACTCACAACTGCAGTGTACTCAGACCCTTCCTCGACTCCCTGTCACTCACAACTGTAGTGTACTCAATGCCTACCTCGATTCCCTGTCACTCACAACTGCCGTGTATTCAGTCTCTACCTCGACTCCCTGTCACAGAACTGTAGTGTACTCAATGCCTACCTCGACTCCCTCTCACTCACAACTGCAGTGTACTCAGTCCCCACCTCAACTCCCTGTCACTCACAACTGCAGTGTACTCAGTCACTCCCTCGACACCCTGTCACTCACAACTGCAGTGTACTCAGTCCCTACCTCGACTCCCTGTCACTCACAACTGTAGTGTTCTCAGTCCCTACCTCGACTCCCTGTCACTCACAACTGCAGTGTACTCAGTCACTACGTTGACTCCCTGTCACTCACAACTGCAGTGTACTCAGTCCCTACGTCGACTCCCTGTCACTCACAACTGCAGTGTACTCAGTCCCTACCTCGACTCCCTGTCACTCACAACTGTCGTGTACTTAAGGCCTACCTCGACTCCCTGTCACTCACAACTGCAGTGTATTCAGTCTCTACCTCGACTCCCTGTCACACAACTGTAGTGTACTAAATGCCTACCTTGAATCCCTGTCACTCACAACTGCAGTGTATTCAGAATCTACCTCGACTCCCTGTCACACAACTGTAGTGTACTCAATGCCTACCTCGACTCCCTCTCACTCACAACTGCAGTGTACTCAGTCACTACCTCGACTCCACATCATTCACAACTGCAGTGTACTCAGTCCCCACCTCGAATCCCTGTCACTCACAACTGCAGAGTACTCAGTCCATACCTCAACTCCCTGTCACTCACAACTGCAGTGTACTCAGTCCCTACCTCGACTACCTGTCACTCACAACTGCAGTGTACTCAGTCCCTCCCTCGACACCCTGTCACTCACAACTGCAGTGTACTCAGTCCCTACCTCGACTCCCTGTCACTCACAACTGTAGTGTTCTCAGTCCCTACCTCGACTCCCTGTCACTCACAACTGCAGTGTACTCAGTCCCTACGTTGACACCCTGTCACTCACAACTGCAGTATACTCAATGGCTACCTCGACTCCCTGTCACTCACAACGTCAGTGTACTCTATGCGTACCTCGAATCCCTGTCACTCACAACTGCAGTGTACTCAGTAACTACCCTGACTCCCTGTCACTCACAACTGCAGCGTACTCAGTCCCTACCTCGACTCCCTGTCACTCACAACTGTCGTGTACTTAATGCCTACGTCATCTCCCTGTCACACACAACTGCAGTGTACTCAGTCCCTAACTCGACACCCTGTCACTCACAACTGCAGTGTACTCAGTCCCTACCTCGACTCCCTGTCACTCACAACTGCAGTGTACTCAGTCCCTACCTTGACTCCCTGTCACTCACAAATGCAGTGTATTCAATGCCGTACCTCGGCTCCCTGTCACTGACAACTGCAGTGTACTCAGTCCCTACCTTGACTCCCTGTCACTCACAAATGCAGTGTATTCAATGCCGTACCTCGGCTCCCTGTCACTGACAACTGCCGTGTACTCAGTCCGTACCTCCACTCCCTGTCACACACAACTGCAGTGTACTCAGTCCCTAACTCGACACCCTGTCACTCACAACTGCAGTGTACTCAGTCCCTACCTCGACTCCCTGTCACTCACAACTGCAGTGTACTCAGTCCCTACCTTGACTCCCTGACACTCACAAATCCATTGTACTCAGTCCCTTCCTCGACTCCCTGTCACTTACAACTGTTGTGTACTCAGTCCCTTCCTCGGCTCCCTGTCACTGACAACTGCAGTGTACTCAGTCCCTACCGCGACTCCGTGTCACTCACAACTGCAGTGTACTCAGTCCACACCTCGACTCCCTGTCACTCACAACTGTAGTGTACTCAGTCCGTACCATGACTCCCTGTCACTGACAACTGCAGTGTACTCAGTCCCTACGTCGACTCCCTGTCACTGACAACTGCAGTGTACTCAGTCCCTACGTCGACTCCCTGTCACTCACAACTGCAGTGTACTCAATGCCTACCTCGACTCCCTGTCACTCACAACTGTCGTGTACTCAGTCCCTACCTCGACTCCCTGTCACTCTCAACTGCAGTGTACTCAGTCCACACCTCGACTCCCTGTCACTCACTACTGAAGTGTACTCAGTCCATAACTCGACTCCCTGTCACACTCAACTGCAGTGTACTCAGTCCCTACGTCGACTCCCTGACGCACACAACTGCAGTGTACTCAGTCCACACCTCGACTCCCTGTCACACTCAACTGCAGTGTACTCAGTCCACACCTCGACTCCGTCACTCACAAACGCAGTGTACTCAGTCCCTACCTTGACTCCCTGTCACTCACTACTGCAGTGTACTCAGTCCCTTCCTCGACTCCCTGTCACTCTCAACTGCAGTGTACTCAGTCCCTACCTCGACACCCAGTCACTCACAACTGCAGTGTACTCAATGCCTACCTCGACTCCCTGTCACTCACAACTGTAGTGTACTCAGTCCACACCTCGCCTCCCTGTCACTCACAACTGCAGTGTACACAGTCCCTACGTCGACACATTGTCACTCACAACTGCAGTGTACTCAATGCCTACCTCTACTCCCTGTCAATCACAACTGTAGTGTACTCAATGCCTACCTTGACTCCCTGTCACTCACAACGTCAGTGTACTCAATGCCTACCTCGACTCCCTGTCAATTCCAACTGCAGTGTACTCAGTCCGTACCTCGACTCCCTGTCACTCACAACTGCAGTGAACTCAATGCCTACGTCGATTCCCTGTCACACACAACTGCAGGGTACTCAGGCCCTACGTCTACTCCCTGTCACTCACAACTGTCGTGTACTCAATGCCTGCTTCGACTCCCTGTCACTCACAACTGCAGTTTAATCAGTCCCTTCCTCGACTCCCTGTCACTCACAACTGCAGAGTACTCAGTCCCTACGTCGACTCCCTGTCACTCACAACTGCAGTGTACTCAGTCCCTACCTCGACTCCCTGACGCACACAACTGTAGTATACTCAGTCCCTACCTCGACTCCCTGTCACTCACAACTGTCGTGTACTTAATGCCTACGTCGACTCCCTGTCACACACAGCTGCAGTGTACTCAGTCCCTTCCTCGACTCCCTGTCACTCACAACTGTCGTGTACTTAATGCCTACGTCATCTCCCTGTCACACACAACTGCAGTGTACTCAGTCCCTAACTCGACACCCTGTCACTCACAACTGCAGTGTACTCAGTCCCTACCTCGACTCCCTGTCACTCACAACTGCAGTGTACTCAGTCCCTACCTTGACTCCCTGTCACTCACAAATGCAGTGTATTCAATGCCGTACCTCGGCTCCCTGTCACTGACAACTGCAGTGTACTCAGTCCCTACCTTGACTCCCTGTCACTCACAAATGCAGTGTATTCAATGCCGTACCTCGGCTCCCTGTCACTGACAACTGCCGTGTACTCAGTCCGTACCTCCACTCCCTGTCACACACAACTGCAGTGTACTCAGTCCCTAACTCGACACCCTGTCACTCACAACTGCAGTGTACTCAGTCCCTACCTCGACTCCCTGTCACTCACAACTGCAGTGTACTCAGTCCCTACCTTGACTCCCTGACACTCACAAATGCATTGTACTCAGTCCCTTCCTCGACTCCCTGTCACTTACAACTGTTGTGTACTCAGTCCCTTCCTCGGCTCCCTGTCACTGACAACTGCAGTGTACTCAGTCCCTACCGCGACTCCGTGTCACTCACAACTGCAGTGTACTCAGTCCACACCTCGACTCCCTGTCACTCACAACTGTAGTGTACTCAGTCCGTACCTCGACTCCCTGTCACTGACAACTGCAGTGTACTCAGTCCCTACCGCGACTCCGTGTCACTCACAACTGCAGTGTACTCAGTCCACACCTCGACTCCCTGTCACTCACAACTGTAGTGTACTCAGTCCGTACCTCGACTCCCTGTCACTGACAACTACAGTGTACTCAGTCCCTACGTCGACTCCCTGTCACTGACAACTGCAGTGTACTCAGTCCCTACGTCGACTCCCTGTCACTCACAACTGCAGTGTACTCAATGCCTACCTCGACTCCCTGTCACTCACAACTGTCGTGTACTCAGTCCCTACCTCGACTCCCTGTCACTCACAACTGCAGTGTACTCAGTCCCTACCTCGACTCCCTGTCACTCACAACTGTAGTGTACTCAGTCCGTACCTCGACTCCCTGTCACTGACAACTGCAGTGTACTCAGTCCCTACGTCGACTCCCTGTCACTGAAAACTGCAGTGTACTCAGTCCCTACGTCGACTCCCTGTCACTCACAACTGCAGTGTACTCAATGCCTACCTCGACTCCTTGTCACTCACAACTGTCGTGTACTCAGTCCCTACCTCGACTCCCAGTCACTCTCAACTGCAGTGTACTCAGTCCACACCTCGACTCCCTGTCACTCACTACTGAAGTGTCCTCAGTCCATAACTCGACTCCCTGTCACACTCAACTGCAGTGTACTCAGTCCACACCTCGACTCCGTCACTCACAAACGCAGTGTACTCAGTCCCTACCTTGACTCCCTGTCACTCACTACTGCAGTGTACTCAGTCCCTTCCTCGACTCCCTGTCACTCTCAACTGCAGTGTACTCAGTCCCTACCTCGACACCCAGTCACTCACAACTGCAGTGTACTCAATGCCTACCTCGACTCCCTGTCACTCACAACTGTAGTGTACTCAGTCCACACCTCGCCTCCCTGTCACTCACAACTGCAGTGTACACAGTCCCTACGTCGACACATTGTCACTCACAACTGCAGTGTACTCAATGCCTACCTCTACTCCCTGTCAATCACAACTGTAGTGTACTCAATGCCTACCTTGACTCCCTGTCACTCACAACGTCAGTGTACTCAATGCCTACCTCGACTCCCTGTCAATTCCAACTGCAGTGTACTCAGTCCGTACCTCGACTCCCTGTCACTCACAACTGCAGTGTACTCAATGCCTACGTCGATTCCCTGTCACACACAACTGCAGGGTACTCAGGCCCTACGTCTACTCCCTGTCACTCACAACTGTCGTGTACTCAATGCCTGCTTCGACTCCCTGTCACTCACAACTGCAGTTTAATCAGTCCCTTCCTCGACTCCCTGTCACTCACAACTGCAGAGTACTCAGTCCCTACGTCGACTCCCTGTCACTCACAACTGCAGTGTACTCAGTCCCTACCTCGACTCCCTGACGCACACAACTGTAGTATACTCAGTCCCTACCTCGACTCCCTGTCACTCACAACTGTCGTGTACTTAATGCCTACGTCGACTCCCTGTCACACACAGCTGCAGTTTACTCAGTCCCTTCCTCGACTCCCTGTCACTCACAGTTGCAGGATACTCAGTCCCTACCTCGACTCCCTGTCACTCACAAATGCAGTGTACTCAGTCCCTACCTCGACTCCCTGTCACTCACAACTGTCGTGTACTCAGTCCCGACCACGACTCCCTTTCACTCACAAATGCAGTGTACTCAGTCCATTCCTCGACTCCATGTCAGTCACAACTGCAGTGTACTCAGTCCCTACGTCGAGTCCCTGTCACTCACAACTGGAGTGTACTCAGTCCCTACCTCGACTCCCTGACGCACACAACTGTAGTGTACTCAGTCCCTACCTCGACTCCCTGTCACTCACAACTGTCGTGTACTTAATGCCTACCTCGACTCCCTGTCACTCACAACTACAGTGTTCTCAGTCCCTACCTCGACTCCCTGTCACTCGCAACTCAGGTGTAGTTAGTCCCGACCTTGGCTCACAGTCACTCACACCTGCAGTGTACACAGTCCCTACGTCGACACATTGTCACTCACAACTGCAGTGTACTCAATGCCTACCTCTACTCCCTGTCAATCACAACTGTAGTGTACTCAATGCCTACCTTGACTCCCTGTCACTCACAACGTCAGTGTACTCAATGCCTACCTCGACTCCCTGTCAATTCCAACTGCAGTGTACTCAGTCCGTACCTCGACTCCCTGTCACTCACAACGTCAGTGTACTCAATGCCTACCTCGACTCCCTGTCAATTCCAACTGCAGTGTACTCAGTCCGTACCTCGACTCCCTGTCACTCACAACTGCAGTGTACTCAATGCCTACCTCGAATCCCTGTCACTCACTACTGCAGTGTACTCAGACCCTAACTCGACTCCCTGTCACACTCAACTGCAGTGTACTCAGTCCACACCTCGACTCCGTCACTCACAAACGCAGTGTACTCAGTCCCTACCTCGACTCCCTGTCACTCACTACTGCAGTGTACTCAGTCCCTTCCTCGACTCCCTGTCACTCTCAACGTCAGTGTACTCTATGACTACCTCGAATCCCTGTCAATTCCAACTGCAGAGTACTCAGTCCCTACCTCGACTCCCTGTCAGTCACAACTGCAGTGAACTCAGTCCCTACCTCGACTCCCTGTCACTCACAACTGCCGTGTACTCAGTCCCTACCTCAACTCCCTGTCACTCACAACAGCCGTGTACTCAATGCCTACCTCGTCTCCCTGTCAATTCCAACTGCTGTGTACTCAGTCCCTACCTCGTCTCCCTGTCACTCAAAACTGCAGTGTACTCAGTCCCTACCTCGACTCCCTGTCACTCTCAACTGTCGTGTACTCAATGCCTATTTCGACTCCCTGTCATTCACAACTGCAGTGTACTCAGTCGATACGTCGACTCCCTCTCATTCACAACTGCATTGTACTCAGTCCCTACCTCGACTCCCTGACGCACACAACTGTAGTGTACTCAGTCCCTACCTCGACTCCCTGTCACTCAAAACTGCAGAGTACTCAGTCCCTACGTCGACTCCCTGTCACTCACAACTGCAGTGTACTCAGTCCCTACCTCGACTCCCTGATGCACACAACTGTAGTGTACTCAGTCCCTACCTCGACTCCCTGTCACTCACAACTGTCGTGTACTTAATGCCTACATCATCTCCCTGTCACACACAACTGCAGTGTACTCAGTCCCTAACTCGACACCCTGTCACTCACAACTGCAGTGTACTCAGTCCCTACCTCGACTCCCTGTCACTCACAACTGCAGTGTACTCAGTCCCTACCTTGACTCCCTGTCACTCACAAATGCAGTGTATTCAATGCCGTACCTCGGCTCCCTGTCACTGACAACTGCAGTGTACTCAGTCCCTACCTTGACTCCCTGACACTCACAAATGCTGTGTACTCAGTCCCTTCCTCGACTCCCTGTCACTCACAACTGCAGTGTACTCAGTCCCTACCTCGACTCCCTGAAACACACAACTGTAGTGTACTCAGTCCCTACCGCGACTCCGTGTCACTCACAACTGCAGTGTACTCAGTCCACACCTCGACTCCCTGTCACTGACAACTGCAGTGTACTCAGTCCCTACGTCGACTCCCTGTCACTCACAACTGCAGTGTACTCAGTGCACACCTCAACTCCCTGTCACTCACAACTGCAGTGTACTCAGTACCTACCTCGACTCCCTGTCACTCTCAACTGCAGTGTACTCAGTCCACACCTCGACTCCCTGTCACTCACTACTGAAGTGTACTCAGTCCATAACTCGACTCCCTGTCACACTCAACTGCAGTGTACTCAGTCCACACCTCGACTCCGGAACTCACAAACGCAGTGTACTCAGTCCCTACCTCGACTCCCTGTCACTCACTACTGCAGTGTACTCAGTCCCTTCCTCGACTCCCTGTCACTCTCAACTGCAGTGTACTCAGTCCCTACCTCGACACCCAGTCACTCACAACTGCAGTGTACTCAGTCCACACCTCGACTCCCTGTCACTCACAACTGCAGTGTACTCAGTCCATTCCTCGACTCCCTGTCAGTCACAACTGCAGTGTACTCAGTCCCTACGTCGAGTCCCTGTCACTCACAACTGGAGTGTACTCAGTCCCTACCTCGACTCCCTGACGCACACAACTGTAGTGTACTCAGTCCCTACCTCGACTCCCTGTCACTCACAACTGTCGTGTACTTAATGCCTACCTCGACTCCCTGTCACTCACAACTACAGTGTTCTCAGTCCCTACCTCGACTCCCTGTCACTCGCAACTCAAGTGTAGTTAGTCCCGACCTTGGCTCACAGTCACTCACACCTGCAGTGTACACAGTCCCTACGTCGACACATTGTCACTCACAACTGCAGTGTACTCAATGCCTACCTCTACTCCCTGTCAATCACAACTGTAGTGTACTCAATGCCTACCTTGACTCCCTGTCACTCACAACGTCAGTGTACTCAATGCCTACCTCGACTCCCTGTCAATTCCAACTGCAGTGTACTCAGTCCGTACCTCGACTCCCTGTCACTCACAACGTCAGTGTACTCAATGCCTACCTCGACTCCCTGTCAATTCCAACTGCAGTGTACTCAGTCCGTACCTCGACTCCCTGTCACTCACAACTGCAGTGTACTCAATGCCTACGTCGATTCCCTGTCACACACAACTGCAGGGTACTCAGGCCCTACGTCTACTCCCTGTCACCCACAACTGTCGTGTACTCAATGCCTGCTTCGACTCCCAGTCACTCACAACTGCAGTGTAATCAGTCCCTTCCACGACTCCCTGTCACTCACAACTGCAGTGTACTCAGTCCCTACCTCGACTCCCTGTCAATCACAACTGTAGTGTACTCAATGCCTACCTTGACTCCCTGTCACTCACAACGTCAGTGTACTCAGTCCCTACCTCGACTCCGTCACTCACAACTGTCGTCTACTTAATGCCTACGTCGACTCCCTGTCACACACAGCTGCAGCGTACTCAGTCCCTTCCTCGACTCCCTGTCACTCACAGTTGCAGGGTACTCAGTCCCTACCTCGACTCCCTGTCACTCACAACTGCAGTGTACTCAGTCCCTACCTCGACTCCCTGTCACTCACAACTGTAGTGTACTCAGTCCCTAACTCGACACCCTGTCACTCACAACTGCAGTGTACTCAGTCCCTACCTCGACTCCCTGTCACTCACAACTGCAGTGTACTCAGTCCCTACCTTGACTCCCTGACACTCACAAATGCTGTGTACTCAGTCCCTACCTCGACTCCCTGTCACTTACAACTGTTGTGTACTCAATGACTACTTCGACCTCCTGTCACTCACAACTGCAGTGTACTCAGTCCCGACCATGACTCCCTGTCACTCACAAATGCAGTGTACTCAGTCCCTTCCTCGACTCCCTGTCACTCACAACTGCAGTGTACTCAGTCCCTACCTCGACCCCCTGTCACTCACAACTGCAGTGTACTCAGTCCCTACCTCTACTCCCTGAAACACACAACTGTAGTGTACTCAGTCCCTACCACGACTCCGTGTCACTCACAACTGCAGTGTACTCAGTCCACACCTCGACTCCCTGTCACTGACAACTGCAGTGTACTCAGTCCCTACGTCGACTCCCTGTCACTCACAACTGCAGTGTACTCAATGCCTACCTCGACTCCCTGTCACTCACAACTGTCGTGTACTCAGTCCCTACCTCGACTCCCTGTCACTCTCAACTGCAGTGTACTCAGTCCCTACCTCGACTCCCTGTCACTCACTACTGAAGTGTACTCAGTCCATAACTCGACTCCCTGTCACACTCAACTGCAGTGTACTCAGTCCACACCTCGACTCCGTCACTCACAAACGCAGTGTACTCAGTCCCTACCTCGACTCCCTGTCACTCACAACTGCAGTGTACTCAGTCCCTACCTTGACTCCCTGTCACTCACAAATGCAGTGTATTCAATGCCGTACCTCGGCTCCCTGTCACTGACAACTGCAGTGTACTCAGTCCCTACCTCGGCTCCCTGTCACTCACAACTGTCGTGTACTTAATGCCTACCTCGACTCCCTGTCACTCACAACTACAGTGTTCTCAGTCCCTACCTCGACTCCCTGTCACTCGCAACTCAAGTGTAGTTAGTCCCGACCTTGGCTCACAGTCACTCACACCTGCAGTGTACACAGTCCCTACGTCGACACATTGTCACTCACAACTGCAGTGTACTCAATGCCTACCTCTACTCACTGTCAATCACAACTGTAGTGTACTCAATGCCTACCTTGACTCCCTGTCACTCACAACGTCAGTGTACTCAATGCCTACCTCGACTCCCTGTCAATTCCAACTGCAGTGTACTCAGTCCGTACCTCGACTCCCTGTCACTCACAACGTCAGTGTACTCAATGCCTACCTCGACTCCCTGTCAATTCCAACTGCAGTGTACTCAGTCCGTACCTCGACTCCCTGTCACTCACAACTGCAGTGTACTCAATGCCTACGTCGATTCCCTGTCACACACAACTGCAGGGTACTCAGGCCCTACGTCTACTCCCTGTCACTCACAACTGTCGTGTACTCAATGCCTGCTTCGACTCCCAGTCACTCACAACTGCAGTGTAATCAGTCCCTTCCACGACTCCCTGTCACTCACAACTGCAGTGTACTCAGTCCCTACCTCGACTCCCTGTCAATCACAACTGTAGTGTACTCAATGCCTACCTTGACTCCCTGTCACTCACAACGTCAGTGTACTCAGTCCCTACCTCGACTCCGTCACTCACAACTGTCGTCTACTTAATGCCTACGTCGACTCCCTGTCACACACAGCTGCAGCGTACTCAGTCCCTTCCTCGACTCCCTGTCACTCACAGTTGCAGGGTACTCAGTCCCTACCTCGACTCCCTGTCACTCACAACTGCAGTGTACTCAGTCCCTACCTCGACTCCCTGTCACTCACAACTGTAGTGTACTCAGTCCCTAACTCGACACCCTGTCACTCACAACTGCAGTGTACTCAGTCCCTACCTCGACTCCCTGTCACTCACAACTGCAGTGTACTCAGTCCCTAACTTGACTCCCTGACACTCACAAATGCTGTGTACTCAGTCCCTACCTCGACTCCCTGTCACTTACAACTGTTGTGTACTCAATGACTACTTCGACCTCCTGTCACTCACAACTGCAGTGTACTCAGTCCCGACCATGACTCCCTGTCACTCACAAATGCAGTGTACTCAGTCCCTTCCTCGACTCCCTGTCACTCACAACTGCAGTGTACTCAGTCCCTACCTCGACCCCCTGTCACTCACAACTGCAGTGTACTCAGTCCCTACCTCTACTCCCTGAAACACACAACTGTAGTGTACTCAGTCCCTACCACGACTCCGTGTCACTCACAACTGCAGTGTACTCAGTCCACACCTCGACTCCCTGTCACTGACAACTGCAGTGTACTCAGTGCCTACGTCGACTCCCTGTCACTCACAACTGCAGTGTACTCAATGACTACCTCGACTCCCTGTCACTCACAACTGTCGTGTACTCAGTCCCTACCTCGACTCCCTGTCACTCTCAACTGCAGTGTACTCAGTCCCTACCTCGACTCCCTGTCACTCACTACTGAAGTGTACTCAGTCCATAACTCGACTCCCTGTCACACTCAACTGCAGTGTACTCAGTCCACACCTCGACTCCGTCACTCACAAACGCAGTGTACTCAGTCCCTACCTCGACTCCCTGTCACTCACTACTGCAGTGTACTCAGTCCCTACCTCGACTCCCTGACGCACACAACTGTAGTGTACTCAGTCCCTACCTCGACTCCCTGTCACTCAAAACTGCAGTGTACTCAGTCCCTACCTCGACTCCCTGTCACTCAAAACTGCAGAGTACTCAGTCCCTACGTCGACTCCCTGTCACTCACAACTGCAGTGTACTCAGTCCCTACCTCGACTCCCTGTCACTCACAACTGTCGTGTACTTAATGCCTACGTCATCTCCCTGTCACACACAACTGCAGTGTACTCAGTCCCTAACTCGACACCCTGTCACTCACAACTGCAGTGTACTCAGTCCCTACCTCGACTCCCTGTCACTCACAACTGCAGTGTACTCAGTCCCTACCTTGACTCCCTGTCACTCACAAATGCAGTGTATTCAATGCCGTACCTCGGCGCCCTGTCACTGACAACTGCAGTGTACTCAGTCCCTACCTTAACTCCCTGACACTCACAAATGCTGTGTACTCAGTCCCTTCCTCGACTCCCTGTCACTCACAACTGCAGTGTACTCAGTCCCTACCTCGACCCCCTGTCACTCACAACTGCAGTGTACTCAGTCCCTACCACGACTCCCTGTCACTCACAACTGCAGTGTACTCAATGCCTACCTCGACTCCCTGTCACTCACAACTGTCGTGTACTCAGTCCCTACCTCGACTCCCTGTCACTCTCAACTGCAGTGTACTCAGTCCCTACCACGACTCCCTGTCACTCACAACTGCAGTGTACTCAGTCCACACCTCGACTCCCTGTCACTCACTACTGAAGTGTACTCAGTCCATAACTCGACTCCCTGTCACACTCAACTGCAGTGTACTCAGTCCACACCTCGACTCCGTCACTCACAAACGCAGTGTACTCAGTCCCTACCTCGACTCCCTGTCACTCACTACTGCAGTGTACTCAGTCCCTACCTCGACACCCAGTCACTCACAACTGTAGTGTACTCAGTCCACACCTCGCCTCCCTGTCACTCACAACTGCAGTGTACACAGTCCCTACGTCGACACATTGTCACTCACAACTGCAGTGTACTCAATGCCTACCTCTACTCCCTGTCAATCACAACTGTAGTGTACTCAATGCCTACCTTGACTCCCTGTCACTCACAACGTCAGTGTACTCAATGCCTACCTCGACTCCCTGTCAATTCCAACTGCAGTGTACTCAGTCCGTACCTCGACTCCCTGTCACTCACAACTGCAGTGTACTCAATGCCTACGTCGATTCCCTGTCACACACAACTGCAGGGTACTCAGGCCCTACGTCTACTCCCTGTCACTCACAACTGTCGTGTACTCAATGCCTGCTTCGACTCCCTGTCACTTACAACTGCAGTTTAATCAGTCCCTTCCTCGACTCCCTGTCACTCACAACTGCAGATACTCAGTCCCTACGTCGACTCCCTGTCACTCACAACTGCAGTGTACTCAGTCCCTACCTCGACTCCCTGACGCACACAACTGTAGTGTACTCAGTCCCTACCTCGACTCCCTGTCACTCACAACTGTCGTGTACTTAATGCCTACGTCGACTCCCTGTCACACACAGCTGCAGCGTACTCAGTCCCTTCCTCGACTCCCTGTCACTCACAGTTGCAGGGTACTCAGTCCCTACCTCGACTCCCTGTCACTCACAACTGCAGTGTACTCAGTCCCTACCTCGACTCCCTGACGCACACAACTGTAGTGTACTCAGTCCCTACCTCGACTCCCTGTCACTCACAACTGTCGTGTACTTAATGCCTACGTCGACTCCCTGTCACTCACAACTGCAGTGTACTCAGTCCCTACCTCGGCTCCCTGTCACTCACAACTGCAGTGTAATCTGTCCCTACCTTGACTCCCTGTCACTCACAAATGCAGTGTACTCAGTCCCTACCTCGACTCCCTGTCACTCACAACTGTCGTGTACTCAGTCCCGACCACGACTCCCTTTCACTCACAAATGCAGTGTACTCAGTCCATTCCTCGACTCCCTGTCAGTCACAACTGCAGTGTACTCAGTCCCTACGTCGAGTCCCTGTCACTCACAACTGGAGTGTACTCAGTCCCTACCTCGACTCCCTGACGCACACAACTGTAGTGTACTCAGTCCCTACCTCGACTCCCTGTCACTCACAACTGTCGTGTACTTAATGCCTACCTCGACTCCCTGTCACTCACAACTACAGTGTTCTCAGTCCCTACCTCGACTCCCTGTCACTCGCAACTGAAGTGTAGTTAGTCCCGACCTTAACTCACAGTCACTCACACCTGCAGTGTACACAGTCCCTACGTCGACACATTGTCACTCACAACTGCAGTGTACTCAATGCCTACCTCTACTCCCTGTCAATCACAACTGTAGTGTACTCAATGCCTACCTTGACTCCCTGTCACTCACAACGTCAGTGTACTCAATGCCTACCTCGACTCCCTGTCAATTCCAACTGCAGTGTACTCAGTCCGTACCTCGACTCCCTGTCACTCACAACGTCAGTGTACTCAATGCCTACCTCGACTCCCTGTCAATTCCAACTGCAGTGTACTCAGTCCGTACCTCGACTCCCTGTCACTCACAACTGCAGTGTACTCAATGCCTACGTCGATTCCCTGTCACACACAACTGCAGGGTACTCAGGCCCTACGTCTACTCCCTGTCACTCACAACTGTCGTGTACTCAATGCCTGCTTCGACTCCCAGTCACTCACAACTGCAGTGTAATCAGTCCCTTCCACGACCCCCTGTCACTCACAACTGCAGTGTACTCAGTCCCTACCTCGACTCCCTGTCAATCACAACTGTAGTGTACTCAATGCCTACCTTGACTCCCTGTCACTCACAACGTCAGTGTACTCAGTCCCTACCTCGACTCCCTGTCACTCACAACTGTCGTCTACTTAATGCCTACGTCGACTCCCTGTCACACACAGCTGCAGCGTACTCAGTCCCTTCCTCGACTCCCTGTCACTCACAGTTGCAGGGTACTCAGTCCCTACCTCGACTCCCTGTCACTCACAACTGCAGTGTACTCAGTCCCTACCTCGACTCCCTGTCACTCACAACTGCAGTGTACTCAGTCCCTACCTCGACTCCCTGTCACTCACAACTGCAGTGTACTCAGTCCCTACCTCGACTCCCTGTCACTCACAACTGCAGTGTACTCAGTCCCTACCTTGACTCCCTGTCACTCACAACTGCAGTGTACTCAGTCCCTACCTTGACTCCCTGACACTCACAAATGCTGTGTACTCAGTCCCTACCTCGACTCCCTGTCACTTACAACTGTTGTGTACTCAATGACTACTTCGACCTCCTGTCACTCACAACTGCAGTGTACTCAGTCCCGACCATGACTCCCTGTCACTCACAAATGCAGTGTACTCAGTCCCTTCCTCGACTCCCTGTCACTCACAACTGCAGTGTACTCAGTCCCTACCTCGACCCCCTGTCACTCACAACTGCAGTGTACTCAGTCCCTACCTCGACTCCCTGAAACACACAACTGTAGTGTACTCAGTCCCTACCACGACTCCGTGTCACTCACAACTGCAGTGTACTCAGTCCACACCTCGACTCCCTGTCACTGACAACTGCAGTGTACTCAGTCCCTACGTCGACTCCCTGTCACTCACAACTGCAGTGTACTCAATGCCTACCTCGACTCCCTGTCACTCACAACTGCAGTTTAATCAGTCCCTTCCTCGACTCCCTGTCACTCACAACTGCGGAGTACTCAGTCCCTACGTCGACTCCCTGTCACTCACAACTGCAGTGTACTCAGTCCCTACCTCGACTCCCTGACGCACACAACTGTAGTGTACTCAGTCCCTACCTCGACTCCCTGTCACTCACAACTGTCGTGTACTTAATGCCTATGTCGACTCCCTGTCACACACAGCTGCAGCGTACTCAGTCCCTTCCTCGACTCCCTGTCACTCACAGTTGCAGGGTACTCAGTCCCTACCTCGACTCCCTGTCACTCACAACTGCAGTGTACTCAGTCCCTACCTCGACTCCCTGACGCACACAACTGTAGTGTACTCAGTCCCTACCTCGACTCCCTGTCACTCACAACTGTCGTGTACTTAATGCCTACGTCGACTCCCTGTCACTCACAACTGCAGTGTACTCAGTCCCTACCTCGGCTCCCTGTCACTCACAACTGCAGTGTAATCTGTCCCTACCTTGACTCCCTGTCACTCACAAATGCAGTGTACTCAGTCCCTACCTCGACTCCCTGTCACTCACAACTGTCGTGTACTCAGTCCCGACCACGACTCCCTTTCACTCACAAATGCAGTGTACTCAGTCCATTCCTCGACTCCCTGTCAGTCACAACTGCAGTGTACTCAGTCCCTACGTCGAGTCCCTGTCACTCACAACTGGAGTGTACTCAGTCCCTACCTCGACTCCCTGACGCACACAACTGTAGTGTACTCAGTCCCTACCTCGACTCCCTGTCACTCACAACTGTCGTGTACTTAATGCCTACCTCGACTCCCTGTCACTCACAACTACAGTGTTCTCAGTCCCTACCTCGACTCCCTGTCACTCGCAACTGAAGTGTAGTTAGTCCCGACCTTGGCTCACAGTCACTCACACCTGCAGTGTACACAGTCCCTACGTCGACACATTGTCACTCACAACTGCAGTGTACTCAATGCCTACCTCTACTCCCTGTCAATCACAACTGTAGTGTACTCAATGCCTACCTTGACTCCCTGTCACTCACAACGTCAGTGTACTCAATGCCTACCTCGACTCCCTGTCAATTCCAACTGCAGTGTACTCAGTCCGTACCTCGACTCCCTGTCACTCACAACGTCAGTGTACTCAATGCCTACCTCGACTCCCTGTCAATTCCAACTGCAGTGTACTCAGTCCGTACCTCGACTCCCTGTCACTCACAACTGCAGTGTACTCAATGCCTACGTCGATTCCCTGTCACACACAACTGCAGGGTACTCAGGCCCTACGTCTACACCCTGTCACTCACAACTGTCGTGTACTCAATGCCTGCTTCGACTCCCAGTCACTCACAACTGCAGTGTAATCATTCCCTTCCACGACTCCCTGTCACTCACAACTGCAGTGTACTCAGTCCCTACCTCGACTCCCTGTCACTCACAACTGCAGTGTACTCAGTCCCTACCTTGACTCCCTGTCACTCACAACTGCAGTGTACTCAGTCCCTACCTTGACTCCCTGACACTCACAAATGCTGTGTACTCAGTCCCTACCTCGACTCCCTGTCACTTACAACTGTTGTGTACTCAATGACTACTTCGACCTCCTGTCACTCACAACTGCAGTGTACTCAGTCCCGACCATGACTCCCTGTCACTCACAAATGCAGTGTACTCAGTCCCTTCCTCGACTCCCTGTCACTCACAACTGCAGTGTACTCAGTCCCTACCTCGACCCCCTGTCACTCACAACTGCAGTGTACTCAGTCCCTACCTCGACTCCCTGAAACACACAACTGTAGTGTACTCAGTCCCTACCACGACTCCGTGTCACTCACAACTGCAGTGTACTCAGTCCACACCTCGACTCCCTGTCACTGACAACTGCAGTGTACTCAGTCCCTACGTCGACTCCCTGTCACTCACAGCTGCAGTGTACTCAATGCCTACCTCGACTCCCTGTCACTCACAACTGCAGTTTAATCAGTCCCTTCCTCGACTCCCTGTCACTCACAACTGCGGAGTACTCAGTCCCTACGTCGACTCCCTGTCACTCACAACTGCAGTGTACTCAGTCCCTACCTCGACTCCCTGACGCACACAACTGTAGTGTACTCAGTCCCTACCTCGACTCCCTGTCACTCACAACTGTCGTGTACTTAATGCCTACGTCGACTCCCTGTCACACACAGCTGCAGCGTACTCAGTCCCTTCCTCGACTCCCTGTCACTCACAGTTGCAGGGTACTCAGTCCCTACCTCGACTCCCTGTCACTCACAACTGCAGTGTACTCAGTCCCTACCTCGACTCCCTGACGCACACAACTGTAGTGTACTCAGTCCCTACCTCGACTCCCTGTCACTCACAACTGTCGTGTACTTAATGCCTACGTCGACTCCCTGTCACTCACAACTGCAGTGTACTCAGTCCCTACCTCGGCTCCCTGTCACTCACAACTGCAGTGTAATCTGTCCCTACCTTGACTCCCTGTCACTCACAAATGCAGTGTACTCAGTCCCTACCTCGACTCCCTGTCACTCACAACTGTCGTGTACTCAGTCCCGACCACGACTCCCTTTCACTCACAAATGCAGTGTACTCAGTCCATTCCTCGACTCCCTGTCAGTCACAACTGCAGTGTACTCAGTCCCTACGTCGAGTCCCTGTCACTCACAACTGGAGTGTACTCAGTCCCTACCTCGACTCCCTGACGCACACAACTGTAGTGTACTCAGTCCCTACCTCGACTCCCTGTCACTCACAACTGTCGTGTACTTAATGCCTACCTCGACTCCCTGTCACTCACAACTACAGTGTTCTCAGTCCCTACCTCGACTCCCTGTCACTCGCAACTGAAGTGTAGTTAGTCCCGACCTTGGCTCACAGTCACTCACACCTGCAGTGTACACAGTCCCTACGTCGACACATTGTCACTCACAACTGCAGTGTACTCAATGCCTACCTCTACTCCCTGTCAATCACAACTGTAGTGTACTCAATGCCTACCTTGACTCCCTGTCACTCACAACGTCAGTGTACTCAATGCCTACCTCGACTCCCTGTCAATTCCAACTGCAGTGTACTCAGTCCGTACCTCGACTCCCTGTCACTCACAACGTCAGTGTACTCAATGCCTACCTCGACTCCCTGTCAATTCCAACTGCAGTGTACTCAGTCCGTACCTCGACTCCCTGTCACTCACAACTGCAGTGTACTCAATGCCTACGTCGATTCCCTGTCACACACAACTGCAGGGTACTCAGGCCCTACGTCTACTCCCTGTCACTCACAACTGTCGTGTACTCAATGCCTGCTTCGACTCCCAGTCACTCACAACTGCAGTGTAATCATTCCCTTCCACGACTCCCTGTCACTCACAACTGCAGTGTACTCAGTCCCTACCTCGACTCCCTGTCAATCACAACTGTAGTGTACTCAATGCCTACCTTGACTCCCTGTCACTCACAACTGCAGTGTACTCAGTCCCTTCCTCGACTCCCTGTCACTCACAGTTGCAGGGTACTCAGTCCCTACCTCGACTCCCTGTCACTCACAACTGCAGTGTACTCAGTCCCTACCTCGACTCCCTGACGCACACAACTGTAGTGTACTCAGTCCCTAACTCGACACCCTGTCACTCACAACTGCAGTGTACTCAGTCCCTACGTCGACTCCCTGACGCACACAACTGTCGTCTACTTAATGCCTACGTCGACTCCCTGTCACACACAGCTGCAGCGTACTCAGTCCCTTCCTCGACTCCCTGTCACTCACAGTTGCAGGGTACTCAGTCCCTACATCGACTCCCTGTCACTCACAACTGTCGTGTACTTAATGCCTACCTCGACTCCCTGTCACTCACAACTGCAGTGTACTCAGTCCCTCCCTCGACACCCTGTCACTCACAACTGCAGTGTACTCAGTCCCTCCCTCGACACCCTGTCACTCATAACTGCAGTGTACTCAGTCCCTACCTCGACTCCCTGTCACTCACAACTGCAGTGTACTCAGTCCCTACATCGACTCCCTGTCACTCACAACTGCAGTGTACTCAGTCCCTACCTCGACTCCCTGACGCACACAACTGTAGTGTACTCAGTCCCTAACTCGACACCCTGTCACTCACAACTGCAGTGTACTCAGTCCCTACCTCGACTCCCTGTCACTCACAACTGCAGTGTACTCAGTCCCTACCTTGACTCCCTGTCACTCACAAATGCAGTGTATTCAATGCCGTACCTCGGCTCCCTGTCACTGACAACTGCAGTGTACTCGGTCCCTACCTTGACTCCCTGACACTCACAAATGCTGTGTACTCAGTCCCTACCTCGACTCCCTGTCACTTACAACTGTTGTGTACTCAATGACTACTTCGACCTCCTGTCACTCACAACTGCAGTGTACTCAGTCCCGACCATGACTCCCTGTCACTCACAAATGCAGTGTACTCAGTCCCTTCCTCGACTACCTGTCACTCACAACTGCAGTGTACTCAGTCCCTACCTCGACTCCCTGTCACTCACAACTGCAGTGTACTCAGTCCCTACCTCGACTCCCTGAAACACACAACTGTAGTGTACTCAGTCCCTACCACGACTCCGTGTCACTCACAACTGAAGTGTACTCAGTCCCTACCTCGACTCCCTGTCACTCTCAACTGTCGTGTACTCAGTCCCTACCTCGACTCCCTGTCACTCTCAACTGCAGTGTACTCAGTCCCTCACCTCGACTCCCTGTCACTCACTACTGAAGTGTACTCAGTCCATAACTCGACTCCCTGTCACACTCAACTGCAGTGTACTCAGTCCACACCTCGACTCCGTCACTCACAAACGCAGTGTACTCAGTCCCTACCTCGACTCCCTGTCACTCACTACTGTAGTGTACTCAGTCCCTTCCTCGACTCCCTGTCACTCTCAACTGCAGTGTACTCAGTCCCTACCTCGACACCCAGTCACTCACAACTGTAGTGTACTCAGTCCACACCTCGTCTCCCTGTCACTCACAACTGCAGTGTACACAGTCCCTACGTCGACACATTGTCACTCACAACTGCAGTGTACTCAATGCCTACCTCTACTCCCTGTCACTCACAACGTCAGTGTACTCAATGCCTACCTCGACTCCCTGTCAATTCCAACTGCAGTGTACTCAGTCCGTACCTCGACTCCCTGTCACTCACAACTGCAGTGTACTCAATGCCTACGTCGATTCCCTGTCACACACAACTGCAGGGTACTCAGGCCCTACGTCTACTCCCTGTCACTCACAACTGTCGTGTACTCAATGCCTGCTTCGACTCCCTGTCACTCACAACTGCAGTTTAATCAGTCCCTTCCTCGACTCCCTGTCACTCACAACTGCAGAGTACTCAGTCCCTACGTCGACTCCCTGTCACTCACAACTGCAGTGTACTCAGTCCCTACCTCGAATCCCTGACGCACACAACTGTAGTGTACTCAGTCCCTACCTCGACTCCCTGTCACTGACAACTGTCGTGTACTTAATGCCTACGTCGACTCCCTGTCACACACAGCTGCAGCGTACTCAGTCCCTTCCTCGACTCCCTGTCACTCACAGTTGCAGGGTACTCAGTCCCTACCTCGACTCCCTGTCACTCACAACTGCAGTGTACTCAGTCCCTACCTCGACTCCCTGACGCACACAACTGTAGTGTACTCAGTCCCTACCTCGACTCCCTGTCACTCACAACTGTCGTGTACTTAATGCCTACGTCGACTCCCTGTCACTCGCAACTGCAGTGTACTCAGTCCCTACCTCGGCTCCCTGTCACTCACAACTGCAGTGTAATCTGTCCGTACCTTGACTCCCTGTCACTCACAAATGCAGTGTACTCAGTCCCTACCTCGACTCCCTGTCACTCACAACTGTCGTGTACTCAGTCCCGACCACGACTCCCTTTCACTCACAAATGCAGTGTACTCAGTCCATTCCTCGACTCCCTGTCAGTCACAACTGCAGTGTACTCAGTCCCTACGTCGAGTCCCTGTCACTCACAACTGGAGTGTACTCAGTCCCTACCTCGACTCCCTTTCGCACACAACTGTAGTGTACTCAGTCCCTACCTCGACTCCCTGTCACTCACAACTACAGTGTTCTCAGTCCCTACCTCGACTCCCTGTCACTCGCAACTGAAGTGTAGTTAGTCCCGACCTTGGCTCACAGTCACTCACACCTGCAGTGTACACAGTCCCTACGTCGACACATTGTCACTCACAACTGCAGTGTACTCAATGCCTACCTCTACTCCCTGTCAATCACAACTGTAGTGTACTCAATGCCTACCTTGACTCCCTGTCACTCACAACATCAGTGTACTCAATGCCTACCTCGACTCCCTGTCACTCACAACTGCAGTGTACTCAGTCCGTACCTCGACTCCCTGTCACTCACAACGTCAGTGTACTCAATGCCTACCTCGACTCCCTGTCAATTCCAACTGCAGTGTAATCAGTCCGTACCTCGACTCCCTGTCACTCACAACTGCAGTGTACTCAATGCCTACGTCGATTCCCTGTCACACACAACTGCAGGGTACTCAGGCCCTACGTCTACTCCCTGTCACTCACAACTGTCGTGTACTCAATGCCTGCTTCGACTCCCAGTCACTCACAACTGCAGTGTAATCAGTCCCTTCCACGACTCCCTGTCACTCACAACTGCAGTGTACTCAGTCCCTACCTCGACTCCCTGACGGACACAACTGTAGTGTACTCAGTCCCTACCCCGACTCCCTGTCACTCACAACTGTCGTCTACTTAATGCCTACGTCGACTCCCTGTCACACACAGCTGCAGCGTACTCAGTCCCTTCCTCGACTCCCTGTCACTCACAGTTGCAGGGTACTCAGTCCCTACCTCGACTCCCTGACGCACACAACTGTAGTGTACTCAGTCCACACCTCGACTCCCTGTCACTCACTACTGAAGTGTACTCAGTCCATAACTCGACTCCCTGTCACACTCAACTGCAGTGTACACAGTCCACACCTCGACTCCGTCACTCACAAACGCAGTGTACTCAGTCCCTACCTCGACTCCCTGTCACTCACTACTGCAGTGTACTCAGTCCCTTCCTCGACTCCCTGTCACTCACAACTGTAGTGTACTCAGTCTACACCTCGTCTCCCTGTCACTCACAACTGCAGTGTACACAGTCCCTACGTCGACACATAGTCACTCACAACTGCAGTGTACTCAATGCCTACCTCTACTCCCTGTCAATCACAACTGTAGTGTACTCAATGCCTACCTTGACTCCCTGTCACTCACAACGTCAGTGTACTCAATGCCTACCTCGACTCCCTGTCAATTCCAACTGCAGTGTACTCAGTCCGTACCTCGACTCCCTGTCACTCACAACTGCAGTGTACTCAATGCCTACGTCGATTCCCTGTCACACACAACTGCAGGGTACTCAGGCCCTACGTCTACTCCCTGTCACTCACAACTGTCGTGTACTCAATGCCTGCTTCGACTCCCTGTCACTCACAACTGCAGTTTAATCAGTCCCTTCCTCGACTCCCTGTCACTCACAACTGCAGAGTACTCAGTCCCTACGTCGACTCCCTGTCACTCACAACTGCAGTTTAATCAGTCCCTTCCTCGACTCCCTGTCACTCACAACTGCAGTGTACTCAGTCCCTACGTCGACTCCCTGTCACTCACAACTGCAGTGTACTCAGTCCCTACCTCGACTCCCTGTCACTCACAACTGTCGTGTACTTAATGCCTACGTCGACTCCCTGTCACACACAGCTGCAGCGTACTCAGTCCCTTCCTCGACTCCCTGTCACTCACAGTTGCAGGGTACTCAGTCCCTACCTCGACTCCCTGTCACTCACAACTGCAGTGTACTCAGTCCCTACCTCGACTCCCTGACGCACACAACTGTAGTGTACTCAGTCCCTACCTCGACTCCCTGTCACTCACAACTGTCGTGTACTTAATGCCTACCTCGACTCCCTGTCACTCTCAACTGCAGTGTACTCAGTCCACACCTCGACTCCCTGTCACTCACTACTGAGGTGTACTCAGTCCATAACTCGACTCCCTGTCACACTCAACTGCAGTGTACTCAGTCCACACCTCGACTCCGTCACTCACAAACGCAGTGTACTCAGTCCCTACCTCGACTCCCTGTCACTCACTACTGCAGTGTACTCAGTCCCTTCCTCGACTCCCTGTCACTCTCAACTGCAGTGTACTCAGTCCCTACCTCGACACCCAGTCACTCACAACTGTAGTGTACTCAGTCCACACCTCGTCTCCCTGTCACTCACAACTGCAGTGTACACAGTCCCTACGTCGACACATAGTCACTCACAACTGCAGTGTACTCAATGCCTACCTCTACTCCCTGTCAATCACAACTGTAGTGTACTCAATGCCTACCTTGACTCCCTGTCACTCACAACGTCAGTGTACTCAATGCCTACCTCGACTCCCTGTCAATTCCAACTGCAGTGTACTCAGTCCGTACCTCGACTCCCTGTCACTCACAACTGCAGTGTACTCAATGCCTACGTCGATTCCCTGTCACACACAACTGCAGGGTACTCAGGCCCTACGTCTACTCCCTGTCACTCACAACTGTCGTGTACTCAATGCCTGCTTCGACTCCCTGTCACTCACAACTGCAGTTTAATCAGTCCCTTCCTCGACTCCCTGTCACTCACAACTGCAGAGTACTCAGTCCCTACGTCGACTCCCTGTCACTCACAACTGCAGTTTAATCAGTCCCTTCCTCGACTCCCTGTCACTCACAACTGCAGTGTACTCAGTCCCTACGTCGACTCCCTGTCACTCACAACTGCAGTGTACTCAGTCCCTACCTCGACTCCCTGTCACTCACAACTGTCGTGTACTTAATGCCTACGTCGACTCCCTGTCACACACAGCTGCAGCGTACTCAGTCCCTTCCTCGACTCCCTGTCACTCACAGTTGCAGGGTACTCAGTCCCTACCTCGACTCCCTGTCACTCACAACTGCAGTGTACTCAGTCCCTACCTCGACTCCCTGACGCACACAACTGTAGTGTACTCAGTCCCTACCTCGACTCCCTGTCACTCACAACTGTCGTGTACTTAATGCCTACGTCGACTCCCTGTCACTCACAACTGCAGTGTACTCAGTCCCTACCTCGGCTCCCTGTCACTCACAACTGCAGTGTAATCTGTCCCTACCTTGTCTCCCTGTCACTCACAAATGCAGTGTACTCAGTCCCGACCACGACTCCCTTTCACTCACAAATGCAGTGTACTCAGTCCATTCCTCGACTCCCTGTCAGTCACAACTGCAGTGTACTCAGTCCCTACGTCGAGTCCCTGTCACTCACAACTGGAGTGTACTCAGTCCCTACCTCGACTCCCTGACGCACACAACTGTAGTGTACTCAGTCCCTACCTCGACTCCCTGTCACTCACAACTGTCGTGTACTTAATGCCTACCTTGACTCCCTGTCACTCACAACTACAGTGTTCTCAGTCCCTACCTCGACTCCCTGTCACTCGCAACTGAAGTGTAGTTAGTCCCGACCTTGGCTCACAGTCACTCACACCTGCAGTGTACACAGTCCCTACGTCGACACATTGTCACTCACAACTGCAGTGTACTCAATGCCTACCTCTACTCCCTGTCAATCACAACTGTAGTGTACTCAATGCCTACCTTGACTCCCTGTCACTCACAACGTCAGTGTACTCAATGCCTACCTCGACTCCCTGTCAATTCCAACTGCAGTGTACTCAGTCCGTACCTCGACTCCCTGTCACTCACAACGTCAGTGTACTCAATGCCTACCTCGACTCCCTGTCAATTCCAACTGCAGTGTACTCAGTCCGTACCTCGACTCCCTGTCACTCACAACTGCAGTGTACTCAATGCCTACGTCGATTCCCTGTCACACACAACTGCAGGGTACTCAGGCCCTACGTCTACTCCCTGTCACTCACAACTGTCGTGTACTCAATGCCTGCTTCGACTCCCAGTCACTCACAACTGCAGTGTAATCAGTCCCTTCCACGACTCCCTGTCACTCACAACTGCAGTGTACTCAGTCCCTACCTCGACTCCCTGACGGACACAACTGTAGTGTACTCAGTCCCTACCTCGACTCCCTGTCACTCACAACTGTCGTCTACTTAATGCCTACGTCGACTCCCTGTCACACACAGCTGCAGCGTACTCAGTCCCTTCCTCGACTCCCTGTCACTCACAGTTGCAGGGTACTCAGTCCCTACCTCGACTCCCTGTCACTCAAAACTGCAGTGTACTCAGTCCCTACCTCGACTCCCTGACGCACACAACTGTAGTGTACTCAGTCCCTACCTCGACTCCCTGACACTCACAACTGTCGTGTACTTAATGCCTACCTCGACTCCCTGTCACTCTCAACTGCAGTGTACTCAGTCCACACCTCGACTCCCTGTCACTCACTACTGAAGTGTACTCAGTCCATAACTCGACTCCCTGTCACACTCAACTGCAGTGTACTCAGTCCACACCTCGACTCCGTCACTCACAAACGCAGTGTACTCAGTCCCTACCTCGACTCCCTGTCACTCACTACTGCAGTGTACTCAGTCCCTTCCTCGACTCCCTGTCACTCTCAACTGCAGTGTACTCAGTCCCTACCTCGACACCCAGTCACTCACAACTGTAGTGTACTCAGTCCACACCTCGTCTCCCTGTCACTCACAACTGCAGTGTACACAGTCCCTACGTCGACACATTGTCACTCACAACTGCAGTGTACTCAATGCCTACCTCTACTCCCTGTCAATCACAACTGTAGTGTACTCAATGCCTACCTTGACTCCCTGTCACTCACAACGTCAGTGTACTCAATGCCTACCTCGACTCCCTGTCAATTCCAACTGCAGTGTACTCAGTCCGTACCTCGACTAGCTGTCACTCACAACTGCAGTGTACTCAATGCCTACGTCGATTCCCTGTCACACACAACTGCAGGGTACTCAGGCCCTACGTCTACTCCCTGTCACTCACAACTGTCGTGAACTCAATGCCTGCTTCGACTCCCTGTCACTCACAACTGCAGTGTAATCAGTCCCTTCCTCGACTCCCTGTCACTCACAACTGCAGAGTACTCAGTCCCTACGTCGACTCCCTGTCACTCACAACTGCACTGTACTCAGTCCCTACCTCGACTCCCTGACGCACACAACTGTAGTGTACTCAGTCCCTACCTCGACTCCCTGTCACTCACAACTGTCGTGTACTTAATGCCTACGTCGACTCCGTCACACACAGCTGCAGCGTACTCAGTCCCTACCTCGACTCCCTGTCACTCACAACTGCAGTGTACTCAGTCCCTACCTCGACTCCCTGACGCACACAACTGTAGTGTACTCAGTCCCTGCCTCGACTCCCTGTCACTCACAACTGTCGTGTACTTAATGCCTACCTCGACTCCCTGTCACTCACAACTGCAGTGTACTCAGTCCCTACCTCGGCTCCCTGTCACTCACAACTGCAGTGTAATCTGTCCCTACCTTGACTCCCTGTCACTCACAAATGCAGTGTACTCAGTCCCTACCTCGACTCCCTGTCACTCACAACTGTCGTGTACTTAATGCCTACCTCGACTCCCTGTCACTCACAACTACAGTGTTCTCAGTCCCTACCTCGACTCCCTGTCACTCGCAACTGAAGTGTAGTTAGTCCCTACCTTGGCTCACAGTCACTCACACCTGCAGTGTACACAGTCTCTACGTCGACACATTGTCACTCACAACTGCAGTGTACTCAATGCCTACCTCGACTCCCTGTCAATTCCAACTGCAGTGTACTCAGTCCGTACCTCGACTCCCTGTCACTCACAACGTCAGTGTACTCAATGCCTACCTCGACTCCCTGTCAATTCCAACTGCAGTGTACTCAGTCCGTACCTCGACTCCCTGTCACTCACAACTGCAGTGTACTCAATGCCTACGTCGATTCCCTGTCACACACAACTGCAGGGTACTCAGGCCCTACGTCTACTCCCTGTCACTCACAACTGTCGTGTACTCAATGCCTGCTTCGACTCCCTGTCACTCACAACTGCAGTGTAATCAGTCCCTTCCACGACTCCCTGTCACTCACAACTGCAGTGTACGCAGTCCCTACCTCGACTCCCTGACGGACACAACTGTAGTGTACTCAGTCCCTACCTCGACTCCCTGTAACTCACAACTGTCGTCTACTTAATGCCTACGTCGACTCCCTGTCACACACAGCTGCAGCGTACTCAGTCCCTACCTCGACGCCCTGTCACTCACAACTGCAGTGTACTCAGTGGCTACCTTGACTCCCTGACGCACACAACTGTAGTGTACTCAGTCCCTACCTCGACTCCCTGTCACTCACAACTGTCGTGTACTTAATGCCTACGTCGACTCCCTGTCACTCACAACTGCAGTGTACTCAGTCCCTACCTCGGCTCCCTGTCACTCACAACTGCAGTGTAATCTGTCCCTACCTTGACTCCCTGTCACTCACAAATGCAGTGTACTCAGTCCCTACCTCGACTCCCTGTCACTCACAACTGTCGTGTACTCAATGACTACTTCGACCTCCTGTCACTCACAACTGCAGTGTACTCAGTCCCGGCCACGACTCCCTTTCACTCACAAATGCAGTGTACTCAGTCCATTCCTCGACTCCCTGTCAGTCACAACTGCAGTGTACTCAGTCCCTACGTCGAGTCCCTGTCACTCACAACTGGAGTGTACTCAGTCCCTACCTCGACTCCCTGACGCACACAACTGTAGTGTACTCAGTCCCTACCTCGACTCCCTGTCACTCACAACTGTCGTGTACTTAATGCCTACCTCGACTCCCTGTCACTCACAACTGAAGTGTAGTTAGTCCCTACCTTGGCTCACAGTCACTCACACCTGCAGTGTACACAGTCCCTACGTCGACACATTGTCACTCACAACTGCAGTGTACTCAATGCCTACCTCTACTCCCTGTCAATCACAACTGTAGTGTACTCAATGCCTACCTTGACTCACTGTCACTCACAACGTCAGTGTACTCAATGCCTACCTCAACTCCCTGTCACTCACAACTGCAGTGTACTCAGTCCCTACCTCGACTCCCTGACGCACACAACTGTAGTGTACTCAGTCCCTACCTCGACTCCCTGTCACTCACAACTGTCGTGTACTTAATGCCTACGTCGACTCCCTGTCACTCACAACTGCAGTGTACTCAGTCCCTACCTCGGCTCCCTGTCACTCACAACTACAGTGTACTCAGTCCCTACCTCGACTCCCTGACGGACACAACTGTAGTGTACTCAGTCCCTACCTCGACTCCCTGTCACTCACAACTGTCGTCTACTTAATGCCTACGTCGACTCCCTGTCACACACAGCTGCAGCGTACTCAATCCCTTCCTCGACTCCCTGTCACTCACAGTTGCAGGGTACTCAGTCCCTACCTCGACTCCCTGTCACTCACAACTGCAGTGTACTCAGTCCCTACCTCGACTCCCTGACGCACACAACTGTAGTGTACTCAGTCCCTACCTTGACACCCTGTCACTCACAAATGCAGTGTATTCAATGCCGTACCTCGGCTCCCTGTCACTGAAAACTGCAGTGTACTCAGTCCCTACCTTGACTCCCTGACACTCACAAATGCTGTGTACTCAGTCCCTACCTCGACTCCCTGTCACTTACAACTGTTGTGTACTCAATGACTACTTCGACCTCCTGTCACTCACAACTGCAGTGTACTCAGTCCCGACCATGACTCCCTGTCACTCACAAATGCAGTGTACTCAGTCCCTTCCTCGACTCCCTGTCACTCACAACTGCAGTGTACTCAGTCCCTACCTCGACTCCCTGTCACTCACAACTGCAGTGTACTCAGTCCCTAACTCGACACCCAGTCACTCACAAATGCAGTGTACTCAGTCCCTTCCTCGACTCCCTGTCACACACAACTGCAGTGTACTCAGTCCCTACCTCGACTCCCTGAAACACACAACTGTAGTGTACTCAGTCCCTACCACGACTCCGTGTCACTCACAACTGCAGTGTACTCAGTCCACACCTCGACTCCCTGTCACTCACAACTGCAGTGTACTCAATGCCTACCTCGACTACCTGTCACTCACAACTGCAGTGTACTCAGTCCCTACCTCGACTCCCTGTCACTCTCAACTGCAGTGTACTCAGTCCACACCTCGACTCCCTGTCACTCACTACTGAAGTGTACTCAGTCCATAACTCGACTCCCTGTCACACTCAACTGCAGTGTACTCAGTCCACACCTCGACCGTCACTCACAAAAGCAGTGTACTCAGTCCCTACCTCGACTCCCTGTCACTCACTACTGCAGTGTACTCAGTCCCTTCCTCGACTCCCTGTCACTCTCAACTGCAGTGTACTCAGTCCCTACCTCGACACCCAGTCACTCACAACTGTAGTGTACTCAGTCCACACCTCGTCTCCCTGTCACTCACAACTGCAGTTTACACAGTCCCTACGTCGACACATTGTCACTCACAACTGCAGTGTACTCAATGCCTACCTCTACTCCCTGTCAATCACAACTGTAGTGTACTCAATGCCTACCTTGACTCCCTGTCACTCACAACGTCAGTGTACTCAATGCCTACCTCGACTCCCTGTCAATTCCAACTGCAGTGTACTCAGTCCGTACCTCGACTCCCTGTCACTCACAACTGCAGTGTACTCAATGCCTACGTCGATTCCCTGTCACACACAACTGCAGGGTACTCAGGCCCTACGTCTACTCCCTGTCACTCACAACTGTCGTGTACTCAATGCCTGCTTCGACTCCCTGTCACTCACAACTGCAGTTTAATCAGTCCCTTCCTCGACTCCCTGTCACTCACAACTGCAGAGTACTCAGTCCCTACGTCGACTCCCTGTCACTCACAACTGCAGTGTACTCAGTCCCTACCTCGACTCCCTGTCACTCACAACTGCAGTTTAATCAGTCCCTTCCTCAACTCCCTGTCACTCACAACTGCAGTGTACTCAGTCCCTACCTCGACTCCCTGTCACTCACAACTGTCGTGTACTTAATGCCTACGTCGACTCCCTGTCACACACAGCTGCAGCGTACTCAGTCCCTTCCTCGACTCCCTGTCACTCACAGTTGCAGGGTACTCAGTCCCTACCTCGACTCCCTGTCACTCACAACTGCAGTGTACTCAGTCCCTACCTCGACTCCCTGACGCACACAACTGTAGTGTACTCAGTCCCTACCTCGACTCCCTGTCACTCACAACTGTCGTGTACTTAATGCCTACGTCGACTCCCTGTCACTCACAACTGCAGTGTACTCAGTCCCTACCTCGGCTCCCTGTCACTCACAACTGCAGTGTAATCTGTCCCTACCTTGACTCTCTGTCACTCACAAATGCAGTGTACTCAGTCCCTACCTCGACTCCCTGTCACTCACAACTGTCGTGTACTCAGTCCCGACCACGACTCCCTTTCACTCACAAATGCAGTGTACTCAGTCCATTCCTCGAATCCCTGTCAGTCACAACTGCAGTGTACTCAGTCCCTACGTCGAGTCCCTGTCACTCACAACTGGAGTGTACTCAGTCCCTACCTCGACTCCCTGACGAACACAACTGTAGTGTACTCAGTCCCTACCTCGACTCCCTGTCACTCACAACTGTCGTGTACTTAATGCCTACCTCGACTCCCTGTCACTCACAACTACAGTGTTCTCAGTCCCTACCTCGACTCCCTGTCACTCGCAACTCAAGTGTAGTTAGTCCCGACCTTGGCTCACAGTCACTCACACCTGCAGTGTACACAGTCCCTACGTCGACACATTGTCACTCACAACTGCAGTGTACTCAATTGCCTACCTCTACTCCCTGTCAATCACAACTGTAGTGTACTCAATGCCTACCTTGACTCCCTGTCACTCACAACGTCAGTGTACTCAATGCCTACCTCGACTCCCTGTCAATTCCAACTGCAGTGTACTCAGTCCGTACCTCGACTCCCTGTCACTCACAACGTCAGTGTACTCAATGCCTACCTCGACTCCCTGTCAATTCCAACTGCAGTGTACTCAGTCCGTACCTCGACTCCCTGTCACTCACAACTGCAGTGTACTCAATGCCTACCTCGAATCCCTGTCACTCACTACTGCAGTGTACTCAGTCCCTACCTCGACTCCCTGTCACTCACAACTGCAGTGTACTCAGTCCCTACCTCGACTCCCTGTCACTCACAGTTGCAGGGTACTCAGTCCCTACCTCGACTCCCTGTCACTCACAACTGCAGTGTACTCAGTCCCTACCTCGACTCCCTGTCACTCACAGTTGCAGGGTACTCAGTCCCTACCTCGACTCCCTGTCACTCACAACTGCAGTGTACTCAGTCCCTACCTCGACTCCCTGACGCACACAACTGTAGTGTACTCAGTCCCTACCTCGACTCCCTGTCACTCACAACTGTCGTGTACTTAATGCCTACGTCGACTCCCTGTCACTCGCAACTGCAGTGTACTCAGTCCCTACCTCGGCTCCCTGTCACTCACAACTGCAGTGTAATCTGTCCGTACCTTGACTCCCTGTCACTCACAAATGCAGTGTACTCAGTCCCTACCTCGACTCCCTGTCACTCACAACTGTCGTGTACTCAGTCCCGACCACGACTCCCTTTCACTCACAAATGCAGTGTACTCAGTCCATTCCTCGACTCCCTGTCAGTCACAACTGCAGTGTACTCAGTCCCTACGTCGAGTCCCTGTCACTCACAACTGGAGTGTACTCAGTCCCTACCTCGACTCCCTTTCGCACACAACTGTAGTGTACTCAGTCCCTACCTCGACTCCCTGTCACTCACAACTACAGTGTTCTCAGTCCCTACCTCGACTCCCTGTCACTCGCAACTGAAGTGTAGTTAGTCCCGACCTTGGCTCACAGTCACTCACACCTGCAGTGTACACAGTCCCTACGTCGACACATTGTCACTCACAACTGCAGTGTACTCAATGCCTACCTCTACTCCCTGTCAATCACAACTGTAGTGTACTCAATGCCTACCTTGACTCCCTGTCACTCACAACATCAGTGTACTCAATGCCTACCTCGACTCCCTGTCACTCACAACTGCAGTGTACTCAGTCCGTACCTCGACTCCCTGTCACTCACAACGTCAGTGTACTCAATGCCTACCTCGACTCCCTGTCAATTCCAACTGCAGTGTAATCAGTCCGTACCTCGACTCCCTGTCACTCACAACTGCAGTGTACTCAATGCCTACGTCGATTCCCTGTCACACACAACTGCAGGGTACTCAGGCCCTACGTCTACTCCCTGTCACTCACAACTGTCGTGTACTCAATGCCTGCTTCGACTCCCAGTCACTCACAACTGCAGTGTAATCAGTCCCTTCCACGACTCCCTGTCACTCACAACTGCAGTGTACTCAGTCCCTACCTCGACTCCCTGACGGACACAACTGTAGTGTACTCAGTCCCTACCCCGACTCCCTGTCACTCACAACTGTCGTCTACTTAATGCCTACGTCGACTCCCTGTCACACACAGCTGCAGCGTACTCAGTCCCTTCCTCGACTCCCTGTCACTCACAGTTGCAGGGTACTCAGTCCCTACCTCGACTCCCTGACGCACACAACTGTAGTGTACTCAGTCCACACCTCGACTCCGTCACTCACAAACGCAGTGTACTCAGTCCCTTCCACGACTCCCTGTCACTCACAACTGCAGTGTACTCAGTCCCTACCTCGACTCCCTGACGGACACAACTGTAGTGTACTCAGTCCCTTCCTCGACTCCCTGTCACTCACAGTTGCAGGGTACTCAGTCCCTACCTCGACTCCCTGTCACTGACAACTGCAGTGTACTCAGTCCCTACCTCGACTCCCTGTCACTCACAACTGTCGTGTACTTAATGCCTACCTCGACTCCCTGTCACTCTCAACTGCAGTGTACTCAGTCCACACCTCGACTCCCTGTCACTCACTACTGAAGTGTACTCAGTCCATAACTCGACTCCCTGTCACACTCAACTGCAGTGTACTCAGTCCACACCTCGACTCCGTCACTCACAAACGCAGTGTACTCAGTCCCTACCTCGACTCCCTGTCACTCACTACTGCAGTGTACTCAGTCCCTTCCTCGACTCCCTGTCACTCTCAACTGTAGTGTACTCAGTCCCTACCTCGACACCCAGTCACTCACAACTGTAGTGTACTCAGTCCACACCTCGTCTCCCTGTCACTCACAACTGCAGTGTACACAGTCCCTACGTCGACACATTGTCACTCACAACTGCAGTGTACTCAATGCCTACCTCTTCTCCCTGTCAATCACAACTGTAGTGTACTCAATGCCTACCTTGACTCCCTGTCACTCACAACGTCAGTGTACTCAATGCCTACCTCGACTCCCTGTCAATTCCAACTGCAGTGTACTCAGTCCGTACCTCGGCTAGCTGTCACTCACAACTGCAGTGTACTCAATGCCTACGTCGATTCCCTGTCACACACAACTGCAGGGTACTCAGGCCCTACGTCTACTCCCTGTCACTCACAACTGTCGTGTACTCAATGCCTGCTTCGACTCCCTGTCACTCACAACTGCAGTGTACTCAGTCCCTACGTCGACTCCCTGTCACTCACAACTGCAGTGTAATCAGTCCCTTCCTCGACTCCCTGTCACTCACAACTGCAGAGTACTCAGTCCCTACGTCGACTCCCTGTCACTCACAACTGCACTGTACTCAGTCCCTACCTCGACTCCCTGACGCACACAACTGTAGTGTACTCAGTCCCTACCTCGACTCCCTGTCACTCACAACTGTCGTGTACTTAATGCCTACGTCGTCTCCCTGTCACACACAGCTGCAGCGTACTCAGTCCCTACCTCGACTCCCTGTCACTCACAACTGCAGTGTACTCAGTCCCTACCTCGACTCCCTGTCACTCACAACTGTCGTGTACTTAATGCCTACCTCGACTCCCTGTCACTCACAACTACAGTGTTCTCAGTCCCTACCTCGACTCCCTGTCACTCGCAACTGATGTGTAGTTAGTCCCTACCTTGGCTCACAGTCACTCACACCTGCAGTGTACACAGTCCCTACGTCGACACATTTTCACTCACAACTGCAGTGTACTCAATGCCTACCTCTACTCCCTGTCAATCACAACTGTAGTGTACTCAATGCCTACCTTGACTCCCTGTCACTCACAACGTCAGTGTACTCAATGCCTACCTCGACTCCCTGTCAATTCCAACTGCAGTGTACTCAGTCCGTACCTCGACTCCCTGTCACTCACAACGTCAGTGTACTCAATGCCTACCTCGACTCCCTGTCAATTCCAACTGCAGTGTACTCAGTCCGTACCTCGACTCCCTGTCACTCACAACTGCAGTGTACTCAATGCCTACGTCGATTCCCTGTCACACACAACTGCAGGGTACTCAGGCCCTACGTCTACTCCCTGTCACTCACAACTGTCGTGTACTCAATGCCTGCTTCGACTCCCTGTCACTCACAACTGCAGTGTAATCAATCCCTTCCACGACTCCCTGTCACTCACAACTGCAGTGTACTCAGTCCCTACCTCGACTCCCTGACGGACACAACTGTAGTGTACTCAGTCCCTACCTCGACTCCCTGTAACTCACAACTGTCGTCTACTTAATGCCTACGTCGTCTCCCTGTCACACACAGCTGCAGCGTACTCAGTCCCTACCTCGACTCCCTGATGCACACAACTGTAGTGTACTCAGTCCCTACCTCGACTCCCTGTCACTCACAACTGTCGTGTACTTAATGCCTACGTCGACTCCCTGTCACTCACAACTGCAGTGTACTCAGTCCCTACCTCGGCTCCCTGTCACTCACAACTGCAGTGTAATCTGTCCCTACCTTGACTCCCTGTCACTCACAAATGCAGTGTACTCAGTCCCTACCTCGACTCCCTGTCACTCACAGCTGTCGTGTACTCAATGACTACTTCGACCTCCTGTCACTCACAACTGCAGTGTACTCAGTCCCGACCACGACTCCCTTTCACTCACAAATGCAGTGTACTCAGTCCATTCCTCGACTCCCTGTCAGTCACAACTGCAGTGTACTCAGTCCGTACGTCGAGTCCCTGTCACTCACAACTGGAGTGTACTCAGTCCCTACCTCGACTCCCTGACGCACACAACTGTAGTGTTCTCAGTCCCTACCTCGACTCCCTGTCACTCACAACTGTCGTGTACTTAATGCCTACCTCGACTCCCTGTCACTCACAACTGAAGTGTAGTTAGTCCCTACCTTGGCTCACAGTCACTCACACCTGCAGTGTACACAGTCCCTACGTCGACACATTGTCACTCACAACTGTCGTGTACTCAATGCCTACCTCTACTCCCTGTCAATCACAACTGTAGTGTACTCAATGCCTACCTTGACTCACTGTCACTCACAACGTCAGTGTACTCAATGCCTACCTCGACTCCCTGTCAATTCCAACTGCAGTGTACTCAGTCCGTACCTCGACTCCCTGTCACTCACAGCTGCAGTGTATTCAATGCCTACGTCGATTCCCTGACACACACAACTGCAGGGTACTCAGGCCCTACGTCTACTCCCTGTCACTCACAACTGTCGTGTACTCAATGCCTGCTTCGACTCCCTGTCACTCACAACTGCAGAGTACTCAGTCCCTACGTCGACTCCCTGTCACTCACAACTGCAGTGTACTCAGTCCCTACCTCGACTCCCTGTAACTCACAACTGTCGTCTACTTAATGCCTACGTCGACTCCCTGTCACACACAGCTGCAGCGTACTCAGTCCCTTCCTCGCCTCCCTGTCACTCACAGTTGCAGGGTACTCAGTCCCTACCTCGACGCCCTGTCACTCACAACTGCAGTGTACTCAGTCCCTACCTCGACTCCCTGACGCACACAACTGTAGTGTACTCAGTCCCTACCTCGACTCCCTGTCACTCACAACTGTCGTGTACTTAATGCCTACGTCGACTCCCTGTCACTCACAACTGCAGTGTACTCAGTCCCTACCTCGGCTCCCTGTCACTCACAACTGCAGTGTAATCTGTCCCTACCTTGACTCCCTGTCACTCACAAATGCAGTGTACTCAGTCCCTACCTCGACTCCCTGTCACTCACAACTGTCGTGTACTCAATGACTACTTCGACCTCCTGTCACTCACAACTGCAGTGTACTCAGTCCCGACCACGACTCCCTTTCACTCACAAATGCAGTGTACTCAGTCCATTCCTCGACTCCCTGTCAGTCACAACTGCAGTGTACTCAGTCCCTACGTCGAGTCCCTGTCACTCACAACTGGAGTGTACTCAGTCCCTACCTCGACTCCCTGACGCACACAACTGTAGTGTACTCAGTCCCTACCTCGACTCCCTGTCACTCACAACTGTCGTGTACTTAATGCCTACCTCGACTCCCTGTCACTCACAACTGCAGCGTACTCAGTCCCTACCTCGACTCCCTGTCACTCACAGTTGCAGGGTACTCAGTCCCTACCTCGACTCCCTGTCACTCACAACTGTCGTGTACTTAATGCCTACGTCGATTCCCTGTCACTCACAACTGCAGTGTACTCAGTCCCTACCTCGGCTCCCTGTCACTCACAACTGCAGTGTAATCTGTCCCTACCTTGACTCCCTGTCGCTCACAAATGCAGTGTACTCAGTCCCTACCTCGACTCCCTGTCACTCACAACTGTCGTGTACTCAATGACTACTTCGACCTCCTGTCACTCACAACTGCAGTGTACTCAGTCCCGACCACGACTCCCTTTCACTCACAAATGCAGTGTACTCAGCCCATTCCACGACTCCCTGTCAGTAACAACTGCAGTGTACTCAGTCCATACGTCGAGTCCCTGTCACTCACAACTGCAGTGTACTCAGTCCCTACCTCGACTCCCTGTCACTCACAACTGCAGTGTACTCAGTCCCTACCTCGACTCCCTGACGTACACAACTGTAGTGTACTCAGTCCCTACCTCGACTCCCTGTCACTCACAACTGTCGTGTACTTAATGCCTACCTCGACTCCCTGTCACTCACAACTACAGTGTTCTCAGTCCCTACCTCGACTCCCTGTCACTCGCAACTGAAGTGTAGTTAGTCCCTACCTTGGCTCACAGTCACTCACACCTGCAGTGTACTCAGTCCCTACCTCAACACCCATTCACTCACAACTGCAGTGTACTCAGTCCCTACCTCAACACCCTGTCACTCACAACTGCAGTGTACTCAATGCCAACCTCGACTCCCTGTCACTCACAACTGCAGTGTATTCAGTCCGTACCTCGACTCCCTGTCACACAACTGTAGAGTAATCAATGCCTACCTCGAATCCGTGTCACTCACAACTGCAGTGTATTCAGTCTCTACCTCGACTCCCTGTCACACAGCGGTAGTGTACTCTATGCCTACCTCGACTCCCTCTCACTGACAACTGCAGTATACTCAGTCGCTACCTCGACTCCACGTCATTCACAACTACACTGTACTCAGTCCACACCTCGACTCCCTGTCACTCACAACTGCAGTGTACTCAGTCCCTACGTCAACTCCCTGTCACACTCAACTGCAGTGTACTCAGTCCCTAACTCGACACCCTGTCACTCACAACTGCCGTGTACTCAGTCCCTAACTCGACACCCTGTCACACTCAACTGCAGTGTATTCAGTCCCTGCCTCGACTCCCTGTCACACAACTGTAGTATACTCAATGCCTACCTCGACTCCCTCTCACTCACAACTGCAGTGTACTCTATGCCTACCTCGAATCCCTGTCAATTCCAACTGCAGAGTACTCTGTCTCTACCTCAACTCCCTGTCACTCAAAACTGCAGTGTACTCAATGCCTACGTCGATTCCCTGTCTCACAGAACTGCAGTGTACTCAGGCCCTACGTAGACTCCCTGTCACTCACAACTGTCGTGTACTCAATGCCTACTTCGACTCCCTGTCACTCACAACTGCAGTGTACTCAGTCTATACGTCGACTCCCTCTCACTCACAACTGCAGTGTACTCAGTCTCTACCTCGACTCCCTGACGCACACAACTGTAGTGTACTCAGTCCCTACCTCGACTCCCTGTCACTCACAACTGTCGTGTACTTAATGCCTACGTCGAATCCCTGTCACACACAACTGCAGTGTACTCAGTCCCTACCTCGACTCCCTGTCACTCACAACTGCAGTGTACTCAGTCCCTACCTTGACTCCCTGTCACTCACAAATGCAGTGTACTCAGTCCACACCTCGACTCCCTGTCACTCACAAACGCAGTGAACTCAGTCCCTAACTCGACTCCCTGTCACTCACTACTGCAGTGTACTCAGTCCCTTCCTCGACTCCCTGTCACTCTCAACTGCAGTGTACTCAGTCCCTACCTCGAAACCCAGTCACTCACAACTGTAGTGTACTCAGTCCACACCTCGACTCCCTGTCACTCACAACTGCAGTGTACTCAGTCCCTACCTCGGCTCCCTGTCACTCACAACTGTCGTGTACTTAATGCCTACGTCGACTCCCTGTCACACACAACTGCAGTGTACTCAGACCCTACCACGACTCCCTGTCACTCACAACTGCAGTGTACTCAGACCCTACGTCGACACATTGTCACTCACAGTTGCAGGGTACTCAGTCCCTACCTCGACTCCCTGTCACTCACAACTGTCGTGTACTTAATGCCTACGTCGACTCCCTGTCACTCACAACTGCAGTGTACTCAGTCCCTACCTCGGCTCCCTGTCACTCACAACTGCAGTGTAATCTGTCCCTACCTTGACTCCCTGTCGCTCACAAATGCAGTGTACTCAGTCCCTACCTCGACTCCCTGTCACTCACAACTGTCGTGTACTCAATGACTACTTCGACCTCCTGTCACTCACAACTGCAGTGTACTCAGTCCCGACCACGACTCCCTTTCACTCACAAATGCAGTGTACTCAGTCCATTCCACGACTCCCTGTCAGTAACAACTGCAGTGTACTCAGTCCATACGTCGAGTCCCTGTCACTCACAACTGCAGTGTACTCAGTCCCTACCTCGACTCCCTGTCACTCACAACTGCAGTGTACTCAGTCCCTACCTCGACTCCCTGACGCACACAACTGTAGTGTACTCAGTCCCTACCTCGACTCCCTGTCACTCACAACTGTCGTGTACTCAATGCCTACCTCGACTCCCTGTCAATTCCAACTGCAGTGTACTCAGTCCGTACCTCGACTCCCTGTCACTCACAACTGCAGGGTACTCAGGCCCTACGTCTACTCCCTGTCACTCACAACTGTGGTGTACTCAATGCCTACTTCGACTCCCTGTCACTCACAACTGCAGTGTACTCAGTCTATACGTCGACTCCCTCTCACTCACAACTGCAGTGTACTCAGTCTCTACCTCGACTCCCTGACGCACACAACTGTAGTGTACTCAGTCCCTACCTCGACTCCCTGTCACTCACAACTGTCGTGTACTTAATGCCTACGTCGAATCCCTGTCACACACAACTGCAGTGTACTCAGTCCCTAACTCGACACCCTGTCACTCACAATGGCAGGGTACTCAGTCCCTACCTTGACTCCCTGTCACTCACAAATGCAGTGTACTCAGTCCACACCTCGACTCCCTGTCACTCACAAACGCAGTGAACTCAGTCCCTAACTCGACTCCCTGTCACTCACTACTGCAGTGTACTCAGTCCCTTCCTCGACTCCCTGTCACTCTCAACTGCAGTGTACTCAGTCCCTACCTCGAAACCCAGTCACTCACAACTGTAGTGTACTCAGTCCACACCTCGACTCACTGTCACTCACAACTGCAGTGTACTCAGTCCCTACCTCGGCTCCCTGTCACTCACAACTGTCGTGTACTTAATGCCTACGTCGACTCCCTGTCACACCCAACTGCAGTGTACTCAGACCCTACCACGACTCCCTCTCACTCACAACTGCAGTGTACTCAGTCCCTACGTCGACACATTGTCACTCACAACTGCAGTATACTCAATGCCTACCTCGACTCCCTGTCACTCACAACTGTAGTATACTCAATGCCTACCTTGACTCCCTGTCACTCACAACTGCAGTGTACTCAGACCCTACCACGACTCCCTGTCACTCACAACTGCAGTGTACTCAGTCCCTACGTCGACACATTGTCACTCACAACTGCAGTATACTCAATGCCTACCTCGACTCCCTGTCACTCACAACTGTCGTGTACTCAATGCCTACCTCGACTCCCTGTCAATTCCAACTGCAGTGTACTCAGTCCGTACCTCGACTCCCTGTCACTCACAACTGCAGTGTACTCAATGCCTACGTCGATTCCCTGTCACACACAACTGCAGGGTACTCAGGCCCTACGTCTACTCCCTGTCACTCACAACTGTCGTGTACTCAATGCCTACTTCGACTCCCTGTCACTCACAACTGCAGTGTAATCAGTCCCTTCCTCGACTCCCTGTCACTCACAACTGCAGAGTACTCAGTCCCTACGTCGACTCCCTGTCACTCACAACTGCAGTGTACTCAGTCCCTACCTCGACTCCCTGACGCACACAACTGTAGTGTACTCAGTCCCTACCTCGACTCCCTGTCACTCACAACTGTCGTGTACTTAATGCCTACGTCGACTCCCTGTCACACACAACTGCAGTGTACTCAGTCCCTACCTCGGCTCCCTGTCACTCACAACTGTCGTGTACTTAATGCCTACGTCGACTCCCTGTCACACACAACTGCAGTGTACTCAGTCCCTTCCTCGACTCCCTGTCACTCACAGTTGCAGGGTACTCAGTCCCTAACTCGACACCCTGTCACTCACAACTGCAGTGTACTCAGTCCCTACCTCGGCTCCCTGTCACTCACAACTGCAGTGTAATCTGTCCCTACCTTGACTCCCTGTCACTCACAAATGCAGTGTACTCAGTCCCTACCTCGACTCACTGTCACTCACAACTGTCGTGTACTCAATGAATACTTCGACCTCCTGTCACTCACAACTGCAGTGTACTCAGTCCCGACCACGACTCCCTGTCACTCACAACTGCAGTGTACTCAGTCCATTCCTCGACTCCCTGTCAGTCACAACTACAGTGTACTCAGTCCCTACCTCGACTCCCTGTCACTCACAACTGCAGTGTACTCAGTCCCTACCTCGACTCCCTGTCACTCACAACTGCAGTGTATTCAGTCCGTACCTCGACTCCCTGTCACACAACTGTGGAGTAATCAATGCCTACCTCGAATCCCTGTCACTCACAACTGCAGTGTATTCAGTCTCTACCTCGACTCCCTGTCACACAGCTGTAGTGTACTCTATGCCTACCTCGACTCCCTCTCACTGACAACTGCAGTATACTCAGTCGCTACCTCGACTCCACGTCATTCACAACTGCAGTGTACTCAGTCCCTACCTCGACTCCCTGTCACTCACAACTGCAGTGTCTTCAATACCTATCTCGACTCCTTGTCACTCACAACTGCAGTGTACTCAGTCCCTACGTCGACACACTGTCACTCACAACTGCAGTGTACTCAATGCCTACCTCGACTCCCTGTCACTCACAAATGTAGAATACTCAATGCCTACCTCGACTCCCTGTTACTCACAACGTCAGTGTACTCAATGCCTACCACGACTCCCTGTCAATTCCAACTGTAGTGTACTCAGTCCGTACCTCGACTCCCTGTCACTCACAACTGCAGTGTACTCAATGCCTACGTCGATTCCCTGTCACACACAACTGCAGGGTACTCAGGCCCTACGTCTCCTCCCTGTCACTCACAACTGTCGTGTACTCAATGCCTACTTCGACTCCCTGTCACTCATAACTGCAGAGTCCTCAGTCCTTACGTCGACTCCCTGTCACTCACAACTGCAGTGTACTCAGTCCCTACCTCGGCTCCCTGTCACTCCCAACTGCAGTGTACTCAGTCCCTACCTTGACTCCCTGTCACTCACAAATGCAGTGTACTCAGTCCCTACCTCGACTCCCTGTCACTCACAACTGTCGTGTACTTAATGCCTACGTCGACTCCCTGTCACACACAACTGCAGTGTACTCAGTCCCTACCTCGACTCCCTGACGCACACAACTGCAGTGTACTCAGTCCCTACCTCGACTCCCTGTCACTCACAACTGCAGTGTACTCAGTCCCTTCCTCGACTCCCTGTCACTCACAGTTGCAGGGTACTCAGTCCCTAACTCGACACCCTGTCACAGACAACTGCAGTGTACTCAGTCCCTACCTCGGCTCCCTGTCACTCACAACTGCAGTGTACTCTGTCCCTACCTTGACTCCCTGTCACTCACAAATGCACTGCACTCAGTCGCTACCTCGACTCCCTGTCACACACAACTGTCGTGTACTCAATGACTACTTCGACCTCCTGTCACTCACAACTGCAGTGTACTCAGTCCCGACCACGACTCCCTGTCACTCACAAATGCAGTGTACTCAGTCCCTTCCTCGACTCCCTGTCAGCCACAACTGCAGTGTACTCAGTCCCTACCTCGACTCCCTGTCACTCACAACTGCAGGATACTCAGTCGCTACCTCGACTCCCTGACGCACACAACTGTAGTGTACTCAGTCCCTACCTCGACTCCCTGTCACTCACAACTGTCGTGTACTTAATGCCTACCTCGACTCCCTGTCACTCACAACTACAGTGTTCTCAGTCCCTACCTCGACTCCCTGTCACTCACAACTGTAGTGTATTCAGTCCGTACCTCGACTCACGGTCACACAACTGTAGTGTAATCAATGCCTACCTCGAATCCCTGTCACTCACAACTGCAGTGTATTCAGTCTCTACCTCGACTCCCTGTCACAAAGCTGTAGTGTACTCAATGCCTACCTCGACTCCCTCTCACTGACAACTGCTGTATACTCAGTCGCTACCTCGACTCCACGTCATTCACAACTGCAGTGTACTCAGTCCCTACCTCGACTCCTTGTCACTCACAACTGCAGTGTACTCAGTCCCTACCTCGACTCCCTGTCACTCTCAACTGCAGTGTACTCAATGCCTACCTCGAATCCCTGTCACTCACAACTGTCGTGTACTCAGTCCCTACCTCGACTCCCTGTCACTCTCAACTGCAGTATACTCAGTCCACACCTCGACTCCCTGTCACTCACTACTGCAGTGAACTCAGTCCCTAACTCGACTCCCTGTCACACTCAACTGCAGTGTACTCAGTCCACACCTCGACTCCCTGTCACTCACAAACGCAGTGTACTCAGTTCCTACCTCGACTCCCTGTCACTCACTACTGCAGTGTACTCAGTCCCTTCCTCGACTCCCTGCCACTCTCAACTGCAGTGTACTCAATGCCTACGTCGATTCCCTGTCACTCACAACTGCAGTGTACTCAGTCCACACCTCGAATCCCTGTCACTCACAAATGCAGTGTACTCAATGCCTACCTCGACTCCCTGTCACTCACAACTGCAGTGTACTCAGTCCACACCTCGAATCCCTGTCACTCACAAATGCAGTGTACTCATTCCCTACCTCGACTCCCTGTCACTCACAACTGCAGTGTATTCAGTCTCTACCTCGACTCCCTGTCACAAAGCTGTAGTTTACTCAATGCCTACCTCGACTCCCTGTCACTCACAACTGCAGTGTACTCAGTCCCTACCTCGACTCCCTGTCACTCACAAATGCAGTGTACTCAGTCCCTACCTCGACTCCCTGTCACTCACAACTGCAGTGTATTCAGTCTCTACCTCGACTCCCTGTCACAAAGCTGTAGTGTACTCTATGCATACCTCGACTCCCTCTCCCTGACAACTGCTGTATCCTCAGTCGCTACCTCGACTCCACGTCATTCACAACTGCAGTGTACTCAGTCCCTACCTCGACTCCCTGTCACTCACAACTGCAGTGTACTCAGTCCCTACGTCGACTCCCTGTCACTCACAACTGTAGTGTACTCAGTCCACACCTCGAATCCCTGTCACACACAAATGCAGTGTACTCAGTCCCTACCTCGACTCCCTGTCACTCATAACTGCAGTGTACTCAGTCCCTACCTAGACTCCCTGTCACTCACAAATGCAGTGTACTCAGTCCCTACCTCGACTCCCTGTCACTCACAACTGCAGTGTACTCAGTCCCTACCTCGACACACAGTCACTCACAGCTATAGTGTACTCAGTCCACACCTCGAATCCCTGTCACTCACAAATGCAGTGTACTCAGTCCCTACCTCGACTCCCTGTCACTCATAACTGCAGTGTACTCATTCCCTACCTCGACTCCGTGTCACTCACAACTGCAGTGTACTCAGTCTCTACCTCGACTCCCTGTCACAAAGCTGTAGTGTACTCTATGCATACCTCGACTCCCTCTCCCTGACAACTGCTGTATCCTCAGTCGCTACCTCGACTCCACGTCATTCACAACTGCAGTGTACTCTGTCCCTACCTCGACTCCCTGTCACTCACAACTGCAGTGTACTCAGTCCCTACGTCGACTCCCTGTCACTCACAACTGTAGTGTACTCAGTCCACACCTCGAATCCCTGTCACACACAAATGCAGTGTACTCAGTCCCTACCTCGACTCCCTGTCACTCATAACTGCAGTGTACTCAGTCCCTACCTAGACTCCCTGTCACTCACAAATGCAGTGTACTCAGTCCCTACCTCGACTCCCTGTCACTCACAACTGCAGTGTACTCAGTCCCTACCTCGACACACAGTCACTCACAGCTATAGTGTACTCAGTCCACACCTCGAATCCCTGTCACTCACAAATGCAGTGTACTCAGTCCCTACCTCGACTCCCTGTCACTCATAACTGCAGTGTACTCATTCCCTACCTCGACTCCGTGTCACTCACAACTGCAGTGTACTCAGTCCCTACGTAGACTCCCTGTCACACTCAACTGCAGTGTACTCAGTCCCTAACTCGACACCCTGTCACTCACAACTGCCGTGTACTCAGTCCCTACCTCGACTCCCTATCACTCACAACTGTAGTGTACTCAATGCCTACTTTGTCTCCCTGTTAATTCCAACTGTAGTGTACTCAGTCCCTTCCTCGACTCCCTGTCACTCACAGTTGCAGTGTACTCAGTCCCTAACTCGACACCCTGTCACTCACAACTGCAGTGTATTCAGTCTCTACCTCGATTCCCTGTCACACAACTGTAGTTTACTCAATGCCTACCTCGACTCCCTGTCACTCACAACTGTCATGTACTCAGTCCCTACCTCGACACCCTGTCACTCACAACTGCAGTGTACTCAGTCCCTTCCTCGACTCCCTGTCACTCTCAACTGCAGTGTACTCAATGCCTACCTCGACTCCCTGTCACTCACAACTGCAGTGTACTCATTCCCTACCTCGACTCCCTGTCACTCACAAATGCAGTGTACTCATTCCCTACCTCGACTCCCTGTCACTCACAAATGCAGTGTACTCAGTCCCTACCTCGACTCCCTGTCACTCACAAATGCAGTGTACTCATTCCCTACCTCGACTCCCTGTCACTCACAACTGCAGTGTACTCAGTCCCTACCTCGACTCCCTGTCACACATCTGTAGTTTACTCAATGCCTACCTCGAATCCCTGTCACTCACAACTGCAGCGTACTCAGTCACTACAACTCCCTGTCACTCACAACTGCAGCGTACTCAGTCACTACAACTCCCTGTCACTCACAACTGCAGTGTACTCAGTCCACACCTCGAATCCCTGTCACTCACAAATGCAGTGTACTCAGTCCCTACCTCGACTCCCTGTCACTCATAACTGCAGTGTACTCATTCCCTACCTCGACTCCGTGTCACTCACAACTGCAGTGTACTCAGTCCCTACGTAGACTCCCTGTCACACTCAACTGCAGTGTACTCAGTCCCTAACTCGACACCCTGTCACTCACAACTGCCGTGTACTCAGTCCCTACCTCGACTCCCTATCACTCACAACTGTAGTGTACTCAATGCCTACTTTGTCTCCCTGTTAATTCCAACTGTAGTGTACTCAGTCCCTTCCTCGACTCCCTGTCACTCACAGTTGCAGTGTACTCAGTCCCTAACTCGACACCCTGTCACTCACAACTGCAGTGTATTCAGTCTCTACCTCGGTTCCCTGTCACACAACTGTAGTTTACTCAATGCCTACCTCGAATCCCTGTCAGTCACAACTGCAGCGTACTCAGTCCCTACCTCGACTCCCTGTCACACAACTGTAGTGTACTCAATGCCTACCTCGACTCCCTGTCACTCACAACTGTCGTGTACTCAGTCCCTACCTCGACTCCCTGTCACACAACTGTAGTGTACTCAATGCCTACCTCGACTCTCTGTCACTCACAACTGTCATGTACTCAGTCCCTACCTCGACACCCTGTCACTCACAACTGCAGTGTACTCAGTCCACACCTCGACTCCGTGTCACTCACTATTGCAGTGTTCTCAGTCCCTAACTCGACTCCCTGTCACAATCAACTGCATTGTAGTCAGTCCACACCTCGACTCCCTGTCACTCACAAACGCAGTGTACTCAGTCCCTTCCTCGACTCCCTGTCACTCTCAACTGCAGTGTACTCAATGCCTACCTCGACTCCCTGTCACTCACAACTGCAGTGTACTCATTCCCTACCTCGACTCCCTGTCACTCACAACTGCAGTGTACTCATTCCCTACCTCGACTCCCTGTCACTCACAACTGCAGTGTACTCAGTCCCTTCCTCGACTCCCTGTCACTCTCAACTGCAGTGTACTCAATGCCTACCTCGACTCCCTGTCACTCACAACTGCAGTGTACTCATTCCCTACCTCGACTCCCTGTCACTCACAAATGCAGTGTACTCATTCCCTACCTCGACTCCCTGTCACTCACAAATGCAGTGTACTCAGTCCCTACCTCGACTCCCTGTCACTCACAACTGCAGTGTACTCAGTCCCTACCTCGACTCCCTGTCACACATCTGTAGTTTACTCAATGCCTACCTCGAATCCCTGTCACTCACAACTGCAGCGTACTCAGTCCCTACATCGACTCCCTGTCACTCACAACTGCAGTGTACTCAGTCCCTACCTCGACTCCCTGTCACTCTCAACTGCAGTGTACTCAGTCCCTACCTCGACTCCCTGTCACTCACAACTGCTGTGTACTCAGTCCCTACCTCGACTCCCTGTCACTCACAACTGCAGTGTTCTCAGTCCCTACCTCGACTCCCTGTCACTCACAACTGCAGTGTACTCAGTCCCTACGTCGACTCCCTGTCACTCACATCTGCAGTGTACTCAGTCCCTAACTCGACACCCTGTCACTCACAACTGCCGTGTACTCAGTCCGTACCTCCACTCCCTGTCACTCACAACTGTAGTGTACTCAATGCCTACCTCGATTCACTGTCACTCACAACTGTAGTGTACTCAATGCTTACCTCGACTCTCTGTCACTCACAACTACAGTGTACTCAATGCCTACCTCGACTCCCAGTCAATTCCAACTGCAGTGTACTCAGTCCCTACCTCAACTCCCTGTTTCTCACAATTGTAGTGTACTCAATGCCCACCTCGTCTCCCTGTTAATTCCAACTGTAGTGTACTCAGTCCCTACCTCGACTCCCTCTCACTCACAGTTGCAGTGTACTCAGTCCCTAACTCGACACCCTGTCACTCACAACTGCAGTGTACTCAGTCCCTACCTCGACTCCCTGTCACTCACAACTGCAGTGTATTCAATGCCTACCTCGACTCCCTGTCACTCACAAATGCAGTGTACTCAGTCCCTACCTCGACTCCCTGTCACTCACAACTGTAGTGTACTCAATGCCAACCTAGACTACCTGTCACTCACAACTGTAGTGTACTCAATGCCTACCTCGTCTCCCTGTTAATTCCAACTGTAGTGTACTCAGTCCTTACCTCGACAGGCAGTCACTCACAAGTGTAGTGTACTCAGACCCTTCCTCGACTCCCTGTCACTCACAACTGTAGTGTACTCAGACCCTTCCTCGACTCCCTGTCACTCACAACTGTAGTGTACTCAGACCCTTCCTCGACTCCCTGTCACTCACAACTGTAGTGTACTCAATGCCTACCTCATCTCCCTGTTAATTCCAACTGTAGTGTACTCAGTCCCTTCCTCGACTCCCTGTCACTCACAGTTGCAGTGTACTCAGTCTCTACCTCGAGTCCCTGTCACACAACTGTAGTGTACTCAATGCCTACCTCGACTCCCTGTCAGTCACAACTGCAGTGTACTCAGTCCCTACCTCGACTCCCTGTCACACAACTGTAGTGTACTCAATGCCTTCCTCGACTCCGTGTCACTCACTATTGCAGTGTATTCAGTCCCTTCCTCGACTCCCTGTCACAATCAACTGCATTGTAGTCAGTCCACACCTCGACTCCCTGTCACTCACAAACGCAGTGTACTCAGTCCCTTCCTCGACTCCCTGTCACTCTCAACTGCAGTGTACTCAGTGCCTACCTCGACTCCCTGTCACTCACAACTGCAGTGTACTCATTCCCTACCTCGACTCCCTGTCACTCACAAATGCAGTGTACTCAGTCCCTACCTCGACTCCCTCTCACTCACAACAGCAGTGTACTCAGTCCCTACTTCGACACCCAGTCACTCACAGCTGTAGTGTACTCATTCCCTACCTCGACTCCCTGTCACTCACAACTGCAGTGTACTCAGTCCCTACGTCGACTCCCTGTCACACTCAACTGCAGTGTACTCAGTCCCTATCTCGACACCCTGTCACACACAACTGCCGTGTACTCAGTCCCTACCTCGACTCCCTGTCAATTCCAACTGTAGTGTTCTCAGTCACTTCCTCGAATCCCTGTCACTCACAACTGCAGTGTACTCATTCCCTACCTCGACTCCCTGTCACTCACATCTGCAGTGTACTCAGTCTCTACGTCGACTCCCTGTCACACTCAACTGCAGTGTACTCAGTCCCTAACTCGACATCCTGTCACTCACAACTGCAGTGTATTCAGTCTCTACCTCGACACCCTGTCACACATCTGTAGTTTACTCAATGCCTACCTCGAATCCCTGTCACTCACAACTGCAGTGTATTCAGTCTTTACCTCGACTCCCTGTCACACAACTGTAGTTTACTCAATGCCTACATCGAATTCCTGTCACTCACAACTGCAGCGTACTCAGTCACTACAACTCCCTGTCACTCACAACTGCAGTGTACTCAGTCCCTTCCTCGACTCCCTGTCACTCACAACTGTAGTGTACTCAGACCCTTCCTCGACTCCCTGTCACTCACAACTGTAGTGTACTCAATGCCTACCTCGTCTCCCTGTTAATTCCAACTGTAGTGTACTCAGTCCCTACCTCGAATTCCTGTCACTCACAACTGCAGCGTACTCAGTCACTACAACTCCCTGTCACTCACAACTGCAGTGTAGTCAGTCCCTACGTCATCTCCCTGTCACACACAACTGCAGTGTACTCAGTCCCTTCCTCGACTCCCTGTCACTCACAGTTGCAGTGTACTCAGTCTCTACCTCGACTCCCTGTCACACAACTGTAGTGTACTCAATGCCTACCTCGACTCCCTGTCAGTCACAACTGCAGCGTACTCATTCCCTACCTCGACTCCCTGTCACTCTCAACTGCAATGTACTCAGTCCCTACCTCGACTTCCTGTCACTCACAACTGCTGTGTACTCAGTCCCTACCTCGACTCCCTGTCACTCACAACTGTAGTGTTCTCAGTCCCTACCTCGACTCCCTGTCACTCACAACTGTAGTGTTCTCAGTCCCTACCTCGACTCCCTGTCACTCACAACTGCAGTGTACTCAGTCCCTACGTCGACTCCCTGTCACTCACATCTGCAGTGTACTCAGTCACTAACTCGACACCCTGTCACTCACAACAGACGTGTACTCAGTCCGTACCTCCACTCCCTGTCACTCACAACTGTAGTGTACTCAATGCCTACCTCGATTCACTGTCACTCACAACTGTAGTGTACTCAATGCTTACCTCGACTCTCTGTCACTCACAACTACAGTGTACTCAATGCCTACCTCGACTCCCAGTCAATTCCAACTGCAGTGTACTCAGTCCCTACCTCAACTCCCTGTTTCTCACAATTGCAGTGTACTCAGTCCCTAACTCGACACCCTGTCACTCACAACTGCAGTGTACTCAGTCCCTACCTCGACTCCCTGTCACTCACAACTGCAGTGTATTCAGTCCCTGCCTCGACTCCCTGTCACACAACTGTAGTTTACTCAATGCCTACCTCGAATCACTGTCACTCACAACTGCTGTGTACTCAGTCCGTAACTCCACTCCCTGTCACGCACAACTGTAGTGTACTCAATACCTACCTCGACTCACTGTCACTCACAACTGTAGTGTTCTCAATGCTTACCTCGGCTCTCTGTCACTCACAACGTCAGTGTACTCAATGCCTACCTCGACTCCCAGTCAATTCCAACTGCAGTGTACTCAGTCCCTACCTCAACTCCCTGTCACTCACAACTGCAGTGTACTCAGTCCCTGCCTCGTCTCCCTGTTAATTCCAACTGTAGTGTACTCAGTCCCTACCTCGACAGGCAGTCACTCACAAGTGTAGTGTACTCAGACCTTTCCTCGACTCCCTGTCACTCACAACTGTAGTGTACTCAGACCCTTCCTCGACTCCCTGTCACTCACAACTGTAGTGTACTCAGACCCTTCCTCGACTCCATCTCACTCACAGTTGCAGTGTACTCAGTCTCTACCTCGACTCCCTGTCACACAACTGTAGTGTACTCAATGCCTACCTCGACTCCCTGTCAGTCACAACTGCAGCGTACTCAGTCCCTACCTCGACTCCCTGTCACACAACTGTAGTGTACTCAATGCCTACCTCGACTCCCTGTCACTCACAACTGTCGTGTACTCAGTCCCTTCCTCGACTCCCTGTCACTCACAACTGCAGTGTACTCAGTCCCTTCCTCGACTCCCTGTCACAATCAACTGCAGTGTACTCAGTGCCTACCTCGACTCCCTGTCACTCACAACTGCAGTGTACTCAGTCCCTTCCTCGACTCCCTGTCACAATCAACTGCAGTGTACTCAGTGCCTACCTCGACTCCCTGTCACTCACAACTGCAGTGTACTCATTCCCTACCTCGACTCCCTGTCACTCACAACTGCAGTGTACTCAGTCCCTACGTCGACTCCCTGTCACACTCAACTGCAGTGTACTCAGTCCCTATCTCGACACCCTGTCACACACAACTGCCGTGTACTCAGTCCCTACCTCGACTCCCTGTCAATTCCAACTGTAGTGTTCTCAGTCACTACCTCGAATCCCTGTCACTCACAAATGCAGTGTACTCATTCCCTACCTCGACTCCCTGTCACTCACAACTGCAGTGTACTCAGTCCCTACGTCGACACCCTGTCACACTCAACTGCAGTGTACTCAGTCCCTAACTCGACATCCTGTCACTCACAACTGCAGTGTATTCAGTCTCTACCTCGACACCCTGTCACACATCTGTAGTTTACTCAATGCCTACCTCGACTCCCTCTCACTCACAACTGCAGTGTATTCAGTCTTTACCTCGACTCCCTGTCACACAACTGTAGTTTACTCAATGCCTACCTCGACTCCCTGTCACTCACAACTGCAGTGTACTCAGTCCCTTCCTCGACTCCCTGTCACTCACAACTGTAGTGTACTCAGACCCTTCCTCGACTCCCTGTCACACACAACTGTAGTGTACTCAATGCCTACCTCGTCTCCCTGTTAATTCCAACTGTAGTGTACTCAGTCCCTACCTCGACTCCCTGTCACTCACAACAGCAGTGTACTCAGTCCCTACCTCGACTCCCTGTCACTCACAACTGCAGTGTACTCAGTCCCTACGTCGACTCCCTGTCACACTCAACTGCAGTGTACTCAGTCCCTAACTCGACACCCTGTCACACACAACTGCCGTGTACTCAGTCCCTACCTCGACTCCCTGTCAATTCCAACTGTAGTGTTCTCAGTCACTTCCTCGAATCCCTGTCACTCACAAATGCAGTGTACTCATTCCCTACCTCGACTCCCTGTCACTCACAACTGCAGTGTACTCAGTCCCTACGTCGACTCCCTGTCACACTCAACTGCAGTGTACTCAGTCCCTAACTCGACATCCTGTCACTCACAACTGCAGTGTATTCAGTCTCCACCTCGACACCCTGTCACACATCTGTAGTTTACTCAATGCCTACCTCGAATCCCTGTCACTCACAACTGCAGTGTATTCAGTCTTTACCTCGACTCCCTGTCACACAACTGTAGTTTACTCAATGCATACCTCGAATCCCGGTCACTCACAACTGCAGTGTACTCAGTCACTACAACTCCCTGTCACTCACAACTGCAGTGTACTCAGTCCCTGCGTCGACTCCCTGTCACTCACAACTGAAGTGTATTCAATACCTACCTCGACGCCCTGTCACTCACAACTGCAGTGAACTCAGTCCCTACATCGACTCACTGTCACTCACAACTGCAGTGTACTCAGACCCTACCTCAACTCCCTATCACTCACAACTGCAGTGTACTCAGTCCCTACCTCGACACCAAGTCACTCACTAGTGTAGTGTACTGAGTCCACACCTCGACTCCCTGTCACTCACAACTGCAGTGTACTCAGTCCCTACCTCGACTCCCTGTCACTCACAACTGTAGTGTTCTCAGTCCCTACCTCGACTCCCTGTCACTCACAACTGCAGTGTACTCAGTCCCTACGTCGACTCCCTGTCACTCACATCTGCAGTGTACTCAGTCCCTAACTCGACACCCTGTCACTCACAACTGCCGTGTACTCAGTCCGTACCTCCACTCCCTATCACTCACTACTGTAGTGTACTCAATGCCTACCTCGATTCACTGTCACTCACAACTGTAGTGTACTCAATGCTTACCTCGACTCTCTGTCACTCACAACGTCAGTGTACTCAAAGCCTACCTCGACTCCCAGTCAATTCCAACTGCAGTGTACTCAGTCCCTACCTCAACTCCCTGTTTCTCACAACTGTAGTGTTCTCAGTCCCTACCTCGACTCCCTGTCACTCACAACTGCAGTGTACTCAATGCCTACCTCGTCTCCCTGTTAATTCCAACTGCAGTGTACTCAGTCCCTACCTCGACTCCCTGTCACTCACAACTGCAGTGTACTCAGTCCCTACCTCGACTCCCTGACGCACACAACTGTAGTGTACTCAGTCCCTACCTCGAATCCCTGTCACTCACAACTGTCACGTACTTAATGCCTACCTCGACTCCCTGTCACTCGCAACTGAAGTGTAGTTAGTCCCTACCTTGGCACACAGTCACTCACACCTGCAGTGTACTCAGTCCCTACCTCAACACCCTGTCACTCACAACTGCAGTGTACTCTGTCCCTACCTCGACTCACTGTCACTCACAAATGCAGTGTACTCTGTCCCTACCTTGACTCCCTGTCACTCACAAATGCAGTGTACTCAGTCCCTACCTCGACTCCCTGTCACTCACAGTTGCAGGGAACTCAATCCCTAACTCGACACCCTGTCACTCACAACTACAGTGTACTCATTCCCTAACTCGGCTCTCTGTCACTCACAACTGCAGTGTACTCTGTCCCTACCTTGACTCCCTGTCACTCACAAATGCAGTGTACTCAGTCCCTACGTCGACTCCCTGTCAGTCACAACTGCAGTGTACTCAGTCCCTACCTCGACTCCCTGTCACTCACAACTGCAGTGTACTCAGTCCCTACCTCGACACCCAGTCACTCACAAGTGTAGTGTACTCAGTCCACACCTCGACTCCCTGTCAATTCCAACTGCAGTGAACTCAGTCCACACCTCGACTCCCTGTCACTCACAGTTGCAGTGTACTCAGTCTCTACCTCGACTCCCTGTCACACAACTGTAGTGTACTCAATGCCTACCTCGACACCCAGTCACTCACTAGTGTAGTGTACTGAGTCCACACCTCGACTCCCTGTCACTCACAACTGCAGTGTACTCAGTCCCTACCTCGACTCCCTGTCACTCACAACTGTAGTGTTCTCAGTCCCTACCTCGACTCCCTGTCACTCACAACTGCAGTGTACTCAGTCCCTACGTCGACTCCCTGTCACTCACATCTGCAGTGTACTCAGTCCCTAACTCGAAACCCTGTCACTCACAACTGCCGTGTACTCAGTCCGTACCTCCACTCCCTATCACTCACAACTGTAGTGTACTCAATGCCTACCTCGATTCACTGTCACTCACAACTGTAGTGTACTCAATGCTTACCTCGACTCTCTGTCACTCACAACGTCAGTGTACTCAATGCCTACCTCGACTCCCAGTCATTTCCAACTGCAGTGTACTCAGTCCCTACCTCGACTCCCTGTCACTCACAACTTCAGTGTACTCAGACCCTACCTCGACTCCCTGACGCACACAACTGTAGTGTACTCAGTCCCTACCTCGACTCCCTGTCACTCACAACTTTCGCGTACTTAATGCCTACCTCGACTCCCTGTCACTCGCAACTGAAGTGTAGTTAGTCCCTACCTTGGCACACAGTCACTCACACCTGCAGTGTACTCAGTCCCTACCTCAACACCCTGTCACTCACAACTGCAGTGTACTCTGTCCCTACCTTGACACCCTGTCACTCACAACTGCAGTGTACTCAGTCCCTACCTCGACTCCCTGTCACTCACAGTTGCAGGGAACTCAATCCCTAACTCGACACCCTGTCACTCACAACTGCAGTGTACTCAGTCCCTACCTCGACTCCCTGTCACACAACTGTAGTGTACTCAATGACTACTTCGACCTCCTGTCACTCACAACTGTAGTGTACTCAATGCCTACCTCGTCTCCCTGTTAATTCCAACTGTAGTGTACTCAGTCCCTACCTCGACTCCCTGTCACTCACAACTGCAGTGTACTCAGTCCCTTCCACGAATCGCTGTCACTCATAGTTGCAGTGTACTCAGTCCCTACCTCGACTCCCTGTCACACATCTGTAGTTTACTCAATGCCTACCTCGATTCCCTGTCAGTCACGACTGCAGCGTACTCAGTCCCTAGCTCGAATCCCTGTCACACAACTGTAGTGTACTCAGTCCCTACCTTGACTCCCTGTCACTCACAAATGCAGTGTACTCAGTCCCTACCTCGACTCCCTGTCACTCCCAACTGCAGTGTACTCAGTCCCTAACTTGACTCCCTGTCACTCACAAATGCAGTGTACTCAGTCCCTACCTCGACTCCCTGTCACTCACAACTGTCGTGTACTCAATGACTACTTCGGCCTCCTGTCACTCACAACTGCAGTGTACTCAGTCCCGACCACGACTCCCTGTCACTCACAAATGCAGTGTACTCAGTCCCTTCCTCGACTCCCTGTCAGTCACAACTGCAGTGTACTGAGTCACTACGTCGAGTCCCTGTAACTCACAACTGCAGTGTACTCAGTCCCTACCTCGACTCCCTGTCACTCACAACTGCAGTGTACTCAGTCCCTACCTCGACTCCCTGACGCACACATCTGTAGTGTACTCAGTCCCTACCTCGACTCCCTGTCACTCACAACTGTCGCGTACTTAATGCCTACCTCGACTCCCTGTCACTCGCAACTGAAGTGTAGTTAGTCCCTACCTTGGCACACAGTCACTCACACCTGCAGTGTACTCAGTCCCTACCTCAACACCCTGTCACTCACAACTGCAGTGTACTCAGTCCCTACCTCGACTCACTGTCACTCACAAATGCAGTGTACTCTGTCCCTACCTTGACTCCCTGTCACTCACAAATGCAGTGTACTCAGTCCCTACCTCGACTCCCTGTCACTCACAGTTGCAGTGAACTCAATCCCTAACTCGACACCCTGTCACTCACAACTGCAGTGTACTCAGTCCCTACCTCGGCTCCCTGTCACTCACAACTGCAGTGTACTCTGTCCATATCTTGACTCCCTGTCACTCACAAATGCAGTGTACTCAGTCCCTACCACGACTCCCTGTCACACAACTGTAGCGTACTCAATGACTACTTCGACCTCCTGTCACTCACAACTGCAGTGTACTCAGTCTCGACCACGACTCCCTGTCACTCACAAATGCAGTGTACTCAGTCCCTTCCTCGACTCCCTGTCAGTCACAACTGCCGTGTACTCAGTCCCTACCTCGACTCCCTGTCACTCACAACTGTAGTGTACTCAATGCCTACCTCGTCTCCCTGTTAATTCCAACTGTAGTGTACTCAGTCCCTACCTCGACTCCCTGTCACTCACAACTGTAGTGTACTCAATGCCTACCTCGTCTCCCTGTTAATTCCAACTGTAGTGTACTCAGTCCCTACCTCGACTCCCTGTCACTCACAACTGCAGTGTAGTCAGTCCCTACGTCATCTCCCTGTCACACACAACTGCAGTGTACTCAGTCCCTAACTCGAAACCCTGTCACTCACAACTGCAGTGTATTCAATACCTACCTCGAATCCCTGTCACTCACAACTGCAGTGAACTCAGTCCCTACATCGACTCCCTGTCACTCACAACTGCAGTGTACTCAGTCCCTACCTCAACTCCCTGTCACTCACAACTGCAGTGTACTCAGTCCCTACCTCGACACCCTGTCACACTCAACTGTAGTGTACTCAGTCCCTACCTCGACTCCCTGTCACTCACAACTGCAGTGTACTCAGTCCCTACCTCGACACCCAGTCACTCACAAGTGTAGTGTACTCAGTCCACACCTCGACTCCCTGTCAATTCCAACTGCAGTGTACTCAGACCCTACCTCGACTCCCTGTCACTCACAACTGCCGTGTACTCAATGCCAATGTCGACTCCCTGTCACTCACAACTGTCGTGTGCTCAATGCCTACTTCGACTCACTGTCACTCACAACTGCAGTGTACTCAGTCCCGAACTCGACTCCCTGTCAATCACAAATGCAGTGTACTCAGTCCCTACCTCGACTCCCTGTCACTCACAAATGCAGTTTACTCTGTCCCTACCTCGACTCCCTGTCACTCACAACTGCAGTGTACTCAGTCCCTCCCTCAACACCCTGTCACTCACAACTGCATTGTGGTCAGACCCTACCTCGACTCCCTGTCACTCACAACTGTAGTGTACTCAATGCCAACCTCGACTCCCTGTCACTCACAACTGCAGTGTACTCAGTCCCTACCTCGACTCCCTGTCTCTCACAACTGCAGTGTACTCAGTCCCTACCTCGACACCCAGTCACTCAGAAGTGTAGTGTACTCAGTCCACAGCTCGATTCCCTGTCACTCACAACTGCAGTGAACTCAGTCCCTACCTCGACTCCCTGTCTCTCACAACTGTAGTGTTCTCAGTCCCTAACTCGACTCCCTCTCACTCACAACTGCAGTGTATTCAGTCCCTACGTCGACTCCCTGTCACTCACATCTGCAGTGTACTCAGTCCCTAACTCGACACCCTGTCACTCACAACTGCCGTGTACTCAGTGCCTACCTCGACTCCCTGTCACTCACAACTGCAGTGTACTCAGTGCCTACCTCGACTCCCTGTCACTCACAACTGCAGTGTACTCAGTCCCTTCCTCGACTCCCTGTCACTCTCAACTGCAGTGTACTCAGTGCCTACCTCGACTCCCTGTCACTCACAACTGCAGTGTACTCATTCCCTACCTCGACTCCCTGTCACTCACAAATGCAGTGTACTCAGTCCCTACCTCGACTCCCTGTCACTCACAACAGCAGTGTACTCAGGCCCTACTTCGACACCCAGTCACTCACAGCTGTAGTGTACTCATTCCCTACCTCGACTCCCTGTCACTCACAACTGCAGAGTACTCAGTCCCTACGTCGACTCCCTGTCACACTCAACTGCAGTGTACTCAGTCCCTATCTCGACACCCTGTCACACACAACTGCCGTGTACTCAGTCCCTACCTCGACTCCCTGTCAATTCCAACTGTAGTGTTCTCAGTCACTTCCTCGAATCCCTGTCACTCACAAATGCAGTGTACTCATTCCCTACCTCGACTCCCTGTCACTCACAACTGCAGTGTACTCAGTCCCTACGTCGACTCCCTGTCACACTCAACTGCAGTGTACTCAGTCCCTAACTCGACATCCTGTCACTCACAACTGCAGTGTACTCAGTCCCTACGTCGACACCCTGTCACACTCAACTGCAGTGTACTCAGTCCCTAACTCGACATCCTGTCACTCACAACTGCAGTGTATTCAGTCTCTACCTCGACACCCTGTCACACATCTGTAGTTTACTCAATGCCTACCTCGACTCCCTCTCACTCACAACTGCAGTGTATTCAGTCTTTACCTCGACTCCCTGTCACACAACTGTAGTTTACTCAATGCCTACCTCGACTCCCTGTCACTCACAACTGCAGTGTACTCAGTCCCTTCCTCGACTCCCTGTCACTCACAACTGTAGTGTACTCAGACCCTTCCTCGACTCCCTGTCACACACAACTGTAGTGTACTCAATGCCTACCTCGTCTCCCTGTTAATTCCAACTGTAGTGTACTCAGTCCCTACCTCGACTCCCTGTCACTCACAACAGCAGTGTACTCAGTCCCTACCTCGACTCCCTGTCACTCACAACTGCAGTGTACTCAGTCCCTACGTCGACTCCCTGTCACACTCAACTGCAGTGTACTCAGTCCCTAACTCGACATCCTGTCACTCACAACTGCAGTGTACTCAGTCCCTACGTCGACACCCTGTCACACTCAACTGCAGTGTACTCAGTCCCTAACTCGACATCCTGTCACTCACAACTGCAGTGTATTCAGTCTCTACCTCGACACCCTGTCACACATCTGTAGTTTACTCAATGCCTACCTCGACTCCCTCTCACTCACAACTGCAGTGTATTCAGTCTTTACCTCGACTCCCTGTCACACAACTGTAGTTTACTCAATGCCTACCTCGAATCCCTGTCACTCACAATTGCAGCGTACTCAGTCACTACAACTCCCTGTCACTCACAACTGCAGTGTACTCAGTCCCTTCCTCGACTCCCTGTCACTCACAACTGTAGTGTACTCAGACCCTTCCTCGACTCCCTGTCACTCACAACTGTAGTGTACTCAATGCCTACCTCGTCTCCCTGTTAATTCCAATGTTGTGTACTCAGTCCCTACCTCGACTCCCTGTCACTCACAACTGCAGTGTAGTCAGTCCCTACCTCGACTCCCTGTCACTCACAACTGTCGTGTACTCAGTCCCTACCTCGACTCCCTGTCACTCACAACTGCAGTGTACTCAGTCCCTACCTCGACACCCAGTCACTCACAACTGTAGTGTACTCAGTCCACACCTCAACTCCCTGTCACTCACAACTGCAGTGTACTCAGTCCCTAACTCGACTCCCTCTCACTCACAACTGCAGTGTACTCAGTCCCTAACTCGACTCCCTCTCACTCACAACTGCATTGCACTCAGTCGCTACCTCGACTCCATGTCATTCACAACTGCAGTGTACTCAATCCCTACGTCGACTCCCTGTCACTCAGAACTGCAGTGTACTCAGTCCCTTCCTCGACTCCCTGTCACTCTCAACTGCAGTGTACTCAGTGCCTACCTCGACTCCCTGTCACTCACAACTGCAGTGTACTCATTCCCTACCTCGACTCCCTGTCACTCACAAATGCAGTGTACTCAGTCCCTACCTCGACTCCCTGTCACTCACAACAGCAGTGTACTCAGTCCCTACTTCGACACCCAGTCACTCACAGCTGTAGTATACTCAGTCCACACCTCGAATCCCTGTCACTCACAAATGCAGTGTACTCATTCCCTACCTCGACTCCCTGTCACTCACAACTGCAGTGTACTCAGTCCCTACGACGACTCCCTGTCACACTCAACTGCAGTGTACTCAGTCCCTAACTCGACACCCTGTCACACACAACTGCCGTGTACTCAGTCCCTACCTCGACTCCCTGTCAATTCCAACTGTAGTGTTCTCAGTCACTTCCTCGAATCCCTGTCACTCACAAATGCAGTGTATTCAGTCTCCACCTCGACACCCTGTCACACATCTGTAGTTTACTCAATGCCTACCTCGAATCCCTGTCACTCACAACTGCAGTGTACTCAGTCCCTGCGTCGACTCCCTGTCACTCACAACTGAAGTGTATTCAATACCTACCTCGACGCCCTGTCACTCACAACTGCAGTGAACTCAGTCCCTACATCGACTCCCTGTCACTCACAACTGCAGTGTACTCAGACCCTACCTCAACTCCCTATCACTCACAACTGCAGTGTACTCAGTCCCTACCTCGACACCCAGTCACTCACTAGTGTAGTGTACTGAGTCCACACCTCGACTCCCTGTCACTCACAACTGCAGTGTACTCAGTCCCTACCTCGACTCCCTGTCACTCACAACTGTAGTGTTCTCAGTCCCTACCTCGACTCCCTGTCACTCACAACTGCAGTGTACTCAGTCCCTACGTCGACTCCCTGTCACTCACATCTGCAGTGTACTCAGTCCCTAACTCGACACCCTGTCACTCACAACTGCCGTGTACTCAGTCCGTACCTCCACTCCCTATCACTCACTACTGTAGTGTACTCAATGCCTACCTCGATTCACTGTCACTCACAACTGTAGTGTACTCAATGCTTACCTCGACTCTCTGTCACTCACAACGTCAGTGTACTCAAAGCCTACCTCGACTCCCAGTCAATTCCAACTGCAGTGTACTCAGTCACTACCTCAACTCCCTGTTTCTCACAACTGTAGTGTTCTCAGTCCCTACCTCGACTCCCTGTCACTCACAACTGCAGTGTACTCAATGCCTACCTCGTCTCCCTGTTAATTCCAACTGCAGTGTACTCAGTCCCTACCTCGACTCCCTGTCACTCACAACTGCAGTGTACTCAGTCCCTACCTCGACTCCCTGACGCACACAACTGTAGTGTACTCAGTCCCTACCTCGACTCCCTGTCACTCACAACTGTCACGTACTTAATGCCTACCTCGACTCCCTGTCACTCGCAACTGAAGTGTAGTTAGTCCCTACCTTGGCACACAGTCACTCACACCTGCAGTGTACTCAGTCCCTACCTCGACTCCCTGTCACTCACAACTGTCGTGTACTCAATGACTACTTCGACCTCCTGTCACTCACAACTGCAGTGTACTCAGTCCCGACCACGACTCCCTGTCACTCACAAATGCAGTGTACTCAGTCCCTTCCTCGACTCCCTGTCAGTCACAACTGCAGTGTACTGAGTCACTACGTCGAGTCCCTGTAACTCACAACTGCAGTGTACTCAGTCCCTACCTCGACTCCCTGTCACTCACAACTGCAGTGTACTCAGTCCCTACCTCGACTCCCTGACGCACACATCTGTAGTGTACTCAGTCCCTACCTCGACTCCCTGTCACTCACAACTGTCGCGTACTTAATGCCTACCTCGACTCCCTGTCACTCGCAACTGAAGTGTAGTTAGTCCCTACCTTGGCACACAGTCACTCACACCTGCAGTGTACTCAGTCCCTACCTCGACTCACTGTCACTCACAAATGCAGTGTACTCTGTCCCTACCTTGACTCCCTGTCACTCACAAATGCAGTGTACTCAGTCCCTACCTCGACTCCCTGTCACTCACAGTTGCAGTGAACTCAATCCCTAACTCGACACCCTGTCACTCACAACTGCAGTGTACTCAATGACTACTTCGACCTCCTGTCACTCACAACTGCAGTGTACTCAGTCTCGACCACGACTCCCTGTCACTCACAAATGCAGTGTACTCAGTCCCTTCCTCGACTCCCTGTCAGTCACAACTGCCGTGTACTCAGTCCCTACCTCGACTCCCTGTCACTCACAACTGTAGTGTACTCAATGCCTACCTCGTCTCCCTGTTAATTCCAACTGTAGTGTACTCAGTCCCTACCTCGACTCCCTGTCACTCACAACTGTAGTGTACTCAATGCCTACCTCGTCTCCCTGTTAATTCCAACTGTAGTGTACTCAGTCCCTACCTCGACTCCCTGTCACTCACAACTGCAGTGTAGTCAGTCCCTACGTCATCTCCCTGTCACACACAACTGCAGTGTACTCAGTCCCTAACTCGAAAACCTGTCACTCACAACTGCAGTGTATTCAATACCTACCTCGAATCCCTGTCACTCACAACTGCAGTGAACTCAGTCCCTACATCGACTCCCTGTCACTCACAACTGCAGTGTACTCAGTCCCTACCTCGACACCCTGTCACACTCAACTGTAGTGTACTCAGTCCCTACCTCGACTCCCTGTCACTCACAACTGCAGTGTACTCAGTCCCTACCTCGACACCCAGTCACTCACAAGTGTAGTGTACTCAGACCCTACCTCGACACCCAGTCACTCACAACTGCAGTGTACTCAGTCCCTACCTCGACACCCAGTCACTCACAACTGCAGTGTACTCAGTCCACACCTCGACTCCCTGTCACTCACAACTGCCGTGTACTCAATGCCAATGTCGACTCCCTGTCACTCACAACTGCTGTGTAGTCAGTCCACACCTCGACTCCCTGTCAATCACAACTGCAGTGTACTCAGTCCCTACCTCGACTCCCTGTCACTCACAAATGCAGTTTACTCTGTCCCTACCTCGACTCCCTGTCACTCACAACTGCAGTGTATTCAATACCTACCTAGATTCCCTGTCACTCACAACTGCATTGTGGTCAGACCCTACCTCGACTCCCTGTCACTCACAACTGTAGTGTACTCAATGCCAACCTCGACTCCCTGTCACTCACAACTGCTGTGTACTCAGTCCCTACCTCGACACCCAGTCACTCACAAGTGTAGTGTACTCAGACCCTACCTCGACTCCCTGTCACTCACAACTGCCGTGTACTCAATGCCTACTTCGACTCACTGTCACTCACAACTGCAGTGTACTCAGTCCACACTTCGGCTCCCTGACACTCACAACTGCAGTGTACTCAGTCCTACCTCGACTCCCTGTCACTCACAACTGTAGTTTTCTCAGTCCCTACCACGACTCCCTGTCACACTCAACTTTAGTGTACTCATTCCCTTCCTCGACTCCCTGTCACTCACAACTGCAGTGTACTCAGTCCCTGCGTCGAGTCCCTGTCACACTCAACTGCAGTGTACTCAGTCCCTCACTCGACTCCTTGTCACTCACAACTGCCGTGTACTCAGTCCCTACCTCGCCTCCCTGTCACTCAGAACTGTAGTGTACTCAATGCCTACCTCGACACCCTGTCAATTCCAACTGTAGTGTACTCAGTCCCTACGTCGACTCCCTGTCACGCACAACTGCAGTGTACTCAGTCCCTTCCTCGAATCCCTGTCACTCACAACTGCAGTGAACTCAGTCCCTACCTCGACTCCCTGTCACTCACAACTGCAGTGTACTCAGTCCCTACCTCGACTCCCTGTCACTCACAACTGCAGTGTACTCAGTCCCTACCTCGACACCCAGTCACTCAGAAGTGTAGTGTACTCAGTCCACAGCTCGATTCCCTGTCACTCACAACTGCAGTGAACTCAGTCCCTACCTCGACTCCCTGTCTCTCACAACTGCAGTGTTCTCAGTCCCTACCTCGACTCCCTCTCACTCACAACTGCAGTGTATTCAGTCCCTACGTCGACTCCCTGTCACTCACATCTGCAGTGTACTCAGTCCCTAACTCGACACCCTGTCACTCACAACTGCCGTGTACTCAGTCCGTACCTCCACTCCCTGTCACTCACAACTGTAGTGTACTCAATGCAAACCTCGACTCACTGTCACTCACAACTGTAGTGTACTCAATGCTTACCTCGACTCCCTGTAACTCAGATCGTCAGTGTACTCAATGCCTACCTCGACTCCCTGTCAATTCTAACTGCAGTGCACTCAGTCCCTACCTCAACTCCCTGTCACTCACAACTGTAGTGTTCTCTGTCCCTACCTCGACTCCCTGTCACTCACAACTGCAGTGAACTCAGTCCCTTCCTCGACTCCCTGTCACTCACAACTGCAGTGTACTCAGTCCCTACCTCGACTCCCTGTCACTCACAACTGCAGTGTACTCAGTCCCTACCTCGACACCCAGTCACTCAGAAGTGTAGTGTACTCAGTCCACAGCTCGACTCCCTGTCACTCACAACTGTAGTGTTCTCAGTCCCTACCTCGACTCCCTCTCACTCACAACTGCAGTGTATTCAGTCCCTACGTCGACTCCCTGTCACTCACATCTGCAGTGTACTCAGTCCCTAACTCGACACCCTGTTACTCACAAATGCCGTGTACTCAGTCCGTACCTCCACTCCATGTCACTCACAACTGTAGTGTACTCAATGCCTACCTCGACTCACTGTCACTCACAACTGTAGTGTACTCAATGCTTACCTCGACTCCCTGTAACTCAGATCGTCAGTGTACTCAATGCCTACCTCGACTCCCTCTCAATTCTAACTGCAGTGTACTCAGTCCCTACCTCAACTCACTGTCACTCACAACTGCAGTGTACTCAGTCCCTGCCTCGACTCCCTGTCACTCACAACTACAGTGTTCTCAGTCCCGACCTCGACTCCCTGTCACTCACAACTGCAGTGTACTCAGTCCCTACCTCGACTCCCTGTCACTCACAACTGCCGTGTACTCAGTCTCTACCTCGACTCCCTGTCACTCTCAACTGCAGTGTACTCAGTCCACACCTCGACTCCCTGTCACTCACAACTGCAGTGTACTCAGTCCCTACCTCGACGCCCTGTCACTCACAACTGCAGTGTACTCAGTCCCTACGTCGACACCCTGTCACTCACAACTGCCGTGTACTCAGTCCCTACCTCGACTCACTGACACTCACAACTGCATGTAGTCAGTCATTATGTCGACTCCCTGTCACACACAACTGCAGTGTACTCAGTCTCTACCTCAACTCCCTGTCAAACAACTGTAGTGTACTCAATGCCTACCTCGAATCCCTGTCACTCACAACTGCAGCGTACTCAGTCCCTACCTCAACTCCCTGTCACTCACAACTGCAGTGTACTCAGTCCCTACCTCGACTCCCTGTCACTCTCAACTGCAGTGTACTCAGTCCCTGCCTCGACTCCCTGTCACTCACAACTGCAGTGTATTCAATACCTACCGCGACTCCCTGTCACTCACAACTGCAGTGTACTCAGTCCCTACCTCGACTCCCTGTCACTCACAACTGCAGTGTACTCAGTCCCTACCTCGACTCCCTGTCACTCACAACTGCAGTGTACTCAGTCCCTACCTCAACTCCCTGTCACTCAGAACTGCAGTGTACTCAGTCCCTACCTCGACACCCAGTCACTCACAAGCGTAGTGTACTCAGTCCACACCTCGACTCCCTCACTCACAACTGCAGTGTACTCAGTCCCTACCTCGACTCCCTGTCACTCACAACTGCAGTGTACTCAGTCCCTACCTCGACTCCCTGTCACTCACAACTGCAGTGTACTCAGTCCCTACCTCGACTCCCTGTCACTCACAACTGCAGTGTACTCAGTGCACACCTCGACTCCCTGTCACTCACAAACACAGTGTACTCAGTCCCTACCTCGACTCCATGTCACTCACAACTGCAGTGTACTCAGTCCCTACCTCGACTCCCTGACGCACACAACTGAAGTGTACTCAGTCCCTACCTAGACTCGCTGTCACTCACAACTACAGTGTTCTCAGTCCCTACCTCGACTCCCTGTCACTCGCAACTGAAGTGTACTTAGTCCCTACCTCGGCTCACAGTAACTCACACCTGCAGTGGACTCAGTCCCTACCTCAACACCCTGTCACTCACAACTGCAGTGTACTCAGTCCCTACCTCGACTCCCTGTCACTCTCAACTGCAGTGTACTCAGTCCCTACTTCGACTCCGTCACACAACTGTCGTGTACTCAGTCCCCACCTCGACTCAATGTCACTCACAACTGCAGTGTACTCAGTCCCTACCTCGACTCCCTGTCACTCACAACTGCAGTGTATTCAATACCTACCTCGACTCCCTGTCACTCACAACTGCAGTGTACTCAGTCCTCACATCGACTCCCTGTCACTCACTACTGCAGTGTACTCAGTCCCTAACTCGACTCCCTGTCACACTCAACTGCAGTGTATTCAGTCCACACCTCGACTCCCTGTCACTCACAAATGCCGTGTAATCAGTCCCTACCTCGACTCCCTGTCACTCACAACTGCAGTGTACTCAGTCCCTACCTCGACTACCTCACTCACAACTGCAGTGTACTCAGTCCCTACCTCGACTCCCTGTCACTCACAACTGCAGTGTAACCAGTCTCTACCTCGACTCCCTGTCACTCACAACTGTAGTGTTCTCAGTCCCTACCTCAACTCCCTGTCACTCACAACTGCAGTGTACTCAGTCGCTACCTCGACACCCAGTCACTCACAACTGCAGTGTTTTCAGTCCCTACAACGACTCCCTGTCACTAACAACTGCAGTGTACTCAGTCCCTATGTCGAATCCCTGATACTCACAACTGCAGTGTACTCAGTCCCTAACTCGACTCCCTCTCACTCACAACTGCATTGCACTCAGTCGCTACCTCGACTCCATGTCATTCACAACTGCAGTGTACTCAATCCCTACGTCGACTCCCTGTCACACAACTGTAGTGTACTCAATGCCTACCTCGACTCCCTCTCACTCACAACTGCAGCGTACTCAGCCTCTACCTCGACACCCTGTCACACAACTGTAGTGTACTCAATACCTACCTCGACTCCCTCTCACTCACAACTGCAGCGTACTCAGTCCCTACCTCGACTCCCTGTCACTCTCAACTGCAGTGTACTCAGTCCCTACTTCGACTCCGTCACACAACTGTCGTGTACTCAGTCCCTACCTCGACTCCCTGTCACTCACAACTGCAGTGTACTCAGTCCACAGCTCGACTCCCTGTCACTCACAACTGCAGTGTACTCAATGCCTACCTCGACTCCCTGTCACTCACAACTGTCGTGTACTCAGTCCCTACCTCGACTCCCTGTCACTCTCAACTGCAGTGTACTCAGTCCACACCTCGACTCCCTGTCACTCACTATTGCAGTGTACTCAGTCCTACCTCGACTCCCTGTCACTCACAACTGAAGTGTTCTCAGTCCCTACCTCGACTCTCTTTCACTCCCAACTGCAGTGTACTCAGTCCCTACCTCAACACCCTGTCACTCACAACTGCAGTGTACTCAGTCCGTACCTCGTCTCCCTGTCACTCACAACTGCAGTGTACTCAGTCCGTACCTCGACTCCCTGTCACTCACAAATGCAGTGTACTCAGTCCCTACCTCGACTCCCTGTCACTCACAACTGCAGTGTACACAGTGCACACCTCGACTCCCTATCACTCACAAACGCAGTGTACTCAGTCCCTACCTCGACTCCATGTCACTCACAACTGCAGTGTACTCATTCCCTACCTCGACTCCCTGACGCACACAACTGTAGTGTACTCAGTCCCTACCTCGACTCCCTGTCACTCACAACTACAGTGTTCTCAGTCCCTACCTCGACTCCCTGTCACTCGCAACTGAAGTGTACTTAGTCCCTACTCGGCTCACAGTCACTCACACCTGCAGTGGACTCAGTCCCTACCTCAACACCCTGTCACTCACAACTGCAGAGTACTCAGTCCCTACCTCGACTCCCTGTCACTCACAACTGCAGTGTATTCAATACCTACCTCGACTCCCTGTCACTCACAACTGCAGTGTACTCAGTCCCTACCTCGACTCCATGTCACTCTCAACTGCAGTGTACTCAGTCCCTACCTCGACTCCCTGTCACTCTCAACTGCAGTGTACTCAGTCCCTACTTCGACTCCGTCACACAACTGTCGTGTACTCAGTCCCTACCTCGACTCCCTGTCACACTCAACTGCAGTGTACTCATTCGCTACCTCGACTCCCTGTCACTCACAACTGCAGTGTACTATGTCCCTACCTTGACTCCCTGTCACTCACAACTGCAGTGTACTGTCCCTACCTCGAATCCCTGTCACTCACAACTGTCGTGTACTCAATGCCTACTTCGACTCCCTGTCACTCACAACTGCTGTGTACTCAGTCCACACCTCGACTCCCTGTCACTCACAAATGCCGTGTACTCAGTCCCTACCTCGACTCCCTGTCACTCACAACTGCAGTGTACTCAGTCCCTACCTCGACTCCCTCACTCACAACTGCAGTGTACTCAGTCCCTACCTCGACTCCCTGTCACTCACAACTGCAGTGTAACCAGTCTCTACCTCGACTCCCTGTCACTCACAACTGTAGCGTTCTCAGTCCCTACCTCGACTCCCTGTCACTTACAACTGCAGTGTATTCAATACCTACCTCGACTCCCTGTCACTCACAACTGCAGTGTACTCAGTCCCTACCTCGACACCCAGTCACTCACAACTGTAGTGTACTCAGTCCACACCTCAACTCCCTGTCACTCACAACTGCAGTGTACTCAGTCCCTAACTCGACTCCCTCTCACTCACAACTGCAGTGTACTCAGTCCATAACTCGACTCCCTCTCACTCACAACTGCATTGCACTCAGTCGCTACCTCGACTCCATGTCATTCACAACTGCAGTGTACTCAATCCCTACGTCGACTCCCTGTCACACACAACTGCAGTGTATTCAGTCTCTACCTCGACTCCCTGTCACTCACAACTGCAGTGTACTCAGTCCCTTCCTCGACTCCCTGTCACACACAACTGCAGTGTATTCAGTCTCTACCTCGACTCTCTGTCACACAACTGCAGTGTACTCAATGCCTACGTCGACTCCCTGTCACACACAACTGCAGTGTACTCAGTCCCTACGTCGACTCCCTGTCACTCACAACTGCAGTGTACTCAGTCCCTACCTCGACTCCCTGTCACTCACAACTGCAGTGTACTCAGTACCTACGTCGACTCCCTGTCACACACAACTGCAGTGTACTCAGTACCTACGTCGACTCCCTGTCACACACAACTGCGGTGTACTCAATGCCTACCTCGACTCCCTCTCACTCACAACTGCAGCGCACTCAGTCTCTACCTCGACTCCCTGTCACACAACAGTAGTGTACTCAATACCTACCTCGACTCCCTCTCACTCACAACTGCAGCGTACTCAGTCCCTACCTCGACTCCCTGTCACTCACAACTGCTGTGTGATCAGTCCCTACCTCGACTCCCTGTCACTCACAAAATGCAGTGTAGTCAGTCCCTACCTCGACTCCCTGTCATTCACAACTGCAGTGTACTCAGTCCCTACCTCAACTCCCTGTCTCTCACAACTGTAGCGTATTCAAGGCCTACCTCGAATCCCTGTCACTCACAACTGCAGCGTACTCAGACCCTACCTCAACTCCCTGTCACTCACAACTGCAGCGTACTCAGTCCCTACCTCGACTCCCTGTCACTCACAACTGTAGTGTACTCTGTCCCTACCTCAACTCCCTGTCACTCACAACTGCAGTGTACTCAGTCCCTACCTCGACTCCCTGTCACTCCAAACTGCAGTGTAATCAGTCCCTACCTCGACTCCCTGTCACTCACAACTGCAGGGGATTCAATACTTACCTCGACACCCTGTCACTCACAACTGCAGGGGATTCAATACTTACCTCGACACCCTGTCACTCCAAACTGCAGTGTTCTCAGACCCTACCTCGACTCCCTGTCACTCACAACTGCAGTGTACTCAGTCCCTAACTCAACACCCTGTCACTCACAACTGCCGTGTACTCAGTCCGTACCTCGACTCCCTGTCACTCACAACTGCATTGTACTCAGTCCCTACGTCGACTCCCTGTCACTCACAACTGCAGTGTACTCAGTCCCTTCCTCGACTCCCTGTCACTCACAACTGCCGTGTACTCAGTCCCTAACTCGACACCCTGTCACTCACAACTGCAGTGTACTCAGTCCCTACCTCGACTCCCTGTCACTCACAGTTGCAGTGTACTCAGTCCCTAACTCGACACCCTGTCACTCACAACTGCAGTGTATTCAGTCTTTACCTCGACTCCCTGTCACACAACTGTGGTGTACTCAATGCCTACCTCGAATCCCTGTCACTCACAACTGCAGCGTACTCAGTCCCTACCTCGACTCCCTGTCACTCACAACTGCAGTGTACTCAGTCTCTACCTCGAATCCCTGTCACACAACTGTAGTGTACTCAATGCCTACCTCGAATCCCTGTCACTCACAACTGCAGCGTACTCAGTCCCTACCTCAACTCCCTGTCACTCACAACTGCAGTGTACTCAGTCCCTACCTCGACTCCCTGTCACTCACAACTGCAGTGTAATCAGTCTCTACTTCGACTCCCTGTCAATCACAACTGTAGTGTTCTCAGTCCCGACCTCGACTGTCTGTCACTCACAACTGCAGTGTATTCAATACCTACCTCAACTCCCTGTCACTCACAAATGCAGTTCACTCAGTCCCTACCTCGACTCCCTGTCACTCACATCTGCAGTGTACTCAGTCCCTACCACGACTCCCTGTCACTCACATCTGCAGTGTACTCAGTCCCTACGTCGACACCCTGTCACTAACAACTGCAGTGTACTCAGTCCGTACCTCCACTCCCTGTCACTCACAACTGTAGTGTACTCAATGCCTACCTCGACTCCCTGTCACTCACAACTGTAGTATACTCAATGTCTACCTCGACTCCCTGTGACTCACAACGTCAGTGTACTCAATGTCTACCTCGTCTCCCTGTCAATTCCAACTGCAGTATACTCAGTCCCAACCTCGACTCCCTGTCACTCACAACTGCAGTGTACTCAATCCCTACGTCGACTCCCTGTCACACACAACTGCAGTGTAATCAGTCTCTACCTCGACTCCCTGTCACACAACAGTAGTGTACTCAATACCTACCTCGACTCCCTCTCACTCACAACTGCAGCGTACTCAGTCCCTACCTCAACTCCCTGTCTCTCACAACTGCAGTGTACTCAGTCCCAACCTCGACTCCCTGTCACTCACAACTGCTGTGTGATCAGTCCCTACCTCGACTCCCTGTCACTCACAAAATGCAGTGTAGTCAGTCCCTACCTCGACTCCCTGTCATTCACAACTGCAGTGTACTCAGTCCCTACCTCAACTCCCTGTCTCTCACAACTGTAGCGTATTCAAGGCCTACCTCGAATCCCCGTCACTCACAACTGCAGCGTACTCAGACCCTACCTCAACTCCCTGTCACTCACAACTGCAGTGTACTCAGTCCCTACCTCGACTCCCTGTCACTCCAAACTGCAGTGTAATCAGTCCCTACCTCGACTCCCTGTCACTCACAACTGCAGTGTATTCAATACTTACCTCGACACCCTGTCACTCACAACTGCAGGGGATTCAATACTTACCTCGACACCCTGTCACTCCAAACTGCAGTGTACTCAGTCCCTACCTCGACTCCCTGGCACTCACAACTGTAGTGTTCTCAGACCCTACCTCGACTCCCTGTCACTCACAACTGCAGTGTACTCAGTCCCTAACTCAACACCCTGTCACTCACAACTGCCGTGTACTCAGTCCATACCTCCACTCCCTGTCACTCACAACTGCAGTGTACTCAGTCCCTAACTCGACTCCCTGTCACTCACAACTGTAGTGTACTCAGTCCACACCTCGACTCCCTGTCACTCACTACTGCATTGTACTCAGTCCCTACGTCGTCTCCCTGTCACTCACAACTGCAGTGTACTCAGTCCCTTCCTCGACTCCCTGTCACTCACAACTGCAGTGTACTCAGTCCCTACCTCGACTCCCTGTCACTCACAACTGCAGTGTACTCAGTCCCTACCTCGACTCCCTGTCACTCACAGTTGCAGTGTACTCAGTCCCTACCTCGACTCCCTGTCACTCACAACTGCAGTGTACTCAGTCCCTACCTCGACTCCCTGTCACTCACAGTTGCAGTGTACTCAGTCCCTAACTCGACACCCTGTCACTCACAACTGCAGTGTACTCAGTCCCTAACTCGACTCCCTGTCACTCACAACTGTAGTGTACTCAGTCCCTACCTCGAATCCCTGTCACTCACAACTGCAGCGTACTCAGTCCCTATCTCGACTCCCTGTCACTCACAGTTGCAGTGTACTCAGTCCCTACCTCGACTCCCTGTCACTCACAACTGCAGTGTACTCAGTCCCTACCTCGACTCCCTGTCACTCACAGTTGCAGTGTATTCAGTCTCTACCTCGACTCCCTGTCACTCACAACTGCAGTGTATTCAGTCTCTACCTCGAATCCCTGTCACACAACTGTAGTGTACTCAATGCCTACCTCGAATCCCTGTCACTCACAACTGCAGCGTACTCAGTCCCTACCTCAACTCCCTGTCACTCACAACTGCAGTGTACTCAGTCCCTACCTCGACTCCCTGTCACTCACAACTGCAGTGTAATCAGTCTCTACTTCGACTCCCTGTCAATCACAACTGTAGTGTTCTCAGTCCCGACCTCGACTCCCTGTCACTCACAACTGCAGTGTATTCAATACCTACCTCAACTCCCTGTCACTCACAAATGCAGTTCACTCAGTCCCTACCTCGACTCCCTGTCACTCACAACTGCAGTGTACTCAGTCCCTACCTCAACTCACTGTCACTCACAACTGCAGTGTACTCAGTCCCTACCTCGACTCCCTGTCACTCACAACTGTAGTGTACTCAGTCCCTACCTCGACACCCAGTCACTCACAACTGTAGTGTACTCAGTCCACACCTCAACTCCCTGTCACTCACAACTGCAGTGTACTCAGTCCCTACCACGACTCCCTGTCACTCACATCTGCAGTGTACTCAGTCCCTACGTCGACACCCTGTCACTAACAACTGCAGTGTACTCAGTCCGTACCTCCACTCCCTGTCACTCACAACTGTAGTGTACTCAATGCCTACCTCGACTCCCTGTCACTCACAACTGTAGTATACTCAATGCCTACCTCGACTCCCTGTGACTCACAACGTCAGTGTACTCAATGTCTACCTCGTCTCCCTGTCAATTCCAACTGCAGTATACTCAGTCCCAACCTCGACTCCCTGTCACTCACAACTGCAGTGTACTCAATCCCTACGTCGACTCCCTGTCACACACAACTGCAGTGTACTCAGTCCCTAACTCGACACCCTGTCACTCACAACTGCCGTGTACTCAGTCCGTACCTCGACTCTCTGTCACTCACAACTGTTGTGTTCTCAATGCCTACCTCGACTCCCTGTCAATTCCAGCTGCAGTGTACTCAGTCCCTACCTCGAATCCCTGTCACTCACAACTGCAGTGTATTCAGTCTCTACCTCGACTCCCTGTCACTCACAACTGCAGTGTATTCAGTCTCTACCTCGAATCCCTGTCACACAACTGTAGTGTACTCAATGCCTACCTCGAATCCCTGTCACTCACAACTGCAGTGTACTCAGTCCCTACCTCGACTCCCTGTCACTCACAACTGCAGTGTAATCAGTCTCTACCTCGACTCCCTGTCAATCACAACTGTAGTGTTCTCAGTCCCGACCTCGACTCCCTGTCACTCACAACTGCAGTGTATTCAATACCTACCTCAACTCCCTGTCACTCACAAATGCAGTTCACTCAGCCCCTACCTCGACTCCCTGTCACTCACAACTGCAGTGTACTCAGTCCCTACCTCAACTCCCTGTCACTCACAACTGCAGTGTACTCAGTCCCTACCTCGACACCCAGTCACTCACAACTGTAGTGTACTCAGTCCACACCTCAACTCCCTGTCACTCACAACTGCAGAGTACTCAGTCCCTACCACGTCTTCCTGTCACTCACATCTGCAGTGTACTCAGTCCCTACGTCGACACCCTGTCACTCACAACTGCAGTGTACTCAGTCCGTACCTCCATTCCCTGTCACTCACAACTGTAGTGTACTCAATGCCTACCTCGACTCCCTGTCACTCAGAACTGTGGTATACTCAATGCCTACCTCGACTCCCTGTGACTCACAACGTCAGTGTACTCAATGTCTACCTCGTCTCCCTGTCAATTCCAACTGCAGTATACTCAGTTCCTACCTCAACTCCCTGTCACTCACAACTGCAGTGTACTCAGTCCCTACCTCGACTCCCTGTCACTCACAGTTGCAGTGTACTCAGTCCCTAACTCGACACCCTGTCACTCACAACTGCAGTGTATTCAGTCTTTACCTCGACTCCCTGTCACACAACTGTGGTGTACTCAATGCCTACCTCGAATCCCTGTCACTCACAACTGCAGCGTACTCAGTCCCTATCTCGACTCCCTGTCACTCACAGTTGCAGTGTACTCAGTCCCTACCCCGAATCCCTGTCACTCACAGTTGCAGTGTACTCAGTCCCTACCTCGACTCCCTGTCACTCACAACTGCAGTGTACTCAGTCCCTACCTCGACTCCCTGTCACTCACAGTTGCAGTGTATTCAGTCTCTACCTCGACTCCCTGTCACTCACAACTGCAGTGTATTCAGTCTCTACCTCGAATCCCTGTCACACAACTGTAGTGTACTCAATGCCTACCTCGAATCCCTGTCACTCACAACTGCAGCGTACTCAGTCCCTACCTCAACTCCCTGTCACTCACAACTGCAGTGTACTCAGTCCCTACCTCGACTCCCTGTCACTCACAACTGCAGTGTAATCAGTCTCTACTTCGACTCCCTGTCAATCACAACTGTAGTGTTCTCAGTCCCGACCTCGACTCCCTGTCACTCACAACTGCAGTGTATTCAATACCTACCTCAACTCCCTGTCACTCACAAATGCAGTTCACTCAGTCCCTACCTCGACTCCCTGTCACTCACAACTGCAGTGTACTCAGTCCCTACCTCAACTCACTGTCACTCACAACTGCAGTGTACTCAGTCCCTACCTCGACACCCATTCACTCACAACTGTAGTGTACTCAGTCCACACCTCAACTCCCTGTCACTCACAACTGCAGTGTACTCAGTCCCTACCACGACTCCCTGTCACTCACATCTGCAGTGTACTCAGTCCCTACGTCGACACCCTGTCACTAACAACTGCAGTGTACTCAGTCCGTACCTCCACTCCCTGTCACTCACAACTGTAGTGTACTCAATGCCTACCTCGACTCCCTGTCACTCACAACTGTAGTATACTCAATGCCTACCTCGACTCCCTGTGACTCACAACGTCAGTGTACTCAATGTCTACCTCGTCTCCCTGTCAATTCCAACTGCAGTATACTCAGTCCCAACCTCGACTCCCTGTCACTCACAACTGCAGTGTACTCAATCCCTACGTCGACTCCCTGTCACACACAACTGCAGTGTACTCAGTCCCTAACTCGACACCCTGTCACTCACAACTGCCGTGTACTCAGTCCGTACCTCGACTCTCTGTCACTCACAACTGTAGTGTACTCAATGCCTACCTCGACTCCCTGTCAATTCCAGCTGCAGTGTACTCAGTCCCTACCTCGAATCCCTGTCACTCACAACTGCAGTGTATTCAGTCTCTACCTCGACTCCCTGTCACTCACAACTGCAGTGTATTCAGTCTCTACCTCGAATCCCTGTCACACAACTGTAGTGTACTCAATGCCTACCTCGAATCCCTGTCACTCACAACTGCAGCGTACTCAGTCCCTACCTCAACTCCCTGTCACTCACAACTGCAGTGTACTCAGTCCCTACCTCGACTCCCTGTCACTCACAACTGCAGTGTAATCAGTCTCTACCTCGACTCCCTGTCAATCACAACTGTAGTGTTCTCAGTCCCGACCTCGACTCCCTGTCACTCACAACTGCAGTGTATTCAATACCTACCTCAACTCCCTGTCACTCACAAATGCAGTTCACTCAGTCCCTACCTCGACTCCCTGTCACTCACAACTGCAGTGTACTCATTCCCTACCTCGACACCCAGTCACTCACAACTGTCGTGTACTCAGTCCCTACCTCGACTCCCTGTCACTCACAACTGCAGTGTACTCAGTCCACACCTCAACTCCCTGTCACTCACAACTGCAGTGTACTCAGTCCCTACCACGACTCCCTGTCACTCACATCTGCAGTGTACTCAGTCCCTACGTCGACACCCTGTCACTCACAACTGCAGTGTACTCAGTCCGTACCTCCACTCCCTGTCACTCACAACTGTAGTGTACTCAATGCCTACCTCGACTCCCTGTCACTCACAACTGTAGTATACTCAATGCCTACCTCGACTCCCTGTGACTCACAACGTCAGTGTACTCAATGTCTACCTCGTCTCCCTGTCAATTCCAACTGCAGTATACTCAGTTCCTGCCTCAACTCCCTGTCACTCACAACTGCAGTGTACTCAGTTCCTACCTCAACTCCCTGTCACTCACAACTGCAGTGTACTCAGTCCCTACCTCGACTCCCTGTCCCTCACAACTGTAGTGTTCTCAGTCCCAACCTCGACTCCCTGTCACTCACAACTGCAGTGTACTCAATCCCTACGTCGACTCCCTGTCACACACAACTGCAGTGTACTCAGTCCCTAACTCGACACCCTGTCACTCACAACTGCCGTGTACTCAGTCCGTACCTCGACTCTCTGTCACTCACAACTGTAGTGTACTCAATGCCTACCTCGACTCCCTGTCAATTCCAGCTGCAGTGTACTCAGTCCCTACCTCGATTCCCTGTCACTCAGAACTGCAGTGTACTCAATGCCTACGTCGACTCCCTGTCACTCACAACTGCAGTGTACTCAGTACATACGTCGACTCCCTGTCACACACAACTGCAGTGTACTCAGTCCGTACCTCGACTCCCTGTCACTCACAACTGCAGTGTATTCAGTCTCTACCTCAACTCCCTGTTACACAACTGTAGTGTACTCAATGCCTACCTCGACTCCCTCTCCCTCACAACTGCAGTGTACTCAGTCCCTACCTCAACTCCCTGTCTCTCACAACTGCAGTTTACTCAGTCCCTACCTCGACTCCCTGTCACTCACAACTGCAGTGTACTCAGTCCCTAGTTGACTCCCTGTCACTCACAACTGCACTGTACTGTCCCTACCTCGACTCCCTGTCACTCACATCTGTCGTGTACTCAATGCCTACTTCGACTCCCTGTCACTCACAACTGCTGTGTACTCAGTCCACACCTCGACTCCCTGTCACTCACAAATACCGTGTACTCAGTCCCTACCTCGACTCCCTGTCCCTCTCAACTGCAGTGTACTCAGTCCCTAACTCGACTCCCTGTCACTCACAACTGCAGTGTATTCAATACCTACCTCGACTCTCTGTCACTCACAACTGCAGTGTACTCAGTCCCTACCTCGACTCCCTGTCACTCACAACTGCAGTGTACTCGGTCCCTACCTCGACTCCCTGTCACTCACAACTGCAGTGTACTCGGTCCCTACCTCGACTCCCTGTCACTCACAACTGCAGTGTATTCAGTCGCTACCTCGACTCCCTGTCACTCACAACTGCAGTGTATTCAATACCTACCTCGACTCTCTGTCACTCACAACTGCAGTGTACTCAGTCCCTACCTCGGCACACAGTCACTCACACCTGCAGTGTACTCAGTCCCTACCTCGACTCCCTGTCACTCACAACTGCAGTGTACTCAGACCCTACCTCGACTCCCTGTCACTCTCAACTGTAGTGTACTCAATGCCAACCTCGACTCCCTGTCACTCACAACTGCAGTGTACTCAGTCCCTACCTCAACTCCCTGTCACTCACAACTGCAGTGTACTCAGTCCCTACGTCGACTCCCTGTCACTCACAACTACAGTGTACTCAGTCCCTACCTCGACTCCCTGTCACTCACAACTGCAGTGTACTCAGTCCCTACGTCGACTCCCTGTCACACACAACTGCAGTGTACTCAGTCCCTAACTCGACACCCTGTCACTCACAACTGCCGTGTACTCAGTCCGTACCTCGACTCTCTGTCACTCACAACTGCAGTGTACTCAATGCCTACGTCGACTCCCTGTCACACACAACTGCAGTGTACTCAGGCCCTACGTCGACTCCCTGTCACTCACAACTGCAGTGTACTCAGTACCTACGTCGACTCCCTGTCCCTCACAACTGCAGTGTACTCAGTCCCTACCTCAACTCCCTGTCACTCACAACTGCAGTGTATTCTGTCTCTACCTCGAATCCCTTTCACACAACTGTAGTGTACTCAATGCCTACCTCGAATCCCTGTCACTCACAACTGCAGCGTACTCAGTCCCTACCTCAACTCCCTGTCACTCACAACTGCAGTGTACTCAGTCCCTACCTCGACTCCCTGTCACTCACAACTGCAGTGTAATCAGTCTCTACCTCGACTCCCTGTCAATCACAACTGTAGTGTTCTCAGTCCCGACCTCGACTCCCTGTCACTCACAACTGCAGTGTATTCAATACCTACCTCAACTCCCTGTCACTCACAAATGCAGTTCACTCAGTCCCTACCTCGAATCCCTGTCACTCACAACTGCAGTGTACTCAGTCCCTACCTCAACTCCCTGTTACTCACAACTGCAGTGTACTCTGTCCCTACCTCGACACCCAGTCACTCACAACTGTAGTGTACTCAGTCCACACCTCAACTCCCTGTCACTCACAACTGCAGTGTACTCAGTCCGTACCTCGACTCCCTGTCACTCACAACTGCAGTGTACTCAGTCCCTACCTCGACTCCCTGTCACTCACAACTGCAGTGTACTCAGTGCACAACTCGACTCCCTGTCACTCACAAACGCAGTGTACTCAGTCCCTACCTCGACTCCATGTCACTCACAACTGCAGTGTACTCAGTCCCTACCTCGAGTCCCTGACGCACACAACTGTAGAGTACTCAGTCCCTACCTCAACTCCCTGTCACTCACAACTGCAGTGTACTCAGTCCCTACCTCGACTCCCTGTCACTCGCAACTACAGTGTTCTCAGTCCGTACCTCGACTCCCTGTCACTCACAAATGTATTCTCAGTCCCGACCTCGACTCCCTGTCACTCACAACTGCAGTGTACTCAGTCCCTACCTCGACCCCCTGTCACTCACAACTGTCGTGTACTCAGTCCCTACCTCGACTCCCTGTCACTCACTACTGCAGTGTACTCAGTCCCTAACTCGACTCCCTGTCACACTCAACTGCAGTGTACTCAGTCCACACCTCGACTCCCTGTCACTCACAACTACAGTGTACTCAGTCCGTACCTCAACTCCCTGTCACTCACAACTGCAGTGTACTCAGTCCCTACCTCGACTCCCTGTCACTCACAACTGCAGTGTATTCAATACCTACCTCGACTCCCTGTCACTCACAACTGCAGTGTACTCAGTCCCTACCTCGACTCCCTGTCACTCTCAACTGCAGTGTACTCAGTCCCTACCTCGTCTCCCTGTCACTCACAACTGCAGTGTACTCAGTCCCTACCTCGACTCCCTGTCACTCTCAACTGCAGTGTACTCAGTCCACACCTCGACTCCCTGTCACTCACAACTGCAGTGTACTCAATGCCTACCTCGACTCCCTGTCACTCACAACTGTCGTGTACTCTGTCCCTACCTCGACTCCCTGTCACTCTCAACTGCAGTGTACTCAGTCCACACCTCGACTCCCTGTCACTCACTACTGCAGTGTACTCAGTCCTACCTCGACTCCCTGTCACTCACAACTGCAGTGTACTCAGTGCAGACCTCGACTCCCTGTCACTCACAACTGCAGTGTATTCAATACCTACCTCGACTCCCTGTCACTCACAACTGAAGTGTTCTCAGTCCCTACCTCGACTCTCTTTCACTCCCAACTGCAGTGTACTCAGTCCCTACCTCAACACCCTGTCACTCACAACTGCAGTGTACTCAGTCCGTACCTCGACTCCCTGTCACTCACAACTGCAGTGTACACAGTCCCTACCTCGACTCCCTGTCACTCACAACTGCAGTGTACTCAGTCCACACCTCGACTCCCTGTCACTCTCAACTGCAGTGTACTCAGTCCACACCTCGACTCCCTGTCACTCACTACTGCAGTGTACTCAGTCCTACCTCAACTCCCTGTCACTCACAACTGCAGTGTACTCAGTCCCTACCTCGACTCCCTGTCCCTCACAACTGTAGTGTTCTCAGTCCCAACCTCGACTCCCTGTCACTCACAACTGCAGTGTACTCAATCCCTACGTCGACTCCCTGTCACACACAACTGCAGTGTACTCAGTCCCTAACTCGACACCCTGTCACTCACAACTGCCGTGTACTCAGTCCGTACCTCGACTCTCTGTCACTCACAACTGTAGTGTACTCAATGCCTACCTCGACTCCCTGTCAATTCCAGCTTCAGTGTACTCAGTCCCTACCTCGATTCCCTGTCACTCAGAACTGCAGTGTACTCAATGCCTACGTCGACTCCCTGTCACTCACAACTGCAGTGTACTCAGTACATACGTCGACTCCCTGTCACACACAACTGCAGTGTACTCAGTCCGTACCTCGACTCCCTGTCACTCACAACTGCAGTGTATTCAGTCTCTACCTCAACTCCCTGTTACACAACTGTAGTGTACTCAATGCCTACCTCGACTCCCTCTCCCTCACAACTGCAGTGTACTCAGTCCCTACCTCAACTCCCTGTCTCTCACAACTGCAGTTTACTCAGTCCCTACCTCGACTCCCTGTCACTCACAACTGCAGTGTACTCAGTCCCTAGTTGACTCCCTGTAACTCACAACTGCAGTGTACTGTCCCTACCTCGACTCCCTGTCACTCACATCTGTCGTGTACTCAATGCCTACTTCGACTCCCTGTCACTCACAACTGCTGTGTACTCAGTCCACACCTCGACTCCCTGTCACTCACAAATACCGTGTACTCAGTCCCTACCTCGACTCCCTGTCCCTCTCAACTGCAGTGTACTCAATGCCTACCTCGACTCCCTGTCAATTCCAGCTGCAGTGTACTCAGTCCCTACCTCGATTCCCTGTCACTCAGAACTGCAGTGTACTCAATGCCTACGTCGACTCCCTGTCACTCACAACTGCAGTGTACTCAGTACATACGTCGACTCCCTGTCACACACAACTGCAGTGTACTCAGTCCGTACCTCGACTCCCTGTCACTCACAACTGCAGTGTATTCAGTCTCTACCTCAACTCCCTGTTACACAACTGTAGTGTACTCAATGCCTACCTCGACTCCCTCTCCCTCACAACTGCAGTGTACTCAGTCCCTACCTCAACTCCCTGTCTCTCACAACTGCAGTTTACTCAGTACCTACCTCGACTCCCTGTCACTCACAACTGCAGTGTACTCAGTCCCTAGTTGACTCCCTGTCACTCACAACTGCAGTGTACTGTCCCTACCTCGACTCCCTGTCCCTCACAACTGTAGTGTTCTCAGTCCCAACCTCGACTCCCTGTCACTCACAACTGCAGTGTACTCAATCCCTACGTCGACTCCCTGTCACACACAACTGCAGTGTACTCAGTCCCTAACTCGACACCCTGTCACTCACAACTGCCGTGTACTCAGTCCGTACCTCGACTCTCTGTCACTCACAACTGTAGTGTACTCAATGCCTACCTCGACTCCCTGTCAATTCCAGCTGCAGTGTACTCAGTCCCTACCTCGATTCCCTGTCACTCAGAACTGCAGTGTACTCAATGCCTACGTCGACTCCCTGTCACTCACAACTGCAGTGTACTCAGTACATACGTCGACTCCCTGTCACACACAACTGCAGTGTACTCAGTCCGTACCTCGACTCCCTGTCACTCACAACTGCAGTGTATTCAGTCTCTACCTCAACTCCCTGTTACACAACTGTAGTGTACTCAATGCCTACCTCGACTCCCTCTCCCTCACAACTGCAGTGTACTCAGTCCCTACCTCAACTCCCTGTCTCTCACAACTGCAGTTTACTCAGTCCCTACCTCGACTCCCTGTCACTCACAACTGCAGTGTACTCAGTCCCTAGTTGACTCCCTGTCACTCACAACTGCAGTGTACTGTCCCTACCTCGACTCCCTGTCACTCACATCTGTCGTGTACTCAATGCCTACTTCGACTCCCTGTCACTCACAACTGCTGTGTACTCAGTCCACACCTCGACTCCCTGTCACTCACAAATACCGTGTACTCAGTCCCTACCTCGACTCCCTGTCCCTCTCAACTGCAGTGTACTCAGTCCCTAACTCGACTCCCTGTCACTCACAACTGCAGTGTATTCAATACCTACCTCGACTCTCTGTCACTCACAACTGCAGTGTACTCAGTCCCTACCTCGACTCCCTGTCACTCACAACTGCAGTGTACTCGGTCCCTACCTCGACTCCCTGTCACTCACAACTGCAGTGTACTCGGTCCCTACCTCGACTCCCTGTCACTCACAACTGCAGTGTACTCAGTCGCTACCTCGACTCCCTGTCACTCACAACTGCAGTGTATTCAATACCTACCTCGACTCTCTGTCACTCACAACTGCAGTGTACTCAGTCCCTACCTCGGCACACAGTCACTCACACCTGCAGTGTACTCAGTCCCTACCTCGACTCCCTGTCACTCACAACTGCAGTGTACTCAGACCCTACCTCGACTCCCTGTCACTCTCAACTGTAGTGTACTCAATGCCAACCTCGACTCCCTGTCACTCACAACTGCAGTGTACTCAGTCCCTACCTCAACTCCCTGTCACTCACAACTGCAGTGTACTCAGTCCCTACGTCGACTCCCTGTCACTCACAACTACAGTGTACTCAGTCCCTACCTCGACTCCCTGTCACTCACAACTGCAGTGTACTCAGTCCCTACGTCGACTCACTGTCACACACAACTGCAGTGTACTCAGTCCCTAACTCGACACCCTGTCACTCACAACTGCCGTGTACTCAGTCCGTACCTCGACTCTCTGTCACTCACAACTGCAGTGTACTCAATGCCTACGTCGACTCCCTGTCACACACAACTGCAGTGTACTCAGGCCCTACGTCGACTCCCTGTCACTCACAACTGCAGTGTACTCAGTACCTACGTCGACTCCCTGTCCCTCACAACTGCAGTGTACTCAGTCCCTACCTCAACTCCCTGTCACTCACAACTGCAGTGTATTCTGTCTCTACCTCGAATCCCTTTCACACAACTGTAGTGTACTCAATGCCTACCTCGAATCCCTGTCACTCACAACTGCAGCGTACTCAGTCCCTACCTCAACTCCCTGTCACTCACAACTGCAGTGTACTCAGTCCCAACCTCGACTCCCTGTCACTCACAACTGCAGTGTAATCAGTCTCTACCTCGACTCCCTGTCAATCACAACTGTAGTGTTCTCAGTCCCGACCTCGACTCCCTGTCACTCACAACTGCAGTGTATTCAATACCTACCTCAACTCCCTGTCACTCACAAATGCAGTTCACTCAGTCCCTACCTCGAATCCCTGTCACTCACAACTGCAGTGTACTCAGTCCCTACCTCAACTCCCTGTTACTCACAACTGCAGTGTACTCTGTCCCTACCTCGACACCCAGTCACTCACAACTGTAGTGTACTCAGTCCACACCTCAACTCCCTGTCACTCACAACTGCAGTGTACTCAGTCCGTACCTCGACTCCCTGTCACTCACAACTGCAGTGTACTCAGTCCCTACCTCGACTCCCTGTCACTCACAACTGCAGTGTACTCAGTGCACAACTCGACTCCCTGTCACTCACAAACGCAGTGTACTCAGTCCCTACCTCGACTCCATGTCACTCACAACTGCAGTGTACTCAGTCCCTACCTCGAGTCCCTGACGCACACAACTGTAGAGTACTCAGTCCCTACCTCAACTCCCTGTCACTCACAACTGCAGTGTACTCAGTCCCTGCCTCGACTCCCTGTCACTCGCAACTACAGTGTTCTCAGTCCGTACCTCGACTCCCTGTCACTCACAAATGTATTCTCAGTCCCGACCTCGACTCCCTGTCACTCACAACTGCAGTGTACTCAGTCCCTACCTCGACCCCCTGTCACTCACAACTGTCGTGTACTCAGTCCCTACCTCGACTCCCTGTCACTCTCAACTGCAGTTTACTCAGTCCACATCTTGACTCCCTGTCACTCACTACTGCAGTGTACTCAGTCCCTAACTCGACTCCCTGTCACACTCAACTGCAGTGTACTCAGTCCACACCTCGACTCCCTGTCACTCACAACTACAGTGTACTCAGTCCGTACCTCGACTCCCTGTCACTCACAACTGCAGTGTACTCAGTCCCTACCTCGACTCCCTGTCACTCACAACTGCAGTGTATTCAATACCTACCTCGACTCCCTGTCACTCACAACTGCAGTGTACTCAGTCCCTACCTCGACTCCCTGTCACTCTCAACTGCAGTGTACTCAGTCCCTACCTCGACTCCCTGTCACTCACAACTGCAGTGTACTCAGTCCACACCTCGACTCCCTGTCACTCACAACTGCAGTGTACTCAATGCCTACCTCGACTCCCTGTCACTCACAACTGTCGTGTACTCTGTCCCTACCTCGACTCCCTGTCACTCTCAACTGCAGTGTACTCAGTCCACACCTCGACTCCCTGTCACTCACTACTGCAGTGTACTCAGTCCTACCTCGACTCCCTGTCACTCACAACTGCAGTGTACTCAGTGCAGACCTCGACTCCCTGTCACTCACAACTGCAGTGTATTCAATACCTACCTCGACTCCCTGTCACTCACAACTGCAGTGTACTCAGTCCCTAACTCGACTCCCTGTCACACTCAACTGCAGTGTACTCAGTCCACACCTCGACTCCCTGTCACTCACAACTACAGTGTACTCAGTCCGTACCTCGACTCCCTGTCACTCACAACTGCAGTGTACTCAGTCCCTACCTCGACTCCCTGTCACTCACAACTGCAGTGTATTCAATACCTACCTCGACTCCCTGTCACTCACAACTGCAGTGTACTCAGTCCCTACCTCGACTCCCTGTCACTCTCAACTGCAGTGTACTCAGTCCCTACCTCGACTCCCTGTCACTCACAACTGCAGTGTACTCAGTCCACACCTCGACTCCCTGTCACTCACAACTGCAGTGTACTCAATGCCTACCTCGACTCCCTGTCACTCACAACTGTCGTGTACTCTGTCCCTACCTCGACTCCCTGTCACTCTCAACTGCAGTGTACTCAGTCCACACCTCGACTCCCTGTCACTCACTACTGCAGTGTACTCAGTCCTACCTCGACTCCCTGTCACTCACAACTGCAGTGTACTCAGTGCAGACCTCGACTCCCTGTCACTCACAACTGCAGTGTATTCAATACCTACCTCGACTCCCTGTCACTCACAACTGCAGTGTACTCAGTCCCTACCTCGACTCCCTGTCACTCTCAACTGAAGAGTTCTCAGTCCCTATCTCGACTCTCTTTCACTCCCAACTGCAGTGTACTCAGTCCCTACCTCGACTCCCTGACGCACACAACTGTAGTGTACTCAGTCCCTACCTCGACTCCCTGTCACTCACAACTGAAGTGTTCTCAGTCCCTACCTCGACTCTCTTTCACTCCCAACTGCAGTGTACTCAGTCCCTACCTCAACACCCTGTCACTCACAACTGCAGTGTACTCAGTCCGTACCTCGACTCCCTGTCACTCACAACTGCAGTGTACACAGTCCCTACCTCGACTCCCTGTCACTCACAACTGCAGTGTACTCAGTCCACACCTCGACTCCCTGTCACTCTCAACTGCAGTGTACTCAGTCCACACCTCGACTCCCTGTCACTCACTACTGCAGTGTACTCAGTCCTACCTCGACTCCCTGTCACTCACAACTGAAGTGTTCTCAGTCCCTACCTCGACTCTTTCACTCCCAACTGCAGTGTACTCAGTCCACACCTCGACTCACTGTCACTCACAACTGCAGTGTACTCAGTCCCTACCTCAACACCCTGTCACTCACAACTGCAGTGTACTCAGTCCGTACCTCGACTCCCTGTCACTCACAACTGCAGTGTACTCAGTCCCTACCTCAACACCCTGTCACTCACAACTGCAGTGTACTCAGTCCGTACCTCGACTCCCTGTCACTCACAACTGCAGTGTACTCAGTCACTACCTCGACTCCCTGTCACTCACAACTGCAGTGTACTCAGTGCACACCTCGACTCCCTGTCACTCACAACTGCAGTGTACTCAGTCCCTACCTCGACTCCATGTCACTCACAACTGCAGTGTACTCAGTCCCTACCTCGACTCCCTGACGCACACAACTGTAGTGTACTCAGTCCCTACCTCGACTCCCTGTCACTCACAGCTACAGTGTTCTCAGTCCCTACCTCGACTCCCTGTCACTCGCAACTGAAGTGTACTTAGTCCCTACCTCGACTCCCTGTCACTCACATCTGCAGTGTACTCAGTCCCTACGTCGACACCCTGTCACTCACAACTGCAGTGTACTCAGTCCGTACCTCCACTCCCTGTCACTCACAACTGTAGTGTACTCAATGCCTACCTCGACTCCCTGTCACTCACAACTGTAGTATACTCAATGCCTACCTCGACTCCCTGTGACTCACAACGTCAGTGTACTCAATGTCTACCTCGTCTCCCTGTCAATTCCAACTGCAGTATACTCAGTTCCTACCTCAACTCCCTGTCACTCACAACTGCAGTGTACTCAGTCCCTACCTCGACTCCCTGTCACTCACAGTTGCAGTGTATTCAGTCTCTACCTCGACTCCCTGTCACTCACAACTGCAGTGTATTCAGTCTCTACCTCGAATCCCTGTCACACAACTGTAGTGTACTCAATGCCTACCTCGAATCCCTGTCACTCACAACTGCAGCGTACTCAGTCCCTACCTCAACTCCCTGTCACTCACAACTGCAGTGTACTCAGTCCCTACCTCGACTCCCTGTCACTCACAACTGCAGTGTAATCAGTCTCTACTTCGACTCCCTGTCAATCACAACTGTAGTGTTCTCAGTCCCGACCTCGACTCCCTGTCACTCACAACTGCAGTGTATTCAATACCTACCTCAACTCCCTGTCACTCACAAATGCAGTTCACTCTGTCCCTACCTCGACTCCCTGTCACTCACAACTGCAGTGTACTCAGTCACTACCTCAACTCACTGTCACTCACAACTGCAGTGTACTCAGTCCCTACCTCGACACCCAGTCACTCACAACTGTAGTGTACTCAGTCCACACCTCAACTCCCTGTCACTCACAACTGCAGTGTACTCAGTCCCTACCACGACTCCCTGTCACTCACATCTGCAGTGTACTCAGTCCCTACGTCGACACCCTGTCACTAACAACTGCAGTGTACTCAGTCCCTACCTCAACTCCCTGTCACTCACAACTGCAGTGTACTCAGTCCGTACCTCGACTCCCTGTCACTCACAACTGCAGTGTACTCAGTACCTACGTCGACTCCCTGTCCCTCACAACTGCAGTGTACTCAGTCCCTACCTCAACTCCCTGTCACTCACAACTGCAGTGTATTCTGTCTCTACCTCGAATCCCTTTCACACAACTGTAGTGTACTCAATGCCTACCTCGAATCCCTGTCACTCACAACTGCAGCGTACTCAGTCCCTACCTCAACTCCCTGTCACTCACAACTGCAGTGTACTCAGTCCCTACCTCGACTCCCTGTCACTCACAACTGCAGTGTATTCAATACCTACCTCAACTCCCTGTCACTCACAAATGCAGTTCACTCAGTCCCTACCTCGAATCCCTGTCACTCACAACTGCAGTGTACTCAGTCCCTACCTCAACTCCCTGTTACTCACAACTGCAGTGTACTCTGTCCCTACCTCGACAACCAGTCACTCACAACTGCCGTGTACTCAGTCCCTACCTCGACTCCCTGTCACTCACAACTGCAGTGTACTCAGTCCACACCTCAACTCCCTGTCTCTCACAACTGCAGTGTACTCAGTCCGTACCTCGACTCCCTGTCACTCACAACTGCAGTGTACTCAGTGCACACCTCGACTCTCTGTCACTCACAAACGCAGTGTACTCAGTCCCTACCTCGACTCCCTGTCACTCACAACTGCAGTGTACTCAGTCCCTACCTCGAGTCCCTGACGCACACAACTGTAGAGTACTCAGTCCCTACCTCAACTCCCTGTCACTCACAACTGCAGTGTACTCAGTCCCTGCCTCGACTCCCTGTCACTCGCAACTACAGTGTTCTCAGTCCGTACCTCGACCCCCTGTCACTCACAACTGTCGTGTACTCAGTCCCTACCTCGACTCCCTGTCACTCACAACTGCAGTGTACTCAGTCCACATCTCGACTCCCTGTCACTCACTACTGCAGTGTACTCAGTCCCTACCTCGACTCCCTGTCACTCTCAACTGCAGTGTTCTCAGTCCCTACCTCGACTCTCTTTCACTCCCAACTGCAGTGTACTCAGTCCGTACCTCGACTCCCTGTCACTCACAACTGCAGTGTACTCAGTCCCTACCTCGACTCCCTGTCACTCACAACTGTCGTGTACTCAGTCCCTACCTCGACTCCCTGTCACTCACAACTGCAGTGTACTCAGTCCTACCTCGACTCCCTGTCACTCATAACTGAAGTGTTCTCAGTCCCTACCTCGACTCTTTCACTCCCAACTGCAGTGTACTCAGTCCACACCTCGACTCACTGTCACTCACAACTGCAGTGTACTCAGTCCCTACCTCAACACCCTGTCACTCACAACTGCAGTGTACTCAGTCCGTACCTCGACTCCCTGTCACTCACAACTGCAGTGTACTCAGTCCCTACCTCGACTCCCTGTCACTCACAACTGCAGTGTACTCAGTCCCTACCTCGACTCCCTGTCACTCACAACTGCAGTGTACTCAGTCCCTACCTCGACTCCCTGTCACTCACAACTGCAGTGTACTCAGTCCGTACCTCGACTCCCTGTCACTCACAACTGCAGTGTACTCAATGCCTACCTCGACTCCCTGTCACTCACAACTGTCGTGTACTCAGTCCCTACCTCGACTCCCTGTCACTCTCAACTGCAGTGTACTCAGTCCACACCTCGACTCCCTGTCACTCACAACTGAAGTGTTCTCAGTCCCTACCTCGACTCTCTTTCACTCCCAACTGCAGTGTACTCAGTCCCTACCTCAACACCCTGTCACTCACAACTGCAGTGTACTCAGTCCCTACCTCGACTCCCTGTCACTCACAACTGCAGTGTACTCAGTGCACACCTCGACTCCCTGTCACTCACAACTGCAGTGTACTCAGTCCCTACCTCGACTCCATGTCACTCACAACTGCAGTGTACTCAGTCCCTACCTCGACTCCCTGTCACTCACAGCTACAGTGTTCTCAGTCCCTACCTCGACTCCCTGTCACTCGCAACTGAAGTGTACTCAGTCCACACCTCGACACCCTGTCACTCACTACTGCAGTGTACTCAGTCCCTACCTCGACACCCTGTCACTCACAACTGCAGTGTACTCAGTCCTACCTCGACTCCCTGTCACTCACAACTGAAGAGTTCTCAGTCCCTACCTCGACTCTCTTTCACTCCCAACTGCAGTGTACTCAGTCCCGACCTCGACTCCCTGTCACTCACAACTGCAGTGTACTCAGTCCCTACCTCGACTCCCTGTCACTCTCAACTGCAGTGTACTCAGTCCACACCTCGACTCCCTGTCACTCACTACTGCAGTGTACTCAGTCCTACCTCGACTCCCTGTCACTCACAACTGAAGTGTTCTCAGTCCCTACCTCGACTCTCTTTCACTCCCAACTGCAGTGTACTCAGTCCCTACCTCAACACCCTGTCACTCACAACTGCAGTGTACTCAGTCCGTACCTCGACTCCCTGTCACTCACAACTGCAGTGTACTCAGTCCCTACCTCGACTCCCTGTCACTCACAACTGCAGTGTACTCAGTCCCTACCTCGACTCCCTGACGCACACAACTGCAGTGTTCTCAGTCCCTACCTCGACTCCCTGTCACTCGCAACTGAAGTGTACTTAGTCCCTACCTCGACTCCCTGTCACTCACAACTGCAGTGTATTCAGTCCTCACATCGACACCCTGTCACTCACAACTGCAGTGTACTCAATGCCTACTTAGACTCCCTGTCACTCACAACTGCTGTGTACTCAGTCCGTACCTCGACTCCCTGTCACTCACAACTGCAGTGTACTCAATGCCTACCTCGACTCCCTGTCACTCACAACTGTCTTGTACTCAGTCCCTACCTCGACTCCCTGTCACTCTCAACTGCAGTGTACTCAGTCCACACCTCGACTCCCTGTCACTCACTACTGCAGTGTACTCAGTCCTACCTCGACTCCCTGTCACTCACAACTGAAGTGTTCTCAGTCCCTACCTCGACTCTCTTTCACTCCCAACTGCAGTGTACTCAGTCCCTACCTCAACACCCTGTCACTCACAACTGCAGTGTACTCAGTCCGTACCTCGACTCCCTGTCACTCACAACTGCAGTGTACTCAGTCCCTACCTCGACTCCCTGTCACTCACAACTGCAGTGTACTCAGTGCACACCTCGACTCCCTGTCACTCACAACTGCAGTGTACTCAGTCCCTACCTCGACTCCATGTCACTCACAACTGCAGTGTACTCAGTCCCTACCTCGACTCCCTGACGCACACAACTGTAGTGTACTCAGTCCCTACCTCGACTCCCTGTCACTCACAGCTACAGTGTTCTCAGTCCCTACCTCGACTCCCTGTCACTCGCAACTGAAGTGTACTTAGTCCCTACCTCGACTCCCTGTCACTCACAACTGCAGTGTACTCAGTCCCTACCTCGACTCCCTGTCACTCTAAACTGCAGTGTATTCAATACCTACCTCGACTCCCTGTCACTCACAACTGCAGTGTACTCAGTCCCTACCTCAACACCCTGTCACTCACAACTGCAGTGTCCTCAGTCCCTACCTCGACTCCCTGTCACTCACAACTGCAGTGTACTCAGTCCACACCTCGACTCCCTGTCACTCACAAATGCAGTGTACTCAGTCCCTACCTTGACTCCCTGTCACTCACAACTGCAGTGTACTGTCCCTACCTCGAATCCCTGTCACTCACAACTGCAGTGTACTCAGTGCCTACTTCGACTCCCTGTCACTCACAACTGCTGTGTACTCAGTCCACACCTCGACTCCCTGTCACTCACAAATGCCGTGTACTCAGTCCCTACCTCGACTCCCTGTCACTCACAACTGCAGTGTACTCAGTCCCTACCTCGACTCCGTCACTCACAACTGCAGTGTACTCAGTCCCTACCTCGACTCCCTGTCACAAACAACTGCAGTGTAACCAGTCTCTACCTCGACTCCCTGTCACTCACAACTGTAGTGTTCTCAGTCCCTACCTCGACTCCCTGTCACTCACAACTGCAGTGTATTCAATACCTACCTCGACTCCCTGTCACTCACAACTGCAGTGTACTCAGTCCCTACCTCGACACCCAGTCACTCACAACTGTAGTGTACTCAGTCCACACCTCAACTCCCTGTCACTCACAACTGCAGTGTACTCAGTCCCTAACTCGACTCCCTCTCACTCACAACTGCAGTGAAATCAGTCCCTTCCTCGACTCCCTGTCACACACAACTGCAGTGTACTCAATGCCTACCTCGACTCCCTCTGACTCACAACTGCAGCGTACTCAGTCCCTACCTCGACTCCCTGTCACACAACTGTAGTGTACTCAATGCCTACCTCGACTCCCTCTCACTCACAACTGCAGCGTACTCAGTCCCTACCTCGACTCCCTGTCATTCACAACTGCAGTGTACTCAGTCCCTACCTCGACTCCCTGGCACTCACAACTGTAGTGTTCTCAGACCCTACCTCGACTCCCTGTCACTCACAACTGCAGTGTACTCAGTCCCTAACTCAACACCCTGTCACTCACAACTGCCGTGTACTCAGTCCATACCTCCACTCCCTGTCACTCACAACTGCAGTGTACTCAGTCCCTAACTCGACACCCTGTCACTCACAACTGCCGTGTACTCAGTCACTACCTCGACTCCCTGTCACTCACAACTGTAGTGTACTCAGTCGACACCTCGACTCCCTGTCACTCACTACTGCATTGTACTCAGTCCCTACGTCGACTCCCTGTCACTCACAACTGCAGTGTATTCAGTCCCTTCCTCGACTCCCTGTCACTCACAGCTGCAGTGTACTCAGTCCCTAACTCAACACCCTGTCACTCACAACTGCCGTGTACTCAGTCCCTACGTCGACTCCCTGTCACACACAGCTGCAGTGTACTCAGTCCCTAACTCAACACCCTGTCACTCACAACTGCCGTGTACTCAGTCCCTACGTCGACTCCCTGTCACACACAGCTGCAGTGTACTCAGTCCCTTCCTCGACTCCCTGTCACTCAGAACTGCAGTGTACTCAGTCCCTACCTCGACTCCCTGTCACTCACAGTTGCAGTGTACTCAGTCCCTACCTCGACTCCCTGTCACTCACAACTGCAGTGTACTCAGTCCCTACCTCGACTCCCTGTCACTCACAGTTGCAGTGTACTCAGTCCCTAACTCGACACCCTGTCACTCACAACTGCAGTGTATTCAGTCTTTACCTCGACTCCCTGTCACACAACTGTGGTGTACTCAATCCCTACCTCGAATCCCTGTCACTCACAACTGCAGCGTACTCAGACCCTACCTCAACTCCCTGTCACTCACAACTGCAGTGTATTCAATACCTACCTCAACTCCCTGTCACTCACAAATGCAGTTCACTCAGTCCCTACCTCGACTCCCTGTCACTCACAACTGCAGTGTACTCAGTCCCTACCTCAACTCCCTGTCACTCACAACTGCAGTGTACTCAGTCCCTACTTCGACACCCAGTCACTCACAACTGTAGTGTACTCAGTCCACACCTCAACTCCCTGTCACTCACAACTGCAGTGTACTCAGTCCCTACCACGACTCCCTGTCACTCACATCTGCAGTGTACTCAGTCCCTACGTCGACACCCTGTCACTCACAACGGCAGTGTACTCAGTCCGTACCTCCACTCCCTGTCACTCACAACTGTAGTGTACTCAATGCCTACCTCGACTCGCTGTCACTCACAACTGTAGTATACTCAATGCCTACCTCGACTCCCTGTGACTCACAACGTCAGTGTACTCAAAGTCTACCTTGTCTCCCTGTCAATTCCAACTGCAGTATACTCAGTTCCTACCTCAACTCCCTGTCACTCACAACTGCAGTGTACTCAGTCCCTACCTCGACTCCCTGTCCCTCACAACTGTAGTGTTCTCAGTCCCAACCTCGACTCCCTGTCACTCACAACTGCATTGTACTCAATCCCTACGTCGACTCCCTGTCACACACAACTGCAGTGTACTCAGTCCCTAACTCGACACCCTGTCACTCACAACTGCCGTGTACTCAGTCCGTACCTCGACTCTCTGTCACTCACAACTGTAGTGTACTCAATGCCTACCTCGACTCCCTGTCAATTCCAGCTGCAGTGTACTCAGTCCCTACCTCGATTCCCTGTCACTCAGAACTGCAGTGTACTCAATGCCTACGTCGACTCCCTGTCACTCACAACTGCAGTGTACTCAGTACATACGTCGACTCCCTGTCACACACAACTGCAGTGTACTCAGTCCGTACCTCGACCCCCTGTCACTCACAACTGCAGTGTATTCAGTCTCTACCTCGACTCCCTGTCACTCACAACTGCAGTGTACTCAGTCCGTACCTCGACCCCCTGTCACTCACAACTGCTGTGTACTCAGACCCTACCTCGACTCCCTGTTACACAACTGTAGTGTACTCAATATCTACCTCGACTCCCTCTCCCTCACAACTGCAGTGTACTCAGTCCCTACCTCAACTCCCTGTCTCTCACAACTGCAGTTTACTCAGTCCCTACCTCGACTCCCTGTCACTCACAACTGCAGTGTATTCAATACCTACCTAGATTCCCTGTCACTCACAACTGCAGTGTACTCAGTCCCCAGTTGACTCCCTGTCACTCACAACTGCAGTGTACTGTCCCTACCTCGACTCCCTGTCACTCACAACTGTCGTGTACTCAATGCCTACTTCGACTCCCTGTCACTCACAACTGCTGTGTACTCAGTCCACACCTCGACTCCCTGTCACTCACAAATACCGTGTACTCAGTCCCTACCTCGACTCCCTGTCACTCACAACTGCAGTGTACTCAGTCCCTACCTCGACTCCCTGTCACTCACAACTGCAGTGTATTCAATACCTACCTCGACTCTCTGTCACTCACAACTGCAGTGTACTCGGTCCCTACCTCGACTCCCTGTCACTCGCAACTGAAGTGTATTCAATACCTACCTCGGCACACAGTCACTCACACCTGCAGTGTACTCAGTCCCTACCTCGACTCCCTGTCACTCACAACTGCAGTGTACTCAGACCCTACCTCGACTCCCTGTCACTCTCAACTGTAGTGTACTCAATGCCAACCTCGACTCCCTGTCACTCACAACTGCAGTGTACTCAGTCCCTACCTCAACTCCCTGTCACTCACAATTGCAGTGTACTCAGTCCCTACCTCGACTCCCTGTCACTCACAACTGCAGTGTACTCAGTCCCTAGGTCGACTCCCTGTCACACACAACTGCAGTGTACTCAGTCCCTAACGCGACACCCTGTCACTCACAACTGTAGTTTTCTCAGTCCCAACCTCGACTCCCTGTCACTCACAACTGCAGTGTACTCAGTCCCTACGTCGACTCCCTGTCACACACAACTGCAGTGTACTCAGTCCCTAACTCGACACCCTGTCACTCACAACTGCCGTGTACTCAGTCCGTACCTCGACTCCCTGTCACACACAACTGCAGTGTACTCAGGCCCTATGTCGACTCCCTGTCACTCACAACTGCAGTGTATTCAGTCTCTACCTCGACTCCCTGTCTCACAACTGTAGTGTACTCAATGCCTACCTCGACTCCCTGTCCCTCACAACTGCAGTGTGATCAGTCCCTACCTCGACTCCCTGTCACTCACAAATGCAGTGTATTCAATACATACCTAGACACCCTGTCACTCACAACTGCAGTGTACTCAGTCCCTACCTCGACTCCCTGTCACTCACAGTTGCAGTGTACTCAATCCCTAGTTGACTCCCTGTCACTCACAACTGCAGTGTACTGTCCCTACCTCGACTCCCTGTCACTCACAACTGTCGTGTACTCAATGCCTACTTCGACTCCCTGTCACTCACAACTGCTGTGTACTCAGTCCACACCTCGACTCCCTGTCACTCACAAATACCGTGTACTCAGTCCCTACCTCGACTCCCTGTCACTCACAACTGCAGTGTACTCAGTCCCTACCTCGACTCCCTGTCACTCACAACTGCAGTGTACTCAGTCCCTAGTTGACTCCCTGTCACTCACAACTGCAGTGTACTGTCCCTACCTCGACTCCCTGTCACTCACAACTGTCGTGTACTCAATGCCTACTTCGACTCCCTGTCACTCACAACTGCTGTGTGCTCGGTCCACACCTCGACTCCCTGTCACTCACAACTGCAGTGTACTCAGTCCCTACCTCGACTCCCTGTCACTCACAACTGCAGTGTATTCAATACCTACCTCGACTCTCTGTCACTCACAACTGCAGTGTACTCGGTCCCTACCTCGACTCCCTGTCACTCTCAACTTTAGTGTACTCAATGCCAACCTCGACTCGCTGTCACTCACAACTGCAGTGTACTCAGTCCCTACCTCAACTCCCTGTCACTCACAACTGCATTGTACTCAGTCCCTACCTCGACTCCCTGTCACTCACAACTGCAGTGTACTCAGTCCCTACTTCGACTCCCTGTCACACACAACTGCTGTGTACTCAGTCCCTAACTCGACACCCTGTCACTCACAACTGCCGTGTACTCAGTCCGTACCTCGACTCCCTGTCACACACAACTGCAGTGTACTCAGGCCCTACGTCGACTCCCTGTCACTCACAACTGCAGTGTATTCAGTCTCTACCTCGACTCCCTGTCTCACAACTGTAGTGTACTCAATGCCTACCTCGACTCCCTGTCACTCACAACTGCAGTGTGATCAGTCCCTACCTCGACTCCCTGTCACTCACAAATGCAGTGTATTCAATACATACCTAGACACCCTGTCACTCACAACTGCAGTGTACTCAGTACCTACCTCGACTCCCTGTCACTCACAGTTGCAGTGTACTCAGTCCTTACCTCGACTCCCTGACACTCACAACTGCAGTGTATTCAGTCTTTACCTCGACTCCCTGTCACACAACTGTGGTGTACTCAATGCCTACCTCGAATCCCTGTCACTCACAACTGCAGCGTACTCAGTCCCTACCTCGACTCCCTGACACTCACAACTGCAGTGTACTCAGTCCCTACCTCGACTCCCTGTCACTCACAACTGCAGTGTACTCAGTCCCTACCTCGACTCCCTGTCACTCACAACTGCAGTGTATTCAGTCTCTACCTCGACTCCCTGTCACTCACAACTGCAGTGTATTCAGTCCCTACCTCGACTCCCTGTCACTCACAACTGCAGTGTACTCAGTCCCTACCTCGACTCCCTGTCACTCACAACTGCAGTGTATTCAGTCTCTACGTCGAATCCCTGTCACACAACTGCAGTGTACTCAATGCCTACCTCGAATCCCTGTCACTCACAACTGCAGTGTTCTCAGTCCCGACCTCGACTCCCTGTCACTCACAACTGCAGTGTATTTAATACCTACCTCAACTCTCTGTCACTCACAAATGCAGTTCACTCAGTCCCTACCTCGACTCCCTGTCACACTCAACTGCAGTGTACTCAGTCCACACCTCGACTCCCTGTCACTCACAAATGCAGTGTACTCATTCGCTACCTCGACTCCCTGTCACTCACAACTGCAGTGTACTCAGTCCCTAACTTGACTCCCTGTCACTCACAACTGCAGTGTACTGTCCCTACCCCGAATCCCTGTCACTCACAACTGTCGTGTACTCAATGCCTACTTCGACTCCCTGTCACTCACAACTGATGTGTACTCAGTCCCTACCTCGACTCCCTGTCACTCACAACTGCAGTGTACTCAGTCCCTACCTCGACTCCCTCACTCACAACTGCAGTGTACTCAGTCCCTACCTCAACTCCCTGTCACTCACAACTGCAGTGTACTCAGTCCCTACCTCGACTCCCTGTCACTCACAACTGCAGTGTACTCAGTCCCTACCTCGACTCCCTGTCACTCACAACTGCAGTCTAACCAGTCTCTACCTCGAATCCCTGTCACTCACAACTGTAGTGTTCTCAGTCCCTACCTCGACTCCCTGTCACTCACAACTGCAGTGTATTCAATACCTACCTCGACTCCCTGTCACTCACAACTGTAGTGTACTCAGTCCCTACCTCGACACCCAGTCACTCACAACTGTAGTGTACTCAGTCCACACCTCAACTCCCTGTCACTCACAACTGCAGTGTACTCAGTCCCTAACTCGACTCCCTCTCACTCACAACTGCAGTGTACTCAGTCCCTAAATCGACTCCCTCTCACTCACAACTGCATTGCACTCAGTAGCTACCTCGACTCCATGTCATTCACAACTGCAGTGTACTCAATCCCTACGTCGACTCCCTGTCACACACAACTGCAGTGTATTCAGTCTCTACCTCGACTCCCTGTCACTCACAACTGCAGTGTACTCAGCCCCTTCCTCGACTCCCTGTCACACACAACTGCAGTGTATTCAGTCTCTACCTCGACTCTCTGTCACACAACTGCAGTGTACTCAATCCCTACCTCGAATCCCTGTCACTCACGACTGCAGCGTACTCAGACCCTACTTCAACTCCCTGTCACTCACAACTGCAGTGTATTCAATACCTACCTCAACTCCCTGTCACTCACAAATGCAGTTCACTCAGTCCCTACCTCGACTCCCTGTCACTCACAACTGCAGTGTACTCAGTCCCTACCTCAACTCCCTGTCACTCACAACTGCAGTGTACTCAGTCCCTACCTCGACACCCAGTCACTCACAACTGTAGTGTACTCAGTCCACACCTCAACTCCCTGTCACTCACAACTGCAGTGTACTCTGTCCCTACCACGACTCCCTGTCACTCACATCTGCAGTGTACTCAGTCCCTACGTCGACACCCTGTCACTCACAACTGCAGTGTACTCAGTCCGTACCTCGACTCCCTGTCACTCACAACTGTAGTGTACTCAATGCCTACCTCGACTCCCTGTCACTCACAACTGTAGTATACTCAATGCCTACCTCGACTCCCTGTGACTCACAACGTCAGTGTACTCAATGTCTACCTCGTCTCCCTGTCAATTCCAACTGCAGTATACTCAGTTCCTACCTCAACTCCCTGTCACTCACAACTGCAGTGTACTCAGTCCCTACCTCGACTCCCTGTCCCTCACAACTGTAGTGTTCTCAGTCCCAACCTCGACTCCCTGTCACTCACAACTGCAGTGTACTCAATCCCTACGTCGACTCCCTGTCACACACAACTGCAGTGTACTCAGTCCCTAACTCGACACCCTGTCACTCACAACTGCCGTGTACTCAGTCCGTACCTCGACTCTCTGTCACTCACAACTGTAGTGTACTCAATGCCTACCTCGACTCCCTGTCAATTCCAGCTGCAGTGTACTCAGTCCCTACCTCGATTCCCTGTCACTCAGAACTGCAGTGTACTCAATGCCTACGTCGACTCCCTGTCACTCACAACTGCAGTGTACTCAGTACATACGTCGACTCCCTGTCACACACAACTGCAGTGTACTCAGTCCCTACCTCGACTCCCTGTCACTCACAACTGCAGTGTATTCAGTCTCTACCTCGACTCCCTGTTACACAACTGTAGTGTACTCAATGCCTACCTCCACTCCCTCTCCCTCACAACTGCAGTGTACTCAGTCCCTACCTCAACTCCCTGTCTCTCACAACTGCAGTTTACTCAGTCCCTACCTCGACTCCCTGTCACTCACAACTGCAGTGTATTCAATACCTACCTAGATTCCCTGTCACTCTCAACTGCAGTGTACTCAGTCCCTAGTTGACTCCCTGTCACTCGCAACTGCAGTGTACTGTCCCTACCTCGACTCCCTGTCACTCGCAACTGAAGTGTATTCAATACCTACCTCGGCACACAGTCACTCACACCTGCAGTGTACTCAGTCCCTACCTCGACTCCCTGTCACTCACAACTGCAGTGTACTCAGACCCTACCTCGACTCCCTGTCACTCTCAACTGTAGTGTACTCAATGCCAACCTCGACTCCCTGTCACTCACAACTGCAGTGTACTCAGTCCCTACCTCAACTCCCTGTCACTCACAATTGCAGTGTACTCAGTCCCTACCTCGACTCCCTGTCACTCACAACTGCAGTGTACTCAGTCCCTAGGTCGACTCCCTGTCACACACAACTGCAGTGTACTCAGTCCCTAACGCGACACCCTGTCACTCACAACTGTAGTTTTCTCAGTCCCAACCTCGACTCCCTGTCACTCACAACTGCAGTGTACTCAGTCCCTACGTCGACTCCCTGTCACACACAACTGCAGTGTACTCAGTCCCTAACTCGACACCCTGTCACTCACAACTGCCGTGTACTCAGTCCGTACCTCGACTCCCTGTCACACACAACTGCAGTGTACTCAGGCCCTATGTCGACTCCCTGTCACTCACAACTGCAGTGTATTCAGTCTCTACCTCGACTCCCTGTCTCACAACTGTAGTGTACTCAATGCCTACCTCGACTCCCTGTCCCTCACAACTGCAGTGTGATCAGTCCCTACCTCGACTCCCTGTCACTCACAAATGCAGTGTATTCAATACATACCTAGACACCCTGTCACTCACAACTGCAGTGTACTCAGTCCCTACCTCGACTCCCTGTCACTCACAGTTGCAGTGTACTCAATCCCTAGTTGACTCCCTGTCACTCACAACTGCAGTGTACTGTCCCTACCTCGACTCCCTGTCACTCACAACTGTCGTGTACTCAATGCCTACTTCGACTCCCTGTCACTCACAACTGCTGTGTACTCAGTCCACACCTCGACTCCCTGTCACTCACAAATACCGTGTACTCAGTCCCTACCTCGACTCCCTGTCACTCACAACTGCAGTGTACTCAGTCCCTACCTCGACTCCCTGTCACTCACAACTGCAGTGTACTCAGTCCCTAGTTGACTCCCTGTCACTCACAACTGCAGTGTACTGTCCCTACCTTGACTACCTGTCATTCACAACTGTCGTGTACTCAATGCCTACTTCGACTCCCTGTCACTCACAACTGCTGTGTGCTCGGTCCACACCTCGACTCCCTGTCACTCACAACTGCAGTGTACTCAGTCCCTACCTCGACTCCCTGTCACTCACAACTGCAGTGTATTCAATACCTACCTCGACTCTCTGTCACTCACAACTGCAGTGTACTCGGTCCCTACCTCGACTCCCTGTCACTCTCAACTTTAGTGTACTCAATGCCAACCTCGACTCGCTGTCACTCACAACTGCAGTGTACTCAGTCCCTACCTCAACTCCCTGTCACTCACAACTGCATTGTACTCAGTCCCTACCTCGACTCCCTGTCACTCACAACTGCAGTGTACTCAGTCCCTACTTCGACTCACTGTCACACACAACTGCTGTGTACTCAGTCCCTAACTCGACACCCTGTCACTCACAACTGCCGTGTACTCAGTCCGTACCTCGACTCCCTGTCACACACAACTGCAGTGTACTCAGGCCCTACGTCGACTCCCTGTCACTCACAACTGCAGTGTATTCAGTCTCTACCTCGACTCCCTGTCTCACAACTGTAGTGTACTCAATGCCTACCTCGACTCCCTGTCACTCACAACTGCAGTGTGATCAGTCCCTACCTCGACTCCCTGTCACTCACAAATGCAGTGTATTCAATACATACCTAGACACCCTGTCACTCACAACTGCAGTGTACTCAGTACCTACCTCGACTCCCTGTCACTCACAGTTGCAGTGTACTCAGTCCTTACCTCGACTCCCTGACACTCACAACTGCAGTGTATTCAGTCTTTACCTCGACTCCCTGTCACACAACTGTGGTGTACTCAATGCCTACCTCGAATCCCTGTCACTCACAACTGCAGCGTACTCAGTCCCTACCTCGACTCCCTGACACTCACAACTGCAGTGTACTCAGTCCCTACCTCGACTCCCTGTCACTCACAACTGCAGTGTACTCAGTCCCTACCTCGACTCCCTGTCACTCACAACTGCAGTGTATTCAGTCTCTACCTCGACTCCCTGTCACTCACAACTGCAGTGTATTCAGTCCCTACCTCGACTCCCTGTCACTCACAACTGCAGTGTACTCAGTCCCTACCTCGACTCCCTGTCACTCACAACTGCAGTGTATTCAGTCTCTACGTCGAATCCCTGTCACACAACTGCAGTGTACTCAATGCCTACCTCGAATCCCTGTCACTCACAACTGCAGTGTTCTCAGTCCCGACCTCGACTCCCTGTCACTCACAACTGCAGTGTATTTAATACCTACCTCAACTCTCTGTCACTCACAAATGCAGTTCACTCAGTCCCTACCTCGACTCCCTGTCACACTCAACTGCAGTGTACTCAGTCCACACCTCGACTCCCTGTCACTCACAAATGCAGTGTACTCATTCGCTACCTCGACTCCCTGTCACTCACAACTGCAGTGTACTCAGTCCCTAACTTGACTCCCTGTCACTCACAACTGCAGTGTACTGTCCCTACCCCGAATCCCTGTCACTCACAACTGTCGTGTACTCAATGCCTACTTCGACTCCCTGTCACTCACAACTGATGTGTACTCAGTCCCTACCTCGACTCCCTGTCACTCACAACTGCAGTGTACTCAGTCCCTACCTCGACTCCCTCACTCACAACTGCAGTGTACTCAGTCCCTACCTCAACTCCCTGTCACTCACAACTGCAGTGTACTCAGTCCCTACCTCGACTCCCTGTCACTCACAACTGCAGTGTACTCAGTCCCTACCTCGACTCCCTGTCACTCACAACTGCAGTCTAACCAGTCTCTACCTCGAATCCCTGTCACTCACAACTGTAGTGTTCTCAGTCCCTACCTCGACTCCCTGTCACTCACAACTGCAGTGTATTCAATACCTACCTCGACTCCCTGTCACTCACAACTGTAGTGTACTCAGTCCCTACCTCGACACCCAGTCACTCACAACTGTAGTGTACTCAGTCCACACCTCAACTCCCTGTCACTCACAACTGCAGTGTACTCAGTCCCTAACTCGACTCCCTCTCACTCACAACTGCAGTGTACTCAGTCCCTAAATCGACTCCCTCTCACTCACAACTGCATTGCACTCAGTAGCTACCTCGACTCCATGTCATTCACAACTGCAGTGTACTCAATCCCTACGTCGACTCCCTGTCACACACAACTGCAGTGTATTCAGTCTCTACCTCGACTCCCTGTCACTCACAACTGCAGTGTACTCAGCCCCTTCCTCGACTCCCTGTCACACACAACTGCAGTGTATTCAGTCTCTACCTCGACTCTCTGTCACACAACTGCAGTGTACTCAATCCCTACCTCGAATCCCTGTCACTCACAACTGCAGCGTACTCAGACCCTACCTCAACTCCCTGTCACTCACAACTGCAGTGTATTCAATACCTACCTCAACTCCCTGTCACTCACAAATGCAGTTCACTCAGTCCCTACCTCGACTCCCTGTCACTCACAACTGCAGTGTACTCAGTCCCTACCTCAACTCCCTGTCACTCACAACTGCAGTGTACTCAGTCCCTACCTCGACACCCAGTCACTCACAACTGTAGTGTACTCAGTCCACACCTCAACTCCCTGTCACTCACAACTGCAGTGTACTCAGTCCCTACCACGACTCCCTGTCACTCACATCTGCAGTGTACTCAGTCCCTACGTCGACACCCTGTCACTCACAACTGCAGTGTACTAAGTCCGTACCTCGACTCCCTGTCACTCACAACTGTAGTGTACTCAATGCCTACCTCGACTCCCTGTGACTCACAACGTCAGTGTACTCAATGTCTACCTCGTCTCCCTGTCAATTCCAACTGCAGTATACTCAGTTCCTACCTCAACTCCCTGTCACTCACAACTGCAGTGTACTCAGTCCCTACCTCGACTCCCTGTCCCTCACAACTGTAGTGTTCTCAGTCCCAACCTCGACTCCCTGTCACTCACAACTGCAGTGTACTCAATCCCTACGTCGACTCCCTGTCACACACAACTGCAGTGTACTCAGTCCCTAACTCGACACCCTGTCACTCACAACTGCCGTGTACTCAGTCCGTACCTCGACTCTCTGTCACTCACAACTGTAGTGTACTCAATGCCTACCTCGACTCCCTGTCAATTCCAGCTGCAGTGTACTCAGTCCCTACCTCGATTCCCTGTCACTCAGAACTGCAGTGTACTCAATGCCTACGTCGACTCCCTGTCACTCACAACTGCAGTGTACTCAGTACATACGTCGACTCCCTGTCACACACAACTGCAGTGTACTCAGTCCCTACCTCGACTCCCTGTCACTCACAACTGCAGTGTATTCAGTCTCTACCTCGACTCCCTGTTACACAACTGTAGTGTACTCAATGCCTACCTCCACTCCCTCTCCCTCACAACTGCAGTGTACTCAGTCCCTACCTCAACTCCCTGTCTCTCACAACTGCAGTTTACTCAGTCCCTACCTCGACTCCCTGTCACTCACAACTGCAGTGTATTCAATACCTACCTAGATTCCCTGTCACTCTCAACTGCAGTGTACTCAGTCCCTAGTTGACTCCCTGTCACTCGCAACTGCAGTGTACTGTCCCTACCTCGACTCCCTGTCACTCACAACTGTCGTGTACTCAATGCCTACTTCGACTCCCTGTCACTCACAACTGCTGTGTGCTCAGTCCCTACCTCGACTCCCTGTCACTCACAACTGCAGTGTACTCAGTCCCTACCTCGACTCCCTGTCACTCACAAATACCGTGTACTCAGTCCCTACCTCGACTCCCTGTCACTCACAACTGCAGTGTACTCAGTCCCTACCTCGACTCCCTGTCACTCACAAATACCGTGTACTCAGTCCCTACCTCGACTCTCTGTCACTCACAACTGCAGTGTACTCAGTCCCTACCTCGGCTCCCTGTCACTCACAACTGCAGTGTACTCAGACCCTACCTCGACTCCCTGTCACTCTCAACTGTAGTGTACTCAATGCCAACCTCGACTCCCTGTCACTCACAACTGCAGTGTACTCAGTCCCTACCTCAACTCCCTGTCACTCACAACTGCAGTGTACTCAGTCCGTACCTCGACTCCCTGTCACTCACAACTGCAGTGTACTCAGTCCCTACGTCGACTCCCTGTCACACACAACTGCAGTGTACTCAGTCCCTAACGCGACACCCTGTCACTCACAACTGCAGTGTACTCAGTCCCTACCTCGACACCCAGTCACTCACAACTGTAGTGTACTCAGTCCACACCTCAACTCCCTGTCACTCACAACTGCAGTGTACTCAGTCCCTACCTCGAATCCCTGTCACTCACAACTGCAGCGTACTCAGTCCCTACCTCAACTCCCTGTCACTCACAACTGTAGTGTTCTCAGTCCCGACCTCGACTCCCTGTCACTCACAACTGCAGTGTATTCAATACCTACCTCAACTCCCCGTCACTCACAAATGCAGTTCACTCAGTCCCTACCTCGACTCCCTGTCACTCACAACTGCAGTGTACTCAGTCCCTACCTCAACACCCTGTCACTCACAACTGCAGTGTACTCAGTCCCTACCTCGACACCCAGTCACTCACAACTGTAGTGTACTCAGTCCACACCTGAACTCCCTGTCACTCACAACTGCAGTGTACTCAGTCCCTACCACGACTCCCTGTCACTCACATCTGCAGTGTACTCAGTCCCTACGTCGACACCCTGTCACTCACAACTGCAGTGTACTCAGTCCGTACCTCCACTCCCTGTCACTCACAACTGTAGTGTACTCAATGCCTACCTCGACTCCCTGTCACTGGCAACTGTAGTATACTCAATGCCTACCTCGACTCCCTGTGACTCACAACGTCAGTGTATTCAATGTCTACCTCGTCTCCCTGTCAATTCCAACTGCAGTATACTCAGTTCCTGCCTCAACTCCCTGTCACTCACAACTGCAGTGTATTCAATACCTACCTCGACTCCCTGTCACTCGCAACTGCTGTGTACTCAGTCCCTACCTCGGCTCCCTGTCACTCACAACTGCAGTGTACTCAGACCCTACCTCGACTCCCTGTCACTCTCAACTGTAGTGTACTCAATGCCAACCTCGACTCCCTGTCACTCACAACTGCAGTGTACTCAGTCCCTACCTCAACTCCCTGTCACTCACAACTGCAGTGTACTCAGTCCCTACCTCGACTCCCTGTCACTCACAACTGCAGTGTATTCAATACCTACCTCGACTCCCTGTCACTCACAACTGCAGTGTACTCAGTCCCTAACTCGACACCCTGTCACTCACAACTGCAGTGTATTCAGTCTTTACCTCGACTCCCTGTCACACAACTGTGGTGTACTCAATGCCTACCTCGAATCCCTGTCACTCACAACTGTAGTGTACTCAGTCCCTACCTCGACTCCCTGTCACTCACAACTGCAGTGTACTCAGTCCCTACCTCAACTCCCTGTCACTCACAACTGCAGTGTATTCAGTCTCTACCTCGACTCCCTGTCACTCACAACTGAAGTGTATTCAGTCTCTACCTCGACTCCCTGTCACTCACAACTGCAGTGTATTCAGTCTCTACCTCAAATCCTTGTCACACAACTGCAGTGTACTCAATGCCTACCTCGAATCCCTGTCACTCACAACTGCAGCGTACTCAGTCCCTACCTCAACTCCCTGTCACTCACAACTGCAGTGTACTCAGTCCCTACCTCGACTCCCTGTCACTCACAACTGCAGTGTAATCAGTCTCTACCTCGACTCCCTGTCACTCACAACTGCAGTGTACTCAGTCCCTACCTCGAATCCCTGTCACTCACAACTGCAGCGTACTCAGTCCCTACCTCAACTCCCTGTCACTCACAACTGTAGTGTTCTCAGTCCCGACCTCGACTCCCTGTCACTCACAACTGCAGTGTATTCAATACCTACCTCAACTCCCCGTCACTCACAAATGCAGTTCACTCAGTCCCTACCTCGACTCCCTGTCACTCACAACTGCAGTGTACTCAGTCCCTACCTCAACACCCTGTCACTCACAACTGCAGTGTACTCAGTCCCTACCTCGACACCCAGTCACTCACAACTGTAGTGTACTCAGTCCACACCTGAACTCCCTGTCACTCACAACTGCAGTGTACTCAGTCCCTACCACGACTCCCTGTCACTCACATCTGCAGTGTACTCAGTCTCTACGTCGACACCCTGTCACTCACAACTGCAGTGTACTCAGTCCGTACCTCCACTACCTGTCACTCACAACTGTAGTGTACTCAATGCCTACCTCGACTCCCTGTCACTGGCAACTGTAGTATACTCAATGCCTACCTCGACTCCCTGTGACTCACAACGTCAGTGTATTCAATGTCTACCTCGTCTCCCTGTCAATTCCAACTGCAGTATACTCAGTTCCTGCCTCAACTCCCTGTCACTCACAACTGCAGTGTACTCAGTCCCTACCTCGACTCCCTGTCCCTCACAACTGTAGTGTTCTCAGTCCCAACCTCGACTCCCTGTCACTCACAACTGCAGTGTACTCAATCCCTACGTCGACTCCCTGTCACACACAACTGCAGTGTACTCAGTCCATAACTCGACACCCTGTCACTCACAACTGCCGTGTACTCAGTCCGTACTCGACTCTCTGTCACTCACAACTGTAGTGTACTCAATGGCTACCTCGACTCCCTGTCAATTCCAGCTGCAGTGTACTCAGTCCCTACCTCGATTCCCTGTCACTCAGAACTGCAGTGTACTCAATGCCTACGTCTACTCCCTGTCACTCACAACTGCAGTGTACTCAGTACATACGTTTACTCCCTGTCACACACAACTGCAGTGTACTCAGTCCGTACCTCGACTCCCTGTCACTCACAACTGCAGTGTATTCAGTCTCTACCTCAACTCCCTGTTACACAACTGCAGTGTACTCAATGCCTACCTCGACTCCCTCTCCCTCACAACTGCAGTGTACTCAGTCCCTACCTCAACTCCCTGTCTCTCACAACTGCAGTTTACTCAGTCCCTACCTCGACTCCCTGTCACTCACAACTGCAGTGTATTCAATACCTACCTAGATTCCCTGTCACTCACAACTGCAGTGTACTCAGTCCCTAGTTGACTCCCTGTCACTCACAACTGCAGTGTACTGTCCCTACCTCGACTCCCTGTCACTCACAACTGTCGTGTACTCAATGCCTACTTCGACTCCCTGTCACTCACAACTGCTGTGTGCTCAGTCCACACCTCGACTCCCTGTCACTCACAAATACCGTGTACTCAGTCCCTACCTCGACTCCCTGTCACTCACAACTGCAGTGTACTCAGTCCCTACCTCGACTCCCTGTCACTCACAACTGCAGTGTATTCAATACCTACCTCGACTCTCTGTCACTCACAACTGCAGTGTACTCGGTCCCTACCTCGACTCCCTGTCACTCACAACTGCAGTGTACTCGGTCCCTACCTCGACTCCCTGTCACTCACAACTGCAGTGTACTCAGTCCCTACCTCAACTCCCTGTCACTCACAACTGCAGTGTATTCAGTCTCTACCTCGACTCCCTGTCACTCACAACTGCAGTGTATTCAGTCTCTACCTCGACTCCCTGTCACTCACAACTGCAGTGTATTCAGTCTCTACCTCGAATCCCTGTCACACAACTGCAGTGTACTCAATGCCTACCTCGAATCCCTGTCACTCACAACTGCAGCGTACTCAGTCCCTACCTCAACTCCCTGTCACTCACAACTGCAGTGTACTCAGTCCCTACCTCGACTCCCTGTCACTCACAACTGCAGTGTAATCAGTCTCTACCTCGAATCCCTGTCACTCACAACTGCAGCGTACTCAGTCCCTACCTCGACACCCAGTCACTCACAACTGTAGTGTACTCAGTCCACACCTGAACTCCTTGTCACTCACAACTGCAGTGTACTCAGTCCCTACCACGACTCCCTGTCACTCACATCTGCAGTGTACTCAGTCCCTACGTCGACACCCTGTCACTCACAACTGCAGTGTACTCAGTCCGTACCTCCACTCCCTGTCACTCACAACTGTAGTGTACTCAATGCCTACCTCGACTCCCTGTCACTCACAACTGTAGTATACTCAATGCCTACCTCGACTCCCTGTGACTCACAACTGCAGCGTACTCAGTCCCTACCTCGACTCCCTGTCACTCTCAACTGCAGTGTACTCAGTCCCTACCTTGACTCCCTGTCACTCACAACTGCAGTGTACTGTCCCTACCTCGAATCCCTGTCACTCACAACTGTCGTGTACTCAATTCCTACTTCGACTCCCTGTCACTCACAACTGCTGTGTACTCAGTCCACACCTCGACTCCCTGTCACTCACAAATGCCGTGTACTCAGTCCCTACCTCGACTCCCTGTCTCTCACAAATGCAGTGTACTCATTCGCTACCTCGACTCCCTGTCACTCACAACTGCAGTGTACTCAGTCCCTACCTTGACTCCCTGTCACTCACAACTGCAGTGTACTGTCCCTACCTCGAATCCCTGTCACTCACAACTGTCGTGTACTCAATGCCTACTTCGACTCCCTGTCACTCACAACTGCTGTGTACTAAGTCCACACCTCGACTCCCTGTCACTCACAAATGCCGTGTACTCAGTCCCTACCTCGACTCCCTGTCACTCACAACTGCAGTGTACTCAGTCCCTACCTCGACTCCCTCACTCACAACTGCAGTGTACTCAGTCCCTACCTCGACTCCCTGTCACTCACAACTGCAGTGTAACCAGTCTCTACCTCGACTCCCTGTCACTCACAACTGTAGTGTTCTCAGTCCCTACCTCGACTCCCTGTCACTCACAACTGCAGTGTATTGAATACCTACCTCGACTCCCTGTCACTCACAACTGCAGTGTACTCAGTCCCTACCTCGACACCCAGTCACTCACAACTGTAGTGTACTCAGTCCACACCTCAACTCCCTGTCACTCAGAACTGCAGTGTACTCAGTCCCTAACTCGACTCCCTCTCACTCACAACTGCAGTGTACTCAGTCCCTAACTCGACTCATCCCACTCACAACTGCATTGCACTCAGTCGCTACCTCGACTCCATGTCATTCACAACTGCAGTGTACTCAATCCCTACGTCGACTCCCTGTCACACACAACTGCAGTGTATTCAGTCTCTACCTCGACTCTCTGTCACACAACTGCAGTGTACTCAATGCCTACGTCGACTCCCTGTCACACACAACTGCAGTGTACTCAGGCCCTACGTCGACTCCCTGTCACTCACAACTGCAGTGTACTCAGTACCTACGTCGACTCCCTGTCACACACAACTGCAGTGTACTCAATGCCTACCTCGACTCCCTCTGACTCACAACTGCAGCGTACTCAGTCCCTACCTCAACTCCCTGTCACTCACAACTGTAGTGTTCTCAGTCCCGACCTCGACTCCCTGTCACTCACAACTGCAGTGTATTCAATACCTACCTCAACTCCCTGTCACTCACAAATGCAGTTCACTCAGTCCCTACCTCGACTCCCTGTCACTCACAACTGCTGTGTACTCAGTCCCTACCTCAACACCCTGTCACTCACAACTGCAGTGTACTCAGTCCCTACCTCGACACCCAGTCACTCACAACTGTAGTGTACTCAGTCCACACCTCAACTCCCTGTCACTCACAACTGCAGTGTACTCAGTCCCTACCACGACTCCCTGTCACTCACATCTGCAGTGTACTCAGTCCCTACGTCGACACCCTGTCACTCACAACTGCAGTGTACTCAGTCCGTACCTCCACTCCCTGTCACTCACAACTGTAGTGTACTCAATGCCTACCTCGACTCCCTGTCACTCTCAACTGTAGTATACTCAATGCCTACCTCGACTCCCTGTGACTCACAACTGCAGCGTACTCAGTCCCTACCTCGACTCCCTGTCACTCTCAACTGCAGTGTACTCAGTACCTACGTCGACTCCCTGTCACACACAACTGCAGTGTACTCAATGCCTACCTCGACTCCCTCTGACTCACAACTGCAGCGTACTCAGTCCCTACCTCAACTCCCTGTCACTCACAACTGTAGTGTTCTCAGTCCCGACCTCGACTCCCTGTCACTCACAACTGCAGTGTATTCAATACCTACCTCAACTCCCTGTCACTCACAAATGCAGTTCACTCAGTCCCTACCTCCACTCCCTGTCACTCACAACTGCTGTGTACTCAGTCCCTACCTCAACACCCTGTCACTCACAACTGCAGTGTACTCAGTCCCTACCTCGACACCCAGTCACTCACAACTGTAGTGTACTCAGTCCACACCTCAACTCCCTGTCACTCACAACTGCAGTGTACTCAGTCCCTACCACGACTCCCTGTCACTCACATCTGCAGTGTACTCAGTCCCTACGTCGACACCCTGTCACTCACAACTGCAGTGTACTCAGTCCGTACCTCCACTCCCTGTCACTCACAACTGTAGTGTACTCAATGCCTACCTCGACTCCCTGTCACTCACAACTGTAGTATACTCAATGCCTACCTCGACTCCCTGTGACTCACAACTGCAGTGTACTCAGTCCCTACCTCGACTCCCTGTCACTCTCAACTGCAGTGTACTCAGTCCCTATCTTGACTCCCTGTCACTCACAACTGCAGTGTACTGTCCCTACCTCGAATCCCTGTCACTCACAACTGTCGTGTACTCAATTCCTACTTCGACTCCCTGTCACTCACAACTGCTGTGTACTCAGTCCACACCTCGACTCCCTGTCACTCACAAATGCCGTGTACTCAGTCCCTACCTCAACTCCCTGTCTCTCACAAATGCAGTGTACTCATTCGCTACCTCGACTCCCTGTCACTCACAACTGCAGTGTACTCAGTCCCTACCTTGACTCCCTGTCACTCACAACTGCAGTGTACTGTCCCTACCTCGAATCCCTGTCACTCACAACTGTCGTGTACTCAATGCCTACTTCGACTCCCTGTCACTCACAACTGCTGTGAACTAAGTCCACACCTCGACTCCCTGTCACTCACAAATGCCGTGTACTCAGTCCCTACCTCGACTCCCTGTCACTCACAACTGCAGTGTACTCAGTCCCTACCTCGACTCCCTCACTCACAACTGCAGTGTACTCAGTCCCTACCTCGACTCCCTGTCACTCACAACTGCAGTGTAACCAGTCTCTACCTCGACTCCCTGTCACTCACAACTGTAGTGTTCTCAGTCCCTACCTCGACTCCCTGTCACTCACAACTGCAGTGTATTCAATACCTACCTCGACTCCCTGTCACTCACAACTGCAGTGTACTCAGTCCCTACCTCGACACCCAGTCACTCACAACTGTAGTGTACTCAGTCCACACCTCAACTCCCTGTCACTCAGAACTGCAGTGTACTCAGTCCCTAACTCGACTCCCTCTCACTCACAACTGCAGTGTACTCAGTCCCTAACTCGACTCATCCCACTCACAACTGCATTGCACTCAGTCGCTACCTCGACTCCATGTCATTCACAACTGCAGTGTACTCAATCCCTACGTCGACTCCCTGTCACACACAACTGCAGTGTATTCAGTCTCTACCTCGACTCTCTGTCACAAAACTGCAGTGTACTCAGTCCCTACCTCGACTCCCAGTCTCTCACAACTGCAGTGTACTCAGTCCCAACCTCGACTCCCTGTCACTCCAAACTGCAGTGTAATCAGTCCCTACCTCGACTCCCTGTCACTCACAACTGCAGTGTATTCAATACTTACATCGACACCCTGTCACTCCAAACTGCAGTGTACTCAGTCCCTACCTCGACTCCCTGGCACTCACAACTGTAGTGTTCTCAGACCCTACTTCGACTCCCTGTCACTCACAACTGCAGTGTACTCAGTCCCTACCTCGACTCCCTGGCACTCACAACTGTAGTGTTCTCAGACCCTACGTCGACTCCCTGTCACTCACAACTGCAGTGTACTCAGTCCCTAACTCGATACCCTGTCACTCACAACTGCAGTGTACTCAGTCCACACCTCGACTCCCTGTCACTCACAACTGCAGTGTACTCAGTCCCTTCCTCGACTCCCTGTCACTCACAACTGCAGTGTACTCAGTCCGTACCTCGACTCCCTGTCACTCACAACTGCAGTGTACTCAGTCCCTACCTCAACTCCCTGTCACTCACAACTGCAGTGTACTCAGTCCCTACCTCGACTCCCTGTCACTCACAGTTGCAGTGTACTCAGTCCCTACCTCGACTCCCTGTCACTCACAACTGCAGTGTACTCAGTCCCTACCTCGACTCCCTGTCACTCACAGTTGCAGTGTACTCAGTCCCTAACTCGACACCCTGTCACTCACAACTGCAGTGAATTCAGTCTTTACCTCGACTCCCTTTCACACAACTGTGGTGTACTCAATCCCTACCTCGAATCCCTGTCACTCACAACTGCAGCGTACTCAGACCCTACCTCAACTCCCTGTCACTCACAACTGCAGTGTATTCAATACCTACCTCAACTCCCTGTCACTCACAAATGCAGTTCACTCAGTCCCTACCTCGACTCCCTGTCACTCACAACTGCAGTGTACTCAGTCCCTACCTCGACTCCCTCACTCACAACTGCAGTGTACTCAGTCCCTACCTCGACTCCCTGTCACTCACAACTGCAGTGTAACCAGTCTCTACCTCGACTCCCTGTCACTCACAACTGTAGTGTTCTCAGTCCCTACCTCGACTCCCTGTCACTCACAACTGCAGTGTATTGAATACCTACCTCGACTCCCTGTCACTCACAACTGCAGTGTACTCAGTCCCTACCTCGACACCCAGTCACTCACAACTGTAGTGTACTCAGTCCACACCTCAACTCCCTGTCACTCAGAACTGCAGTGTACTCAGTCCCTAACTCGACTCCCTCTCACTCACAACTGCAGTGTACTCAGTCCCTAACTCGACTCATCCCACTCACAACTGCATTGCACTCAGTCGCTACCTCGACTCCATGTCATTCACAACTGCAGTGTACTCAATCCCTACGTCGACTCCCTGTCACACACAACTGCAGTGTATTCAGTCTCTACCTCGACTCTCTGTCACACAACTGCAGTGTACTCAATGCCTACGTCGACTCCCTGTCACACACAACTGCAGTGTACTCAGGCCCTACGTCGACTCCCTGTCACTCACAACTGCAGTGTACTCAGTACCTACGTCGACTCCCTGTCACACACAACTGCAGTGTACTCAATGCCTACCTCGACTCCCTCTGACTCACAACTGCAGCGTACTCAGTCCCTACCTCAACTCCCTGTCACTCACAACTGTAGTGTTCTCAGTCCCGACCTCGACTCCCTGTCACTCACAACTGCAGTGTATTCAATACCTACCTCAACTCCCTGTCACTCACAAATGCAGTTCACTCAGTCCCTACCTCCACTCCCTGTCACTCACAACTGCTGTGTACTCAGTCCCTACCTCAACACCCTGTCACTCACAACTGCAGTGTACTCAGTCCCTACCTCGACACCCAGTCACTCACAACTGTAGTGTACTCAGTCCACACCTCAACTCCCTGTCACTCACAACTGCAGTGTACTCAGTCCCTACCACGACTCCCTGTCACTCACATCTGCAGTGTACTCAGTCCCTACGTCGACACCCTGTCACTCACAACTGCAGTGTACTCAGTCCGTACCTCCACTCCCTGTCACTCACAACTGTAGTGTACTCAATGCCTACCTCGACTCCCTGTCACTCTCAACTGTAGTATACTCAATGCCTACCTCGACTCCCTGTGACTCACAACTGCAGCGTACTCAGTCCCTACCTCGACTCCCTGTCACTCTCAACTGCAGCGTACTCAGTCCCTACGTCGACTCCCTGTCACTCACAACTGCAGTGTACTCAGTACCTACGTCGACTCCCTGTCACACACAACTGCAGTGTACTCAATGCCTACCTCGACTCCCTCTGACTCACAACTGCAGCGTACTCAGTCCCTACCTCAACTCCCTGTCACTCACAACTGTAGTGTTCTCAGTCCCGACCTCGACTCCCTGTCACTCACAACTGCAGTGTATTCAATACCTACCTCAACTCCCTGTCACTCACAAATGCAGTTCACTCAGTCCCTACCTCCACTCCCTGTCACTCACAACTGCTGTGTACTCAGTCCCTACCTCAACACCCTGTCACTCACAACTGCAGTGTACTCAGTCCCTACCTCGACACCCAGTCACTCACAACTGTAGTGTACTCAGTCCACACCTCAACTCCCTGTCACTCACAACTGCAGTGTACTCAGTCCCTACCATGACTCCCTGTCACTCACATCTGCAGTGTACTCAGTCCCTACGTCGACACCCTGTCACTCACAACTGCAGTGTACTCAGTCCGTACCTCCACTCCCTGTCACTCACAACTGTAGTGTACTCAATGCCTACCTCGACTCCCTGTCACTCACAACTGTAGTATACTCAATGCCTACCTCGACTCCCTGTGACTCACAACTGCAGTGTACTCAGTCCCTACCTCGACTCCCTGTCACTCTCAACTGCAGTGTACTCAGTCCCTACCTTGACTCCCTGTCACTCACAACTGCAGTGTACTGTCCCTACCTCGAATCCCTGTCACTCACAACTGTCGTGTACTCAATTCCTACTTCGACTCCCTGTCACTCACAACTGCTGTGTACTCAGTCCACACCTCGACTCCCTGTCACTCACAAATGCCGTGTACTCAGTCCCTACCTCAACTCCCTGTCTCTCACAAATGCAGTGTACTCATTCGCTACCTCGACTCCCTGTCACTCACAACTGCAGTGTACTCAGTCCCTACCTTGACTCCCTGTCACTCACAACTGCAGTGTACTGTCCCTACCTCGAATCCCTGTCACTCACAACTGTCGTGTACTCAATGCCTACTTCGACTCCCTGTCACTCACAACTGCTGTGAACTAAGTCCACACCTCGACTCCCTGTCACTCACAAATGCCGTGTACTCAGTCCCTACATCGACTCCCTGTCACTCACAACTGCAGTGTACTCAGTCCCTACCTCGACTCCCTCACTCACAACTGCAGTGTACTCAGTCCCTACCTCGACTCCCTGTCACTCACAACTGCAGTGTAACCAGTCTCTACCTCGACTCCCTGTCACTCACAACTGTAGTGTTCTCAGTCCCTACCTCGACTCCCTGTCACTCACAACTGCAGTGTATTCAATACCTACCTCGACTCCCTGTCACTCACAACTGCAGTGTACTCAGTCCCTACCTCGACACCCAGTCACTCACAACTGTAGTGTACTCAGTCCACACCTCAACTCCCTGTCACTCAGAACTGCAGTGTACTCAGTCCCTAACTCGACTCCCTCTCACTCACAACTGCAGTGTACTCAGTCCCTAACTCGACTCATCCCACTCACAACTGCATTGCACTCAGTCGCTACCTCGACTCCATGTCATTCACAACTGCAGTGTACTCAATCCCTACGTCGACTCCCTGTCACACACAACTGCAGTGTATTCAGTCTCTACCTCGACTCTCTGTCACAAAACTGCAGTGTACTCAGTCCCTACCTCGACTCCCTGTCACACAACTGTAGTGTACTCAATACCTACCTCGACTCCCTCTCACTCACAACTGCAGCGTACTCAGTCCCTACCTCGACTCCCTGTCATTCACAACTGCAGTGTACTCAGTCCCTACCTCAACTCCCAGTCTCTCACAACTGCAGTGTACTCAGTCCCAACCTCGACTCCCTGTCACTCCAAACTGCAGTGTAATCAGTCCCTACCTCGACTCCCTGTCACTCACAACTGCAGTGTATTCAATACTTACATCGACACCCTGTCACTCCAAACTGCAGTGTACTCAGTCCCTACCTCGACTCCCTGGCACTCACAACTGTAGTGTTCTCAGACCCTACTTCGACTCCCTGTCACTCACAACTGCAGTGTACTCAGTCCCTACCTCGACTCCCTGGCACTCACAACTGTAGTGTTCTCAGACCCTACGTCGACTCCCTGTCACTCACAACTGCAGTGTACTCAGTCCCTAACTCGATACCCTGTCACTCACAACTGCAGTGTACTCAGTCCACACCTCGACTCCCTGTCACTCACAACTGCAGTGTACTCAGTCCCTTCCTCGACTCCCTGTCACTCACAACTGCAGTGTACTCAGTCCGTACCTCGACTCCCTGTAACTCACAACTGCAGTGTACTCAGTCCCTACCTCAACTCCCTGTCACTCACAACTGCAGTGTACTCAGTCCCTACCTCGACTCCCTGTCACTCACAGTTGCAGTGTACTCAGTCCCTACCTCGACTCCCTGTCACTCACAACTGCAGTGTACTCAGTCCCTACCTCGACTCCCTGTCACTCACAGTTGCAGTGTACTCAGTCCCTACTTCGACTCCCTGTCACACACAACTGCAGTGAATTCAGTCTTTACCTCGACTCCCTTTCACACAACTGTGGTGTACTCAATCCCTACCTCGAATCCCTGTCACTCACAACTGCAGCGTACTCAGACCCTACCTCAACTCCCTGTCACTCACAACTGCAGTGTATTCAATACCTACCTCAACTCCCTGTCACTCACAAATGCAGTTCACTCAGTCCCTACCTCGACTCCCTGTCACTCACAACTGCAGTGTACTCAGTCCCTACCTCAACTCCCTGTCACTCACAACTGCAGTGTACTCAGTCCCTACCTCGACACCCAGTCACTCACAACTGTAGTGTACTCAGTCCACACCTCAACTCCCTGTCACTCACAACTGCAGTGTACTCAGTCCCTACCACGACTCCCTGTCACTCACATCTGCAGTGTACTCAGTCCCTACGTCGACACCCTGTCACTCACAACTGCAGTGTACTCAGTCCGTACCTCCACTCCCTGTCACTCACAACTGTAGTGTACTCAATGCCTACCTCGACTCCCTGTCACTCACAACTGTAGTATACTCAATGCCTACCTCGACTCCCTGTGACTCACAACGTCAGTGTACTCAATGTCTACCTCGTCTCCCTGTCAATTCCAACTGCAGTATACTCAGTTCCTACCTCAACTCCCTGTCACTCACAACTGCAGTGTACTCAGTCCCTACCTCGACTCCCTGTCCCTCACAACTGTAGTGTTCTCAGTCCCAACCTCGACTCCCTGTCACTCACAACTGCAGTGTACTCAATCCCTACGTCGACTCCCTGTCACACACAACTGCAGTGTACTCAGTCCCTAACTCGACACCCTGTCACTCACAACTGCCGTGTACTCAGTCCGTACCTCGACTCTCTGTCACTCACAACTGTAGTGTACTCAATGCCTACCTCGACTCCCTGTCAATTCCAGCTGCAGTGTACTCAGTCCCTACCTCGATTCCCTGTCACTCAGAACTGCAGTGTACTCAATGCCTACGTCGACTCCCTGTCACTCACAACTGCAGTGTACTCAGTACATACGTCGACTCCCTGTCACACACAACTGCAGTGTACTCAGTCCGTACCTCGACTCCCTGTCACTCACAACTGCAGTGTATTCAGTCTCTACCTCGACTCCCTGTTACACAACTGTAGTGTACTCAATGCCTACCTCGACTCCCTCTCCCTCACAACTGCAGTGTACTCAGTCCCTACCTCAACTCCCTGTCTCTCACAACTGCAGTTTACTCAGTCCCTAGTTGACTCCCTGTCACTCACAACTGCTGTGTACTCAGTCCACACCTCAACTCCCTGTCACTCACAAATACTGTGTACTCAGTCCCTAACTCGACTCCCTGTCACTCACAACTGCAGTGTACTCAGTCCCTACCTTGACTCCCTGTCACTCACAACTGCAGTGTATTCAATACCTACCTCGACTCTCTGTCACTCACAACTGCAGTGTACTCAGTCGCTACCTTGACTCCCTGTCACTCGCAACTGCAGTGTACTCAATGCCAACCTCGACTCCCTGTCACTCACAACTGCAGTGTACTCAGTCCCTACCTCAACTCCCTGTCACTCACAACTGCAGTGTACTCAGTCCCTACGTCGACTCCCTGTCACTCACAACTGCAGTGTACTCAGTCCCTACGTCGACTCCCTGTCACACACAACTGCAGTGTACTCAGTCCCTAACTCGACACCCTGTCACTCACAACTGCCGTGTACTCAGTCCGTACCTCGACTCTCTGTCACTCACAACTGCAGTGTACTCAATGCCTACGTCGACTCCCTGTCACACACAACTGCAGTGTACTCAGGCCCTACGTCGACTCCCTGTCACTCACAACTGCAGTGTATTCAGTCTCTACCTCGACTCCCTGTCTCACAACTGTAGTGTACTCAATGCCTACCTCGACTCCCTGTCACTCACAACTGCAGTGTGATCAGTCCCTACCTCGACTCCCTGTCACTCACAAATGCAGTGTATTCAATACCTACCTAGACACCCTGTCACTCACAACTGCAGTGTACTCAGTCCCTACCTCGACTCCCTGTAACTCACAACTGCAGTGTACTCAGTCCGTACCTCGACTCCCTGTCACTCACAACTGTAGTGTACTCAATGCCTACCTCGACTCCCTGTCACTCACAACTGTAGTATACTCAATGCCTACCTCGACTCCCTGTGACTCACAACGTCAGTGTACTCAATGTCTACCTCGTCTCCCTGTCAATTCCAACTGCAGTATACTCAGTTCCTACCTCAACTCCCTGTCACTCACAACTGCAGTGTACTCAGTCCCTACCTCGACTCCCTGTCCCTCACAACTGTAGTGTTCTCAGTCCCAACCTCGACTCCCTGTCACTCACAACTGCAGTGTACTCAATCCCTACGTCGACTCCCTGTCACACACAACTGCAGTGTACTCAGTCCCTAACTCGACACCCTGTCACTCACAACTGCCGTGTACTCAGTCCGTACCTCGACTCTCTGTCACTCACAACTGTAGTGTACTCAATGCCTACCTCGACTCCCTGTCAATTCCAGCTGCAGTGTACTCAGTCCCTACCTCGATTCCCTGTCACTCAGAACTGCAGTGTACTCAATGCCTACGTCGACTCCCTGTCACTCACAACTGCAGTGTACTCAGTACATACGTCGACTCCCTGTCACACACAACTGCAGTGTACTCAGTCCCTACCTCGACTCCCTGTCACTCACAACTGCAGTGTATTCAGTCTCTACCTCGACTCCCTGTTACACAACTGTAGTGTACTCAATGCCTACCTCGACTCCCTCTCCCTCACAACTGCAGTGTACTCAGTCCCTACCTCAACTCCCTGTCTCTCACAACTGCAGTTTACTCAGTCCCTACCTCGACTCCCTGTCACTCACAACTGCAGTGTATTCAATACCTACCTAGATTCCCTGTCACTCACAACTGCAGTGTACTCAGTCCCTAGTTGACTCCCTGTCACTCGCAACTGCAGTGTACTGTCCCTACCTCGACTCCCTGTCACTCACAACTGTCGTGTACTCAATGCCTACTTCGACTCCCTGTCACTCACAACTGCTGTGTGCTCAGTCCCTACCTCGACTCCCTGTCACTCACAACTGCAGTGTACTCAGTCCCTACCTCGACTCCCTGTCACTCACAAATACCGTGTACTCAGTCCCTACCTCGACTCCCTGTCACTCACAACTGCAGTGTACTCAGTCCCTACCTCGACTCCCTGTCACTCACAAATACCGTGTACTCAGTCCCTACCTCGACTCTCTGTCACTCACAACTGCAGTGTACTCAGTCCCTACTTCGGCTCCCTGTCACTCACAACTGCAGTGTACTCAGACCCTACCTCGACTCCCTGTCACTCTCAACTGTAGTGTACTCAATGCCAACCTCGACTCCCTGTCACTCACAACTGCAGTGTACTCAGTCCCTACCTCAACTCCCTGTCACTCACAACTGCAGTGTACTCAGTCCCTACCTCGACTCCCTGTCACTCACAACTGCAGTGTACTCAGTCCCTACGTCGACTCCCTGTCACACACAACTGCAGTGTACTCAGTCCCTAACGCGACACCCTGTCACTCACAACTGCAGTGTACTCAGTCCCTACCTCGACACCCAGTCACTCACAACTGTAGTGTACTCAGTCCACACCTCAACTCCCTGTCACTCACAACTGCAGTGTACTCAGTCCCTACCTCGAATCCCTGTCACTCACAACTGCAGCGTACTCAGTCCCTACCTCAACTCCCTGTCACTCACAACTGTAGTGTTCTCAGTCCCGACCTCGACTCCCTGTCACTCACAACTGCAGTGTATTCAATACCTACCTCAACTCCCCGTCACTCACAAATGCAGTTCACTCAGTCCCTACCTCGACTCCCTGTCACTCACAACTGCAGTGTACTCAGTCCCTACCTCGTCACCCAGTCACTCACAACTGTAGTGTACTCAGTCCACACCTGAACTCCCTGTCACTCACAACTGCAGTGTACTCAGTCCCTACCACGACTCCCTGTCACTCACATCTGCAGTGTACTCAGTCCCTACGTCGACACCCTGTCACTCACAACTGCAGTGTACTCAGTCCGTACCTCCACTCCCTGTCACTCACAACTGTAGTGTACTCAATGCCTACCTCGACTCCCTGTCACTGGCAACTGTAGTATACTCAATGCCTACCTCGACTCCCTGTGACTCACAACGTCAGTGTATTCAATGTCTACCTCGTCTCCCTGTCAATTCCAACTGCAGTATATTCAGTTCCTGCCTCAACTCCCTGTCACTCACAACTGCAGTGTATTCAATACCTACCTCGACTCCCTGTCACTCGCAACTGCAGTGTACTCAGTCCCTACCTCGGCTCCCTGTCACTCACAACTGCAGTGTACTCAGACCCTACCTCGACTCCCTGTCACTCTCAACTGTAGTGTACTCAATGCCAACCTCGACTCCCTGTCACTCACAACTGCAGTGTACTCAGTCCCTACCTCAACTCCCTGTCACTCACAACTGCAGTGTACTCAGTCCCTACCTCGACTCCCTGTCACTCACAACTGCAGTGTATTCAATACCTACCTCGACTCCCTGTCACTCACAACTGCAGTGTACTCAGTCCCTAACTCGACACCCTGTCACTCACAACTGCAGTGTATTCAGTCTTTACCTCGACTCCCTGTCACACAACTGTGGTGTACTCAATGCCTACCTCGAATCCCTGTCACTCACAACTGTAGTGTACTCAGTCCCTACCTCGACTCCCTGTCATTCACAACTGCAGTGTACTCAGTCCCTACCTCAACTCCCTGTCACTCACAACTGCAGTGTATTCAGTCTCTACCTCGACTCCCTGTCACTCACAACTGAAGAGTATTCAGTCTCTACCTCGACTCCCTGTCACTCACAACTGCAGTGTATTCAGTCTCTACCTCAAATCCTTGTCACACAACTGCAGTGTACTCAATGCCTACCTCGAATCCCTGTCACTCACAACTGCAGCGTACTCAGTCCCTACCTCAAATCCCTGTCACTCACAACTGCAGCGTACTCAGTCCCTACCTCAACTCCCTGTCACTCACAACTGCAGTGTACTCAGTCCCTACCTCGACTCCCTGTCACTCACAACTGCAGTGTAATCAGTCTCTACCTCGACTCCCTGTCACTCACAACTGCAGTGTACTCAGTCCCTACCTCGAATCCCTGTCACTCACAACTGCAGCGTACTCAGTCCCTACCTCAACTCCCTGTCACTCACAACTGTAGTGTTCTCAGTCCCGACCTCGACTCCCTGTCACTCACAACTGCAGTGTATTCAATACCTACCTCAACTCCCCGTCACTCACAAATGCAGTTCACTCAGTCCCTACCTCGACTCCCTGTCACTCACAACTGCAGTGTACTCAGTCCCTACCTCAACACCCTGTCACTCACAACTGCAGTGTACTCAGTCCCTACCTCGACACCCAGTCACTCACAACTGTAGTGTACTCAGTCCACACCTGAACTCCCTGTCACTCACAACTGCAGTGTACTCAGTCCCTACCACGACTCCCTGTCACTCACATCTGCAGTGTACTCAGTCCCTACGTCGACACCCTGTCACTCACAACTGCAGTGTACTCAGTCCGTACCTCCACTCCCTGTCACTCACAACTGTAGTGTACTCAATGCCTACCTCGACTCCCTGTCACTGGCAACTGTAGTATACTCAATGCCTACCTCGACTCCCTGTGACTCACAACGTCAGTGTATTCAATGTCTACCTCGTCTCCCTGTCAATTCCAACTGCAGTATACTCAGTTCCTGCCTCAACTCCCTGTCACTCACAACTGCAGTGTACTCAGTCCCTACCTCGACTCCCTGTCCCTCACAACTGTAGTGTTCTCAGTCCCAACCTCGACTCCCTGTCACTCACAACTGCAGTGTACTCAATCCCTACGTCGACTCCCTGTCACACACAACTGCAGTGTACTCAGTCCCTAAATCGACACCCTGTCACTCACAACTGCCGTGTACTCAGTCCGTACTCGACTCTCTGTCACTCACAACTGTAGTGTACTCAATGCCTACCTCGACTCCCTGTCAATTCCAGCTGCAGTGTACTCAGTCCCTACCTCGATTCCCTGTCACTCAGAACTGCAGTGTACTCAATGCCTACGTCGACTCCCTGTCACTCACAACTGCAGTGTACTCAGTACATACGTTTACTCCCTGTCACACACAACTGCAGTGTACTCAGTCCGTACCTCGACTCCCTGTCACTCACAACTGCAGTGTATTCAGTCTCTACCTCAACTCCCTGTTACACAACTGCAGTGTACTCAATGCCTACCTCGACTCCCTCTCCCTCACAACTGCAGTGTACTCAGTCCCTACCTCAACTCCCTGTCTCTCACAACTGCAGTTTACTCAGTCCCTACCTCGACTCCCTGTCACTCACAACTGCAGTGTATTCAATACCTACCTAGATTCCCTGTCACTCACAACTGCAGTGTACTCAGTCCCTAGTTGACTCCCTGTCACTCACAACTGCAGTGTACTGTCCCTACCTCGACTCCCTGTCACTCACAACTGTCGTGTACTCAATGCCTACTTCGACTCCCTGTCACTCACAACTGCTGTGTGCTCAGTCCACACCTCGACTCCCTGTCACTCACAAATACCGTGTACTCAGTCCCTACCTCGACTCCCTGTCACTCACAACTGCAGTGTACTCAGTCCCTACCTCGACTCCCTGTCACTCACAACTGCAGTGTATTCAATACCTACCTCGACTCTCTGTCACTCACAACTGCAGTGTACTCGGTCCCTACCTCGACTCCCTGTCACTCACAACTGCAGTGTACTCGGTCCCTACCTCGACTCCCTGTCACTCACAACTGCAGTGTACTCAGTCCCTACCTCGACTCCCTGTCACTCACAACTGCAGTGTACTCAGTCCCTACCTCGACACCCTGTCACTCACAACTGCAGTGTACTCAGTCCCTACCTCAACTCCCTGTCACTCACAACTGCAGTGTATTCAGTCTTTACCTCGACTCCCTGTCACACAACTGTGGTGTACTCAATGCCTACCTCGAATCCCTGTCACTCACAACTGTAGTGTACTCAGTCCCTACCTCGACTCCCTGTCACTCACAACTGCAGTGTACTCAGTCCCTACCTCAACTCCCTGTCACTCACAACTGCAGTGTATTCAGTCTCTACCTCGACTCCCTGTCACTCACAACTGCAGTGTATTCAGTCTCTACCTCGACTCCCTGTCACTCACAACTGCAGTGTATTCAGTCTCTACCTCGAATCCCTGTCACACAACTGCAGTGTACTCAATGCCTACCTCGAATCCCTGTCACTCACAACTGCAGCGTACTCAGTCCCTACCTCAACTCCCTGTCACTCACAACTGCAGTGTACTCAGTCCCTACCTCGACTCCCTGTCACTCACAACTGCAGTGTAATCAGTCTCTACCTCGAATCCCTGTCACTCACAACTGCAGCGTACTCAGTCCCTACCTCGACACCCAGTCACTCACAACTGTAGTGTACTCAGTCCACACCTGAACTCCCTGTCACTCACAACTGCAGTGTACTCAGTCCCTACCACGACTCCCTGTCACTCACATCTGCAGTGTACTCAGTCCCTACGTCGACACCCTGTCACTCACAACTGCAGTGTACTCAGTCCGTACCTCCACTCCCTGTCACTCACAACTGTAGTGTACTCAATGCCTACCTCGACTCCCTGTCACTCACAACTGTAGTATACTCAATGCCTACCTCGACTCCCTGTGACTCACAACTGCAGCGTACTCAGTCCCTACCTCGACTCCCTGTCACTCTCAACTGCAGTGTACTCAGTCCCTACCTTGACTCCCTGTCACTCACAACTGCAGTGTACTGTCCCTACCTCGAATCCCTGTCACTCACAACTGTCGTGTACTCAATTCCTACTTCGACTCCCTGTCACTCACAACTGCTGTGTACTCAGTCCACACCTCGACTCCCTGTCACTCACAAATGCCGTGTACTCAGTCCCTACCTCGACTCCCTGTCTCTCACAAATGCAGTGTACTCATTCGCTACCTCGACTCCCTGTCACTCACAACTGCAGTGTACTCAGTCCCTACCTTGACTCCCTGTCACTCACAACTGCAGTGTACTGTCCCTACCTCGAATCCCTGTCACTCACAACTGTCGTGTACTCAATGCCTACTTCGACTCCCTGTCACTCACAACTGCTGTGTACTAAGTCCACACCTCGACTCCCTGTCACTCACAAATGCCGTGTACTCAGTCCCTACCTCGACTCCCTGTCACTCACAACTGCAGTGTACTCAGTCCCTACCTCGACTCCCTCACTCACAACTGCAGTGTACTCAGTCCCTACCTCGACTCCCTGTCACTCACAACTGCAGTGTAACCAGTCTCTACCTCGACTCCCTGTCACTCACAACTGTAGTGTTCTCAGTCCCTACCTCGACTCCCTGTCACTCACAACTGCAGTGTATTGAATACCTACCTCGACTCCCTGTTACTCACAACTGCAGTGTACTCAGTCCCTACCTCGACACCCAGTCACTCACAGCTGTAGTGTACTCAGTCCACACCTCAACTCCCTGTCACTCAGAACTGCAGTGTACTCAGTCCCTAACTCGACTCCCTCTCACTCACAACTGCAGTGTACTCAGTCCCTAACTCGACTCATCCCACTCACAACTGCATTGCACTCAGTCGCTACCTCGACTCCATGTCATTCACAACTGCAGTGTACTCAATCCCTACGTCGACTCCCTGTCACACACAACTGCAGTGTATTCAGTCTCTACCTCGACTCTCTGTCACACAACTGCAGTGTACTCAATGCCTACGTCGACTCCCTGTCACACACAACTGCAGTGTACTCAGGCCCTACGTCGACTCCCTGTCACTCACAACTGCAGTGTACTCAGTACCTACGTCGACTCCCTGTCACACACAACTGCAGTGTACTCAATGCCTACCTCGACTCCCTCTGACTCACAACTGCAGCGTACTCAGTCCCTACCTTAACTCCCTGTCACTCACAACTGTAGTGTTCTCAGTCCCGACCTCGACTCCCTGTCACTCACAACTGCAGTGTATTCAATACCTACCTCAACTCCCTGTCACTCACAAATGCAGTTCACTCAGTCCCTACCTCGACTCCCTGTCACTCACAACTGCTGTGTACTCAGTCCCTACCTCAACACCCTGTCACTCACAACTGCAGTGTACTCAGTCCCTACCTCGACACCCAGTCACTCACAACTGTAGTGTACTCAGTCCACACCTCAACTCCCTGTCACTCACAACTGCAGTGTACTCAGTCCCTACCACGACTCCCTGTCACTCACATCTGCAGTGTACTCAGTCCCTACGTCGACACCCTGTCACTCACAACTGCAGTGTACTCAGTCCGTACCTCCACTCCCTGTCACTCACAACTGTAGTGTACTCAATGCCTACCTCGACTCCCTGTCACTCTCAACTGTAGTATACTCAATGCCTACCTCGACTCCCTGTGACTCACAACTGCAGCGTACTCAGTCCCTACCTCGACTCCCTGTCACTCTCAACTGCAGCGTACTCAGTCCCTACGTCGACTCCCTGTCACTCACAACTGCAGTGTACTCAGTACCTACGTCGACTCCCTGTCACACACAACTGCAGTGTACTCAATGCCTACCTCGACTCCCTCTGACTCACAACTGCAGCGTACTCAGTCCCTACCTCAACTCCCTGTCACTCACAACTGTAGTGTTCTCAGTCCCGACCTCGACTCCCTGTCACTCACAACTGCAGTGTATTCAATACCTACCTCAACTCCCTGTCACTCACAAATGCAGTTCACTCAGTCCCTACCTCCACTCCCTGTCACTCACAACTGCTGTGTACTCAGTCCCTACCTCAACACCCTGTCACTCACAACTGCAGTGTACTCAGTCCCTACCTCGACACCCAGTCACTCACAACTGTAGTGTACTCAGTCCACACCTCAACTCCCTGTCACTCACAACTGCAGTGTACTCAGTCCCTACCACGACTCCCTGTCACTCACATCTGCAGTGTACTCAGTCCCTACGTCGACACCCTGTCACTCACAACTGCAGTGTACTCAGTCCGTACCTCCACTCCCTGTCACTCACAACTGTAGTGTACTCAATGCCTACCTCGACTCCCTGTCACTCACAACTGTAGTATACTCAATGCCTACCTCGACTCCCTGTGACTCACAACTGCAGTGTACTCAGTCCCTAACTCGACTCCCTGTCACTCTCAACTGCAGTGTACTCAGTCCCTACCTTGACTCCCTGTCACTCACAACTGCAGTGTACTGTCCCTACCTCGAATCCCTGTCACTCACAACTGTCGTGTACTCAATTCCTACTTCGACTCCCTGTCACTCACAACTGCTGTGTACTCAGTCCACACCTCGACTCCCTGTCTCTCACAAATGCAGTGTACTCATTCGCTACCTCGACTCCCTGTCACTCACAACTGCAGTGTACTCAGTCCCTACCTTGACTCCCTGTCACTCACAACTGCAGTGTACTGTCCCTACCTCGAATCCCTGTCACTCACAACTGTCGTGTACTCAATGCCTACTTCGACTCCCTGTCACTCACAACTGCTGTGAACTAAGTCCACACCTCGACTCCCTGTCACTCACAAATGCCGTGTACTCAGTCCCTACCTCGACTCCCTGTCACTCACAACTGCAGTGTACTCAGTCCCTACCTCGACTCCCTCACTCACAACTGCAGTGTACTCAGTCCCTACCTCGACTCCCTGTCACTCACAACTGCAGTGTAACCAGTCTCTACCTCGACTCCCTGTCACTCACAACTGTAGTGTTCTCAGTCCCTACCTCGACTCCCTGTCACTCACAACTGCAGTGTATTCAATACCTACCTCGACTCCCTGTCACTCACAACTGCAGTGTACTCAGTCCCTACCTCGACACCCAGTCACTCACAACTGTAGTGTACTCAGTCCACACCTCAACTCCCTGTCACTCAGAACTGCAGTGTACTCAGTCCCTAACTCGACTCCCTCTCACTCACAACTGCAGTGTACTCAGTCCCTAACTCGACTCATCCCACTCACAACTGCATTGCACTCAGTCGCTACCTCGACTCCATGTCATTCACAACTGCAGTGTACTCAATCCCTACGTCGACTCCCTGTCACACACAACTGCAGTGTATTCAGTCTCTACCTCGACTCTCTGTCACAAAACTGCAGTGTACTCAGTCCCTACCTCGACTCCCTGTCACACAACTGTAGTGTACTCAATACCTACCTCGACTCCCTCTCACTCACAACTGCAGCGTACTCAGTCCCTACCACGACTCCCTGTCATTCACAACTGCAGTGTACTCAGTCCCTACCTCAACTCCCAGTCTCTCACAACTGCAGTGTACTCAGTCCCAACCTCGACTCCCTGTCACTCCAAACTGCAGTGTAATCAGTCCCTACCTCGACTCCCTGTCACTCACAACTGCAGTGTATTCAATACTTACATCGACACCCTGTCACTCCAAACTGCAGTGTACTCAGTCCCTACCTCGACTCCCTGGCACTCACAACTGTAGTGTTCTCAGACCCTACTTCGACTCCCTGTCACTCACAACTGCAGTGTACTCAGTCCCTACCTCGACTCCCTGGCACTCACAACTGTAGTGTTCTCAGACCCTACGTCGACTCCCTGTCACTCACAACTGCAGTGTACTCAGTCCCTAACTCGATACCCTGTCACTCACAACTGCAGTGTACTCAGTCCACACCTCGACTCCCTGTCACTCACAACTGCAGTGTACTCAGTCCCTTCCTCGACTCCCTGTCACTCACAACTGCAGTGTACTCAGTCCGTACCTCGACTCCCTGTCACTCACAACTGCAGTGTACTCAGTCCCTACCTCAACTCCCTGTCACTCACAACTGCAGTGTACTCAGTCCCTACCTCGACTCCCTGTCACTCACAGTTGCAGTGTACTCAGTCCCTACCTCTACTCCCTGTCACTCACAACTGCAGTGTACTCAGTCCCTACCTCGACTCCCTGTCACTCACAGTTGCAGTGTACTCAGTCCCTAACTCGACACCCTGTCACTCACAACTGCAGTGAATTCAGTCTTTACCTCGACTCCCTTTCACACAACTGTGGTGTACTCAATCCCTACCTCGAATCCCTGTCACTCACAACTGCAGCGTACTCAGACCCTACCTCAACTCCCTGTCACTCACAACTGCAGTGTATTCAATACCTACCTCAACTCCCTGTCACTCACAAATGCAGTTCACTCAGTCCCTACCTCGACTCCCTGTCACTCACAACTGCAGTGTACTCAGTCCCTACCTCAACTCCCTGTCACTCACAACTGCAGTGTACTCAGTCCCTACCTCGACACCCAGTCACTCACAACTGTAGTGTACTCAGTCCACACCTCAACTCCCTGTCACTCACAACTGCAGTGTATTCAATACTTACCTCGACACCCTGTCACTCCAAACTGCAGTGTATTCAATACTTACCTCGACACCCTGTCACTCACAACTGCAGTGTATTCAATACTTACCTCGACTCCCTGTCACTCACAACTGCAGTGTACTCAGTCCATACCTCCACTCCCTGTCACTCACAACTGCCGTGTACTCAGTCACTACCTCGACTCCCTGTCACTCACAACTGTAGTGTACTCAGTCGACACCTCGACTCCCTGTCACTCACTACTGCATTGTACTCAGTCCCTACGTCGACTCCCTGTCACTCACAACTGCAGTGTACTCAGTCCCTTCCTCGACTCCCTGTCACTCACAACTGCAGTGTACTCAGTCCCTAACTCAACACCCTGTCACTCACAACTGCCGTGTACTCAGTCCCTACGTCGACTCCCTGTCACACACAGCTGCAGTGAACTCAGTCCCTTCCTCGACTCCCTGTCACTCAGAACTGCAGTGTACTCAGTCCCTACCTCGACTCCCTGTCACTCACAGTTGCAGTGTACTCAGTCCCTACCTCGACTCCCTGTCACTCACAACGGCAGTGTACTCAGTCCCTACCTCGACTCCCTGTCACTCACAGTTGCAGTGTACTCAGTCCCTAACTCGACACCCTGTCACTCACAACTGCAGTGTATTCAATACCTACCTCAACTCCCTGTCACTCACAAATGCAGTTCACTCAGTCCCTACCTCGACTCCCTGTCACTCACAACTGCAGTGTACTCAGTCCCTACGTCAACTCCCTGTCACTCACAACTGCAGTGTACTCAGTCCCTACTTCGACACCCAGTCACTCACAACTGTAGTGTACTCAGTCCACACCTCAACTCCCTGTCACTCACAACTGCAGTGTACTCAGTCCCTACCACGACTCCCTGTCACTCACATCTGCAGTGTACTCAGTCCCTACGTCGACACCCTGTCACTCACAACTGCAGTGTACTCAGTCCGTACCTCCACTCCCTGTCACTCACAACTGTAGTGTACTCAATGCCTACCTCGACTCCCTGTCACTCACAACTGTAGTATACTCAATGCCTACCTCGACTCCCTGTGACTCACAACGTCAGTGTACTCAATGTCTACCTTGTCTCCCTGTCAATTCCAACTGCAGTATACTCAGTTCCTACCTCAACTCCCTGTCACTCACAACTGCAGTGTACTCAGTCCCTACCTCGACTCCCTGTCCCTCACAACTGTAGTGTTCTCAGTCCCAACCTCGACTCCCTGTCACTCACAACTGCAGTGTACTCAATCCCTACGTCGACTCCCTGTCACACACAACTGCAGTGTACTCAGTCCCTAACTCGACACCCTGTCACTCACAACTGCCGTGTACTCAGTCCGTACCTCGACTCTCTGTCACTCACAACTGTAGTGTACTCAATGCCTACCTCGACTCCCTGTCAATTCCAGCTGCAGTGTATTCAGTCCCTACCTCGATTCCCTGTCACTCAGAACTGCAGTGTACTCAATGCCTACGTCGACTCCCTGTCACTCACAACTGCAGTGTACTCAGTACATACGTCGACTCCCTGTCACACACAACTGCAGTGTACTCAGTCCGTACCTCGACCCCCTGTCACTCACAACTGCAGTGTATTCAGTCTCTACCTCGACTCCCTGTCACTCACAACTGCAGTGTACTCAGTCCGTACCTCGACCCCCTGTCACTCACAACTGCAGTGTACTCAGACCCTACCTCGACTCCCTATTACACAACTGTAGTGTACTCAATATCTACCTCGACTCCCTCTCCCTCACAACTGCAGTGTACTCAGTCCCTACCTCAACTCCCTGTCTCTCACAACTGCAGTTTACTCAGTCCCTACCTCGACTCCCTGTCACTCACAACTGCAGTGTATTCAATACCTACCTAGATTCCCTGTCACTCACAACTGCAGTGTACTCAGTCCCCAGTTGACTCCCTGTCACTCACAACTGCAGTGTACTCAATGCCTACTTCGACTCCCTGTCACTCACAACTGCAGTGTATTCAGTCCACACCTCGACTCCCTGTCACTCACAAATACCGTGTACTCAGTCCCTACCTCGACTCCCTGTCACTCACAACTGCAGTGTACTCAGTCCCTACCTCGACTCCCTGTCACTCACAACTGCAGTGTATTCAATACTTACCTCGACACCCTGTCACTCACAACTGCAGTGTACTCAGTCCCTACCTCGACTCCCTGTCACTCACAACTGCAGTGTATTCAGTCTCTACCTCGACTCCCTGTCACTCTCAACTGTAGTGTACTCAATGCCAACCTCGACTCCCTGTCACTCACAATTGCAGTGTACTCAGTCCCTACCTCGACTCCCTGTCACTCACAACTGCAGTGTACTCAGACCCTACCTCGACTCCCTGTCACTCTCAACTGTAGTGTACTCAATGCCAACCTCGACTCCCTGTCACTCACAACTGCAGTGTACTCAGTCCCTACCTCAACTCCCTGTCACTCACAATTGCAGTGTACTCAGTCCCTACCTCGACTCCCTGTCACTCACAACTGCAGTGTACTCAGTCCCTACGTCGACTCCCTGTCACACACAACTGCAGTGTACTCAGTCCCTAACTCGACACCCTGTCACTCACAACTGCCGTGTACTCAGTCCGTACCTCGACTCCCTGTCACTCACAACTGCAGTGTACTCAGTCCCTACGTCGACTCCCTGTCACACACAACTGCAGTGTACTCAGTCCCTAACGCGACACCCTGTCACTCACAACTGTAGTTTTCTCAGTCCCAACCTCGACTCCCTGTCACTCACAACTGCAGTGTACTCAGTCCCTACGTCGACTCCCTGTCACACACAACTGCAGTGTACTCAGTCCCTAACTCGACACCCTGTCACTCACAACTGCCGTGTACTCAGTACGTACCTCGACTCCCTGTCACACACAACTGCAGTGTACTCAGGCCCTATGTCGACTCCCTGTCACTCACAACTGCAGTGTATTCAGTCTCTACCTCGACTCCCTGTCTCACAACTGTAGTGTACTCAATGCCTACCTCGACTCCCTGTCACTCACAACTGCAGTGTGATCAGTCCCTACCTCGACTCCCTGTCACTCACAAATGCAGTGTATTCAATACATACCTAGACACCCTGTCACTCACAACTGCAGTGTACTCAGTCCCTACCTCGACTCCCTGTCACTCACAGTTGCAGTGTAGTCAATCCCTAGTTGACTCCCTGTCACTCACAACTGCAGTGTACTGTCCCTACCTCGACTCCCTGTCACTCACAACTGTCGTGTACTCAATGCCTACTTCGACTCCCTGTCACTCACAACTGCTGTGTACTCAGTCCACACCTCGACTCCCTGTCACTCACAAATACCGTGTACTCAGTCCCTACCTCGACTCCCTGTCACTCACAACTGCAGTGTACTCAGTCCCTACCTCGACTCCCTGTCACTCACAACTGCAGTGTACTCAGTCCCTAGTTGACTCCCTGTCACTCACAACTGCAGTGTACTGTCCCTACCTCGACTCCCTGTCACTCACAACTGTCGTGTACTCAATGCCTACTTCGACTCCCTGTCACTCACAACTGCTGTGTGCTCGGTCCACACCTCGACTCCCTGTCACTCACAAATACCGTGTACTCAGTCCCTACCTCGACTCCCTGTCACTCACAACTGCAGTGTACTCAGTCCCTACCTCGACTCCCTGTCACTCACAACTGCAGTGTATTCAATACCTACCTCGACTCTCTGTCACTCACAACTGCAGTGTACTCGGTCCCTACCTCGACTCCCTGTCACTCTCAACTGTAGTGTACTCAATGCCAACCTCGACTCGCTGTCACTCACAACTGCAGTGTACTCAGTCCCTACCTCAACTCCCTGTCACTCACAACTGCAGTGTACTCAGTCCCTACCTCGACTCCCTGTCACTCACAACTGCAGTGTACTCAGTCCCTACGTCGACTCCCTGTCACACACAACTGCAGTGTACTCAGTCCCTAACTCGACACCCTGTCACTCACAACTGCCGTGTACTCAGTCCGTACCTCGACTCCCTGTCACACACAACTGCAGTGTACTCAGGCCCTACGTCGACTCCCTGTCACTCACAACTGCAGTGTATTCAGTCTCTACCTCGACTCCCTGTCTCACAACTGTAGTTTACTCAATGCCTACCTCGACTCCCTGTCACTCACAACTGCAGTGTGATCAGTCCCTACCTCGACTCCCTGTCACTCACAAATGCAGTGTATTCAATACATACCTCGACTCCCTGTCACTCACAACTGCAGTGTACTCAGTCCCTACCTCGACTCCCTGTCACTCACAGTTGCAGTGTACTCAGTCCCTAACTCGACACCCTGTCACTCACAACTGCAGTGTATTCAGTCTTTACCTCGACTCCCTGTCACACAACTGTGGTGTACTCAATGCCTACCTCGAATCCCTGTCACTCACAACTGCAGCGTACTCAGACCCTACCTCAACTCCCTGTCACTCACAACTGAAGTGTACTCAGTCCCTACCTCGACTCCCTGACACTCACAACTGCAGTGTACTCAGTCCCTACCTCGACTCCCTGTCACTCACAACTGCAGTGTACTCAATGCCTACCTCGAATCCCTGTCACTCACAACTGCAGTGTTCTCAGTCCCTACCTCAACTCCCTGTCACTCACAACTGCAGTGTTCTCAGTCCCGACCTCGACTCCCTGTCACTCACAACTGCAGTGTATTTAATACCTACCTCAACTCCCTGTCACTCACAACTGCAGTGTTCTCAGTCCCGACCTCGACTCCCTGTCACACTCAACTGCAGTGTACTCAGTCCACACCTCGACTCCCTGTCACTCACAAATGCAGTGTACTCATTCGCTACCTCGACTCCCTGTCACTCACAACTGCAGTGTACTCTGTCCCTAACTTGACTCCCTGTCACTCACAACTGCAGTGTACTGTCCCTACCCCGAATCCCTGTCACTCACAACTGTCGTGTACTCAATGCCTACTTCGACTCCCTGTCACTCACAACTGATGTGTACTCAGTCCCTACCTCGACTCCCTGTCACTCACAACTGCAGTGTACTCAGTCCCTACCTCGACTCCCTCACTCACAACTGCAGTGTACTCAGTCCCTACCTCGACTCCCTGTCACTCACAACTGCAGTGTAACCAGTCTCTACCTCGAATCCCTGTCACTCACAACTGTAGTGTTCTCAGTCCCTACCTCGACTCCCTGTCACTCACAACTGCAGTGTATTCAATACCTACCTCGACTCCGTCACTCACAAGTATAGTGTACTCAGTCCCTACCTCGACACCCAGTCACTCACAACTGTAGTGTACTCAATCCACACCTCAACTCCCTGTCACTCACAACTGCAGTGTACTCAGTCCCTAACTCGACTCCCTCTCACTCACAACTGCAGTGTACTCAGTCCCTAACTCGACTCCCTCTCACTCACAACTGCATTGCACTCAGTAGCTACCTCGACTCCATGTCATTCACAACTGCAGTGTACTCAATCCCTACGTCGACTCCCTGTCACACACAACTGCAGTGTATTCAGTCTCTACCTCGACTCCCTGTCACTCACAACTGCAGTGTACTCAGTCCCTTCCTCGACTCCCTGTCACACACAACTGCAGTGTATTCAGTCTCTACCTCGACTCTCTGTCACACAACTGCAGTGTACTCAATCCCTACCTCGAATCCCTGTCACTCACAACTGCAGCGTACTCAGACCCTACCTCAACTCCCTGTCACTCACAACTGCAGTGTATTCAATACCTACCTCAACTCCCTGTCACTCACAAATGCAGTTCACTCAGTCCCTACCTCGACTCCCTGTCACTCACAACTGCAGTGTACTCAGTCCCTACCTCGACACCCAGTCACTCACAACTGTAGTGTACTCAGTCCACACCTCAACTCCCTGTCACTCACAACTGCAGTGTACTCAGTCCCTACCACGACTCCCTGTCACTCACATCTGCAGTGTACTCAGTCCCTACGTCGACACCCTGTCACTCACAACTGCAGTGTACTCAGTCCGTACCTCCACTCCCTGTCACTCACAACTGTAGTGTACTCAATGCCTACCTCGACTCCCTGTCACTCACAACTGTAGTATACTCAATGCCTACCTCGACTCCCTGTGACTCACAACGTCAGTGTACTCAATGTCTACCTCGTCTCCCTGTCAATTCCAACTGCAGTATACTCAGTTCCTACCTCAACTCCCTGTCACTCACAACTGCAGTGTACTCAGTCCCTACCTCGACTTCCTGTCACTCACAACTGCAGTATACTCAGTTCCTACCTCAACTCCCTGTCAATTCCAACTGCAGTATACTCAATCCCTACGTCGACTCCCTGTCACACACAACTGCAGTGTACTCAGTCCCTAACTCGACACCCTGTCACTCACAACTGCCGTGTACTCAGTCCGTACCTCGACTCTCTGTCACTCACAACTGTAGTGTACTCAATGCCTACCTCGACTCCCTGTCAATTCCAGCTGCAGTGTACTCAGTCCCTACCTCGATTCCCTGTCACTCAAAACTGCAGTGTACTCAATGCCTACGTCGACTCCCTGTCACTCACAACTGCAGTGTACTCAGTACATACGTCGACTCCCTGTCACACACAACTGCAGTGTACTCAGTCCGTACCTCGACTCCCTGTCACTCACAACTGCAGTGTATTCAGTCTCTACCTCGACTCCCTGTTACACAACTGTAGTGTACTCAATGCCTACCTCGACTCCCTCTCCCTCACAACTGCAGTGTACTCAGTCCCTACCTCAACTCCCTGTCTCTCACAACTGCAGTTTACTCAGTCCCTACCTCGACTCCCTGTCACTCACAACTGCAGTGTATTCAATACCTACCTAGATTCCCTGTCACTCACAACTGCAGTGTACTCAGTCCCTAGTTGACTCCCTGTCACTCGCAACTGCAGTGTACTGTCCCTACCTCGACTCCCTGTCACTCACAACTGTCGTGTACTCAATGCCTACTTCGACTCCCTGTCACTCACAACTGCTGTGTGCTCAGTCCCTACCTCGACTCCCTGTCACTCACAACTGCAGTGTACTCAGTCCCTACCTCGACTCCCTGTCACTCACAAATACCGTGTACTCAGTCCCTACCTCGACTCCCTGTCACTCACAACTGCAGTGTACTCAGTCCCTACCTCGACTCCCTGTCACTCACAACTGCAGTGTATTCAATACCTACCTCGACTCTCTGTCACTCACAACTGCAGTGTACTCAGTCCCTACCTCGGCTCCCTGTCACTCACAACTGCAGTGTACTCAGACCCTACCTCGACTCCCTGTCACTCTCAACTGTAGTGTACTCAATGCCAACCTCGACTCCCTGTCACTCACAACTGCAGTGTACTCAGTCCCTACCTCAACTCCCTGTCACTCACAACTGCAGTGTACTCAGTCCCTACCTCGACTCCCTGTCACTCACAACTGCAGTGTACTCAGTCCCTACGTCGACTCCCTGTCACTCACAACTGCAGTGTACTCAGTCCCTACCTCGACACCCAGTCACTCACAACTGTAGTGTACTCAATGCCTACCTCGACTCCCTGTCACTCACAACTGCAGTGTACTCAGTCCCTACCTCAACTCCCTGTCACTCACAACTGCAGTGTACTCAGTCCCTACCTCGACACCCAGTCACTCACAACTGTAGTGTACTCAGTCCACACCTCAACTCCCTGTCACTCACAACTGCAGTGTACTCAGTCCCTACCTCAACTCCCTGTCACTCACAACTGCAGTGTACTCAGTCCCTACCTCGACACCCAGTCACTCACAACTGTAGTGTACTCAGTCCACACCTCAACTCCCAGTCACTCACAACTGCAGTGTACTCAGTCCACACCTCAACTCCCTGTCACTCACAACTGCAGTGTACTCAGTCCCTACCACGACTCCCTGTCACTCACATCTGCAGTGTACTCAGTCCCTACGTCGACACCCTGTCACTCACAACTGCAGTGTACTCAGTCCGTACCTCCACTCCCTGTCACTCACAACTGTAGTGTACTCAATGCCTACCTCGACTCCCTGTCACTCACAACTGTAGTATACTCAATGCCTACCTCGACTCCCTGTGACTCACAACGTCAGTGTACTCAATGTCTACCTCGTCTCCCTGTCAATTCCAACTGCAGTATACTCAGTTCCTGCCTCAACTCCCTGTCACTCACAACTGCAGTGTACTCAGTCCCAACCTCGACTCCCTGTCCCTCACAACTGTAGTGTTCTCAGTCCCAACCTCGACTCCCTGTCACTCACAACTGCAGTGTACTCAATCCCTACGTCGACTCCCTGTCACACACAACTGCAGTGTACTCAGTCCCTAACTCGACACCCTGTCACTCACAACTGCCGTGTACTCAGTCCGTACCTCGACTCTCTGTCACTCACAACTGTAGTGTACTCAATGCCTACCTCGACTCCCTGTCAATTCCAGCTGCAGTGTACTCAGTCCATACCTCGATTCCCTGTCACTCAGAACTGCAGTGTACTCAATGCCTACGTCGACTCCCTGTCACTCACAACTGCAGTGTACTCAGTACATACGTCGACTCCCTGTCACACACAACTGCAGTGTACTCAGTCCGTACCTCGACTCCCTGTCACTCACAACTGCAGTGTATTCAGTCTCTACCTCGACTCCCTGTTACACAACTGTAGTGTACTCAATGCCTACCTCGACTCCCTCTCCCTCACAACTGCAGTGTACTCAGTCCCTACCTCAACTCCCTGTCTCTCACAACTGCAGTTAACTCAGTCCCTACCTCGACTCCCTGTCACTCACAACTGCAGTGTATTCAATACCTACCTAGATTCCCTGTCACTCACAACTGCAGTGTACTCAGTCCCTAGTTGACTCCCTGTCACTCACAACTGCAGTGTACTGTCCCTACCTCGACTCCCTGTCACTCACAACTGTCGTGTACTCAATGCCTACTTCGACTCCCTGTCACTCACAACTGCTGTGTGCTCAGTCCCTACCTCGACTCCCTGTCACTCACAACTGCAGTGTACTCAGTCCCTACCTCGACTCCCTGTCACTCACAAATACCGTGTACTCAGTCCCTACCTCGACTCCCTGTCACTCACAACTGCAGTGTACTCAGTCCCTACCTCGACTCCCTGTCACTCACAACTGCAGTGTATTCAATACCTACCTCGACTCTCTGTCACTCACAACTGCAGTGTACTCAGTCCCTACCTCGGCTCCCTGTCACTCACAACTGCAGTGTACTCAGTCCCTACCTCGACTCCCTGTCACTCACAACTGCAGTGTACTCAGTCCCTACCTCGACTCCCTGTCACTCACAACTGCAGTGTACTCAGTCCCTACGTCGACTCCCTGTCACTCACAACTGCAGTGTACTCAGTCCCTACCTCGACACCCAGTCACTCACAACTGCAGTGAACTCAGTCCCTACCTCGACTCCCTGTCACTCACAACTGCAGTGTACTCAGTCCCTACCTCGACTCCCTGTCACTCACAACTGCAGTGTACTCAGTCCCTACGTCGACTCCCTGTCACTCACAACTGCAGGGTACTCAGTCCCTACCTCGACACCCAGTCACTCACAACTGTAGTGTACTCAGTCCACACCTCAACTCCCTGTCACTCACAACTGCAGTGTACTCAGTCCCTACATCAACTCCCTGTCACTCACAACTGCAGTGTACTCAGTCCCTACCTCGACACCCAGTCACTCACAACTGTAGTGTACTCAGTCCACACCTCAACTCCCTGTCACTCACAACTGCAGTGTACTCAGTCCCTACCTCAACTCCCTGTCACTCACAACTGCAGTGTACTCAGTCCCTACCTCGACACCCAGTCACTCACAACTGTAGTGTACTCAGTCCACACCTCAACTCCCTGTCACTCACAACTGCAGTGTACTCAGTCCCTACCACGACTCCCTGTCACTCACATCTGCAGTGTACTCAGTCCCTACGTCGACACCCTGTCACTCACAACTGCAGTGTACTCAGTCCGTACCTCCACTCCCTGTCACTCACAACTGTAGTGTACTCAATGCCTACCTCGACTCCCTGTCACTCACAACTGTAGTATACTCAATGCCTACCTCGACTCCCTGTGACTCACAACGTCAGTGTACTCAATGTCTACCTCGTCTCCCTGTCAATTCCAACTGCAGTATACTCAGTTCCTGCCTCAACTCCCTGTCACTCACAACTGCAGTGTACTCAGTCCCAACCTCGACTCCCTGTCCCTCACAACTGTAGTGTTCTCAGTCCCAACCTCGACTCCCTGTCACTCACAACTGCAGTGTACTCAATCCCTACGTCGACTCCCTGTCACACACAACTGCAGTGTACTCAGTCCCTAACTCGACACCCTGTCACTCACAACTGCCGTGTACTCAGTCCGTACCTCGACTCTCTGTCACTCACAACTGTAGTGTACTCAATGCCTACCTCGACTCCCTGTCAATTCCAGCTGCAGTGTACTCAGTCCATACCTCGATTCCCTGTCACTCAGAACTGCAGTGTACTCAATGCCTACGTCGACTCCCTGTCACTCACAACTGCAGTGTACTCAGTACATACGTCGACTCCCTGTCACACACAACTGCAGTGTACTCAGTCCGTACCTCGACTCCCTGTCACTCACAACTGCAGTGTATTCAGTCTCTACCTCGACTCCCTGTTACACAACTGTAGTGTACTCAATGCCTACCTCGACTCCCTCTCCCTCACAACTGCAGTGTACTCAGTCCCTACCTCAACTCCCTGTCTCTCACAACTGCAGTTTACTCAGTCCCTACCTCGACTCCCTGTCACTCACAACTGCAGTGTATTCAATACCTACCTAGATTCCCTGTCACTCACAACTGCAGTGTACTCAGTCCCTAGTTGACTCCCTGTCACTCACAACTGCAGTGTACTGTCCCTACCTCGACTCCCTGTCACTCACAACTGTCGTGTACTCAATGCCTACTTCGACTCCCTGTCACTCACAACTGCTGTGTGCTCAGTCCCTACCTCGACTCCCTGTCACTCACAACTGCAGTGTACTCAGTCCCTACCTCGACTCCCTGTCACTCACAAATACCGTGTACTCAGTCCCTACCTCGACTCCCTGTCACTCACAACTGCAGTGTACTCAGTCCCTACCTCGACTCCCTGTCACTCACAACTGCAGTGTATTCAATACCTACCTCGACTCTCTGTCACTCACAACTGCAGTGTACTCGGTCCCTACCTCGACTCCCTGTCACTCACAACTGCAGTGTACTCAGACCCTACCTCGACTCCCTGTCACTCTCAACTGTAGTGTACTCAATGCCAACCTCGACTCCCTGTCACTCACAACTGCAGTGTACTCAGTCCCTACCTCGGCTCCCTGTCACTCACAACTGCAGTGTACTCAGACCCTACCTCGACTCCCTGTCACTCTCAACTGTAGTGTACTCAATGCCAACCTCGACTCCCTGTCACTCACAACTGCAGTGTACTCAGTCCCTACCTCAACTCCCTGTCACTCACAACTGCAGTGTACTCAGTCCCTACCTCGACTCCCTGTCACTCACAACTGCAGTGTACTCAGTCCCTAACGCGACACCCTGTCACTCACAACTGCAGTGTACTCAGTCCCTACCTCGACACCCAGTCACTCACAACTGTAGTGTACTCAGTCCACACCTCAACTCCCTGTCACTCACAACTGCAGTGTACTCAGTCCCTAACTCAACTCCCTGTCACTCACAACTGCAGTGTACTCAGTCCCTACCTCGACACCCAGTCACTCACAACTGTAGTGTACTCAGTCCACACCTCAACTCCCTGTCACTCACAACTGCAGTGTACTCAGTCCCTACCTCAACTCCCTGTCACTCACAACTGCAGTGTACTCAGTCCCTACCTCGACACCCAGTCACTCACAACCGTAGTGTACTCAGTCCACACCTCAACTCCCTGTCACTCACAACTGCAGTGTACTCTGTCCCTACCACGACTCCCTGTCACTCACATCTGCAGTGTACTCAGTCCCTACGTCGACACCCTGTCACTCACAACTGCAGTGTACTCAGTCCGTACCTCCACTCCCTGTCACACACAACTGTAGTGTACTCAATGCCTACCTCGACTCCCTGTCACTCACAACTGTAGTATACTCAATGCCTACCTCGACTCCCTGTGACTCACAACGTCAGTGTACTCAATGTCTACCTCGTCTCCCTGTCAATTCCAACTGCAGTATACTCAGTTCCTGCCTCAACTCCCTGTCACTCACAACTGCAGTGTACTCAGTCCCTACCTCGACTCCCTGTCCCTCACAACTGTAGTGTTCTCAGTCCCAACCTCGACTCCCTGTCACTCACAACTGCAGTGTACTCAATCCCTACGTCGACTCCCTGTCACACACAACTGCAGTGTACTCAGTCCCTAACTCGACACCCTGTCACTCAGAACTGCCGTGTACTCAGTCCGTACCTCGACTCTCTGTCACTCACAACTGTAGTGTACTCAATGCCTACCTCGACTCCCTGTCAATTCCAGCTGCAGTGTACTCAGTCCCTACCTCGATTCCCTGTCACTCAGAACTGCAGTGTACTCAATGCCTACGTCGACTCCCTGTCACTCACAACTGCAGTGTACTCAGTACATACGTCGACTCCCTGTCACACACAACTGCAGTGTACTCAGTCCGTACCTCGACTCCCTGTCACTCACAACTGCAGTGTATTCAGTCTCTACCTCGACTCCCTGTTACACAACTGTAGTGTACTCAATGCCTACCTCGACTCCCTCTCCCTCACAACTGCAGTGTACTCAGTCCCTACCTCAACTCCCTGTCTCTCACAACTGCAGTTTACTCAGTCCCTACCTCGACTCCCTGTCACTCACAACTGCAGTGTATTCAATACCTACCTAGATTCCCTGTCACTCACAACTGCAGTGTACTCAGTCCCTAGTTGACTCCCTGTCACTCACAACTGCAGTGTACTGTCCCTACCTCGACTCCCTGTCACTCACAACTGTCGTGTACTCAATGCCTACTTCGACTCCCTCTCACTCACAACTGCTGTGTGCTCGGTCCACACCTCGACTCCCTGTCACTCACAAATACCGTGTACTCAGTCCCTACCTCGACTCCCTGTCACTCACAACTGCAGTGTACTCAGTCCCTACCTCGACTCCCTGTCACTCACAACTGCAGTGTATTCAATACCTACCTCGACTCTCTGTCACTCACAACTGCAGTATACTCGGTCCCTACCTCGACTCCCTGTCACTCACAACTGCAGTGTACTCAGTCGCTACCTCGACTCCCTGTCACTCACACCTGCAGTGTACTCAGTCCCTAACTCGACACCCTGTCACTCACAACTGCAGTGTATTCAGTCTTTACCTCGACTCCCTGTCACACAACTGTGGTGTACTCAATGCCTACCTCGAATCCCTGTCACTCACAACTGTAGTGTAATCAGTCCCTACCTCGACTCCCTGTCACTCACAACTGCAGTGTACTCAGTCCCTACCTCAACTCCCTGTCACTCACAACTGCAGTGTATTCAGTCTATACATCGACTCCCTGTCACTCACAACTGCAGTGTATTCAGTCTCTACCTCGAATCCCTGTCACACAACTGCAGTGTACTCAATGCCTACCTCGAATCCCTGTCACTCACAACTGCAGCGTACTCAGTCCCTACCTCAACTCCCTGTCACTCACAACTGCAGTGTACTCAGTCCCTACCTCGACTCCCTGTCACTCACAACTGCAGTGTAATCAGTCTCTACCTCGACTCCCTGTCAATCACAACTGTAGTGTTCTCAGTCCCGACCTCGACTCCCTGTCACTCACAACTGCAGTGTATTCAATAACTACCTCAACTCCCTGTCACTCACAAATGCAGTTCACTCAGTCCCTACCTCGACTCCCTGTCACTCACAACTGCAGTGTACTCAGTCCCTACCTCAACACCCTGTCACTCACAACTGCAGTGTACTCAGTCCACACCTCAACTCCCTGTCACTCACAACTGCAGTGTACTCAGTCCCTACCACGACTCCCTGTCACTCACATCTGCAGTGTACTCAGTCCCTACGTCGACACCCTGTCACTCACAACTGCAGTGTACTCAGTCCGTACCTCCACTCCCTGTCACTCACAACTGTAGTGTACTCAATGCCTACCTCGACTCCCTGTCACTCACAACTGTAGTATACTCAATGCCTACCTCGACTCCCTGTGACTCACAACTGCAGCGTACTCAGTCCCAACCTCGACTCCCTGTCACTCACAAATACCGTGTACTCAGTCCCTACCTCGACTCCCTGTCACTCACAACTGCAGTGTACTCAGACCCTACCTCGACTCCCTGTCACTCTCAACTGTAGTGTACTCAATGCCAACCTCGACTCCCTGTCACTCACAACTGCAGTGTACTCAGTCCCTACCTCAACTCCCTGTCACTCACAACTGCAGTGAACTCAGTCCCTACCTCGACTCCCTGTCACTCACAACTGCAGTGTACTCAGTCCCTACGTCGACTCCCTGTCACTCACAACTGCAGTGTACTCAGTCCCTAACGCGACACCCTGTCACTCACAACTGCAGTGTACTCAGTCCCTACCTCGACACCCAGTCACTCACAACTGTAGTGTACTCAGTCCCTACCTCAACTCCCTGTCACTCACAACTGCAGTGTACTCAGTCCCTACCTCGACACCCAGTCACTCACAACTGTAGTGTACTCAGTCCACACCTCAACTCCCTGTCACTCACAACTGCAGTGTACTCAGTCCCTACCTCAACTCCCTGTCACTCACAACTGCAGTGTACTCAGTCCCTACCTCGACACCCAGTCACTCACAACTGTAGTGTACTCAGTCCACACATCAACTCCCTGTCACTCACAACTGCAGTGTACTCAGTCCCTACCACGACTCCCTGTCACTCACATCTGCAGTGTACTCAGTCCCTACGTCGACACCCTGTCACTCACAACTGCAGTGTACTCAGTCCGTACCTCCACTCCCTGTCACTCACAACTGTAGTGTACTCAATGCCTACCTCGACTCCCTGTCACTCACAATTGTAGTATACTCAATGCCTACCTCGACTCCCTGTGACTCACAACGTCAGTGTACTCAATGTCTACCTCGTCTCCCTGTCAATTCCAACTGCAGTATACTCAGTTCCTGCCTCAACTCCTTTTCACTCACAACTGCAGTGTACTCAGTCCCTACCTCGACTCCCTGTCCCTCACAACTGTAGTGTTCTCAGTCCCAACCTCGACTCCCTGTCACTCACAACTGCAGTGTACTCAATCCCTACGTCGACTCCCTGTCACACACAACTGCAGTGTACTCAGTCCCTAACTCGACACCCTGTCACTCACAACTGCCGTGTACTCAGTCCGTACCTCGACTCTCTGTCACTCACAACTGTAGTGTACTCAATGCCTACCTCGACTCCCTGTCAATTCCAGCTGCAGTGTACTCAGTCCCTACCTCGATTCCCTGTCACTCAGAACTGCAGTGTACTCAATGCCTACGTCGACTCCCTGTCACTCACAACTGCAGTGTATTCAGTCTCTACCTCGAATCCCTGTCACACAACTGCAGTGTACTCAATGCCTACCTCGAATCCCTGTCACTCACAACTGCAGTGTACTCAGTCCCTACCTCAACTCCCTGTCACTCACAACTGCAGTGTTCTCAGTCCCGACCTCGACTCCCTGTCACTCACAACTGCAGTGTATTTAATACCTACCTCAACCCCCTGTCACTCACAACTGCAGTGTTCTCAGTCCCGACCTCGACTCCCTGTCACACTCAACTGCAGTGTACTCAGTCCACACCTCGACTCCCTGTCACTCACAAATGCAGTGTACTCATTCGCTACCTCGACTCCCTGTCACTCACAACTGCAGTGTACTCAGTCCCTAACTTGACTCCCTGTCACTCACAACTGCAGTGTACTGTCCCTACCCCGAATCCCTGTCACTCACAACTGTCGTGTACTCAATGCCTACTTCGACTCCCTGTCACTCACAACTGATGTGTACTCAGTCCCTACCTCGACTCCCTGTCACTCACAACTGCAGTGTACTCAGTCCCTACCTCGACTCCCTCACTCACAACTGCAGTGTACTCAGTCCCTACCTCAACTCCCTGTCACTCACAACTGCAGTGTACTCAGTCCCTACCTCGACACCCAGTCACACACAACTGCAGTGTACTCAGTCCGTACCTCGACTCCCTGTCACTCACAACTGCAGTGTATTCAGTCTCTACCTCGACTCCCTGTTACACAACTGTAGTGTACTCAATGCCTACCTCGACTCCCTCTCCCTCACAACTGCAGTGTACTCAGTCCCTACCTCAACTCCCTGTCTCTCACAACTGCAGTTTACTCAGTCCCTACCTCGACTCCCTGTCACTCACAACTGCAGTGTATTCAATACCTACCTAGATTCCCTGTCACTCACAACTGCAGTGTACTCAGTCCCTAGTTGACTCCCTGTCACTCACAACTGCAGTGTACTGTCCCTACCTCGACTCCCTGTCACTCTCAACTGTAGTGTACTCAATGCCAACCTCGACTCCCTGTCACTCACAACTGCAGTGTACTCAGTCCCTACCTCGACTCCCTGTCACTCACAACTGCAGTGTACTCAGTCCCTACCTCGACTCCCTGTCACTCACAACTGCAGTGTAACCAACCTCTACCTCGAATCCCTGTCACTCACAACTGTAGTGTTCTCAGTCCCTACCTCGACTCCCTGTCACTCACAACTGCAGTGTATTCAATACCTACCTCGACTCCCTGTCACTCACAACTGTAGTGTACTCAGTCCCTACCTCGACACCCAGTCACTCACAACTGTAGTGTACTCAATCCACACCTCAACTCCCTGTCACTCACAACTGCAGTGTACTCAGTCCCTAACTCGACTCCCTCTCACTCACAACTGCAGTGTACTCAGACCCTAACTCGACTCCCTCTCACTCACAACTGCATTGCACTCAGTAGCTACCTCGACTCCATGTCATTCACAACTGCAGTGTACTCAATCCCTACGTCGACTCCCTGTCACACACAACTGCAGTGTATTCAGTCTCTACCTCGACTCCCTGTCACTCACAACTGCAGTGTACTCAGTCCCTTCCTCGACTCCCTGTCACACACAACTGCAGTGTATTCAGTCTCTACCTCGACTCTCTGTCACACAACTGCAGTGTACTCAATCCCTACCTCGAATCCCTGTCACTCACAACTGCAGCGTACTCAGACCCTACCTCAACTCCCTGTCACTCACAACTGCAGTGTATTCAATACCTACCTCAACTCCCTGTCACTCACAAATGCAGTTCACTCAGTCCCTACCTCGACTCCCTGTCACTCACAACTGCAAGTACTCAGTCCCTACCTCAACTCCCTGTCACTCACAACTGCAGTGTACTCAGTCCCTACCTCGACACCCAGTCACTCACAACTGTAGTGTACTCAGTCCACACCTCAACTCCCTGTCACTCACAACTGCAGTGTACTCAGTCCCTACCACGACTCCCTGTCACTCACATCTGCAGTGTACTCAGTCCCTACGTCGACACCCTGTCACTCACAACTGCAGTGTACTCAGTCCGTACCTCCACTCCCTGTCACTCACAACTGTAGTGTACTCAATGCCTACCTCGACTCCCTGTCACTCACAACTGTAGTATACTCAATGCCTACCTCGACTCCCTGTGACTCACAACGTCAGTGTACTCAATGTCTACCTCGTCTCCCTGTCAATTCCAACTGCAGTATACTCAGTTTCTACCTCAACTCCCTGTCACTCACAACTGCAGTGTACTCAGTCCCTACCTCGACTCCCTGTCACTCACAACTGCAGTATACTCAGTTCCTACCTCAACTCCCTGTCAATTCCAACTGCAGTATACTCAATCCCTACGTCGACTCCCTGTCACACACAACTGCAGTGTACTCAGTCCCTAACTCGACACCCTGTCACTCACAACTGCCGTGTACTCAGTCCGTACCTCGACTCTCTGTCACTCACAACTGTAGTGTACTCAATGCCTACCTCGACTCCCTGTCAATTCCAGCTGCAGTGTACTCAGTCCCTACCTCGATTCCCTGTCACTCAGAACTGCAGTGTACTCAATGCCTACGTCGACTCCCTGTCACTCACAACTGCAGTGTACTCAGTACATACGTCGACTCCCTGTCACACACAACTGCAGTGTACTCAGTCCGTACCTCGACTCCCTGTCACTCACAACTGCAGTGTATTCAGTCTCTACCTCGACTCCCTGTTACACAACTGTAGTGTACTCAATGCCTACCTCGACTCCCTCTCCCTCACAACTGCAGTGTACTCAGTCCCTACCTCAACTCCCTGTCTCTCACAACTGCAGTTTACTCAGTCCCTACCTCGACTCCCTGTCACTCACAACTGCAGTGTATTCAATACCTACCTAGATTCCCTGTCACTCACAACTGCAGTGTACTCAGTCCCTAGTTGACTCCCTGTCACTCGCAACTGCAGTGTACTGTCCCTACCTCGACTCCCTGTCACTCACAACTGTCGTGTACTCAATGCCTACTTCGACTCCCTGTCACTCACAACTGCTGTGTGCTCAGTCCCTACCTCGACTCCCTGTCACTCACAACTGCAGTGTACTCAGTCCCTACCTCGACTCCCTGTCACTCACAAATACCGTGTACTCAGTCCCTACCTCGACTCCCTGTCACTCACAACTGCAGTGTACTCAGTCCCTACCTCGACTCCCTGTCACTCACAACTGCAGTGTATTCAATACCTACCTCGACTCTCTGTCACTCACAACTGCAGTGTACTCAGTCCCTACCTCGGCTCCCTGTCACTCACAACTGCAGTGTACTCAGACCCTACCTCGACTCCCTGTCACTCTCAACTGTAGTGTACTCAATGCCAACCTCGACTCCCTGTCACTCACAACTGCAGTGTACTCAGTCCCTACCTCAACTCCCTGTCACTCACAACTGCACTGTACTCAGTCCCTACCTCGACTCCCTGTCACTCACAACTGCAGTGTACTCAGTCCCTACGTCGACTCCCTGTCACTCACAACTGCAGTGTACTCAGTCCCTACCTCGACACCCAGTCACTCACAACTGCCGTGTACTCAGTCCCTACCTCGACTCCCTGTCACTCACAACTGCAGTGTACTCAGTCCCTACCTCAACTCCCTGTCACTCACAACTGCAGTGTACTCAGTCCCTACCTCGACACCCAGTCACTCACAACTGTAGTGTACTCAGTCCACACCTCAACTCCCTGTCACTCACAACTGCAGTGTACTCAGTCCCTACCACGACTCCCTGTCACTCACATCTGCAGTGTACTCAGTCCCTACGTCGACACCCTGTCACTCACAACTGCAGTGTACTCAGTCCGTACCTCCACTCCCTGTCACTCACAACTGTAGTGTACTCAATGCCTACCTCGACTCCCTGTCACTCACAACTGTAGTATACTCAATGCCTACCTCGACTCACTGTGACTCACAACGTCAGTGTACTCAATGTCTACCTCGTCTCCCTGTCAATTCCAACTGCAGTATACTCAGTTCCTGCCTCAACTCCCTGTCACTCACAACTGCAGTGTACTCAGTCCCAACCTCGACTCCCTGTCCCTCACAACTGTAGTGTTCTCAGTCCCAACCTCGACTCCCTGTCACTCACAACTGCAGTGTACTCAATCGCTACGTCGACTCCCTGTCACTCACAACTGCCGTGTACTCAGTCCGTACCTCGACTCTCTGTCACTCACAACTGTAGTGTACTCAATGCCTACCTCGACTCCCTGTCAATTCCAGCTGCAGTGTACTCAGTCCATACCTCGATTCCCTGTCACTCAGAACTGCAGTGTACTCAATGCCTACGTCGACTCCCTGTCACTCACAACTGCAGTGTACTCAGTACATACGTCGACTCCCTGTCACACACAACTGCAGTGTACTCAGTCCGTACCTCGACTCCCTGTCACTCACAACTGCAGTGTATTCAGTCTCTACCTCGACTCCCTGTTACACAACTGTAGTGTACTCAATGCCTACCTCGACTCCCTCTCCCTCACAACTGCAGTGTACTCAGTCCCTACCTAGATTCCCTGTCACTCACAACTGCAGTGTATTCAATACCTACCTAGATTCCCTGTCACTCACAACTGCAGTGTACTCAGTCCCTAGTTGACTCCCTGTCACTCACAACTGCAGTGTACTGTCCCTACCTCGACTCCCTGTCACTCACAACTGTCGTGTACTCAATGCCTACTTCGATTCCCTGTCACTCACAACTGCTGTGTGCTCAGTCCCTACCTCGACTCCCTGTCACTCACAACTGCAGTGTACTCAGTCCCTACCTCGACTCCCTGTCACTCACAAATACCGTGTACTCAGTCCCTACCTCGACTCCCTGTCACTCACAACTGCAGTGTACTCAGTCCCTACCTCGACTCCCTGTCACTCACAACTGCAGTGTATTCAATACCTACCTCGACTCTCTGTCACTCACAACTGCAGTGTACTCAGTCCCTACTTCGGCTCCCTGTCACTCACAACTGCAGTGTACTCAGACCCTACCTCGACTCCCTGTCACTCTCAACTGTAGTGTACTCAATGCCAACCTCGACTCCCTGTCACTCACAACTGCAGTGTACTCAGTCCCTACCTCAACTCCCTGTCACTCACAACTGCAGTGTACTCAGTCCCTACCTCGACTCCCTGTCACTCACAACTGCAGTGTACTCAGTCCCTACGTCGACTCCCTGTCACACACAACTGCAGTGTACTCAGTCCCTAACGCGACACCCTGTCACTCACAACTGCAGTGTACTCAGTCCCTACCTCGACACCCAGTCACTCACAACTGTAGTGTACTCAGTCCACACCTCAACTCCCTGTCACTCACAACTGCAGTGTACTCAGTCCCTACCTCGAATCCCTGTCACTCACAACTGCAGCGTACTCAGTCCCTACCTCAACTCCCTGTCACTCACAACTGTAGTGTTCTCAGTCCCGACCTCGACTCCCTGTCACTCACAACTGCAGTGTATTCAATACCTACCTCAACTCCCCGTCACTCACAAATGCAGTTCACTCAGTCCCTACCTCGACTCCCTGTCACTCACAACTGCAGTGTACTCAGTCCCTACCTCGTCACCCAGTCACTCACAACTGTAGTGTACTCAGTCCACACCTGAACTCCCTGTCACTCACAACTGCAGTGTACTCAGTCCCTACCACGACTCCCTGTCACTCACATCTGCAGTGTACTCAGTCCCTACGTCGACACCCTGTCACTCACAACTGCAGTGTACTCAGTCCGTACCTCCACTACCCTGTCACTCACAACTGTAGTGTACTCAATGCCTACCTCGACTCCCTGTCACTGGCAACTGTAGTATACTCAATGCCTACCTCGACTCCCTGTGACTCACAACGTCAGTGTATTCAATGTCTACCTCGTCTCCCTGTCAATTCCAACTGCAGTATATTTCAGTTCCTGCCTCAACTCCTGTCACTCACAACTGCAGTGTATTCAATACCTACCTCGACTCCCTGTCACTCGCAACTGCAGTGTACTCAGTCCCTACCTCGGCTCCCTGTCACTCACAACTGCAGTGTACTCAGACCCTACCTCGACTCCCTGTCACTCTCAACTGTAGTGTACTCAATGCCAACCTCGACTCCCTGTCACTCACAACTGCAGTGTACTCAGTCCCTACCTCAACTCCCTGTCACTCACAACTGCAGTGTACTCAGTCCCTACCTCGACTCCCTGTCACTCACAACTGCAGTGTATTCAATACCTACCTCGACTCCCTGTCACTCACAACTGCAGTGTACTCAGTCCCTAACTCGACACCCTGTCACTCACAACTGCAGTGTATTCAGTCTTTACCTCGACTCCCTGTCACACAACTGTGGTGTACTCAATGCCTACCTCGAATCCCTGTCACTCACAACTGTAGTGTACTCAGTCCCTACCTCGACTCCCTGTCATTCACAACTGCAGTGTACTCAGTCCCTACCTCAACTCCCTGTCACTCACAACTGCAGTGTATTCAGTCTCTACCTCGACTCCCTGTCACTCACAACTGAAGAGTATTCAGTCTCTACCTCGACTCCCTGTCACTCACAACTGCAGTGTATTCAGTCTCTACCTCAAATCCTTGTCACACAACTGCAGTGTACTCATGCCTACCTCGAATCCTGTCACTCACAACTGCAGCGTACTCAGTCCCTACCTCAAATCCCTGTCACTCACAACTGCAGCGTACTCAGTCCCTACCTCAACTCCCTGTCACTCACAACTGCAGTGTACTCAGTCCCTACCTCGACTCCCTGTCACTCACACTGCAGTGTAATCAGTCTCTACCTCGACTCCCTGTCATCTTCACAAACTGCAGTGTACTCAGTCCCTACCTCGAATCCCTGTCACTCACAACTGCACGCGTACTCAGTCCCTACCTCAACTCCCTGTCACTCACAACTGTAGTGTTTCTCAGTCCGACCTCGACTCCCTGTCACTCACAACTGCAGTGTATTGCAATACCTACCTCAACTCCCGTCACTCACAAATGCAGTTCACTCAGTCCCTACTCGACTCCCTGTCACTCACAACTGCAGTGTACTCAGTCCCTACCTCAACACCCTGTCACTCACAACTGCAGTGTACTCAGTCCCTACCTCGACACCCAGTCACTCACAACTGTAGTGTACTCAGTCCACACCTGAACTCCCTGTCACTCACAACTGCAGTTGTACTCAGTCCCTACCACGACTCCCTGTCACTCACATCTGCAGTGTACTCAGTCCCTACGTCGACACCCTGTCACTCACAACTGCAGTGTACTCAGTCCCGTACCTCACTCCCTGTCACTCACAACTGTAGTGTACTCAAATGCCTACCTCGACTCCCTGTCACTGGCAACTGTAGTATACTCAATGCCTACCTCGACTCCCTGTGACTCACAACGTCAGTGTATTCAATGTCTACCTCGTCTCCCTGTCAATTCCAACTGCAGTATACTCAGTTCCTGCCTCAACTCCCTGTCACTCACAACTGCAGTGTACTCAGTCCCTACCTCGACTCCCTGTCCCTCACAACTGTAGTGTTCTCAGTCCAACCTCGACTCCCTGTCACTCACAACTGCAGTGTACTCAATCCCTACGTCGACTCCCTGTCACACACAACTGCAGTGTACTCAGTCCCTAAATCGACACCCTGTCACTCACAACTGCCGTGTACTCAGTCCGTACTCGACTCTCTGTCACTCACAACTGTAGTGTACTCAATGCCTACCTCGACTCCCTGTCAATTCCAGCTGCAGTGTACTCAGTCCCTACCTCGATTCCCTGTCACTCAGAACTGCAGTGTACTCAATGCCTACGTCGACTCCCTGTCACTCACAACTGCAGTGTACTCAGTACATACGTTTACTCCCTGTCACACACAACTGCAGTGTACTCAGTCCGTACCTCGACTCCCTGTCACTCACAACTGCAGTGTATTCAGTCTCTACCTCAACTCCCTGTTACACAACTGCAGTGTACTCAATGCCTACCTCGACTCCCTCTCCCTCACAACTGCAGTGTACTCAGTCCCTACCTCAACTCCCTGTCTCTCACAACTGCAGTTTACTCAGTCCCTACCTCGACTCCCTGTCACTCACAACTGCAGTGTATTCAATACCTACCTAGATTCCCTGTCACTCACAACTGCAGTGTACTCAGTCCCTAGTTGACTCCCTGTCACTCACAACTGCAGTGTACTGTCCCTACCTCGACTCCCTGTCACTCACAACTGTCGTGTACTCAATGCCTACTTCGACTCCCTGTCACTCACAACTGCTGTGTGCTCAGTCCACACCTCGACTCCCTGTCACTCACAAATACCGTGTACTCAGTCCCTACCTCGACTCCCTGTCACTCACAACTGCAGTGTACTCAGTCCCTACCTCGACTCCCTGTCACTCACAACTGCAGTGTATTCAATACCTACCTCGACTCTCTGTCACTCACAACTGCAGTGTACTCGGTCCCTACCTCGACTCCCTGTCACTCACAACTGCAGTGTACTCGGTCCCTACCTCGACTCCCTGTCACTCACAACTGCAGTGTACTCAGTCCCTACCTCGACTCCCTGTCACTCACAACTGCAGTGTACTCAGTCCCTACCTCGACACCCTGTCACTCACAACTGCAGTGTACTCAGTCCCTACCTCAACTCCCTGTCACTCACAACTGCAGTGTATTCAGTCTTTACCTCGACTCCCTGTCACACAACTGTGGTGTACTCAATGCCTACCTCGAATCCCTGTCACTCACAACTGTAGTGTACTCAGTCCCTACCTCGACTCCCTGTCACTCACAACTGCAGTGTACTCAGTCCCTACCTCAACTCCCTGTCACTCACAACTGCAGTGTATTCAGTCTCTACCTCGACTCCCTGTCACTCACAACTGCAGTGTATTCAGTCTCTACCTCGACTCCCTGTCACTCACAACTGCAGTGTATTCAGTCTCTACCTCGAATCCCTGTCACACAACTGCAGTGTACTCAATGCCTACCTCGAATCCCTGTCACTCACAACTGCAGCGTACTCAGTCCCTACCTCAACTCCCTGTCACTCACAACTGCAGTGTACTCAGTCCCTACCTCGACTCCCTGTCACTCACAACTGCAGTGTAATCAGTCTCTACCTCGAATCCCTGTCACTCACAACTGCAGCGTACTCAGTCCCTACCTCGACACCCAGTCACTCACAACTGTAGTGTACTCAGTCCACACCTGAACTCCCTGTCACTCACAACTGCAGTGTACTCAGTCCCTACCACGACTCCCTGTCACTCACATCTGCAGTGTACTCAGTCCCTACGTCGACACCCTGTCACTCACAACTGCAGTGTACTCAGTCCGTACCTCCACTCCCTGTCACTCACAACTGTAGTGTACTCAATGCCTACCTCGACTCCCTGTCACTCACAACTGTAGTATACTCAATGCCTACCTCGACTCCCTGTGACTCACAACTGCAGCGTACTCAGTCCCTACCTCGACTCCCTGTCACTCTCAACTGCAGTGTACTCAGTCCCTACCTTGACTCCCTGTCACTCACAACTGCAGTGTACTGTCCCTACCTCGAATCCCTGTCACTCACAACTGTCGTGTACTCAATTCCTACTTCGACTCCCTGTCACTCACAACTGCTGTGTACTCAGTCCACACCTCGACTCCCTGTCACTCACAAATGCCGTGTACTCAGTCCCTACCTCGACTCCCTGTCTCTCACAAATGCAGTGTACTCATTCGCTACCTCGACTCCCTGTCACTCACAACTGCAGTGTACTCAGTCCCTACCTTGACTCCCTGTCACTCACAACTGCAGTGTACTGTCCCTACCTCGAATCCCTGTCACTCACAACTGTCGTGTACTCAATGCCTACTTCGACTCCCTGTCACTCACAACTGCTGTGTACTAAGTCCACACCTCGACTCCCTGTCACTCACAAATGCCGTGTACTCAGTCCCTACCTCGACTCCCTGTCACTCACAACTGCAGTGTACTCAGTCCCTACCTCGACTCCCTCACTCACAACTGCAGTGTACTCAGTCCCTACCTCGACTCCCTGTCACTCACAACTGCAGTGTAACCAGTCTCTACCTCGACTCCCTGTCACTCACAACTGTAGTGTTCTCAGTCCCTACCTCGACTCCCTGTCACTCACAACTGCAGTGTATTGAATACCTACCTCGACTCCCTGTCACTCACAACTGCAGTGTACTCAGTCCCTACCTCGACACCCAGTCACTCACAGCTGTAGTGTACTCAGTCCACACCTCAACTCCCTGTCACTCAGAACTGCAGTGTACTCAGTCCCTAACTCGACTCCCTCTCACTCACAACTGCAGTGTACTCAGTCCCTAACTCGACTCATCCCACTCACAACTGCATTGCACTCAGTCGCTACCTCGACTCCATGTCATTCACAACTGCAGTGTACTCAATCCCTACGTCGACTCCCTGTCACACACAACTGCAGTGTATTCAGTCTCTACCTCGACTCTCTGTCACACAACTGCAGTGTACTCAATGCCTACGTCGACTCCCTGTCACACACAACTGCAGTGTACTCAGGCCCTACGTCGACTCCCTGTCACTCACAACTGCAGTGTACTCAGTACCTACGTCGACTCCCTGTCACACACAACTGCAGTGTACTCAATGCCTACCTCGACTCCCTCTGACTCACAACTGCAGCGTACTCAGTCCCTACCTTAACTCCCTGTCACTCACAACTGTAGTGTTCTCAGTCCCGACCTCGACTCCCTGTCACTCACAACTGCAGTGTATTCAATACCTACCTCAACTCCCTGTCACTCACAAATGCAGTTCACTCAGTCCCTACCTCGACTCCCTGTCACTCACAACTGCTGTGTACTCAGTCCCTACCTCAACACCCTGTCACTCACAACTGCAGTGTACTCAGTCCCTACCTCGACACCCAGTCACTCACAACTGTAGTGTACTCAGTCCACACCTCAACTCCCTGTCACTCACAACTGCAGTGTACTCAGTCCCTACCACGACTCCCTGTCACTCACATCTGCAGTGTACTCAGTCCCTACGTCGACACCCTGTCACTCACAACTGCAGTGTACTCAGTCCGTACCTCCACTCCCTGTCACTCACAACTGTAGTGTACTCAATGCCTACCTCGACTCCCTGTCACTCTCAACTGTAGTATACTCAATGCCTACCTCGACTCCCTGTGACTCACAACTGCAGCGTACTCAGTCCCTACCTCGACTCCCTGTCACTCTCAACTGCAGCGTACTCAGTCCCTACGTCGACTCCCTGTCACTCACAACTGCAGTGTACTCAGTACCTACGTCGACTCCCTGTCACACACAACTGCAGTGTACTCAATGCCTACCTCGACTCCCTCTGACTCACAACTGCAGCGTACTCAGTCCCTACCTCAACTCCCTGTCACTCACAACTGTAGTGTTCTCAGTCCCGACCTCGACTCCCTGTCACTCACAACTGCAGTGTATTCAATACCTACCTCAACTCCCTGTCACTCACAAATGCAGTTCACTCAGTCCCTACCTCCACTCCCTGTCACTCACAACTGCTGTGTACTCAGTCCCTACCTCAACACCCTGTCACTCACAACTGCAGTGTACTCAGTCCCTACCTCGACACCCAGTCACTCACAACTGTAGTGTACTCAGTCCACACCTCAACTCCCTGTCACTCACAACTGCAGTGTACTCAGTCCCTACCACGACTCCCTGTCACTCACATCTGCAGTGTACTCAGTCCCTACGTCGACACCCTGTCACTCACAACTGCAGTGTACTCAGTCCGTACCTCCACTCCCTGTCACTCACAACTGTAGTGTACTCAATGCCTACCTCGACTCCCTGTCACTCACAACTGTAGTATACTCAATGCCTACCTCGACTCCCTGTGACTCACAACTGCAGTGTACTCAGTCCCTAACTCGACTCCCTGTCACTCTCAACTGCAGTGTACTCAGTCCCTACCTTGACTCCCTGTCACTCACAACTGCAGTGTACTGTCCCTACCTCGAATCCCTGTCACTCACAACTGTCGTGTACTCAATTCCTACTTCGACTCCCTGTCACTCACAACTGCTGTGTACTCAGTCCACACCTCGACTCCCTGTCTCTCACAAATGCAGTGTACTCATTCGCTACCTCGACTCCCTGTCACTCACAACTGCAGTGTACTCAGTCCCTACCTTGACTCCCTGTCACTCACAACTGCAGTGTACTGTCCCTACCTCGAATCCCTGTCACTCACAACTGTCGTGTACTCAATGCCTACTTCGACTCCCTGTCACTCACAACTGCTGTGAACTAAGTCCACACCTCGACTCCCTGTCACTCACAAATGCCGTGTACTCAGTCCCTACCTCGACTCCCTGTCACTCACAACTGCAGTGTACTCAGTCCCTACCTCGACTCCCTCACTCACAACTGCAGTGTACTCAGTCCCTACCTCGACTCCCTGTCACTCACAACTGCAGTGTAACCAGTCTCTACCTCGACTCCCTGTCACTCACAACTGTAGTGTTCTCAGTCCCTACCTCGACTCCCTGTCACTCACAACTGCAGTGTATTCAATACCTACCTCGACTCCCTGTCACTCACAACTGCAGTGTACTCAGTCCCTACCTCGACACCCAGTCACTCACAACTGTAGTGTACTCAGTCCACACCTCAACTCCCTGTCACTCAGAACTGCAGTGTACTCAGTCCCTAACTCGACTCCCTCTCACTCACAACTGCAGTGTACTCAGTCCCTAACTCGACTCATCCCACTCACAACTGCATTGCACTCAGTCGCTACCTCGACTCCATGTCATTCACAACTGCAGTGTACTCAATCCCTACGTCGACTCCCTGTCACACACAACTGCAGTGTATTCAGTCTCTACCTCGACTCTCTGTCACAAAACTGCAGTGTACTCAGTCCCTACCTCGACTCCCTGTCACACAACTGTAGTGTACTCAATACCTACCTCGACTCCCTCTCACTCACAACTGCAGCGTACTCAGTCCCTACCACGACTCCCTGTCATTCACAACTGCAGTGTACTCAGTCCCTACCTCAACTCCCAGTCTCTCACAACTGCAGTGTACTCAGTCCCAACCTCGACTCCCTGTCACTCCAAACTGCAGTGTAATCAGTCCCTACCTCGACTCCCTGTCACTCACAACTGCAGTGTATTCAATACTTACATCGACACCCTGTCACTCCAAACTGCAGTGTACTCAGTCCCTACCTCGACTCCCTGGCACTCACAACTGTAGTGTTCTCAGACCCTACTTCGACTCCCTGTCACTCACAACTGCAGTGTACTCAGTCCCTACCTCGACTCCCTGGCACTCACAACTGTAGTGTTCTCAGACCCTACGTCGACTCCCTGTCACTCACAACTGCAGTGTACTCAGTCCCTAACTCGATACCCTGTCACTCACAACTGCAGTGTACTCAGTCCACACCTCGACTCCCTGTCACTCACAACTGCAGTGTACTCAGTCCCTTCCTCGACTCCCTGTCACTCACAACTGCAGTGTACTCAGTCCGTACCTCGACTCCCTGTCACTCACAACTGCAGTGTACTCAGTCCCTACCTCAACTCCCTGTCACTCACAACTGCAGTGTACTCAGTCCCTACCTCGACTCCCTGTCACTCACAGTTGCAGTGTACTCAGTCCCTACCTCTACTCCCTGTCACTCACAACTGCAGTGTACTCAGTCCCTACCTCGACTCCCTGTCACTCACAGTTGCAGTGTACTCAGTCCCTAACTCGACACCCTGTCACTCACAACTGCAGTGAATTCAGTCTTTACCTCGACTCCCTTTCACACAACTGTGGTGTACTCAATCCCTACCTCGAATCCCTGTCACTCACAACTGCAGCGTACTCAGACCCTACCTCAACTCCCTGTCACTCACAACTGCAGTGTATTCAATACCTACCTCAACTCCCTGTCACTCACAAATGCAGTTCACTCAGTCCCTACCTCGACTCCCTGTCACTCACAACTGCAGTGTACTCAGTCCCTACCTCAACTCCCTGTCACTCACAACTGCAGTGTACTCAGTCCCTACCTCGACACCCAGTCACTCACAACTGTAGTGTACTCAGTCCACACCTCAACTCCCTGTCACTCACAACTGCAGTGTATTCAATACTTACCTCGACACCCTGTCACTCCAAACTGCAGTGTATTCAATACTTACCTCGACACCCTGTCACTCACAACTGCAGTGTATTCAATACTTACCTCGACTCCCTGTCACTCACAACTGCAGTGTACTCAGTCCATACCTCCACTCCCTGTCACTCACAACTGCCGTGTACTCAGTCACTACCTCGACTCCCTGTCACTCACAACTGTAGTGTACTCAGTCGACACCTCGACTCCCTGTCACTCACTACTGCATTGTACTCAGTCCCTACGTCGACTCCCTGTCACTCACAACTGCAGTGTACTCAGTCCCTTCCTCGACTCCCTGTCACTCACAACTGCAGTGTACTCAGTCCCTAACTCAACACCCTGTCACTCACAACTGCCGTGTACTCAGTCCCTACGTCGACTCCCTGTCACACACAGCTGCAGTGAACTCAGTCCCTTCCTCGACTCCCTGTCACTCAGAACTGCAGTGTACTCAGTCCCTACCTCGACTCCCTGTCACTCACAGTTGCAGTGTACTCAGTCCCTACCTCGACTCCCTGTCACTCACAACGGCAGTGTACTCAGTCCCTACCTCGACTCCCTGTCACTCACAGTTGCAGTGTACTCAGTCCCTAACTCGACACCCTGTCACTCACAACTGCAGTGTATTCAATACCTACCTCAACTCCCTGTCACTCACAAATGCAGTTCACTCAGTCCCTACCTCGACTCCCTGTCACTCACAACTGCAGTGTACTCAGTCCCTACGTCAACTCCCTGTCACTCACAACTGCAGTGTACTCAGTCCCTACTTCGACACCCAGTCACTCACAACTGTAGTGTACTCAGTCCACACCTCAACTCCCTGTCACTCACAACTGCAGTGTACTCAGTCCCTACCACGACTCCCTGTCACTCACATCTGCAGTGTACTCAGTCCCTACGTCGACACCCTGTCACTCACAACTGCAGTGTACTCAGTCCGTACCTCCACTCCCTGTCACTCACAACTGTAGTGTACTCAATGCCTACCTCGACTCCCTGTCACTCACAACTGTAGTATACTCAATGCCTACCTCGACTCCCTGTGACTCACAACGTCAGTGTACTCAATGTCTACCTTGTCTCCCTGTCAATTCCAACTGCAGTATACTCAGTTCCTACCTCAACTCCCTGTCACTCACAACTGCAGTGTACTCAGTCCCTACCTCGACTCCCTGTCCCTCACAACTGTAGTGTTCTCAGTCCCAACCTCGACTCCCTGTCACTCACAACTGCAGTGTACTCAATCCCTACGTCGACTCCCTGTCACACACAACTGCAGTGTACTCAGTCCCTAACTCGACACCCTGTCACTCACAACTGCCGTGTACTCAGTCCGTACCTCGACTCTCTGTCACTCACAACTGTAGTGTACTCAATGCCTACCTCGACTCCCTGTCAATTCCAGCTGCAGTGTATTCAGTCCCTACCTCGATTCCCTGTCACTCAGAACTGCAGTGTACTCAATGCCTACGTCGACTCCCTGTCACTCACAACTGCAGTGTACTCAGTACATACGTCGACTCCCTGTCACACACAACTGCAGTGTACTCAGTCCGTACCTCGACCCCCTGTCACTCACAACTGCAGTGTATTCAGTCTCTACCTCGACTCCCTGTCACTCACAACTGCAGTGTACTTAGTCCGTACCTCGACCCCCTGTCACTCACAACTGCAGTGTACTCAGACCCTACCTCGACTCCCTATTACACAACTGTAGTGTACTCAATATCTACCTCGACTCCCTCTCCCTCACAACTGCAGTGTACTCAGTCCCTACCTCAACTCCCTGTCTCTCACAACTGCAGTTTACTCAGTCCCTACCTCGACTCCCTGTCACTCACAACTGCAGTGTATTCAATACCTACCTAGATTCCCTGTCACTCACAACTGCAGTGTACTCAGTCCCCAGTTGACTCCCTGTCACTCACAACTGCAGTGTACTCAATGCCTACTTCGACTCCCTGTCACTCACAACTGCAGTGTATTCAGTCCACACCTCGACTCCCTGTCACTCACAAATACCGTGTACTCAGTCCCTACCTCGACTCCCTGTCACTCACAACTGCAGTGTACTCAGTCCCTACCTCGACTCCCTGTCACTCACAACTGCAGTGTATTCAATACTTACCTCGACACCCTGTCACTCACAACTGCAGTGTACTCAGTCCCTACCTCGACTCCCTGTCACTCACAACTGCAGTGTATTCAGTCTCTACCTCGACTCCCTGTCACTCTCAACTGTAGTGTACTCAATGCCAACCTCGACTCCCTGTCACTCACAATTGCAGTGTACTCAGTCCCTACCTCGACTCCCTGTCACTCACAACTGCAGTGTACTCAGACCCTACCTCGACTCCCTGTCACTCTCAACTGTAGTGTACTCAATGCCAACCTCGACTCCCTGTCACTCACAACTGCAGTGTACTCAGTCCCTACCTCAACTCCCTGTCACTCACAATTGCAGTGTACTCAGTCCCTACCTCGACTCCCTGTCACTCACAACTGCAGTGTACTCAGTCCCTACGTCGACTCCCTGTCACACACAACTGCAGTGTACTCAGTCCCTAACTCGACACCCTGTCACTCACAACTGCCGTGTACTCAGTCCGTACCTCGACTCCCTGTCACTCACAACTGCAGTGTACTCAGTCCCTACGTCGACTCCCTGTCACACACAACTGCAGTGTACTCAGTCCCTAACGCGACACCCTGTCACTCACAACTGTAGTTTTCTCAGTCCCAACCTCGACTCCCTGTCACTCACAACTGCAGTGTACTCAGTCCCTACGTCGACTCCCTGTCACACACAACTGCAGTGTACTCAGTCCCTAACTCGACACCCTGTCACTCACAACTGCCGTGTACTCAGTACGTACCTCGACTCCCTGTCACACACAACTGCAGTGTACTCAGGCCCTATGTCGACTCCCTGTCACTCACAACTGCAGTGTATTCAGTCTCTACCTCGACTCCCTGTCTCACAACTGTAGTGTACTCAATGCCTACCTCGACTCCCTGTCACTCACAACTGCAGTGTGATCAGTCCCTACCTCGACTCCCTGTCACTCACAAATGCAGTGTATTCAATACATACCTAGACACCCTGTCACTCACAACTGCAGTGTACTCAGTCCCTACCTCGACTCCCTGTCACTCACAGTTGCAGTGTAGTCAATCCCTAGTTGACTCCCTGTCACTCACAACTGCAGTGTACTGTCCCTACCTCGACTCCCTGTCACTCACAACTGTCGTGTACTCAATGCCTACTTCGACTCCCTGTCACTCACAACTGCTGTGTACTCAGTCCACACCTCGACTCCCTGTCACTCACAAATACCGTGTACTCAGTCCCTACCTCGACTCCCTGTCACTCACAACTGCAGTGTACTCAGTCCCTACCTCGACTCCCTGTCACTCACAACTGCAGTGTACTCAGTCCCTAGTTGACTCCCTGTCACTCACAACTGCAGTGTACTGTCCCTACCTCGACTCCCTGTCACTCACAACTGTCGTGTACTCAATGCCTACTTCGACTCCCTGTCACTCACAACTGCTGTGTGCTCGGTCCACACCTCGACTCCCTGTCACTCACAAATACCGTGTACTCAGTCCCTACCTCGACTCCCTGTCACTCACAACTGCACTGTACTCAGTCCCTACCTCGACTCCCTGTCACTCACAACTGCAGTGTATTCAATACCTACCTCGACTCTCTGTCACTCACAACTGCAGTGTACTCGGTCCCTACCTCGACTCCCTGTCACTCTCAACTGTAGTGTACTCAATGCCAACCTCGACTCGCTGTCACTCACAACTGCAGTGTACTCAGTCCCTACCTCAACTCCCTGTCACTCACAACTGCAGTGTACTCAGTCCCTACCTCGACTCCCTGTCACTCACAACTCAGTGTACTCAGTCCCTACGTCGACTCCCTGTCACACACAACTGCAGTGTACTCAGTCCCTAACTCGACACCCTGTCACTCACAACTGCCGTGTACTCAGTCCGTACCTCGACTCCCTGTCACACACAACTGCAGTGTACTCAGGCCCTACGTCGACTCCCTGTCACTCACAACTGCAGTGTATTCAGTCTCTACCTCGACTCCCTGTCTCACAACTGTAGTTTACTCAATGCCTACCTCGACTCCCTGTCACTCACAACTGCAGTGTGATCAGTCCCTACCTCGACTCCCTGTCACTCACAAATGCAGTGTATTCAATACATACCTCGACTCCCTGTCACTCACAACTGCAGTGTACTCAGTCCCTACCTCGACTCCCTGTCACTCACAGTTGCAGTGTACTCAGTCCCTAACTCGACACCCTGTCACTCACAACTGCAGTGTATTCAGTCTTTACCTCGACTCCCTGTCACACAACTGTGGTGTACTCAATGCCTACCTCGAATCCCTGTCACTCACAACTGCAGCGTACTCAGACCCTACCTCAACTCCCTGTCACTCACAACTGAAGTGTACTCAGTCCCTACCTCGACTCCCTGACACTCACAACTGCAGTGTACTCAGTCCCTACCTCGACTCCCTGTCACTCACAACTGCAGTGTACTCAATGCCTACCTCGAATCCCTGTCACTCACAACTGCAGTGTTCTCAGTCCCTACCTCAACTCCCTGTCACTCACAACTGCAGTGTTCTCAGTCCCGACCTCGACTCCCTGTCACTCACAACTGCAGTGTATTTAATACCTACCTCAACTCCCTGTCACTCACAACTGCAGTGTTCTCAGTCCCGACCTCGACTCCCTGTCACACTCAACTGCAGTGTACTCAGTCCACACCTCGACTCCCTGTCACTCACAAATGCAGTGTACTCATTCGCTACCTCGACTCCCTGTCACTCACAACTGCAGTGTACTCTGTCCCTAACTTGACTCCCTGTCACTCACAACTGCAGTGTACTGTCCCTACCCCGAATCCCTGTCACTCACAACTGTCGTGTACTCAATGCCTACTTCGACTCCCTGTCACTCACAACTGATGTGTACTCAGTCCCTACCTCGACTCCCTGTCACTCACAACTGCAGTGTACTCAGTCCCTACCTCGACTCCCTCACTCACAACTGCAGTGTACTCAGTCCCTACCTCGACTCCCTGTCACTCACAACTGCAGTGTAACCAGTCTCTACCTCGAATCCCTGTCACTCACAACTGTAGTGTTCTCAGTCCCTACCTCGACTCCCTGTCACTCACAACTGCAGTGTATTCAATACCTACCTCGACTCCGTCACTCACAAGTATAGTGTACTCAGTCCCTACCTCGACACCCAGTCACTCACAACTGTAGTGTACTCAATCCACACCTCAACTCCCTGTCACTCACAACTGCAGTGTACTCAGTCCCTAACTCGACTCCCTCTCACTCACAACTGCAGTGTACTCAGTCCCTAACTCGACTCCCTCTCACTCACAACTGCATTGCACTCAGTAGCTACCTCGACTCCATGTCATTCACAACTGCAGTGTACTCAATCCCTACGTCGACTCCCTGTCACACACAACTGCAGTGTATTCAGTCTCTACCTCGACTCCCTGTCACTCACAACTGCAGTGTACTCAGTCCCTTCCTCGACTCCCTGTCACACACAACTGCAGTGTATTCAGTCTCTACCTCGACTCTCTGTCACACAACTGCAGTGTACTCAATCCCTACCTCGAATCCCTGTCACTCACAACTGCAGCGTACTCAGACCCTACCTCAACTCCCTGTCACTCACAACTGCAGTGTATTCAATACCTACCTCAACTCCCTGTCACTCACAAATGCAGTTCACTCAGTCCCTACCTCGACTCCCTGTCACTCACAACTGCAGTGTACTCAGTCCCTACCTCGACACCCAGTCACTCACAACTGTAGTGTACTCAGTCCACACCTCAACTCCCTGTCACTCACAACTGCAGTGTACTCAGTCCCTACCACGACTCCCTGTCACTCACATCTGCAGTGTACTCAGTCCCTACGTCGACACCCTGTCACTCACAACTGCAGTGTACTCAGTCCGTACCTCCACTCCCTGTCACTCACAACTGTAGTGTACTCAATGCCTACCTCGACTCCCTGTCACTCACAACTGTAGTATACTCAATGCCTACCTCGACTCCCTGTGACTCACAACGTCAGTGTACTCAATGTCTACCTCGTCTCCCTGTCAATTCCAACTGCAGTATACTCAGTTCCTACCTCAACTCCCTGTCACTCACAACTGCAGTGTACTCAGTCCCTACCTCGACTTCCTGTCACTCACAACTGCAGTATACTCAGTTCCTACCTCAACTCCCTGTCAATTCCAACTGCAGTATACTCAATCCCTACGTCGACTCCCTGTCACACACAACTGCAGTGTACTCAGTCCCTAACTCGACACCCTGTCACTCACAACTGCCGTGTACTCAGTCCGTACCTCGACTCTCTGTCACTCACAACTGTAGTGTACTCAATGCCTACCTCGACTCCCTGTCAATTCCAGCTGCAGTGTACTCAGTCCCTACCTCGATTCCCTGTCACTCAGAACTGCAGTGTACTCAATGCCTACGTCGACTCCCTGTCACTCACAACTGCAGTGTACTCAGTACATACGTCGACTCCCTGTCACACACAACTGCAGTGTACTCAGTCCGTACCTCGACTCCCTGTCACTCACAACTGCAGTGTATTCAGTCTCTACCTCGACTCCCTGTTACACAACTGTAGTGTACTCAATGCCTACCTCGACTCCCTCTCCCTCACAACTGCAGTGTACTCAGTCCCTACCTCAACTCCCTGTCTCTCACAACTGCAGTTTACTCAGTCCCTACCTCGACTCCCTGTCACTCACAACTGCAGTGTATTCAATACCTACCTAGATTCCCTGTCACTCACAACTGCAGTGTACTCAGTCCCTAGTTGACTCCCTGTCACTCGCAACTGCAGTGTACTGTCCCTACCTCGACTCCCTGTCACTCACAACTGTCGTGTACTCAATGCCTACTTCGACTCCCTGTCACTCACAACTGCTGTGTGCTCAGTCCCTACCTCGACTCCCTGTCACTCACAACTGCAGTGTACTCAGTCCCTACCTCGACTCCCTGTCACTCACAAATACCGTGTACTCAGTCCCTACCTCGACTCCCTGTCACTCACAACTGCAGTGTACTCAGTCCCTACCTCGACTCCCTGTCACTCACAACTGCAGTGTATTCAATACCTACCTCGACTCTCTGTCACTCACAACTGCAGTGTACTCAGTCCCTACCTCGGCTCCCTGTCACTCACAACTGCAGTGTACTCAGACCCTACCTCGACTCCCTGTCACTCTCAACTGTAGTGTACTCAATGCCAACCTCGACTCCCTGTCACTCACAACTGCAGTGTACTCAGTCCCTACCTCAACTCCCTGTCACTCACAACTGCAGTGTACTCAGTCCCTACCTCGACTCCCTGTCACTCACAACTGCAGTGTACTCAGTCCCTACGTCGACTCCCTGTCACTCACAACTGCAGTGTACTCAGTCCCTACCTCGACACCCAGTCACTCACAACTGTAGTGTACTCAATGCCTACCTCGACTCCCTGTCACTCACAACTGCAGTGTACTCAGTCCCTACCTCAACTCCCTGTCACTCACAACTGCAGTGTACTCAGTCCCTACCTCGACACCCAGTCACTCACAACTGTAGTGTACTCAGTCCACACCTCAACTCCCTGTCACTCACAACTGCAGTGTACTCAGTCCCTACCTCAACTCCCTGTCACTCACAACTGCAGTGTACTCAGTCCCTACCTCGACACCCAGTCACTCACAACTGTAGTGTACTCAGTCCACACCTCAACTCCCAGTCACTCACAACTGCAGTGTACTCAGTCCACACCTCAACTCCCTGTCACTCACAACTGCAGTGTACTCAGTCCCTACCACGACTCCCTGTCACTCACATCTGCAGTGTACTCAGTCCCTACGTCGACACCCTGTCACTCACAACTGCAGTGTACTCAGTCCGTACCTCCACTCCCTGTCACTCACAACTGTAGTGTACTCAATGCCTACCTCGACTCCCTGTCACTCACAACTGTAGTATACTCAATGCCTACCTCGACTCCCTGTGACTCACAACGTCAGTGTACTCAATGTCTACCTCGTCTCCCTGTCAATTCCAACTGCAGTATACTCAGTTCCTGCCTCAACTCCCTGTCACTCACAACTGCAGTGTACTCAGTCCCAACCTCGACTCCCTGTCCCTCACAACTGTAGTGTTCTCAGTCCCAACCTCGACTCCCTGTCACTCACAACTGCAGTGTACTCAATCCCTACGTCGACTCCCTGTCACACACAACTGCAGTGTACTCAGTCCCTAACTCGACACCCTGTCACTCACAACTGCCGTGTACTCAGTCCGTACCTCGACTCTCTGTCACTCACAACTGTAGTGTACTCAATGCCTACCTCGACTCCCTGTCAATTCCAGCTGCAGTGTACTCAGTCCATACCTCGATTCCCTGTCACTCAGAACTGCAGTGTACTCAATGCCTACGTCGACTCCCTGTCACTCACAACTGCAGTGTACTCAGTACATACGTCGACTCCCTGTCACACACAACTGCAGTGTACTCAGTCCGTACCTCGACTCCCTGTCACTCACAACTGCAGTGTATTCAGTCTCTACCTCGACTCCCTGTTACACAACTGTAGTGTACTCAATGCCTACCTCGACTCCCTCTCCCTCACAACTGCAGTGTACTCAGTCCCTACCTCAACTCCCTGTCTCTCACAACTGCAGTTAACTCAGTCCCTACCTCGACTCCCTGTCACTCACAACTGCAGTGTATTCAATACCTACCTAGATTCCCTGTCACTCACAACTGCAGTGTACTCAGTCCCTAGTTGACTCCCTGTCACTCACAACTGCAGTGTACTGTCCCTACCTCGACTCCCTGTCACTCACAACTGTCGTGTACTCAATGCCTACTTCGACTCCCTGTCACTCACAACTGCTGTGTGCTCAGTCCCTACCTCGACTCCCTGTCACTCACAACTGCAGTGTACTCAGTCCCTACCTCGACTCCCTGTCACTCACAAATACCGTGTACTCAGTCCCTACCTCGACTCCCTGTCACTCACAACTGCAGTGTACTCAGTCCCTACCTCGACTCCCTGTCACTCACAACTGCAGTGTATTCAATACCTACCTCGACTCTCTGTCACTCACAACTGCAGTGTACTCAGTCCCTACCTCGGCTCCCTGTCACTCACAACTGCAGTGTACTCAGTCCCTACCTCGACTCCCTGTCACTCACAACTGCAGTGTACTCAGTCCCTACCTCGACTCCCTGTCACTCACAACTGCAGTGTACTCAGTCCCTACGTCGACTCCCTGTCACTCACAACTGCAGTGTACTCAGTCCCTACCTCGACACCCAGTCACTCACAACTGCAGTGAACTCAGTCCCTACCTCGACTCCCTGTCACTCACAACTGCAGTGTACTCAGTCCCTACCTCGACTCCCTGTCACTCACAACTGCAGTGTACTCAGTCCCTACGTCGACTCCCTGTCACTCACAACTGCAGGGTACTCAGTCCCTACCTCGACACCCAGTCACTCACAACTGTAGTGTACTCAGTCCACACCTCAACTCCCTGTCACTCACAACTGCAGTGTACTCAGTCCCTACATCAACTCCCTGTCACTCACAACTGCAGTGTACTCAGTCCCTACCTCGACACCCAGTCACTCACAACTGTAGTGTACTCAGTCCACACCTCAACTCCCTGTCACTCACAACTGCAGTGTACTCAGTCCCTACCTCAACTCCCTGTCACTCACAACTGCAGTGTACTCAGTCCCTACCTCGACACCCAGTCACTCACAACTGTAGTGTACTCAGTCCACACCTCAACTCCCTGTCACTCACAACTGCAGTGTACTCAGTCCCTACCACGACTCCCTGTCACTCACATCTGCAGTGTACTCAGTCCCTACGTCGACACCCTGTCACTCACAACTGCAGTGTACTCAGTCCGTACCTCCACTCCCTGTCACTCACAACTGTAGTGTACTCAATGCCTACCTCGACTCCCTGTCACTCACAACTGTAGTATACTCAATGCCTACCTCGACTCCCTGTGACTCACAACGTCAGTGTACTCAATGTCTACCTCGTCTCCCTGTCAATTCCAACTGCAGTATACTCAGTTCCTGCCTCAACTCCCTGTCACTCACAACTGCAGTGTACTCAGTCCCAACCTCGACTCCCTGTCCCTCACAACTGTAGTGTTCTCAGTCCCAACCTCGACTCCCTGTCACTCACAACTGCAGTGTACTCAATCCCTACGTCGACTCCCTGTCACACACAACTGCAGTGTACTCAGTCCCTAACTCGACACCCTGTCACTCACAACTGCCGTGTACTCAGTCCGTACCTCGACTCTCTGTCACTCACAACTGTAGTGTACTCAATGCCTACCTCGACTCCCTGTCAATTCCAGCTGCAGTGTACTCAGTCCATACCTCGATTCCCTGTCACTCAGAACTGCAGTGTACTCAATGCCTACGTCGACTCCCTGTCACTCACAACTGCAGTGTACTCAGTACATACGTCGACTCCCTGTCACACACAACTGCAGTGTACTCAGTCCGTACCTCGACTCCCTGTCACTCACAACTGCAGTGTATTCAGTCTCTACCTCGACTCCCTGTTACACAACTGTAGTGTACTCAATGCCTACCTCGACTCCCTCTCCCTCACAACTGCAGTGTACTCAGTCCCTACCTCAACTCCCTGTCTCTCACAACTGCAGTTTACTCAGTCCCTACCTCGACTCCCTGTCACTCACAACTGCAGTGTATTCAATACCTACCTAGATTCCCTGTCACTCACAACTGCAGTGTACTCAGTCCCTAGTTGACTCCCTGTCACTCACAACTGCAGTGTACTGTCCCTACCTCGACTCCCTGTCACTCACAACTGTCGTGTACTCAATGCCTACTTCGACTCCCTGTCACTCACAACTGCTGTGTGCTCAGTCCCTACCTCGACTCCCTGTCACTCACAACTGCAGTGTACTCAGTCCCTACCTCGACTCCCTGTCACTCACAAATACCGTGTACTCAGTCCCTACCTCGACTCCCTGTCACTCACAACTGCAGTGTACTCAGTCCCTACCTCGACTCCCTGTCACTCACAACTGCAGTGTATTCAATACCTACCTCGACTCTCTGTCACTCACAACTGCAGTGTACTCGGTCCCTACCTCGACTCCCTGTCACTCACAACTGCAGTGTACTCAGACCCTACCTCGACTCCCTGTCACTCTCAACTGTAGTGTACTCAATGCCAACCTCGACTCCCTGTCACTCACAACTGCAGTGTACTCAGTCCCTACCTCGGCTCCCTGTCACTCACAACTGCAGTGTACTCAGACCCTACCTCGACTCCCTGTCACTCTCAACTGTAGTGTACTCAATGCCAACCTCGACTCCCTGTCACTCACAACTGCAGTGTACTCAGTCCCTACCTCAACTCCCTGTCACTCACAACTGCAGTGTACTCAGTCCCTACCTCGACTCCCTGTCACTCACAACTGCAGTGTACTCAGTCCCTAACGCGACACCCTGTCACTCACAACTGCAGTGTACTCAGTCCCTACCTCGACACCCAGTCACTCACAACTGTAGTGTACTCAGTCCACACCTCAACTCCCTGTCACTCACAACTGCAGTGTACTCAGTCCCTAACTCAACTCCCTGTCACTCACAACTGCAGTGTACTCAGTCCCTACCTCGACACCCAGTCACTCACAACTGTAGTGTACTCAGTCCACACCTCAACTCCCTGTCACTCACAACTGCAGTGTACTCAGTCCCTACCTCAACTCCCTGTCACTCACAACTGCAGTGTACTCAGTCCCTACCTCGACACCCAGTCACTCACAACCGTAGTGTACTCAGTCCACACCTCAACTCCCTGTCACTCACAACTGCAGTGTACTCTGTCCCTACCACGACTCCCTGTCACTCACATCTGCAGTGTACTCAGTCCCTACGTCGACACCCTGTCACTCACAACTGCAGTGTACTCAGTCCGTACCTCCACTCCCTGTCACACACAACTGTAGTGTACTCAATGCCTACCTCGACTCCCTGTCACTCACAACTGTAGTATACTCAATGCCTACCTCGACTCCCTGTGACTCACAACGTCAGTGTACTCAATGTCTACCTCGTCTCCCTGTCAATTCCAACTGCAGTATACTCAGTTCCTGCCTCAACTCCCTGTCACTCACAACTGCAGTGTACTCAGTCCCTACCTCGACTCCCTGTCCCTCACAACTGTAGTGTTCTCAGTCCCAACCTCGACTCCCTGTCACTCACAACTGCAGTGTACTCAATCCCTACGTCGACTCCCTGTCACACACAACTGCAGTGTACTCAGTCCCTAACTCGACACCCTGTCACTCAGAACTGCCGTGTACTCAGTCCGTACCTCGACTCTCTGTCACTCACAACTGTAGTGTACTCAATGCCTACCTCGACTCCCTGTCAATTCCAGCTGCAGTGTACTCAGTCCCTACCTCGATTCCCTGTCACTCAGAACTGCAGTGTACTCAATGCCTACGTCGACTCCCTGTCACTCACAACTGCAGTGTACTCAGTACATACGTCGACTCCCTGTCACACACAACTGCAGTGTACTCAGTCCGTACCTCGACTCCCTGTCACTCACAACTGCAGTGTATTCAGTCTCTACCTCGACTCCCTGTTACACAACTGTAGTGTACTCAATGCCTACCTCGACTCCCTCTCCCTCACAACTGCAGTGTACTCAGTCCCTACCTCAACTCCCTGTCTCTCACAACTGCAGTTTACTCAGTCCCTACCTCGACTCCCTGTCACTCACAACTGCAGTGTATTCAATACCTACCTAGATTCCCTGTCACTCACAACTGCAGTGTACTCAGTCCCTAGTTGACTCCCTGTCACTCACAACTGCAGTGTACTGTCCCTACCTCGACTCCCTGTCACTCACAACTGTCGTGTACTCAATGCCTACTTCGACTCCCTCTCACTCACAACTGCTGTGTGCTCGGTCCACACCTCGACTCCCTGTCACTCACAAATACCGTGTACTCAGTCCCTACCTCGACTCCCTGTCACTCACAACTGCAGTGTACTCAGTCCCTACCTCGACTCCCTGTCACTCACAACTGCAGTGTATTCAATACCTACCTCGACTCTCTGTCACTCACAACTGCAGTATACTCGGTCCCTACCTCGACTCCCTGTCACTCACAACTGCAGTGTACTCAGTCGCTACCTCGACTCCCTGTCACTCACACCTGCAGTGTACTCAGTCCCTAACTCGACACCCTGTCACTCACAACTGCAGTGTATTCAGTCTTTACCTCGACTCCCTGTCACACAACTGTGGTGTACTCAATGCCTACCTCGAATCCCTGTCACTCACAACTGTAGTGTAATCAGTCCCTACCTCGACTCCCTGTCACTCACAACTGCAGTGTACTCAGTCCCTACCTCAACTCCCTGTCACTCACAACTGCAGTGTATTCAGTCTATACATCGACTCCCTGTCACTCACAACTGCAGTGTATTCAGTCTCTACCTCGAATCCCTGTCACACAACTGCAGTGTACTCAATGCCTACCTCGAATCCCTGTCACTCACAACTGCAGCGTACTCAGTCCCTACCTCAACTCCCTGTCACTCACAACTGCAGTGTACTCAGTCCCTACCTCGACTCCCTGTCACTCACAACTGCAGTGTAATCAGTCTCTACCTCGACTCCCTGTCAATCACAACTGTAGTGTTCTCAGTCCCGACCTCGACTCCCTGTCACTCACAACTGCAGTGTATTCAATAACTACCTCAACTCCCTGTCACTCACAAATGCAGTTCACTCAGTCCCTACCTCGACTCCCTGTCACTCACAACTGCAGTGTACTCAGTCCCTACCTCAACACCCTGTCACTCACAACTGCAGTGTACTCAGTCCACACCTCAACTCCCTGTCACTCACAACTGCAGTGTACTCAGTCCCTACCACGACTCCCTGTCACTCACATCTGCAGTGTACTCAGTCCCTACGTCGACACCCTGTCACTCACAACTGCAGTGTACTCAGTCCGTACCTCCACTCCCTGTCACTCACAACTGTAGTGTACTCAATGCCTACCTCGACTCCCTGTCACTCACAACTGTAGTATACTCAATGCCTACCTCGACTCCCTGTGACTCACAACTGCAGCGTACTCAGTCCCTACCTCGACTCCCTGTCACTCACAAATACCGTGTACTCAGTCCCTACCTCGACTCCCTGTCACTCACAACTGCAGTGTACTCAGACCCTACCTCGACTCCCTGTCACTCTCAACTGTAGTGTACTCAATGCCAACCTCGACTCCCTGTCACTCACAACTGCAGTGTACTCAGTCCCTACCTCAACTCCCTGTCACTCACAACTGCAGTGTACTCAGTCCCTACCTCGACTCCCTGTCACTCACAACTGCAGTGTACTCAGTCCCTACGTCGACTCCCTGTCACTCACAACTGCAGTGTACTCAGTCCCTAACGCGACACCCTGTCACTCACAACTGCAGTGTACTCAGTCCCTACCTCGACACCCAGTCACTCACAACTGTAGTGTACTCAGTCCCTACCTCAACTCCCTGTCACTCACAACTGCAGTGTACTCAGTCCCTACCTCGACACCCAGTCACTCACAACTGTAGTGTACTCAGTCCACACCTCAACTCCCTGTCACTCACAACTGCAGTGTACTCAGTCCCTACCTCAACTCCCTGTCACTCACAACTGCAGTGTACTCAGTCCCTACCTCGACACCCAGTCACTCACAACTGTAGTGTACTCAGTCCACACATCAACTCCCTGTCACTCACAACTGCAGTGTACTCAGTCCCTACCACGACTCCCTGTCACTCACATCTGCAGTGTACTCAGTCCCTACGTCGACACCCTGTCACTCACAACTGCAGTGTACTCAGTCCGTACCTCCACTCCCTGTCACTCACAACTGTAGTGTACTCAATGCCTACCTCGACTCCCTGTCACTCACAATTGTAGTATACTCAATGCCTACCTCGACTCCCTGTGACTCACAACGTCAGTGTACTCAATGTCTACCTCGTCTCCCTGTCAATTCCAACTGCAGTATACTCAGTTCCTGCCTCAACTCCTTTTCACTCACAACTGCAGTGTACTCAGTCCCTACCTCGACTCCCTGTCCCTCACAACTGTAGTGTTCTCAGTCCCAACCTCGACTCCCTGTCACTCACAACTGCAGTGTACTCAATCCCTACGTCGACTCCCTGTCACACACAACTGCAGTGTACTCAGTCCCTAACTCGACACCCTGTCACTCACAACTGCCGTGTACTCAGTCCGTACCTCGACTCTCTGTCACTCACAACTGTAGTGTACTCAATGCCTACCTCGACTCCCTGTCAATTCCAGCTGCAGTGTACTCAGTCCCTACCTCGATTCCCTGTCACTCAGAACTGCAGTGTACTCAATGCCTACGTCGACTCCCTGTCACTCACAACTGCAGTGTATTCAGTCTCTACCTCGAATCCCTGTCACACAACTGCAGTGTACTCAATGCCTACCTCGAATCCCTGTCACTCACAACTGCAGTGTACTCAGTCCCTACCTCAACTCCCTGTCACTCACAACTGCAGTGTTCTCAGTCCCGACCTCGACTCCCTGTCACTCACAACTGCAGTGTATTTAATACCTACCTCAACTCCCTGTCACTCACAACTGCAGTGTTCTCAGTCCCGACCTCGACTCCCTGTCACACTCAACTGCAGTGTACTCAGTCCACACCTCGACTCCCTGTCACTCACAAATGCAGTGTACTCATTCGCTACCTCGACTCCCTGTCACTCACAACTGCAGTGTACTCAGTCCCTAACTTGACTCCCTGTCACTCACAACTGCAGTGTACTGTCCCTACCCCGAATCCCTGTCACTCACAACTGTCGTGTACTCAATGCCTACTTCGACTCCCTGTCACTCACAACTGATGTGTACTCAGTCCCTACCTCGACTCCCTGTCACTCACAACTGCAGTGTACTCAGTCCCTACCTCGACTCCCTCACTCACAACTGCAGTGTACTCAGTCCCTACCTCAACTCCCTGTCACTCACAACTGCAGTGTACTCAGTCCCTACCTCGACACCCAGTCACACACAACTGCAGTGTACTCAGTCCGTACCTCGACTCCCTGTCACTCACAACTGCAGTGTATTCAGTCTCTACCTCGACTCCCTGTTACACAACTGTAGTGTACTCAATGCCTACCTCGACTCCCTCTCCCTCACAACTGCAGTGTACTCAGTCCCTACCTCAACTCCCTGTCTCTCACAACTGCAGTTTACTCAGTCCCTACCTCGACTCCCTGTCACTCACAACTGCAGTGTATTCAATACCTACCTAGATTCCCTGTCACTCACAACTGCAGTGTACTCAGTCCCTAGTTGACTCCCTGTCACTCACAACTGCAGTGTACTGTCCCTACCTCGACTCCCTGTCACTCTCAACTGTAGTGTACTCAATGCCAACCTCGACTCCCTGTCACTCACAACTGCAGTGTACTCAGTCCCTACCTCGACTCCCTGTCACTCACAACTGCAGTGTACTCAGTCCCTACCTCGACTCCCTGTCACTCACAACTGCAGTGTAACCAACCTCTACCTCGAATCCCTGTCACTCACAACTGTAGTGTTCTCAGTCCCTACCTCGACTCCCTGTCACTCACAACTGCAGTGTATTCAATACCTACCTCGACTCCCTGTCACTCACAACTGTAGTGTACTCAGTCCCTACCTCGACACCCAGTCACTCACAACTGTAGTGTACTCAATCCACACCTCAACTCCCTGTCACTCACAACTGCAGTGTACTCAGTCCCTAACTCGACTCCCTCTCACTCACAACTGCAGTGTACTCAGACCCTAACTCGACTCCCTCTCACTCACAACTGCATTGCACTCAGTAGCTACCTCGACTCCATGTCATTCACAACTGCAGTGTACTCAATCCCTACGTCGACTCCCTGTCACACACAACTGCAGTGTATTCAGTCTCTACCTCGACTCCCTGTCACTCACAACTGCAGTGTACTCAGTCCCTTCCTCGACTCCCTGTCACACACAACTGCAGTGTATTCAGTCTCTACCTCGACTCTCTGTCACACAACTGCAGTGTACTCAATCCCTACCTCGAATCCCTGTCACTCACAACTGCAGCGTACTCAGACCCTACCTCAACTCCCTGTCACTCACAACTGCAGTGTATTCAATACCTACCTCAACTCCCTGTCACTCACAAATGCAGTTCACTCAGTCCCTACCTCGACTCCCTGTCACTCACAACTGCAAGTACTCAGTCCCTACCTCAACTCCCTGTCACTCACAACTGCAGTGTACTCAGTCCCTACCTCGACACCCAGTCACTCACAACTGTAGTGTACTCAGTCCACACCTCAACTCCCTGTCACTCACAACTGCAGTGTACTCAGTCCCTACCACGACTCCCTGTCACTCACATCTGCAGTGTACTCAGTCCCTACGTCGACACCCTGTCACTCACAACTGCAGTGTACTCAGTCCGTACCTCCACTCCCTGTCACTCACAACTGTAGTGTACTCAATGCCTACCTCGACTCCCTGTCACTCACAACTGTAGTATACTCAATGCCTACCTCGACTCCCTGTGACTCACAACGTCAGTGTACTCAATGTCTACCTCGTCTCCCTGTCAATTCCAACTGCAGTATACTCAGTTTCTACCTCAACTCCCTGTCACTCACAACTGCAGTGTACTCAGTCCCTACCTCGACTCCCTGTCACTCACAACTGCAGTATACTCAGTTCCTACCTCAACTCCCTGTCAATTCCAACTGCAGTATACTCAATCCCTACGTCGACTCCCTGTCACACACAACTGCAGTGTACTCAGTCCCTAACTCGACACCCTGTCACTCACAACTGCCGTGTACTCAGTCCGTACCTCGACTCTCTGTCACTCACAACTGTAGTGTACTCAATGCCTACCTCGACTCCCTGTCAATTCCAGCTGCAGTGTACTCAGTCCCTACCTCGATTCCCTGTCACTCAGAACTGCAGTGTACTCAATGCCTACGTCGACTCCCTGTCACTCACAACTGCAGTGTACTCAGTACATACGTCGACTCCCTGTCACACACAACTGCAGTGTACTCAGTCCGTACCTCGACTCCCTGTCACTCACAACTGCAGTGTATTCAGTCTCTACCTCGACTCCCTGTTACACAACTGTAGTGTACTCAATGCCTACCTCGACTCCCTCTCCCTCACAACTGCAGTGTACTCAGTCCCTACCTCAACTCCCTGTCTCTCACAACTGCAGTTTACTCAGTCCCTACCTCGACTCCCTGTCACTCACAACTGCAGTGTATTCAATACCTACCTAGATTCCCTGTCACTCACAACTGCAGTGTACTCAGTCCCTAGTTGACTCCCTGTCACTCGCAACTGCAGTGTACTGTCCCTACCTCGACTCCCTGTCACTCACAACTGTCGTGTACTCAATGCCTACTTCGACTCCCTGTCACTCACAACTGCTGTGTGCTCAGTCCCTACCTCGACTCCCTGTCACTCACAACTGCAGTGTACTCAGTCCCTACCTCGACTCCCTGTCACTCACAAATACCGTGTACTCAGTCCCTACCTCGACTCCCTGTCACTCACAACTGCAGTGTACTCAGTCCCTACCTCGACTCCCTGTCACTCACAACTGCAGTGTATTCAATACCTACCTCGACTCTCTGTCACTCACAACTGCAGTGTACTCAGTCCCTACCTCGGCTCCCTGTCACTCACAACTGCAGTGTACTCAGACACTACCTCGACTCCCTGTCACTCTCAACTGTAGTGTACTCAATGCCAACCTCGACTCCCTGTCACTCACAACTGCAGTGTACTCAGTCCCTACCTCAACTCCCTGTCACTCACAACTGCACTGTACTCAGTCCCTACCTCGACTCCCTGTCACTCACAACTGCAGTGTACTCAGTCCCTACGTCGACTCCCTGTCACTCACAACTGCAGTGTACTCAGTCCCTACCTCGACACCCAGTCACTCACAACTGCCGTGTACTCAGTCCCTACCTCGACTCCCTGTCACTCACAACTGCAGTGTACTCAGTCCCTACCTCAACTCCCTGTCACTCACAACTGCAGTGTACTCAGTCCCTACCTCGACACCCAGTCACTCACAACTGTAGTGTACTCAGTCCACACCTCAACTCCCTGTCACTCACAACTGCAGTGTACTCAGTCCCTACCACGACTCCCTGTCACTCACATCTGCAGTGTACTCAGTCCCTACGTCGACACCCTGTCACTCACAACTGCAGTGTACTCAGTCCGTACCTCCACTCCCTGTCACTCACAACTGTAGTGTACTCAATGCCTACCTCGACTCCCTGTCACTCACAACTGTAGTATACTCAATGCCTACCTCGACTCACTGTGACTCACAACGTCAGTGTACTCAATGTCTACCTCGTCTCCCTGTCAATTCCAACTGCAGTATACTCAGTTCCTGCCTCAACTCCCTGTCACTCACAACTGCAGTGTACTCAGTCCCAACCTCGACTCCCTGTCCCTCACAACTGTAGTGTTCTCAGTCCCAACCTCGACTCCCTGTCACTCACAACTGCAGTGTACTCAATCGCTACGTCGACTCCCTGTCACTCACAACTGCCGTGTACTCAGTCCGTACCTCGACTCTCTGTCACTCACAACTGTAGTGTACTCAATGCCTACCTCGACTCCCTGTCAATTCCAGCTGCAGTGTACTCAGTCCATACCTCGATTCCCTGTCACTCAGAACTGCAGTGTACTCAATGCCTACGTCGACTCCCTGTCACTCACAACTGCAGTGTACTCAGTACATACGTCGACTCCCTGTCACACACAACTGCAGTGTACTCAGTCCGTACCTCGACTCCCTGTCACTCACAACTGCAGTGTATTCAGTCTCTACCTCGACTCCCTGTTACACAACTGTAGTGTACTCAATGCCTACCTCGACTCCCTCTCCCTCACAACTGCAGTGTACTCAGTCCCTACCTAGATTCCCTGTCACTCACAACTGCAGTGTATTCAATACCTACCTAGATTCCCTGTCACTCACAACTGCAGTGTACTCAGTCCCTAGTTGACTCCCTGTCACTCACAACTGCAGTGTACTGTCCCTACCTCGACTCCCTGTCACTCACAACTGTCGTGTACTCAATGCCTACTTCGATTCCCTGTCACTCACAACTGCTGTGTGCTCAGTCCCTACCTCGACTCCCTGTCACTCACAACTGCAGTGTACTCAGTCCCTACCTCGACTCCCTGTCACTCACAAATACCGTGTACTCAGTCCCTACCTCGACTCCCTGTCACTCACAACTGCAGTGTACTCAGTCCCTACCTCGACTCCCTGTCACTCACAACTGCAGTGTATTCAATACCTACCTCGACTCTCTGTCACTCACAACTGCAGTGTACTCAGTCCCTACCTCGGCTCCCTGTCACTCACAACTGCAGTGTACTCAGACCCTACCTCGACTCCCTGTCACTCTCAACTGTAGTGTACTCAATGCCAACCTCGACTCCCTGTCACTCACAACTGCAGTGTACTCAGTCCCTACCTCAACTCCCTGTCACTCACAACTGCAGTGTACTCAGTCCCTACCTCGACTCCCTGTCACTCACAACTGCAGTGTACTCAGTCCCTACGTCGACTCCCTGTCACACACAACTGCAGTGTACTCAGTCCCTAACGCGACACCCTGTCACTCACAACTGCAGTGTACTCAGTCCCTACCTCGACACCCAGTCACTCACAACTGTAGTGTACTCAGTCCACACCTCAACTCCCTGTCACTCACAACTGCAGTGTACTCAGTCCCTACCTCGACTCCCTGTCACTCACAACTGCAGTGTACTCAGTCCCTACCTCGACACCCAGTCACTCACAACTGTAGTGTACTCAGTCCACACCTCAACTCCCTGTCACTCACAACTGCAGTGTACTCAGTCCCTACCTCAACTCCCTGTCACTCACAACTGCAGTGTACTCAGTCCCTACCTCGACACCCAGTCACTCACAACTGTAGTGTACTCAGTCCACACCTCAACTCCCTGTCACTCACAACTGCAGTGTACTCAGTCCCTACCACGACTCCCTGTCACTCACATCTGCAGTGTACTCAGTCCCTACGTCGACACCCTGTCACTCACAACTGCAGTGTACTCAGTCCGTACCTCCACTCCCTGTCACTCACAACTGTAGTGTACTCAATGCCTACCTCGACTCCCTGTCACTCACAACTGTAGTATACTCAATGCCTACCTCGACTCCCTGTGACTCACAACGTCAGTGTACTCAATGTCTACCTCGTCTCCCTGTCAATTCCAACTGCAGTATACTCAGTTCCTGCGTCAACTCCCTGTCACTCACAACTGCAGTGTACTCAGTCCCAACCTCGACACCCTGTCCCTCACAACTGTAGTGTTCTCAGTCCCAACCTCGACTCCCTGTCACTCACAACTGCAGTGTACTCAATCCCTACGTCGACTCCCTGTCACACACAACTGCAGTGTACTCAGTCCCTAACTCGACACCCTGTCACTCACAACTGCCGTGTACTCAGTCCGTACCTCGACTCCCTGTCAATTCCAGCTGCAGTGTACTCAGTCCATACCTCGATTCCCTGTCACTCAGAACTGCAGTGTACTCAATGCCTACGTCGACTCCCTGTCACTCACAACTGCAGTGTACTCAGTACATACGTCGACTCCCTGTCACACACAACTGCAGTGTACTCAGTCCGTACCTCGACTCCCTGTCACTCACAACTGCAGTGTATTCAGTCTCTACCTCGACTCCCTGTTACACAACTGTAGTGTACTCAATGCCTACCTCGACTCCCTCTCCCTCACAACTGCAGTGTACTCAGTCCCTACCTCAACTCCCTGTCTCTCACAACTGCAGTTTACTCAGTCCCTACCTCGACTCCCTGTCACTCACAACTGCAGTGTATTCAATACCTACCTAGATTCCCTGTCACTCACAACTGCAGTGTACTCAGTCCCTAGTTGACTCCCTGTCACTCACAACTGCAGTGTACTGTCCCTACCTCGACTCCCTGTAACTCACAACTGTCGTGTACTCAATGCCTACTTCGACTCCCTGTCACTCACAACTGCTGTGTGCTCAGTCCACACCTCGACTCCCTGTCACTCACAAATACCGTGTACTCAGTCCCTACCTCGACTCCCTGTCACTCACAACTGCAGTGTACTCAGTCCCTACCTCGACTCCCTGTCACTCACAACTGCAGTGTATTCAATACCTACCTCGACTCTCTGTCACTCACAACTGCAGTGTACTCGGTCCCTACCTCGACTCCCTGTCACTCACAACTGCAGTGTACTCAGACCCTACCTCGACTCCCTGTCACTCTCAACTGTAGTGTACTCAATGCCAACCTCGACTCCCTGTCACTCACAACTGCAGTGTACTCAGTCCCTACCTCGGCTCCCTGTCACTCACAACTGCAGTGTACTCAGACCCTACCTCGACTCCCTGTCACTCTCAACTGTAGTGTACTCAATGCCAACCTCGACTCCCTGTCACTCACAACTGCAGTGTACTCAGTCCCTACCTCAACTCCCTGTCACTCACAACTGCAGTGTACTCAGTCCCTACCTCGACTCCCTGTCACTCACAACTGCAGTGTACTCAGTCCCTAACGCGACACCCTGTCACTCACAACTGCAGTGTACTCAGTCCCTACCTCGACACCCAGTCACTCACAACTGTAGTGTACTCAGTCCACACCTCAACTCCCTGTCACTCACAACTGCAGTGTACTCAGTCCCTAACTCAACTCCCTGTCACTCACAACTGCAGTGTACTCAGTCCCTACCTCGACACCCAGTCACTCACAACTGCAGTGTACTCAGTCCGTACCTCCACTCCCTGTCACACACAACTGTAGTGTACTCAATGCCTACCTCGACTCCCTGTCACTCACAACTGTAGTATACTCAATGCCTACCTCGACTCCCTGTGACTCACAACGTCAGTGTACTCAATGTCTACCTCGTCTCCCTGTCAATTCCAACTGCAGTATACTCAGTTCCTGCCTCAACTCCCTGTCACTCACAACTGCAGTGTACTCAGTCCCTACCTCGACTCCCTGTCCCTCACAACTGTAGTGTTCTCAGTCCCAACCTCGACTCCCTGTCACTCACAACTGCAGTGTACTCAATCCCTACGTCGACTCCCTGTCACACACAACTGCAGTGTACTCAGTCTCTAACTCGACACCCTGTCACTCACAACTGCCGTGTACTCAGTCCGTACCTCGACTCTCTGTCACTCACAACTGTAGTGTACTCAATGCCTACCTCGACTCCCTGTCAATTCCAGCTGCAGTGTACTCAGTCCCTACCTCGATTCCCTGTCACTCAGAACTGCAGTGTACTCAATGCCTACGTCGACTCCCTGTCACTCACAACTGCAGTGTACTCAGTACATACGTCGACTCCCTGTCACACACAACTGCAGTGTACTCAGTCCGTACCTCGACTCCCTGTCACTCACAACTGCAGTGTATTCAGTCTCTACCTCGACTCCCTGTTACACAACTGTAGTGTACTCAATGCCTACCTCGACTCCCTCTCCCTCACAACTGCAGTGTACTCAGTCCCTACCTCAACTCCCTGTCTCTCACAACTGCAGTTTACTCAGTCCCTACCTCGACTCCCTGTCACTCACAACTGCAGTGTATTCAATACCTACCTAGATTCCCTGTCACTCACAACGGCAGTGTACTCAGTCCCTAGTTGTCTCCCTGTCACTCAGAACTGCAGTGTACTGTCCCTACCTCGACTCCCTGTCACTCACATCTGTCGTGTACTCAATGCCTACTTCGACTCCCTGTCACTCACAACAGCTGTGTGCTCGGTCCACACCTCGACTCCCTGTCACTCACAAATACCGTGTACTCAGTCCCTACCTCGACTCCCTGTCACTCACAACTGCAGTGTACTCAGTCCCTACCTCGACTCCCTGTCACTCACAACTGCAGTGTATTCAATACCTACCTCGACTCTCTGTCACTCACAACTGCAGAGTACTCGGTCCCTACCTCGACTCCCTGTCACTCACAACTGCAGTGTACTCAGTCGCTACCTCGACTCCCTGTCACTCACACCTGCAGTGTACTCAGACCCTACCTCGACTCCCTGTCACTCTCAACTGTAGTGTACTCAATGCCAACCTCGACTCCCTGTCACTCACAACTGCAGTGTACTCAGTCCCTACCTCAACTCCCTGTCACTCACAACTGCAGTGTACTCAGTCCCTACCTCGACTCCCTGTCACTCACAACTGCAGTGTACTCAGTCCCTACGTCGACTCCCTGTCACACACAACTGCAGTGTACTCAGTCCACACCTCAACTCCCTGTCACTCACAACTGCAGTGTATTCAGTCTTTACCTCGACTCCCTGTCACACAACTGTGGTGTACTCAATGCCTACCTCGAATCCCTGTCACTCACAACTGTAGTGTACTCAGTCCCTACCTCGACTCCCTGTCACTCACAACTGCAGTGTACTCAGTCCCTACCTCAACTCCCTGTCACTCACAACTGCAGTGTATTCAGTCTATACCTCGACTCCCTGTCACTCACAACTGCAGTGTATTCAGTCTCTACCTCGAATCCCTGTCACACAACTGCAGTGTACTCAATGCCTACCTCGAATCCCTGTCACTCACAACTGCAGCGTACTCAGTCCCTACCTCAACTCCCTGTCACTCACAACTGCAGTGTACTCAGTCCCTACCTCGACTCCCTGTCACACACAACTGCAGTGTTCTCAGTCCCGACCTCGACTCCCTGTCACTCACAACTGCAGTGTATTCAATAACTACCTCAACTCCCTGTCACTCACAAATGCAGTTCACTCAGTCCCTACCTCGACTCCCTGTCACTCACAACTGCAGTGTACTCAGTCCCTACCTCAACACCCTGTCACTCACAACTGCAGTGTACTCAGTCCACACCTCAACTCCCTGTCACTCACAACTGCAGTGTACTCAGTCCCTACCACGACTCCCTGTCACTCACATCTGCAGTGTACTCAGTCCCTACGTCGACACCCTGTCACTCACAACTGCAGTGTACTCAGTCCGTACCTCCACTCCCTGTCACTCACAACTGTAGTGTACTCAATGCCTACCTCGACTCCCTGTCACTCACAACTGTAGTATACTCAATGCCTACCTCGACTCCCTGTGACTCACAACTGCAGCGTACTCAGTCCCTACCTCGACTCCCTGTCACTCACAAATACCGTGTACTCAGTCCCTACCTCGACTCCCTGTCACTCACAACTGCAGTGTACTCAGACCCTACCTCGACTCCCTGTCACTCTCAACTGTAGTGTACTCAATGCCAACCTCGACTCCCTGTCACTCACAACTGCAGTGTACTCAGTCCCTACCTCAACTCCCTGTCACTCACAACTGCAGTGTACTCAGTCCCTACCTCGACTCCCTGTCACTCACAACTGCAGTGTACTCAGTCCCTACGTCGACTCCCTGTCACTCACAACTGCAGTGTACTCAGTCCCTAACGCGACACCCTGTCACTCACAACTGCAGTGTACTCAGTCCCTACCTCGACACCCAGTCACTCACAACTGTAGTGTACTCAGTCCACACCTCAACTCCCTGTCACTCACAACTGCAGTGTACTCAGTCCCTACCTCAACTCCCTGTCACTCACAACTGCTGTGTACTCAGTCCCTACCTCGACACCCAGTCACTCACAACTGTAGTGTACTCAGTCCACACCTTAACTCCCTGTCACTCACAACTGCAGTGTACTCAGTCCCTACCTCAACTCCCTGTCACTCACAACTGCAGTGTACTCAGTCCCTACCACGACACCCAGTCACTCACAATTGTAGTATACTCAATGCCTACCTCGACTCCCTGTGACTCACAACTGCAGCGTACTCAGTCCCTACCTCGACTCCCTGTCACTCTCAACTGTAGTGTACTCAATGCCAACCTCGACTCCCTGTCACTCACAACTGCAGTGTACTCAGTCCCTACCTCAACTCCCTGTCACTCACAACTGCAGTGTACTCAGTCCCTACCTCGACTCCCTGTCACTCACAACTGCAGTGTACTCAGTCCCTACGTCGACTCCCTGTCACACACAACTGCAGTGTACTCAGTCCACACCTCAACTCCCTGTCACTCACAACTGCAGTGTATTCAGTCTTTACCTCGACTCCCTGTCACACAACTGTGGTGTACTCAATGCCTACCTCGAATCCCTGTCACTCACAACTGTAGTGTACTCAGTCCCTACCTCGACTCCCTGTCACTCACAACTGCAGTGTACTCAGTCCCTACCTCAACTCCCTGTCACTCACAACTGCAGTGTATTCAGTCTATACCTCGACTCCCTGTCACTCACAACTGCAGTGTATTCAGTCTCTACCTCGAATCCCTGTCACACAACTGCAGTGTACTCAATGCCTACCTCGAATCCCTGTCACTCACAACTGCAGCGTACTCAGTCCCTACCTCAACTCCCTGTCACTCACAACTGCAGTGTACTCAGTCCCTACCTCGACTCCCTGTCACACACAACTGCAGTGTTCTCAGTCCCGACCTCGACTCCCTGTCACTCACAACTGCAGTGTATTCAATAACTACCTCAACTCCCTGTCACTCACAAATGCAGTTCACTCAGTCCCTACCTCGACTCCCTGTCACTCACAACTGCAGTGTACTCAGTCCCTACCTCAACACCCTGTCACTCACAACTGCAGTGTACTCAGTCCACACCTCAACTCCCTGTCACTCACAACTGCAGTGTACTCAGTCCCTACCACGACTCCCTGTCACTCACATCTGCAGTGTACTCAGTCCCTACGTCGACACCCTGTCACTCACAACTGCAGTGTACTCAGTCCGTACCTCCACTCCCTGTCACTCACAACTGTAGTGTACTCAATGCCTACCTCGACTCCCTGTCACTCACAACTGTAGTATACTCAATGCCTACCTCGACTCCCTGTGACTCACAACTGCAGCGTACTCAGTCCCTACCTCGACTCCCTGTCACTCACAAATACCGTGTACTCAGTCCCTACCTCGACTCCCTGTCACTCACAACTGCAGTGTACTCAGACCCTACCTCGACTCCCTGTCACTCTCAACTGTAGTGTACTCAATGCCAACCTCGACTCCCTGTCACTCACAACTGCAGTGTACTCAGTCCCTACCTCAACTCCCTGTCACTCACAACTGCAGTGTACTCAGTCCCTACCTCGACTCCCTGTCACTCACAACTGCAGTGTACTCAGTCCCTACGTCGACTCCCTGTCACTCACAACTGCAGTGTACTCAGTCCCTAACGCGACACCCTGTCACTCACAACTGCAGTGTACTCAGTCCCTACCTCGACACCCAGTCACTCACAACTGTAGTGTACTCAGTCCACACCTCAACTCCCTGTCACTCACAACTGCAGTGTACTCAGTCCCTACCTCAACTCCCTGTCACTCACAACTGCTGTGTACTCAGTCCCTACCTCGACACCCAGTCACTCACAACTGTAGTGTACTCAGTCCACACCTTAACTCCCTGTCACTCACAACTGCAGTGTACTCAGTCCCTACCTCAACTCCCTGTCACTCACAACTGCAGTGTACTCAGTCCCTACCACGACACCCAGTCACTCACAATTGTAGTATACTCAATGCCTACCTCGACTCCCTGTGACTCACAACGTCAGTGTACTCAATGTCTACCTCGTCTCCCTGTCAATTCCAACTGCAGTATACTCAGTTCCTGCCTCAACTCCTTTTCACTCACAACTGCAGTGTACTCAGTCCCTACCTCGACTCCCTGTCCCTCACAACTGTAGTGTTCTCAGTCCCAACCTCGACTCCCTGTCACTCACAACTGCAGTGTACTCAATCCCTACGTCGACTCCCTGTCACACACAACTGCAGTGTACTCAGTCCCTAACTCGACACCCTGTCACTCACAACTGCCGTGTACTCAGTCCGTACCTCGACTCTCTGTCACTCACAACTGTAGTGTACTCAATGCCTACCTCGACTCCCTGTCAATTCCAGCTGCAGTGTACTCAGTCCCTACCTCGATTCCCTGTCACTCAGAACTGCAGTGTACTCAATGCCTACGTCGACTCCCTGTCACTCACAACTGCAGTGTACTCAGTACATACGTCGACTCCCTGTCACACACAACTGCAGTGTACTCAGTCCGTACCTCGACTCCCTGTCACTCACAACTGCAGTGTATTCAGTCTCTACCTCGACTCCCTGTTACACAACTGTAGTGTACTCAATGCCTACCTCGACTCCCTCTCCCTCACAACTGCAGTGTACTCAGTCCCTACCTCAACTCCCTGTCTCTCACAACTGCAGTTTACTCAGTCCCTACCTCGACTCCCTGTCACTCACAACTGCAGTGTATTCAATACCTACCTAGATTCCCTGTCACTCACAACTGCAGTGTACTCAGTCCCTAGTTGACTCCCTGTCACTCACAACTGCAGTGTACTGTCCCTACCTCGACTCCCTGTCACTCACAACTGTCGTGTACTCATTGCCTACCTCGACTCTCTGTCACTCACAACTGCAGTGTACTCGGTCCCTACCTCGACTCCCTGTCACTCACAACTGCAGTGTACTCAGTCCCTACCTCGACTCCCTGTCACTCACAACTGCAGTGTATTCAATACCTACCTCGACTCTCTGTCACTCACAACTGCAGTGTACTCGGTCCCTACCTCGACTCCCTGTCACTCACAACTGCAGTGTACTCAGTCGCTACCTCGACTCCCTGTCACTCGCAACTGCAGTGTACTCAGTCCCTACCTCGGCTCCCTGTCACTCACAACTGTAGTGTACTCAATGCCAACCTCGACTCCCTGTCACTCACAACTGCAGTGTACTCAGTCCCTACCTCAACTCCCTGTCACTCACAACTGCAGTGTACTCAGTCCCTACCTCGACTCCCTGTCACTCACAACTGCAGTGTACTCAGTCCCTACGTCGACTCCCTGTCACTCACAACTGCAGTGTACTCAGTCCCTAACGCGACACCCTGTCACTCACAACTGCAGTGTACTCAGTCCCTACCTCGACACCCAGTCACTCACAACTGTAGTGTACTCAGTCCACACCTCAACTCCCTGTCACTCACAACTGCAGTGTACTCAGTCCCTACCTCAACTCCCTGTCACTCACAACTGCTGTGTACTCAGTCCCTACCTCGACACCCAGTCACTCACAACTGTAGTGTACTCAGTCCACACCTTAACTCCCTGTCACTCACAACTGCAGTGTACTCAGTCCCTACCTCAACTCCCTGTCACTCACAACTGCAGTGTACTCAGTCCCTACCACGACACCCAGTCACTCACAATTGTAGTATACTCAATGCCTACCTCGACTCCCTGTGACTCACAACGTCAGTGTACTCAATGTCTACCTCGTCTCCCTGTCAATTCCAACTGCAGTATACTCAGTTCCTGCCTCAACTCCTTTTCACTCACAACTGCAGTGTACTCAGTCCCTACCTCGACTCCCTGTCCCTCACAACTGTAGTGTTCTCAGTCCCAACCTCGACTCCCTGTCACTCACAACTGCAGTGTACTCAATCCCTACGTCGACTCCCTGTCACACACAACTGCAGTGTACTCAGTCCCTAACTCGACACCCTGTCACTCACAACTGCCGTGTACTCAGTCCGTACCTCGACTCTCTGTCACTCACAACTGTAGTGTACTCAATGCCTACCTCGACTCCCTGTCAATTCCAGCTGCAGTGTACTCAGTCCCTACCTCGATTCCCTGTCACTCAGAACTGCAGTGTACTCAATGCCTACGTCGACTCCCTGTCACTCACAACTGCAGTGTACTCAGTACATACGTCGACTCCCTGTCACACACAACTGCAGTGTACTCAGTCCGTACCTCGACTCCCTGTCACTCACAACTGCAGTGTATTCAGTCTCTACCTCGACTCCCTGTTACACAACTGTAGTGTACTCAATGCCTACCTCGACTCCCTCTCCCTCACAACTGCAGTGTACTCAGTCCCTACCTCAACTCCCTGTCTCTCACAACTGCAGTTTACTCAGTCCCTACCTCGACTCCCTGTCACTCACAACTGCAGTGTATTCAATACCTACCTAGATTCCCTGTCACTCACAACTGCAGTGTACTCAGTCCCTAGTTGACTCCCTGTCACTCACAACTGCAGTGTACTGTCCCTACCTCGACTCCCTGTCACTCACAACTGTCGTGTACTCATTGCCTACCTCGACTCTCTGTCACTCACAACTGCAGTGTACTCGGTCCCTACCTCGACTCCCTGTCACTCACAACTGCAGTGTACTCAGTCCCTACCTCGACTCCCTGTCACTCACAACTGCAGTGTATTCAATACCTACCTCGACTCTCTGTCACTCACAACTGCAGTGTACTCGGTCCCTACCTCGACTCCCTGTCACTCACAACTGCAGTGTACTCAGTCGCTACCTCGACTCCCTGTCACTCGCAACTGCAGTGTACTCAGTCCCTACCTCGGCTCCCTGTCACTCACAACTGCAGTGTACTCAGACCCTACCTCGACTCCCTGTCACTCTCAACTGTAGTGTACTCAATGCCAACCTCGACTCCCTGTCACTCACAACTGCAGTGTACTCAGTCCCTACCTCAACTCCCTGTCACTCACAACTGCAGTGTACTCAGTCCCTACCTCGACTCCCTGTCACTCACAACTGCAGTGTACTCAGTCCCTACCACGACTCCCTGTCACTCACATCTGCAGTGTACTCAGTCCCTACGTCGACACCCTGTCACTCACAACTGCAGTGTACCCAGTCCGTACCTCCACTCCCTGTCACTCACAACTGTAGTGTACTCAATGCCTACCTCGACTCCCTGTCACTCACAATTGTAGTATACTCAATGCCTACCTCGACTCCCTGTGACTCACAACGTCAGTGTACTCAATGTCTACCTCGTCTCCCTGTCAATTCCAACTGCAGTATACTCAGTTCCTGCCTCAACTCCTTTTCACTCACAACTGCAGTGTACTCAGTCCCTACCTCGACTCCCTGTCCCTCACAACTGTAGTGTTCTCAGTCCCAACCTCGACTCCCTGTCACTCACAACTGCAGTGTACTCAATCCCTACGTCGACTCCCTGTCACACACAACTGCAGTGTACTCAGTCCCTAACTCGACACCCTGTCACTCACAACTGCCGTGTACTCAGTCCGTACCTCGACTCTCTGTCACTCACAACTGTAGTGTACTCAATGCCTACCTCGACTCCCTGTCAATTCCAGCTGCAGTGTACTCAGTCCCTACCTCGATTCCCTGTCACTCAGAACTGCAGTGTACTCAATGCCTACGTCGACTCCCTGTCACACACAACTGCAGTGTACTCAGTACATACGTCGACTCCCTGTCACACACAACTGCAGTGTACTCAGTCCGTACCTCGACTCCCTGTCACTCACAACTGCAGTGTATTCAGCCTCTACCTCGACTCCCTGTTACACAACTGTAGTGTACTCAATGCCTACCTCGACTCCCTCTCCCTCACAACTGCAGTGTACTCAGTCCCTACCTCAACTCCCTGTCTCTCACAACTGCAGTTTACTCAGTCCCTACCTCGACTCCCTGTCACTCACAACTGCAGTGTATTCAATACCTACCTAGATTCCCTGTCACTCACAACTGCAGTGTACTCAGTCCCTAGTTGACTCCCTGTCACTCACAACTGCAGTGTACTGTCCCTACCTCGACTCCCTGTCACTCACAACTGTCGTGTACTCAATGCCTACCTCGACTCTCTGTCACTCACAACTGCAGTGTACTCGGTCCCTACCTCGACTCCCTGTCACTCACAACTGCAGTGTACTCAGTCCCTACCTCGACTCCCTGTCACTCACAACTGCAGTGTATTCAATACCTACCTCGACTCTCTGTCACACACAACTGCAGTGTACTCGGTCCCTACCTCGACTCCCTGTCACTCACAACTGCAGTGTACTCAGTCGCTACCTCGACTCCCTGTCACTCGCAACTGCAGTGTACTCAGTCCCTACCTCGGCTCCCTGTCACTCACAACTGCAGTGTACTCAGACCCTACCTCGACTCCCTGTCACTCTCAACTGTAGTGTACTCAATGCCAACCTCGACTCCCTGTCACTCACAACTGCAGTGTACTCAGTCCCTACCTCAACTCCCTGTCACTCACAACTGCAGTGTACTCAGTCCCTACCTCGACTCCCTGTCACTCACAACTGCAGTGTACTCAGTCCCTAAGTCGACTCCCTGTCACACACAACTGCAGTGTACTCAGTCCCTAACTCGACACCCTGTCACTCACAACTGCAGTGTATTCAGTCTTTACCTCGACTCCCTGTCACACAACTGTGGTGTACTCAATGCCTACCTCGAATCCCTGTCACTCACAACTGTAGTGTACTCAGTCCCTACCTCGACTCCCTGTCACTCACAACTGCAGTGTACTCAGTCCCTACCTCAACTCCCTGTCACTCACAACTGCAGTGTATTCAGTCTCTACCTCGACTCCCTGTCACTCACAACTGAAGTGTATTCAGTCTCTACCTCGACTCCCTGTCACTCACAACTGCAGTGTATTCAGTCTCTACCTCGAATCCCTGTCACACAACTGCAGTGTACTCAATGCCTACCTCGAATCCCTGTCACTCACAACTGCAGCGTACTCAGTCCCTACCTCAACTCCCTGTCACTCACAACTGCAGTGTACTCAGTCCCTACCTCGACTCCCTGTCACTCACAACTGCAGTGTAATCAGTCTCTACCTCGACTCCCTGTCACTCACAACTGCAGTGTACTCAGTCCCTACCTCGAATCCCTGTCACTCACAACTGCAGCGTACTCAGTCCCTACCTCAACTCCCTGTCACTCACAACTGTAGTGTTCTCAGTCCCGACCTCGACTCCCTGTCACTCACAACTGCAGTGTATTCAATACCTACCTCAACTCCCCGTCACTCACAAATGCAGTTCACTCAGTCCCTACCTCGACTCCCTGTCACTCACAACTGCAGTGTACTCAGTCCCTACCTCAACACCCTGTCACTCACAACTGCAGTGTACTCAGTCCCTACCTCGACACCCAGTCACTCACAACTGTAGTGTACTCAGTCCACACCTCAACTCCCTGTCACTCACAACTGCAGTGTACTCAGTCCCTACCACGACTCCCTGTCACTCACATCTGCAGTGTACTCAGTCTCTACGTCGACACCCTGTCACTCACAACTGCAGTGTACTCAGTCCGTACCTCCACTCCCTGTCACTCACAACTGTAGTGTACTCAATGCCTACCTCGACTCCCTGTCACTGGCAACTGTAGTATACTCAATGCCTACCTCGACTCCCTGTGACTCACAACGTCAGTGTATTCAATGTCTACCTCGTCTCCCTGTCAATTCCAACTGCAGTATACTCAGTTCCTGCCTCAACTCCCTGTCACTCACAACTGCAGTTTACTCAGTCCCTACCTCGACTCCCTGTCCCTCACAACTGTAGTGTTCTCAGTCCCAACCTCGACTCCCTGTCACTCACAACTGCAGTGTACTCAATCCCTACGTCGACTCCCTGTCACACACAACTGCAGTGTACTCAGTCCCTAACTCGACACCCTGTCACTCACAACTGCCGTGTACTCAGTCCGTACCTCGACTCTCTGTCACTCACAACTGTAGTGTACTCAATGCCTACCTCGACTCCCTGTCAATTCCAGCTGCAGTGTACTCAGTCCCTACCTCGATTCCCTGTCACTCAGAACTGCAGTGTACTCAATGCCTACGTCGACTCCCTGTCACTCACAACTGCAGTGTACTCAGTACATACGTCGACTCCCTGTCACACACAACTGCAGTGTACTCAGTCCGTACCTCGACTCCCTGTCACTCACAACTGCAGTGTATTCAATACCTACCTAGATTCCCTGTCACTCACAACTGCAGTGTACTCAGTCCCTAGTTGACTCCCTGTCACTCACAACTGCAGTGTACTGTCCCTACCTCGACTCCCTGTCACTCACAACTGTCGTGTACTCAATGCCTACTTCGACTCCCTGTCACTCACAACTGCTGTGTGCTCAGTCCACACCTCGACTCCCTGTCACACACAAATACCGTGTACTCAGTCCCTACCTCGACTCCCTGTCACTCACAACTGCAGTGTACTCAGTCCCTACCTCGACTCCCTGTCACTCACAACTGCAGTGTATTCAATACCTACCTCGACTCTCTGTCACTCACAACTGCAGTGTACTCGGTCCCTACCTCGACTCCCTGTCACTCACAACTGCAGTGTACTCGGTCCCTACCTCGACTCCCTGTCACTCACAACTGCAGTGTACTCAGTCCCTACCTCGACTCCCTGTCACTCACAACTGCAGTGTACTCAGTCCCTACCTCGACACCCTGTCACTCACAACTGCAGTGTACTCAGTCCCTACCTCAACTCCCTGTCACTCACAACTGCAGTGTATTCAGTCTTTACCTTGACTCCCTGTCACACAACTGTGGTGTACTCAATGCCTACCTCGAATCCCTGTCACTCACAACTGTAGTGTACTCAGTCCCTACCTCGACTCCCTGTCACTCACAACTGCAGTGTACTCAGTCCCTACCTCAACTCCCTGTCACTCACAACTGCAGTGTATTCAGTCTCTACCTCGACTCCCTGTCACTCACAACTGCAGTGTATTCAGTCTCTACCTCGACTCCCTGTCACTCACAACTGCAGTGTATTCAGTCTCTACCTCGAATCCCTGTCACACAACTGCAGTGTACTCAATGCCTACCTCGAATCCCTGTCACTCACAACTGCAGCGTACTCAGTCCCTACCTCAACTCCCTGTCACTCACAACTGCAGTGTACATAGTCCCTACCTCGACTCCCTGTCACTCACAACTGCAGTGTAATCAGTCTCTACCTCGACTCCCTGTCACTCACAAATGCAGCGTACTCAGTCCCTACCTCGACACCCAGTCACTCACAACTGTAGTGTACTCAGTCCACACCTGAACTCCCTGTCACTCACAACTGCAGTGTACTCAGTCCCTACCACGACTCCCTGTCACTCACATCTGCAGTGTACTCAGTCCCTACGTCGACACCCTGTCACTCACAACTGCAGTGTACTCAGTCTGTACCTCCACTCCCTGTCACTCACAACTGTAGTGTACTCAATGCCTACCTCGACTCCCTGTCACTCACAACTGTAGTATACTCAATGCCTACCTCGACTCCCTGTGACTCACAACTGCAGCGTACTCAGTCCCTACCTCGACTCCCTGTCACTCTCAACTGCAGTGTACTCAGTCCCTACCTTGACTCCCTGTCACTCACAACTGCAGTGTACTGTCCCTACCTCGAATCCCTGTCACTCACAACTGTCGTGTACTCAATGCCTACTTCGACTCCCTGTCACTCACAACTGCTGTGTACTAAGTCCACACCTCGACTCCCTGTCACTCACAAATGCCGTGTACTCAGTCCCTACCTCGACTCCCTGTCACTCACAACTGCAGTGTACTCAGTCCCTACCTCGACTCCCTCACTCACAACTGCAGTGTACTCAGTCCCTACCTCGACTCCCTGTCACTCACAACTGCAGTGTAACCAGTCTCTACCTCGACTCCCTGTCACTCACAACTGCAGTGTATTCAATACCTACCTCGACTCCCTGTCACTCACAACTGCAGTGTACTCAGTCCCTACCTCGACACCCAGTCACTCACAACTGTAGTGTACTCAGTCCACACCTCAACTCCCTGTCACTCAGAACTGCAGTGTACTCAGTCCCTAACTCGACTCCCTCTCACTCACAACTGCAGTGTACTCAGTCCCTAACTCGACTCATCCCACTCACAACTGCATTGCACTCAGTCGCTACCTCGACTCCCTGTCACTCACAACTGCAGTGTACTCAATCCCTACGTCGACTCCCTGTCACACACAACTGCAGTGTATTCAGTCTCTACCTCGACTCCCTGTCACTCACAACTGAAGTGTACTCAGTCCACACCTCGACTCCCTGTCACTCACTACTGCATTGTACTCAGTCCCTACGTCGACTCCCTGTCACTCACAACTGCAGTGTACTCAGTCCCTTCCTCGACTCCCTGTCACTCACAACTGCAGTGTACTCAGTCCCTAACTCAACACCCTGTCACTCACAACTGCCGTGTACTCAGTCCCTACGTCGACTCCCTGTCACACACAGCTGCAGTGTACTCAGTCCCTTCCTCGACACCCTGTCACTCACAACTGCAGTGTACTCAGTCCCTACCTCGACTCCCTGTCACTCACAGTTGCAGTGTACTCAGTCCCTACCTCGACTCCCTGTCACTCACAACTGCAGTGTACTCAGTCCCTACCTCGACTCCCTGTCACTCACAGTTGCAGTGTACTCAGTCCCTAACTCGACACCCTGTCACTCACAACTGCAGTGTATTCAGTCTTTACCTCGACTCCCTGTCACACAACTGTGGTGTACTCAATCCCTACCTCGAATCCCTGTCACTCACAACTGCAGCGTACTCAGACCCTACATCAACTCCCTGTCACTCACAACTGCAGTGTATTCAATACCTACCTCAACTCCCTGTCACTCACAAATGCAGTTCACTCAGTCCCTACCTCGACTCCCTGTCACTCACAACTGCAGTGAACTCAGTCCCTACCTCAACTCCCTGTCACTCACAACTGCAGTGTACTCAGTCCACACCTCGACACCCAGTCACTCACAACTGTAGTGTACTCAGTCCACACCTCAACTCCCTGTCACTCACAACTGCAGTGTACTCAGTCCCTACAAAGACTCCCTGTCACTCACATCTGCAGTGTACTCAGTCCCTACGTCGACACCCTGTCACTCACAACTGCAGTGTACACAGTCCGTACCTCCACTCCCTGTCACTCACAACTGTAGTGTACTCAATGCCTACCTCGACTCCCTGTCACTCACAACTGTAGTATACTCAATGCCTACCTCGACTCCCTGTGACTCACAACGTCAGTGTACTCAATGTCTACCTCGTCTCCCTGTCAATTCCAACTGCAGAATACTCAGTTCCTACCTCAACTCCCTCTCACTCACAACTGCAGTGTACTCAGTCCCTACCTCGACTCCCTGTCCCTCACAACTGTAGTGTTCTCAGTCCCAACCTCGACTCCCTGTCACTCACAACTGCAGTGTACTCAATCCCTACGTCGACTCCCTGTCACACACAACTGCAGTGTACTCAGTCCCTAACTCGACACCCTGTCACTCACAACTGCCGTGTACTCAGTCCGTACCTCGACTCTCTGTCACTCACAACTGTAGTGTACTCAATGCCTACCTCGACTCCCTGTCACTCACAACTGTAGTGTACTCAATGCCTACCTCGACTCCCTGTCAATTCCAGCTGCAGTGTACTCAGTCCCTACCTCGATTCCCTGTCACTCAGAACTGCAGTGTACTCAATGCCTACGTCGACTCCCAGTCACTCACAACTGCAGTGTACTCAGTACATACGTCGACTCCCTGTCATACACAACTGCAGTGTACTCAGTCCGTACCTCGACTCCCTGTCACTCACAACTGCAGTGTATTCAGTCTCTACCTCGACTCCCTGTTACACAACTGTAGTGTACACAATGCCTACCTCGACTCCCTCTCCCTCACAACTGCAGTGTACTCAGTCCCTACCTCAACTCCCTGTCTCTCACAACTGCAGTTTACTCAGTCCCTACCTCGACTCCCTGTCACTCACAACTGCAGTGTATTCAATACCTACCTAGATTCCCTGTCACTCACAACTGCAGTGTACTCAGTCCCTAGTTGACTCCCTGTCACTCACAACTGCAGTGTACTGTCCCTACCTCGACTCCCTGTCACTCACAACTGTCGTGTACTCAATGCCTACTTCGACTCCCTGTCACTCACAACTGCTGTGTGCTCAGTCCACACCTCGACTCCCTGTCACTCACAAATACCGTGTACTCAGTCCCTACCTCGACTCCCTGTCACTCACAACTGCAGTGTACTCAGTCCCTACCTCGACTCCCTGTCACTCACAACTGCAGTGTATTCAATACCTACCTCGACTCTCTGTCACTCACAACTGCAGTGTACTCAGTCCCTACCTCGACTCCCTGTCACTCACAACTGCAGTGTATTCAATACCTACCTCGACTCTCTGTCACTCACAACTGCAGTGTACTCAGTCCCTACCTCGACTCCCTGTCACTCACAACTGCAGTGTATTCAATACCTACCTCGACTCTCTGTCACTCACAACTGCAGTGTACTCAGTCCCTACCTCGACTCCCTGTCACTCACAACTGCAGTGTACTCAGACCCTACCTCGACTCCCTGTCACTCTCAACTGTAGTGTACTCAATGCCAACCTCGACTCCCTGTCACTCACAACTGCAGTGTACTCAGTCCCTACCTCAACTCCCTGTCACTCACAACTGCAGTGTACTCAGTCCCTGCCTCGACTCCCTGTCACTCACAACTGCAGTGTACTCAGTCCCTACGTCGACTCCCTGTCACACACAACTGCAGTGTACTCAGTCCCTAACGCGACACCCTGTCACTCACAACTGTAGTTTTCTCAGTCCCAACCTCGACTCCCTGTCACTCACAACTGCAGTGTACTCAGTCCCTACGTCGACTCCCTGTCACACACAACTGCAGTGTACTCAGTCCCTATCGCGACACCCTGTCACTCACAACTGTAGTTTTCTCAGTCCCTACCTAGACTCCCTGTCACTCACAACTGCAGTGTACTCAGTCCCTACGTCGACACCCTGTCACACACAACTGCAGTGTACTCAGTCCCTAACTCGACACCCTGTCACTCACAACTGCCGTGTACTCAGTCCGTACCTCGACTGTCTGTCACTCACAACTGCAGTGTACTCAATGCCTACGTCGACTCCCTGTCACACACAACTGCAGTGTACTCAGGCCCTACGTCGACTCCCTGTCACTCACAACTGCAGTGTGATCAGTCCCTACCTCGACTCCCTGTCACTCACAAATGCAGTGTATTCAATACCTACCTAGACACCCTGTCACTCACAACTGCAGTGTACTCAGTCCCTACCTCGACTCCCTGTCACTCACAACTGCAGTGTACTCAGTCCCTACCTCGACTCCCTGTCACTCACAACTGCAGCGTACTCAGACCCTACCTCAACTCCCTGTCACTCACAACTGAAGTGTACTCAGTCCCTACCTCGACTCCCTGTCACTCACAACTGCAGTGTACTCAGTCCCTACCTCAACTCCCTGTCACTCACAACTGCAGTGTACTCAGTCCATACCTCGACTCCCTGTCACTCACAACTGCAGTGTATTCAGTCTCTACCTCGACTCCCTGTCACTCACAACTGCAGTGTATTCAGTCTCTACCTCGACTCCCTGTCACTCACAACTGCAGTGTATTCAGTCTCTACCTCGACTCCCTGTCACTCACAACTGTAGTGTTCTCAGTCCCGACCTCGACTCCCTGTCACTCACAACTGCAGTGTATTCAGTCTCTACCTCGACTCCCTATCACTCACAACTACAGTGTATTCAGTCTCTACCTCGACTCCCTGTCACTCACAACTGCAGTGTATTCAGTCTCTACCTCGACTCCCTGTCACTCACAACTGCAGTGTAATCAGTCTCTACCTCGACTCCCTGTCAATCACAACTGTAGTGTTCTCAGTCCCGACCTCGACTCCCTGTCACTCACAACTGCAGTGTATTCAATACCTACCTCAACTCCCTGTCACTCACAAATGCAGTTCACTCAGTCCCTACCTCGACTCCCTGTCACTCACAACTGCAGTGTATTCAGTCCCTACCTCAACTCCCTGTCACTCACAACTGCAGTGTACTCAGTCCCTACCACGACTCCCTGTCACTCACATCTGCAGTACTCAGTCCCTACGTCGACACCCTGTCACTCACAACTGCAGTGTACTCAGTCCGTACCTCCACTCCCTGTCACTCACAACTGTAGTGTACTCAATGCCTACCTCGACTCCCTGTCACTCACAACTGTAGTATACTCAATGCCTACCTCGACTCCCTGTGACTCACAACGTCAGTGTACTCAATGTCTACCTCGTCTCCCTGTCAATTCCAACTGCAGTATACTCAGTCCCTACCTCGACTCCCTGTGCCTCACAACTGTAGTGTTCTCAGTCCCAACCTCGACTCCCTGTCACTCACAACTGCAGTGTACTCAATCCCTACGTCGACTCCCTGTCACACACAACTGCAGTGTACTCAGTCCCTAACTCGACACTCTGTCACTCACAACTGCCGTGTACTCAGTCCGTACCTCGACTCTCTGTCACTCACAACTGTAGTGTACTCAATGCCTACCTCGACTCCCTGTCAATTCCAGCTGCAGTGTACTCAGTCCCGACCTCGACTCCCTGTCACTCTCAACTGCAGTGTACTCAGTCCCTACTTCGACTCCGTCACACAACTGTCGTGTACTCAGTCCCCACCTTGACTCCCTGTCACTCACAACTGCAGTGTACTCAGTCCACACCTCGACTCCATGTCACTCACAACCTCAGTGTACTCAATGCCTACCTCTACTCCCTGTCACTCACAACTGCAGTGTACTCAGTCCCTACCTTGACTCCCTGTCACTCACAACTGCAGTGTACTGTCCCTACCTCGAATCCCTGTCACTCACAACTGTCGTGTACTCAATGCCTACTTCGACTCCCTGTCACTCACAACTGCTGTGTACTCAGTCCACACCTCGACTCCCTGTCACTCACAAATGCCGTGTACTCAGTCCCTACCTCGACTCCCTGTCACTCACAACTGCAGTGTACTCAGTCCCTACCTCGACTCCCTCACTCACAACTGCAGTGTACTCAGTCCCTACCTCGACTCCCTGTCACTCACAACTGCAGTGTAACCAGTCTCTACCTTGACTCCCTGTCACTCACAACTGTAGTGTTCTCAGTCCCTACCTCGACTCCCTGTCACTCACAACTGCAGTGTATTCAATACCTACCTCGACTCCCTGTCACTCACAACTGTAGTGTACTCAGTCCCTACCTCGACACCCAGTCACTCACAACTGTAGTGTACTCAGTCCACACCTCAACTCCCTGTCACTCACAACTGCAGTGTACTCAGTCCCTAACTCGACTCCCTCTCACTCACAACTGCAGTGTACTCAGTCCCTAACTCGACTCCCTCTCACTCACAACTGCATTGCACTCAGTCGCTACCTCGACTCCATGTCATTCACAACTGCAGTGTACTCAATCCCTACGTCGACTCCCTGTCACACACAACTGCAGTGTATTCAGTCTCTACCTCGACTCCCTGTCACTCACAACTGCAGTGTACTCAGTCCCTACCTTGACTCTCTGTCACACAACTGCAGTGTACTCAATGCCTACGTCGACTCCCTGTCACACACAACTGCAGTGTACTCAGGCCCTACGTCGACTCCCTGTCACTCACAACTGCAGTGTAATCAGTACCTACGTCGACTCCCTGTCACACACAACTGCAGTGTACTCAATGCCTACCTCGACTCCCTCTGACTCACAACTGCAGCGTACTCAGTCCCTACCTCGACTCCCTGTCACACAACTGTAGTGTACTCAATGCCTACCTCGACTCCCTCTCACTCACAACTGCAGCGTACTCAGTCTCTACCTCGACTCCCTGTCACACAACTGTAGTGTACTCAATACCTACCTCGACTCCCTCTCACTCACAACTGCAGCGTACTCAGTCCCTACCTCGACTCCCTGTCATTCACAACTGCAGTGTACTCAGTCCCTACCTCGACTCCCTGTCACTCACAACTGCAGTGTACTCAGTCCCTACCTCAACTCCCTGTCTCTCACAACTGCAGTGTACTCAGTCCCAACCTCGACTCCCTGTCACTCACAACTGCAGTGTATTCAATACTTACCTCGACACCCTGTCACTCACAACTGCAGTGTAATCAGTCCCTACGTCGACTCCCTGTCACACACAACTGCAGTGTACTCAGGCCCTACGTCGACTCCCTGTCACTCACAACTGCAGTGTACTCAGTCCCGACCTCGACTCCCTGTCACTCACAACTGCAGTGTATTCAGTCTCTACCTCGACTCCCTGTCACTCACAACTGCAGTGTATTCAGTCTCTACCTCGAATCCCTGTCACACAACTGCAGTGTACTCAATGCCTACCTCGACTCCCTCTGACTCACAACTGCAGCGTACTCAGTCCCTACCTCGACTCCCTGTCACACAACTGTAGTGTACTCAATACCTACCTCGACTCCCTCTCACTCACAACTGCAGCGTACTCAGTCTCTACCTCGACTCCCTGTCACACAACTGTAGTGTACTCAATACCTACCTCGACTCCCTCTCACTCACAACTGCAGCGTACTCAGTCCCTACCTCGACTCCCTGTCATTCACATCTGCAGTGTACTCAGTCCCAACCTCGACTCCCTGTCACTCACAACTGCAGTGTATTCAATACTTACCTCGACACCCTGTCACTCACAACTGCAGTGTAATCAGTCCCTACCTCGACTCCCTGTCACTCACAACTGCAGTGTACTCAGTCCGTACCTCGACTCCCTGGCACTCACAACTGTAGTGTTCTCAGACCCTACCTCGAACCCTGTCACTCACAACTGCCGTGTACTCAGTCCATACCTCCACTCCCTGTCACTCACAACTGCCGTGTACTCAGTCACTACCTCGACTCCCTGTCACTCACAACTGTAGTGTACTCAGTCGACACCTCGACTCCCTGTCACTCACTACTGCATTGTACTCAGTCCCTACGTCGACTCCCTGTCACTCACAACTGCAGTGTACTCAGTCCCTTCCTCGACTCCCTGTCACTCACAACTGCAGTGTACTCAGTCCCTAACTCAACACCCTGTCACTCACAACTGCCGTGTACTCAGTCCCTACGTCGACTCCCTGTCACACACAACTGCAGTGTACTCAGTCCCTACCTCGACTCCCTGTCACTCACAGTTGCAGTGTACTCAGTCCCTACCTCGACTCCCTGTCACTCACAACTGCAGTGTTCTCAGTCCACACCTCGACTCCCTGTCACTCACTACTGCAGTGTACTCAGTCCCTACCTCGACTCCCTGTCACTCACAACTGCAGTGTTCTCAGTCCACACCTCGACTCCCTGTCACTCACAACTGCAGTGTTCTCAGTCCACACCTCGACTCCCTGTCACTCACAACTGCAGTGTACTCAGTCCCTAACTCGACACCCTGTCACTCACAAATGCAGTGTATTCAGTCTTTACCTCGACTCCCTGTCACACAACTGTGGTGTACTCAATCCCTACCTCGAATCCCTGTCACTCACAACTGAAGTGTACTCAGTCCCTACCTCGACTCCCTGTCACTCACAACTGCAGTGTACTCAGTCCCTACCTCAACTCCCTGTCACTCACAACTGCAGTGTACTCAGTCCCTACCTCGACTCCCTGTCACTCACAACTGCAGTGTATTCAGTCTCTACCTCGACTCCCTGTCACTCACAACTGCAGTGTATTCAGTCTCTACCTCGAATCCCTGTCACACAACTGTAGTGTACTCAATGCCTACCTCGAATCCCTGTCACTCACAACTGCAGCGTACTCAGTCCCTACCTCAACTCCCTGTCACTCACAACTGCAGTTTACTCAGTCCCTACCTCGACTCCCTGTCACTCACAACTGCAGTGTAATCAGTCTCTACCTCGACTCCCTGTCAATCACAACTGTAGTGTTCTCAGTCCCGACCTCTACTCCCTGTCACTCACAACTGCAGTGTATTCAATACCTACCTCAACTCCCTGTCACTCACAAATGCAGTTCCCTCAGTCCCTACCTCGACTCCCTGTCACTGACAACTGCAGTGTACTCAGTCCCTACCTCAACTCCCTGTCACTCACAACTGCAGTGTACTCAGTCCCTACCTCGACACCCAGTCACCCACAACTGTAGTGTACTCAGTCCACACCTCAACTCCCTGTCACTCACAACTGCAGAGTACTCAGTCCCTACCATGACTCCCTGTCACTCACATCTGCAGTGTACTCAGTCCCTACGTCGACACCCTGTCACTCACAACTGCAGTGTACTCAGTCCGTACCTCCACTCCCTGTCACTCACAACTGTAGTGTACTCAATGCCTACCTCGACTCCCTGTCACTCACAACTGTAGTATACTCAATGCCTACCTCGACTCCCTGTGACTCACAACGTCAGTGTACTCAATGTCTACCTCGTCTCCCTGTCAATTCCAACTGCAGTATACTCAGTTCCTACCTCAACTCCCTGTCACTCACAACTGCAGTGTACTCAGTCCCTACCTCGACTCCCTGTCACTCACAACTGCAGTGTATTCAGTCTCTACCTCGACTCCCTGTTACACAACTGTAGTGTACTCAATGCCTACCTCGACTCCCTCTCCCTCAGAACTGCAGTGTACTCAGTCCCTACCTCAACTCCCTGTCTCTCACAACTGCAGTTTACTCAGTCCCTACCTCGACTCCCTGTCACTCACAACTGCAGTGTATTCAATACCTACCTAGACTCCCTGTCACTCACAACTGCAGTGTACTCAGTCCCTAGTTGACTCCCTGTCACTCACAACTGCAGTGTACTGTCCCTACCTCGACTCCCTGTCACTCACAACTGTCGTGTACTCAATGCCTACTTCGACTCCCTGTCACTCACAACTGCTGTGTACTCAGTCCACACCTAGACTCCCTGTCACTCACAAATACCGTGTACTCAGTCCCTACCTCGACTCCCTGTCACTCACAACTGCAGTGTACTCAGTCCCTACCTCGACTCCCTGTCACTCACAACTGCAGTGTATTCAATACCTACCTCGACTCTCTGTCACTCACAACTGCAGTGTACTCGGTCCCTACCTCGACTCCCTGTCACTCACAACTGCAGTGTACTCAGACCCTACCTCGACTCCCTGTCACTCTCAACTGTAGTGTACTCAATGCCAACCTCGACTCCCTGTCACTCACAACTGCAGTGTACTCAGTCCCTACCTCAACTCCCTGTCACTCACAACTGCAGTGTACTCAGTCCATACCTCGACTCCCTGTCACTCACAACTGCAGTGTATTCAGTCTCTACCTCGACTCCCTGTCACTCACAACTGCAGTGTATTCAGTCACTACCTCGACTCCCTGTCACTCACAACTGCAGTGTATTCAGTCTCTACCTCGACTCCCTGTCACTCACAACTGTAGTGTTCTCAGTCCCGACCTCGACTCCCTGTCACTCACAACTGCAGTGTATTCAGTCTCTACCTCGACTCCCTATCACTCACAACTACAGTGTATTCAGTCTCTACCTCGACTCCCTGTCACTCACAACTGCAGTGTATTCAGTCTCTACCTCGACTCCCTGTCACTCACAACTGCAGTGTAATCAGTCTCTACCTCGACTCCCTGTCAATCACAACTGTAGTGTTCTCAGTCCCGACCTCGACTCCCTGTCACTCACAACTGCAGTGTATTCAATACCTACCTCAACTCCCTGTCACTCACAAATGCAGTTCACTCAGTCCCTACCTCGACTCCCTGTCACTCACAACTGCAGTGTATTCAGTCCCTACCTCAACTCCCTGTCACTCACAACTGCAGTGTACTCAGTCCCTACCTCGACACCCAGTCACTCACAACTGTAGTGTACTCAGTCCACACCTCAACTCCCTGTCACTCACAACTGCAGTGTACTCAGTCCCTACCACGACTCCCTGTCACTCACATCTGCAGTACTCAGTCCCTACGTCGACACCCTGTCACTCACAACTGCAGTGTACTCAGTCCGTACCTCCACTCCCTGTCACTCACAACTGTAGTGTACTCAATGCCTACCTCGACTCCCTGTCACTCACAACTGTAGTATACTCAATGCCTACCTCGACTCCCTGTGACTCACAACGTCAGTGTACTCAATGTCTACCTCGTCTCCCTGTCAATTCCAACTGCAGTATACTCAGTCCCTACCTCGACTCCCTGTGCCTCACAACTGTAGTGTTCTCAGTCCCAACCTCGACTCCCTGTCACTCACAACTGCAGTGTACTCAATCCCTACGTCGACTCCCTGTCACACACAACTGCAGTGTACTCAGTCCCTAACTCGACACCCTGTCACTCACAACTGCCGTGTACTCAGTCCGTACCTCGACTCTCTGTCACTCACAACTGTAGTGTACTCAATGCCTACCTCGACTCCCTGTCAATTCCAGCTGCAGTGTACTCAGTCCCTACCTCGACTCCCTGTCACTCTCAACTGCAGTGTACTCAGTCCCTACTTCGACTCCGTCACACAACTGTCGTGTACTCAGTCCCCACCTTGACTCCCTGTCACTCACAACTGCAGTGTACTCAGTCCACACCTCGACTCCATGTCACTCACAACCTCAGTGTACTCAATGCCTACCTCGACTCCCTGTCACTCACAACTGCAGTGTACTCAGTCCCTACCTTGACTCCCTGTCACTCACAACTGCAGTGTATTCAATACCTACCTCAACTCCCTGTCACTCACAAATGCAGTTCCCTCAGTCCCTACCTCGACTCCCTGTCACTGACAACTGCAGTGTACTCAGTCCCTACCTCAACTCCCTGTCACTCACAACTGCAGTGTACTCAGTCCCTACCTCGACACCCAGTCACCCACAACTGTAGTGTACTCAGTCCACACCTCAACTCCCTGTCACTCACAACTGCAGTGTAATCAGTACCTACGTCGACTCCCTGTCACACACAACTGCAGTGTACTCAATGCCTACCTCGACTCCCTCTGACTCACAACTGCAGCGTACTCAGTCCCTACCTCGACTCCCTGTCACACAACTGTAGTGTACTCAATGCCTACCTCGACTCCCTCTCACTCACAACTGCAGTGTACTCAATACCTACCTCGACTCCCTCTCACTCACAACTGCAGCGTACTCAGTCCCAACCTCGACTCCCTGTCATTCACAACTGCAGTGTACTCAGTCCCTACCTCGACTCCCTGTCACTCACAACTGCAGTGTACTCAGTCCCTACCTCAACTCCCTGTCTCTCACAACTGCAGTGTACTCAGTCCCAACCTCGACTCCCTGTCACTCACAACTGCAGTGTAATCAGTCCCTACGTCGACTCCCTGTCACACACAACTGCAGTGTACTCAGGCCCTACGTCGACTCCCTGTCACTCACAACTGCAGTGTACTCAGTCCCTACCTCGACTCCCTGTCACTCACAACTGCAGTGTATTCAGTCTCTACCTCGACTCCCTGTCACTCACAACTGCAGTGTATTCAGTCTCTACCTCGAATCCCTGTCACACAACTGCAGTGTACTCAATGCCTACCTCGACTCCCTCTGACTCACAACTGCAGCGTACTCAGTCCCTACCTCGACTCCCTGTCACACAACTGTAGTGTACTCAATGCCTACCTCGACTCCCTCTCACTCACAACTGCAGCGTACTCAGTCTCTACCTCGACTCCCTGTCACACAACTGTAGTGTACTCAATACCTACCTCGACTCCCTCTCACTCACAACTGCAGCGTACTCAGTCCCTACCTCGACTCCCTGTCATTCACATCTGCAGTGTACTCAGTCCCAACCTCGACTCCCTGTCACTCACAACTGCAGTGTATTCAATACTTACCTCGACACCCTGTCACTCACAACTGCAGTGTAATCAGTCCCTACCTCGACTCCCTGTCACTCACAACTGCAGTGTATTCAATACTTACCTCGACACCCTGTCACTCACAACTGCAGTGTATTCAATACTTACCTCGACACCCTGTCACTCCAAACTGCAGTGTACTCAGTCCGTACCTCGACTCCCTGGCACTCACAACTGTAGTGTTCTCAGACCCTACCTCGAACCCTGTCACTCACAACTGCCGTGTACTCAGTCCATACCTCCACTCCCTGTCACTCACAACTGCCGTGTACTCAGTCACTACCTCGACTCCCTGTCACTCACAACTGTAGTGTACTCAGTCGACACCTCGACTCCCTGTCACTCACTACTGCATTGTACTCAGTCCCTACGTCGACTCCCTGTCACTCACAACTGCAGTGTACTCAGTCCCTTCCTCGACTCCCTGTCACTCACAACTGCAGTGTACTCAGTCCCTAACTCAACACCCTGTCACTCACAACTGCCGTGTACTCAGTCCCTACGTCGACTCCCTGTCACACACAACTGCAGTGTACTCAGTCCCTACCTCGACTCCCTGTCACTCACAGTTGCAGTGTACTCAGTCCCTACCTCGACTCCCTGTGCCTCACAACTGTAGTGTTCTCAGTCCCAACCTCGACTCCCTGTCACTCACAACTGCAGTGTACTCAATCCCTACGTCGACTCCCTGTCACACACAACTGCAGTGTACTCAGTCCCTAACTCGACACCCTGTCACTCACAACTGCCGTGTACTCAGTCCGTACCTCGACTCTCTGTCACTCACAACTGTAGTGTACTCAATGCCTACCTCGACTCCCTGTCAATTCCAGCTGCAGTGTACTCAGTCCCTACCTCGACTCCCTGTCACTCTCAACTGCAGTGTACTCAGTCCCTACTTCGACTCCGTCACACAACTGTCGTGTACTCAGTCCCCACCTTGACTCCCTGTCACTCACAACTGCAGTGTACTCAGTCCACACCTCGACTCCATGTCACTCACAACCTCAGTGTACTCAATGCCTACCTCGACTCCCTGTCACTCACAACTGCAGTGTACTCAGTCCCTACCTTGACTCCCTGTCACTCACAACTGCAGTGTATTCAATACCTACCTCAACTCCCTGTCACTCACAAATGCAGTTCCCTCAGTCCCTACCTCGACTCCCTGTCACTGACAACTGCAGTGTACTCAGTCCCTACCTCAACTCCCTGTCACTCACAACTGCAGTGTACTCAGTCCCTACCTCGACACCCAGTCACCCACAACTGTAGTGTACTCAGTCCACACCTCAACTCCCTGTCACTCACAACTGCAGTGTAATCAGTACCTACGTCGACTCCCTGTCACACACAACTGCAGTGTACTCAATGCCTACCTCGACTCCCTCTGACTCACAACTGCAGCGTACTCAGTCCCTACCTCGACTCCCTGTCACACAACTGTAGTGTACTCAATGCCTACCTCGACTCCCTCTCACTCACAACTGCAGTGTACTCAATACCTACCTCGACTCCCTCTCACTCACAACTGCAGCGTACTCAGTCCCAACCTCGACTCCCTGTCATTCACAACTGCAGTGTACTCAGTCCCTACCTCGACTCCCTGTCACTCACAACTGCAGTGTACTCAGTCCCTACCTCAACTCCCTGTCTCTCACAACTGCAGTGTACTCAGTCCCAACCTCGACTCCCTGTCACTCACAACTGCAGTGTAATCAGTCCCTACGTCGACTCCCTGTCACACACAACTGCAGTGTACTCAGGCCCTACGTCGACTCCCTGTCACTCACAACTGCAGTGTACTCAGTCCCTACCTCGACTCCCTGTCACTCACAACTGCAGTGTATTCAGTCTCTACCTCGACTCCCTGTCACTCACAACTGCAGTGTATTCAGTCTCTACCTCGAATCCCTGTCACACAACTGCAGTGTACTCAATGCCTACCTCGACTCCCTCTGACTCACAACTGCAGCGTACTCAGTCCCTACCTCGACTCCCTGTCACACAACTGTAGTGTACTCAATGCCTACCTCGACTCCCTCTCACTCACAACTGCAGCGTACTCAGTCTCTACCTCGACTCCCTGTCACACAACTGTAGTGTACTCAATACCTACCTCGACTCCCTCTCACTCACAACTGCAGCGTACTCAGTCCCTACCTCGACTCCCTGTCATTCACATCTGCAGTGTACTCAGTCCCAACCTCGACTCCCTGTCACTCACAACTGCAGTGTATTCAATACTTACCTCGACACCCTGTCACTCACAACTGCAGTGTAATCAGTCCCTACCTCGACTCCCTGTCACTCACAACTGCAGTGTATTCAATACTTACCTCGACACCCTGTCACTCACAACTGCAGTGTATTCAATACTTACCTCGACACCCTGTCACTCCAAACTGCAGTGTACTCAGTCCGTACCTCGACTCCCTGGCACTCACAACTGTAGTGTTCTCAGACCCTACCTCGAACCCTGTCACTCACAACTGCCGTGTACTCAGTCCATACCTCCACTCCCTGTCACTCACAACTGCCGTGTACTCAGTCACTACCTCGACTCCCTGTCACTCACAACTGTAGTGTACTCAGTCGACACCTCGACTCCCTGTCACTCACTACTGCATTGTACTCAGTCCCTACGTCGACTCCCTGTCACTCACAACTGCAGTGTACTCAGTCCCTTCCTCGACTCCCTGTCACTCACAACTGCAGTGTACTCAGTCCCTAACTCAACACCCTGTCACTCACAACTGCCGTGTACTCAGTCCCTACGTCGACTCCCTGTCACACACAACTGCAGTGTACTCAGTCCCTACCTCGACTCCCTGTCACTCACAGTTGCAGTGTACTCAGTCCCTACCTCGACTCCCTGTCACTCACAACTGCAGTGTTCTCAGTCCACACCTCGACTCCCTGTCACTCACTACTGCAGTGTACTCAGTCCCTACCTCGACTCCCTGTCACTCACAACTGCAGTGTTCTCAGTCCACACCTCGACTCCCTGTCACTCACAACTGCAGTGTTCTCAGTCCACACCTCGACTCCCTGTCACTCACAACTGCAGTGTACTCAGTCCCTAACTCGACACCCTGTCACTCACAAATGCAGTGTATTCAGTCTTTACCTCGACTCCCTGTCACACAACTGTGGTGTACTCAATCCCTACCTCGAATCCCTGTCACTCACAACTGAAGTGTACTCAGTCCCTACCTCGACTCCCTGTCACTCACAACTGCAGTGTACTCAGTCCCTACCTCAACTCCCTGTCACTCACAACTGCAGTGTACTCAGTCCCTACCTCGACTCCCTGTCACTCACAACTGCAGTGTATTCAGTCTCTACCTCGACTCCCTGTCACTCACAACTGCAGTGTATTCAGTCTCTACCTCGAATCCCTGTCACACAACTGTAGTGTACTCAATGCCTACCTCGAATCCCTGTCACTCACAACTGCAGCGTACTCAGTCCCTACCTCAACTCCCTGTCACTCACAACTGCAGTTTACTCAGTCCCTACCTCGACTCCCTGTCACTCACAACTGCAGTGTAATCAGTCTCTACCTCGACTCCCTGTCAATCACAACTGTAGTGTTCTCAGTCCCGACCTCTACTCCCTGTCACTCACAACTGCAGTGTATTCAATACCTACCTCAACTCCCTGTCACTCACAAATGCAGTTCCCTCAGTCCCTACCTCGACTCCCTGTCACTGACAACTGCAGTGTACTCAGTCCCTACCTCAACTCCCTGTCACTCACAACTGCAGTGTACTCAGTCCCTACCTCGACACCCAGTCACCCACAACTGTAGTGTACTCAGTCCACACCTCAACTCCCTGTCACTCACAACTGCAGAGTACTCAGTCCCTACCATGACTCCCTGTCACTCACATCTGCAGTGTACTCAGTCCCTACGTCGACACCATGTCACTCACAACTGCAGTGTACTCAGTCCGTACCTCCACTCCCTGTCACTCACAACTGTAGTGTACTCAATGCCTACCTCGACTCCCTGTCACTCACAACTGTAGTATACTCAATGCCTACCTCGACTCCCTGTGACTCACAACGTCAGTGTACTCAATGTCTACCTCGTCTCCCTGTCAATTCCAACTGCAGTATACTCAGTTCCTACCTCAACTCCCTGTCACTCACAACTGCAGTGTACTCAGTCCCTACCTCGACTCCCTGTCCCTCACAACTGTAGTGTTCTCAGTCCCAACCTCGACTCCCTGTCACTCACAACTGCAGTGTACTCAATCCCTACGTCGACTCCCTGTCACACACAACTGCAGTGTACTCAGTCCATAACTCGACACCCTGTCACTCACAACTGCCGTGTACTCAGTCCGTACCTCGACTCTCTGTCACTCACAACTGTAGTGTACTCAATGCCTACCTCGACTCCCTGTCAATTCCAGCTGCAGTGTACTCAGTCCCTACCTCGATTCCCTGTCACTCAGAACCGCAGTGTACTCAATGCCTACGTCGACTCCCTGTCACTCACAACTGCAGTGTACTCAGTACATACGTCGACTCCCTGTCACACACAACTGCAGTGTACTCAGTCCCTACCTCGACTCCCTGTCACTCACAACTGCAGTGTATTCAGTCTCTACCTCGACTCCCTGTTACACAACTGTAGTGTACTCAATGCCTACCTCGACTCCCTCTCCCTCAGAACTGCAGTGTACTCAGTCCCTACCTCAACTCCCTGTCTCTCACAACTGCAGTTTACTCAGTCCCTACCTCGACTCCCTGTCACTCACAACTGCAGTGTATTCAATACCTACCTAGACTCCCTGTCACTCACAACTGCAGTGTACTCAGTCCCTAGTTGACTCCCTGTCACTCACAACTGCAGTGTACTGTCCCTACCTCGACTCCCTGTCACTCACAACTGTCGTGTACTCAATGCCTACTTCGACTCCCTGTCACTCACAACTGCTGTGTACTCAGTCCACACCTCGACTCCCTGTCACTCACAAATACCGTGTACTCAGTCCCTACCTCGACTCCCTGTCACTCACAACTGCAGTGTACTCAGTCCCTACCTCGACTCCCTGTCACTCACAACTGCAGTGTATTCAATACCTACCTCGACTCTCTGTCACTCACAACTGCAGTGTACTCGGTCCCTACCTCGACTCCCTGTCACTCACAACTGCAGTGTACTCAGACCCTAACTCGACTCCCTGTCACTCTCAACTGTAGTGTACTCAATGCCAACCTCGACTCCCTGTCACTCACAACTGCAGTGTACTCAGTCCCTACCTCAACTCCCTGTCACTCACAACTGCAGTGTACTCAGTCCATACCTCGACTCCCTCTCACTCACAACGGCAGTGTATTCAGTCTCTACCTCGACTCCCTGTCACTCACAACTGCAGTGTATTCAGTCACTACCTCGACTCCCTGTCACTCACAACTGCAGTGTATTCAGTCTCTACCTCGACTCCCTGTCACTCACAACTGTAGTGTTCTCAGTCCCGACCTCGACTCCCTGTCACTCACAACTGCAGTGTATTCAGTCTCTACCTCGACTCCCTATCACTCACAACTACAGTGTATTCAGTCTCTACCTCGACTCCCTGTCACTCACAACTGCAGTGTATTCAGTCTCTACCTCGACTCCCTGTCACTCACAACTGCAGTGTAATCAGTCTCTACCTCGACTCCCTGTCAATCACAACTGTAGTGTTCTCAGTCCCGACCTCGACTCCCTGTCACTCACAACTGCAGTGTATTCAATACCTACCTCAACTCCCTGTCACTCACAAATGCAGTTCACTCAGTCCCTACCTCGACTCCCTGTCACTCACAACTGCAGTGTATTCAGTCCCTACCTCAACTCCCTGTCACTCACAACTGCAGTGTACTCAGTCCCTACCTCGACACCCAGTCACTCACAACTGTAGTGTACTCAGTCCACACCTCAACTCCCTGTCACTCACAACTGCAGTGTACTCAGTCCCTACCACGACTCCCTGTCACTCACATCTGCAGTACTCAGTCCCTACGTCGACACCCTGTCACTCACAACTGCAGTGTACTCAGTCCGTACCTCCACTCCCTGTCACTCACAACTGTAGTGTACTCAATGCCTACCTCGACTCCCTGTCACTCACAACTGTAGTATACTCAATGCCTACCTCTACTCCCTGTGACTCACAACGTCAGTGTACTCAATGTCTACCTCGTCTCCCTGTCAATTCCAACTGCAGTATACTCAGTCCCTACCTCGACTCCCTGTGCCTCACAACTGTAGTGTTCTCAGTCCCAACCTCGACTCCCTGTCACTCACAACTGCAGTGTACTCAATCCCTACGTCGACTCCCTGTCACACACAACTGCAGTGTACTCAGTCCCTAACTCGACACCCTGTCACTCACAACTGCCGTGTACTCAGTCCGTACCTCGACTCTCTGTCACTCACAACTGTAGTGTACTCAATGCCTACCTCGACTCCCTGTCAATTCCAGCTGCAGTGTACTCAGTCCCTACCTCGACTCCCTGTCACTCTCAACTGCAGTGTACTCAGTCCCTACTTCGACTCCGTCACACAACTGTCGTGTACTCAGTCCCCACCTTGACTCCCTGTCACTCACAACTGCAGTGTACTCAGTCCACACCTCGACTCCATGTCACTCACAACCTCAGTGTACTCAATGCCTACCTCGACTCCCTGTCACTCACAACTGCAGTGTACTCAGTCCCTACCTTGACTCCCTGTCACTCACAACTGCTGTGTACTGTCCCTACCTCGAATCCCTGTCACTCACAACTGTCGTGTACTCAATGCCTACTTCGACTCCCTGTCACTCACAACTGCTGTGTACTCAGTCCACACCTCGACTCCCTGTCACTCACAAATGCCGTGTACTCAGTCCCTACCTCGACTCCCTGTCACTCACAACTGCAGTGTACTCAGTCCCTACCTCGACTCCCTCACTCACAACTGCAGTTTACTCAGTCCCTACCTCGACTCCCTGTCACTCACAACTGCAGTGTAACCAGTCTCTACCTCGACTCCCTGTCACTCACAACTGTAGTGTTCTCAGTCCCTACCTCGACTCCCTGTCACTCACAACTGCAGTGTATTCAATACCTACCTCGACTCCCTGTCACTCACAACTGCAGTGTACTCAGTCCCTACCTCGACACCCAGTCACTCACAACTGTAGTGTACTCAGTCCACACCTCAACTCCCTGTCACTCACAACTGCAGTGTACTCAGTCCCTAACTCGACTCCCTCTCACTCACAACTGCAGTGTACTCAGTCCCTAACTCGACTCCCTCTCACTCACAACTGCATTGCACTCAGTCGCTACCTCGACTCCATGTCATTCACAACTGCAGTGTACTCAATCCCTACGTCGACTCCCTGTCACACACAACTGCAGTGTATTCAGTCTCTACCTCGACTCCCTGTCACTCACAACTGCAGTGTACTCAGTCCCTACCTTGACTCTCTGTCACACAACTGCAGTGTACTCAATGCCTACGTCGACTCCCTGTCACACACAACTGCAGTGTACTCAGGCCCTACGTCGACTCCCTGTCACTCACAACTGCAGTGTAATCAGTACCTACGTCGACTCCCTGTCACACACAACTGCAGTGTACTCAATGCCTACCTCGACTCCCTCTGACTCACAACTGCAGCGTACTCAGTCCCTACCTCGACTCCCTGTCACACAACTGTAGTGTACTCAATGCCTACCTCGACTCCCTCTCACTCACAACTGCAGCGTACTCAGTCTCTACCTCGACTCCCTGTCACACAACTGTAGTGTACTCAATTCCTACCTCGACTCCCTCTCACTCACAACTGCAGCGTACTCAGTCCCTACCTCGACTCCCTGTCATTCACAACTGCAGTGTACTCAGTCCCTACCTCGACTCCCTGTCACTCACAACTGCAGTGTACTCAGTCCCTACCTCAACTCCCTGTCTCTCACAACTGCAGTGTACTCAGTCCCAACCTTGACTCCCTGTCACTCACAACTGCAGTGTATTCAATACTTACCTCGACACCCTGTCACTCACAACTGCAGTGTAATCAGTCCCTACCTCGACTCCCTGTCACTCACAACTGCAGTGTATTCAATACTTACCTCGACACCCTGTCACTCACAACTGCAGTGTATTCAATACTTACCTCGACACCCTGTCACTCCAAACTGCAGTGTACTCAGTCCGTACCTCGACTCCCTGGCACTCACAACTGTAGTGTTCTCAGACCCTACCTCGAACCCTGTCACTCACAACTGCCGTGTACTCAGTCCATACCTCCACTCCCTGTCACTCACAACTGCAGTGTACTCAGTCCACACCTCGACTCCCTGTCACTCACTACTGCATTGTACTCAGTCCCTAACTCAACACCCTGTCACTCACAACTGCCGTGTACTCAGTCCCTACGTCGACTCCCTGTCACACACAGCTGCAGTGTACTCAGTCCCTACCTCGACTCCCTGTCACTCACAGTTGCAGTGTACTCAGTCCCTACCTCGACTCCCTGTCACTCACAACTGCAGTGTACTCAATCCCTACGTCGACTCCCTGTCACACACAACTGCAGTGTACTCAGTCCCTACCTCAACTCCCTGTCACTCACAACTGCAGTTTACTCAGTCCCTACCTCGACTCCCTGTCACTCACAACTGCAGTGTAATCAGTCTCTACCTCGACTCCCTGTCAATCACAACTGTAGTGTTCTCAGTCCCGACCTCGAGTCCCTGTCACTCACAACTGCAGTGTATTCAATACCTACCTCAACTCCCTGTCACTCACAAATGCAGTTCACTCAGTCCCTACCTCGACTCCCTGTCACTCACAACTGCAGTGTACTCAGTCCCTACCTCAACTCCCTGTCACTCACAACTGCAGTGTACTCAGTCCCTACCTCGACACCCAGTCACTCACAACTGTAGTGTACTCAGTCCACACCTCAACTCCCTGTCACTCACAACTGCAGTGTACTCAGTCCCTACCACGACTCCCTGTCACTCACATCTGCAGTACTCAGTCCCTACGTCGACACCCTGTCACTCACAACTGCAGTGTACTCAGTCCGTACCTCCACTCCCTGTCACTCACAACTGTAGTGTACTCAATGCCTACCTCGACTCCCTGTCACTCACAACTGTAGTATACTCAATGCCTACCTCGACTCCCTGTGACTCACAACGTCAGTGTACTCAATGTCTACCTCGTCTCCCTGTCAATTCCAACTGCAGTATACTCAGTTCCTACCTCAACTCCCTGTCACACACAACTGCAGTGTACTCAGTCCCTACCTCGACTCCCTGTCCCTCACAACTGTAGTGTTCTCAGTCCCAACCTCGACTCCCTGTCACTCACAACTGCAGTGTACTCAATCCCTACGTTGACTCCCTGTCACACACAACTGCAGTGTACTCAGTCCCTAACTCGACACCCTGTCACTCACAACTGCCGTGTACTCAGTCCGTACCTCGACTCTCTGTCACTCACAACTGTAGTGTACTCAATGCCTACCTCGACTCCCTGTCAATTCCAGCTGCAGTGTACTCAGTCCCTACCTCGACTCCCTGTCACTCTCAACTGCAGTGTACTCAGTCCCTACTTCGACTCCGTCACACAACTGTCGTGTACTCAGTCCCCACCTTGACTCCCTGTCACTCACAACTGCAGTGTACTCAGTCCACACCTCGACTCCCTGTCACTCACAACCTCAGTGTACTCAATGCCTACCTCGACTCCCTGTCACTCACAACTGCAGTGTACTCAGTCCCTACCTTGACTCCCTGTCACTCACAACTGCAGTGTACTGTCCCTACCTCGAATCCCTGTCACTCACAACTGTCGTGTACTCAATGCCTACTTCGACTCCCTGTCACTCACAACTGCTGTGTACTCAGTCCACACCTCGACTCCCTGTCACTCACAAATGCCGTGTACTCAGTCCCTACCTCGACTCCCTGTCACTCACAACTGCAGTGTACTCAGTCCCTACCTCGACTCCCTCACTCACAATTGCAGTGTACTCAGTCCCTACCTCGACTCCCTGTCACTCACAACTGCAGTGTAACCAGTCTCTACCTCGACTCCCTGTCACTCACAACTGTAGTGTTCTCAGTCCCTACCTCGACTCCCTGTCACTCACAACTGCAGTGTATTCAATACCTACCTCGACTCCCTGTCACTCACAACTGCAGTGTACTCAGTCCCTACCTCGACACCCAGTCACTCACAACTGTAGTGTACTCAGTCCACACCTCAACTCCCTGTCACTCACAACTGCAGTGTACTCAGTCCCTAACTCGACTCCCTCTCACTCACAACTGCAGTGTACTCAGTCCCTAACTCGACTCCCTCTCACTCACAACTGCATTGCACTCAGTCGCTACCTCGACTCCATGTCATTCACAACTGCAGTGTACTCAATCCCTACGTCGACTCCCTGTCACACACAACTGCAGTGTATTCAGTCTCTACCTCGACTCCCTGTCACTCACAACTGCAGTGTACTCAGTCCCTACCTTGACTCTCTGTCACACAACTGCAGTGTACTCAATGCCTACGTCGACTCCCTGTCACACACAACTGCAGTGTACTCAGGCCCTACGTCGACTCCCTGTCACTCACAACTGCAGTGTAATCAGTACCTACGTCGACTCCCTGTCACACACAACTGCAGTGTACTCAATGCCTACCTCGACTCCCTCTGACTCACAACTGCAGCGTACTCAGTCCCTACCTCGACTCCCTGTCACACAACTGTAGTGTACTCAATGCCTACCTCGACTCCCTCTCACTCACAACTGCAGCGTACTCAGTCTCTACCTCGACTCCCTGTCACACAACTGTAGTGTACTCAATACCTACCTCGACTCCCTCTCACTCACAACTGCAGCGTACTCAGTCCCTACCTCGACTCCCTGTCATTCACAACTGCAGTGTACTCAGTCCCTACCTCAACTCCCTGTCTCTCACAACTGCAGTGTACTCAGTCCCAACCTCGACTCCCTGTCACTCACAACTGCAGTGTATTCAATACTTACCTCGACACCCTGTCACTCACAACTGCAGTGTAATCAGTCCCTACCTCGACTCCCTGTCACTCACAACTGCAGTGTATTCAATACTTACCTCGACACCCTGTCACTCACAACTGCAGTGTATTCAATACTTACCTCGACACCCTGTCACTCCAAACTGCAGTGTACTCAGTCCGTACCTCGACTCCCTGGCACTCACAACTGTAGTGTTCTCAGACCCTACCTCGAACCCTGTCACTCACAACTGCCGTGTACTCAGTCCATACCTCCACTCCCTGTCACTCACAACTGCAGTGTACTCAGTCCCTAACTCGACACCCTGTCACTCACAACTGCCGTGTACTCAGTCACTACCTCGACTCCCTGTCACTCACAACTGTAGTGTACTCAGTCCACACCTCGACTCCCTGTCACTCACTACTGCATTGTACTCAGTCCCTAACTCAACACCCTGTCACTCACAACTGCCGTGTACTCAGTCCCTACGTCGACTCCCTGTCACACACAACTGCAGTGTACTCAGTCCCTACCTCGACTCCCTGTCACTCACAGTTGCAGTGTACTCAGTCCCTACCTCGACTCCCTGTCACTCACAACTGCAGTGTTCTCAGTCCACACCTCGACTCCCTGTCACTCACTACTGCAGTGTACTCAGTCCCCACCTCGACTCCCTGTCACTCACAACTGCAGTGTTCTCAGTCCACACCTCGACTCCCTGTCACTCACAACTGCAGTGTTCTCAGTCCAGACCTCGACTCCCTGTCACTCACAACTGCAGTGTACTCAGTCCCTAACTCGACACCCTGTCACTCACAAATGCAGTGTATTCAGTCTTTACCTCGACTCCCTGTCACACAACTGTGGTGTACTCAATCCCTACCTCGAATCCCTGTCACTCACAACTGAAGTGTACTCAGTCCCTACCTCGACTCCCTGTCACTCACAACTGCAGTGTACTCAGTCCCTACCTCAACTCCCTGTCACTCACAACTGCAGTGTACTCAGTCCCTACCTCGACTCCCTGTCACTCACAACTGCAGTGTATTCAGTCTCTACCTCGACTCCCTGTCACTCACAACTGCAGTGTATTCAGTCTCTACCTCGAATCCCTGTCACACAACTGTAGTGTACTCAATGCCTACCTCGAATCCCTGTCACTCACAACTGCAGCGTACTCAGTCCCTACCTCAACTCCCTGTCACTCACAACTGCAGTTTACTCAGTCCCTACCTCGACTCCCTGTCACTCACAACTGCAGTGTAATCAGTCTCTACCTCGACTCCCTGTCAATCACAACTGTAGTGTTCTCAGTCCCGACCTCTACTCCCTGTCACTCACAACTGCAGTGTATTCAATACCTACCTCAACTCCCTGTCACTCACAAATGCAGTTCCCTCAGTCCCTACCTCGACTCCCTGTCACTGACAACTGCAGTGTACTCAGTCCCTACCTCAACTCCCTGTCACTCACAACTGCAGTGTACTCAGTCCCTACCTCGACACCCAGTCACCCACAACTGTAGTGTACTCAGTCCACACCTCAACTCCCTGTCACTCACAACTGCAGAGTACTCAGTCCCTACCATGACTCCCTGTCACTCACATCTGCAGTGTACTCAGTCCCTACGTCGACACCCTGTCACTCACAACTGCAGTGTACTCAGTCCGTACCTCCACTCCCTGTCACTCACAACTGTAGTGTACTCAATGCCTACCTCGACTCCCTGTCACTCACAACTGTAGTATACTCAATGCCTACCTCGACTCCCTGTGACTCACAACGTCAGTGTACTCAATGTCTACCTCGTCTCCCTGTCAATTCCAACTGCAGTATACTCAGTTCCTACCTCAACTCCCTGTCACTCACAACTGCAGTGTACTCAGTCCCTACCTCGACTCCCTGTCCCTCACAACTGTAGTGTTCTCAGTCCCAACCTCGACTCCCTGTCACTCACAACTGCAGTGTACTCAATCCCTACGTCGACTCCCTGTCACACACAACTGCAGTGTACTCAGTCCATAACTCGACACCCTGTCACTCACAACTGCCGTGTACTCAGTCCGTACCTCGACTCTCTGTCACTCACAACTGTAGTGTACTCAATGCCTACCTCGACTCCCTGTCAATTCCAGCTGCAGTGTACTCAGTCCCTACCTCGATTCCCTGTCACTCAGAACCGCAGTGTACTCAATGCCTACGTCGACTCCCTGTCACTCACAACTGCAGTGTACTCAGTACATACGTCGACTCCCTGTCACACACAACTGCAGTGTACTCAGTCCCTACCTCGACTCCCTGTCACTCACAACTGCAGTGTATTCAGTCTCTACCTCGACTCCCTGTTACACAACTGTAGTGTACTCAATGCCTACCTCGACTCCCTCTCCCTCAGAACTGCAGTGTACTCAGTCCCTACCTCAACTCCCTGTCTCTCACAACTGCAGTTTACTCAGTCCCTACCTCGACTCCCTGTCACTCACAACTGCAGTGTATTCAATACCTACCTAGACTCCCTGTCACTCACAACTGCAGTGTACTCAGTCCCTAGTTGACTCCCTGTCACTCACAACTGCAGTGTACTGTCCCTACCTCGACTCCCTGTCACTCACAACTGTCGTGTACTCAATGCCTACTTCGACTCCCTGTCACTCACAACTGCTGTGTACTCAGTCCACACCTCGACTCCCTGTCACTCACAAATACCGTGTACTCAGTCCCTACCTCGACTCCCTGTCACTCACAACTGCAGTGTACTCAGTCCCTACCTCGACTCCCTGTCACTCACAACTGCAGTGTATTCAATACCTACCTCGACTCTCTGTCACTCACAACTGCAGTGTACTCGGTCCCTACCTCGACTCCCTGTCACTCACAACTGCAGTGTACTCAGACCCTACCTCGACTCCCTGTCACTCTCAACTGTAGTGTACTCAATGCCAACCTCGACTCCCTGTCACTCACAACTGCAGTGTACTCAGTCCCTACCTCAACTCCCTGTCACTCACAACTGCAGTGTACTCAGTCCCTACCTCGACTCCCTGTCACTCACAACTGTAGTTTTCTCAGTCCCAACCTCGACTCCCTGTCACTCACAACTGCAGTGTACTCAGTCTCTACCTCGACTCCCTGTCACACAACTGTAGTGTACTCAATACCTACCTCGACTCCCTCTCACTCACAACTGCAGCGTACTCAGTCCCTACCTCGACTCCCTGTCATTCACAACTGCAGTGTACTCAGTCCCAACCTCGACTCCCTGTCACTCACAACTGCAGTGTATTCAATACTTACCTCGACACCCTGTCACTCACAACTGCAGTGTAATCAGTCCCTACCTCGACTCCCTGTCACTCACAACTGCAGTGTATTCAATACTTACCTCGACACCCTGTCACTCACAACTGCAGTGTATTCAATACTTACCTCGACACCCTGTCACTCCAAACTGCAGTGTACTCAGTCCGTACCTCGACTCCCTGGCACTCACAACTGTAGTGTTCTCAGACCCTACCTCGAACCCTGTCACTCACAACTGCCGTGTACTCAGTCCATACCTCCACTCCCTGTCACTCACAACTGCAGTGTACTCAGTCCCTAACTCGACACCCTGTCACTCACAACTGCCGTGTACTCAGTCACTACCTCGACTCCCTGTCACTCACAACTGTAGTGTACTCAGTCCACACCTCGACTCCCTGTCACTCACTACTGCATTGTACTCAGTCCCTAACTCAACACCCTGTCACTCACAACTGCCGTGTACTCAGTCCCTACGTCGACTCCCTGTCACTCACAACTGCAGTGTACTCAGTCCCTACCTCGACTCCCTGTCACTCACAGTTGCAGTGTACTCAGTCCCTAACTCGACACCCTGTCACTCACAAATGCAGTGTATTCAGTCTTTACCTCGACTCCCTGTCACACAACTGTGGTGTACTCAATCCCTACCTCGAATCCCTGTCACTCACAACTGAAGTGTACTCAGTCCCTACCTCGACTCCCTGTCACTCACAACTGCAGTGTATTCAATACTTACCTCGACACCCTGTCACTCACAACTGCAGTGTATTCAATACTTACCTCGACACCCTGTCACTCCAAACTGCAGTGTACTCAGTCCGTACCTCGACTCCCTGGCACTCACAACTGTAGTGTTCTCAGACCCTACCTCGAACCCTGTCACTCACAACTGCCGTGTACTCAGTCCATACCTCCACTCCCTGTCACTCACAACTGCAGTGTACTCAGTCCCTAACTCGACACCCTGTCACTCACAACTGCCGTGTACTCAGTCACTACCTCGACTCCCTGTCACTCACAACTGTAGTGTACTCAGTCCACACCTCGACTCCCTGTCACTCACTACTGCATTGTACTCAGTCCCTAACTCAACACCGTCACTCACAACTGCAGTGTACTCAGTCCCTACCTCGACTCCCTGTCACTCACAGTTGCAGTGTACTCAGTCCCTAACTCGACACCCTGTCACTCACAAATGCAGTGTATTCAGTCTTTACCTCGACTCCCTGTCACACAACTGTGGTGTACTCAATGCCTACCTCGAATCCCTGTCACTCACAACTGTAGTGTACTCAGTCCCTACCTCGAATCCCTGTCACTCACAACTGAAGTGTACTCAGTCCCTACCTCGACTCCCTGTCACTCACAACTGCAGTGTACTCAGTCCCTACCTCGACTCCCTGTCACTCACAACTGCAGTGTACTCAGTCCCTACCTCAACTCCCTGTCACTCACAACTGCAGTGTACTCAGTCCCTACCTCGACTCCCTGTCACTCACAACTGCAGTGTATTCAGTCTCTACCTCGACTCCCTGTCACTCACAACTGCAGTGTACTCAGTCCCTACCTCGACTCCCTGTCACTCACAACTGTCGTGTACTCAATGCCTACTTCGACTCCCTGTCACTCACAACTGCTGTGTACTCAGTCCACACCTCGACTCCCTGTCACTCACAAATACCGTGTACTCAGTCCCTACCTCGACTCCCTGTCACTCACAACTGCTGTGTACTCAGTCCACACCTCGACTCCCTGTCACTCACAACTGCAGTGTACTCAGTCCCTACCTCGACTCCCTGTCACTCACAACTGCAGTGTATTCAATACCTATCTCGACTCTCTGTCACTCACAACTGCAGTGTACTCGGTCCCTACCTCGACTCCCTGTCACTCACAACTGCAGTGTACTCAGACCCTACCTCGACTCCCTGTCACTCTCAACTGTAGTGTACTCAATGCCAACCTCGACTCCCTGTCACTCACAACTGCAGTGTACTCAGTCCCTACCTCAACTCCCTGTCACTCACAACTGCAGTGTACTCAGTCCCTACCTCGACTCCCTGTCACTCACAACTGCAGTGTACTCAGTCCCTACGTCGACTCCCTGTCACACACAACTGCAGTGTACTCAGTCCGTAACGCGACACCCTGTCACTCACAACTGTAGTTTTCTCAGTCCCAACCTCGACTCCCTGTCACTCACAACTGCAGTGTACTCAGTCTCTACCTCGACTCCCTGTCACACAACTGTAGTGTACTCAATACCTACCTCGACTCCCTCTCACTCACAACTGCAGCGTACTCAGTCCCTACCTCGACTCCCTGTCATTCACAACTGCAGTGTACTCAGTCCCAACCTCGACTCCCTGTCACTCACAACTGCAGTGTATTCAATACTTACCTCGACACCCTGTCACTCACAACTGCAGTGTAATCAGTCCCTACCTCGACTCCCTGTCACTCACAACTGCAGTGTATTCAATACTTACCTCGACACCCTGTCACTCACAACTGCAGTGTATTCAATACTTACCTCGACACCCTGTCACTCCAAACTGCAGTGTACTCAGTCCGTACCTCGACTCCCTGGCACTCACAACTGTAGTGTTCTCAGACCCTACCTCGAACCCTGTCACTCACAACTGCCGTGTACTCAGTCCATACCTCCACTCCCTGTCACTCACAACTGCAGTGTACTCAGTCCCTAACTCGACACCCTGTCACTCACAACTGCCGTGTACTCAGTCACTACCTCGACTCCCTGTCACTCACAACTGTAGTGTACTCAGTCCACACCTCGACTCCCTGTCACTCACTACTGCATTGTACTCAGTCCCTAACTCAACACCCTGTCACTCACAACTGCCGTGTACTCAGTCCCTACGTCGACTCCCTGTCACACACAACTGCAGTGTACTCAGTCCCTACCTCGACTCCCTGTCACTCACAGTTGCAGTGTACTCAGTCCCTAACTCGACACCCTGTCACTCACAAATGCAGTGTATTCAGTCTTTACCTCGACTCCATGTCACACAACTGTGGTGTACTCAATCCCTACCTCGAATCCCTGTCACTCACAACTGAAGTGTACTCAGTCCCTACCTCGACTCCCTGTCACTCACAACTGCAGTGTACTCAGTCCCTACCTCAACTCCCTGTCACTCACAACTGCAGTGTACTCAGTCCCTACCTCGACTCCCTGTCACTCACAACTGCAGTGTATTCAGTCTCTACCTCGACTCCCTGTCACTCACAACTGCAGTGTACTCAGTCCCTACCTCGACTCCCTGTCACTCACAACTGTCGTGTACTCAATGCCTACTTCGACTCCCTGTCACTCACAACTGCTGTGTACTCAGTCCACACCTCGACTCCCTGTCACTCACAAATACCGTGTACTCAGTCCCTACCTCGACTCCCTGTCACTCACAACTGCAGTGTACTCAGTCCCTACCTCGACTCCCTGTCACTCACAACTGCAGTGTATTCAATACCTACCTCGACTCTCTGTCACTCACAACTGCAGTGTACTCGGTCCCTACCTCGACTCCCTGTCACTCACAACTGCAGTGTACTCAGACCCTACCTCGACTCCCTGTCACTCTCAACTGTAGTGTACTCAATGCCAACCTCGACTCCCTGTCACTCACAACTGCAGTGTACTCAGTCCCTACCTCAACTCCCTGTCACTCACAACTGCAGTGTACTCAGTCCCTACCTCGACTCCCTGTCACTCACAACTGCAGTGTACTCAGTCCCTACGTCGACTCCCTGTCACACACAACTGCAGTGTACTCAGTCCGTAACGCGACACCCTGTCACTCACAACTGTAGTTTTCTCAGTCCCAACCTCGACTCCCTGTCACTCACAACTGCAGTGTACTCAGTCTCTACCTCGACTCCCTGTCACACAACTGTAGTGTACTCAATACCTACCTCGACTCCCTCTCACTCACAACTGCAGCGTACTCAGTCCCTACCTCGACTCCCTGTCATTCACAACTGCAGTGTACTCAGTCCCAACCTCGACTCCCTGTCACTCACAACTGCAGTGTATTCAATACTTACCTCGACACCCTGTCACTCACAACTGCAGTGTAATCAGTCCCTACCTCGACTCCCTGTCACTCACAACTGCAGTGTATTCAATACTTACCTCGACACCCTGTCACTCACAACTGCAGTGTATTCAATACTTACCTCGACACCCTGTCACTCCAAACTGCAGTGTACTCAGTCCGTACCTCGACTCCCTGGCACTCACAACTGTAGTGTTCTCAGACCCTACCTCGAACCCTGTCACTCACAACTGCCGTGTACTCAGTCCATACCTCCACTCCCTGTCACTCACAACTGCAGTGTACTCAGTCCCTAACTCGACACCCTGTCACTCACAACTGCCGTGTACTCAGTCACTACCTCGACTCCCTGTCACTCACAACTGTAGTGTACTCAGTCCACACCTCGACTCCCTGTCACTCACTACTGCATTGTACTCAGTCCCTAACTCAACACCCTGTCACTCACAACTGCCGTGTACTCAGTCCCTACGTCGACTCCCTGTCACACACAACTGCAGTGTACTCAGTCCCTACCTCGACTCCCTGTCACTCACAGTTGCAGTGTACTCAGTCCCTAACTCGACACCCTGTCACTCACAAATGCAGTGTATTCAGTCTTTACCTCGACTCCCTGTCACACAACTGTGGTGTACTCAATCCCTACCTCGAATCCCTGTCACTCACAACTGAAGTGTACTCAGTCCCTACCTCGACTCCCTGTCACTCACAACTGCAGTGTACTCAGTCCCTACCTCAACTTCCTGTCACTCACAACTGCAGTGTACTCAGTCCCTACCTCGACTCCCTGTCACTCACAACTGCAGTGTATTCAGTCTCTACCTCGACTCCCTGTCACTCACAACTGCAGTGTATTCAGTCTCTACCTCGAATCCCTGTCACACAACTGTAGTGTACTCAATGCCTACCTCGAATCCCTGTCACTCACAACTGCAGCGTACTCAGTCCCTACCTCAACTCCCTGTCACTCACAACTGCAGTTTACTCAGTCCCTACCTCGACTCCCTGTCACTCACAACTGCAGTGTAATCAGTCTCTACCTCGACTCCCTGTCAATCACAACTGTAGTGTTCTCAGTCCCGACCTCTACTCCCTGTCACTCACAACTGCAGTGTATTCAATACCTACCTCAACTCCCTGTCACTCACAAATGCAGTTCCCTCAGTCCCTACCTCGACTCCCTGTCACTGACAACTGCAGTGTACTCAGTCCCTACCTCAACTACCTGTCACTCACAACTGCAGTGTACTCAGTCCCTACCTCGACACCCAGTCACCCACAACTGTAGTGTACTCAGTCCACACCTCAACTCCCTGTCACTCACAACTGCAGAGTACTCAGTCCCTACCATGACTCCCTGTCACTCACATCTGCAGTGTACTCAGTCCCTACGTCGACACCCTGTCACTCACAACTGCAGTGTACTCAGTCCGTACCTCCACTCCCTGTCACTCACAACTGTAGTGTACTCAATGCCTACCTCGACTCCCTGTCACTCACAACTGTAGTATACTCAATGCCTACCTCGACTCCCTGTCAATTCCAACTGCAGTATACTCAGTTCCTACCTCAACTCCCTGTCACTCACAACTGCAGTGTACTCAGTCCCTACCTCGACTCCCTGTCCCTCACAACTGTAGTGTTCTCAGTCCCAACCTCGACTCCCTGTCACTCACAACTGCAGTGTACTCAATCCCTACGTCGACTCCCTGTCACACACAACTGCAGTGTACTCAGTCCCTAACTCGACACCATGTCACTCACAACTGCCGTGTACTCAGTCCGTACCTCGACTCTCTGTCACTCACAACTGTAGTGTACTCAATGCCTACCTCGACTCCCTGTCAATTCCAGCTGCAGTGTACTCAGTCCCTACCTCGATTCCCTGTCACTCAGAACTGCAGTGTACTCAATGCCTACGTCGACTCCCTGTCACTCACAACTGCAGTGTACTCAGTACATACGTCGACTCCCTGTCACACACAACTGCAGTGTACTCAGTCCCTACCTCGACTCCCTGTCACTCACAACTGCAGTGTATTCAGTCTCTACCTCGACTCCCTGTTACACAACTGTAGTGTACTCAATGCCTACCTCGACTCCCTCTCCCTCAGAACTGCAGTGTACTCAGTCCCTACCTCAACTCCCTGTCTCTCACAACTGCAGTTTACTCAGTCCCTACCTCGACTCCCTGTCACTCACAACTGCAGTGTATTCAATACCTACCTAGACTCCCTGTCACTCACAACTGCAGTGTACTCAGTCCCTAGTTGACTCCCTGTCACTCACAACTGCAGTGTACTGTCCCTACCTCGACTCCCTGTCACTCACAACTGTCGTGTACTCAATGCCTACTTCGACTCCCTGTCACTCACAACTGCTGTGTACTCAGTCCACACCTCGACTCCCTGTCACTCACAAATACCGTGTACTCAGTCCCTACCTCGACTCCCTGTCACTCACAACTGCAGTGTACTCAGTCCCTACCTCGACTCCCTGTCACTCACAACTGCAGTGTATTCAATACCTACCTCGACTCTCTGTCACTCACAACTGCAGTGTACTCGGTCCCTACCTCGACTCCCTGTCACTCACAACTGCAGTGTACTCAGACCCTACCTCGACTCCCTGTCACTCTCAACTGTAGTGTACTCAATGCCAACCTCGACTCCCTGTCACTCACAACTGCAGTGTACTCAGTCCCTACCTCAACTCCCTGTCACTCACAACTGCAGTGTACTCAGTCCCTACCTCGACTCCCTGTCACTCACAACTGCAGTGTACTCAGTCCCTACGTCGACTCCCTGTCACACACAACTGCAGTGTACTCAGTCCGTAACGCGACACCCTGTCACTCACAACTGTAGTTTTCTCAGTCCCAACCTCGACTCCCTGTCACACACAACTGCAGTGTACTCAGTCCCTACGTCGACTCCCTGTCACACACAACTGCAGTGTACTCAGTCCCTAACTCGACACCCTGTCACTCACAACTGCCGTGTACTCAGTCCGTACCTCGACTCTCTGTCACTCACAACTGAAGTGTACTCAATGCCTACGTCTACTCCCTGTCACACACAACTGCAGTGTACTCAGGCCCTACGTCGACTCCCTGTCACTCACAACTGCAGTGTATTCAGTCTCTACCTCGACTCCCTGTCTCACAACTGTAGTGTACTCAATGCCTACCTCGACTCCCTGTCACTCACCACTGCAGTGTGAAAAGTCCCTACCTCGACTCCCTGTCACTCACAAATGCAGTGTATTCAATACCTACCTAGACACCCTGTCACTCACAACTGCAGTGTACTCAGTCCCTACCTCGACTCCCTGTCACTCACAGTTGCAGTGTACTCAGTCCCTACCTCGACTCCCTGTCACTCACAACTGCAGTGTACTCAGTCCCTAACTCGACACCCTGTCACTCACAACTGCAGTGTATTCAGTCTCTACCTCGACTCCCTGTCACTCACAACTGCAGTGTATTCAGTCTCTACCTCGACTCCCTGTCACTCACAACTGCAGTGTACTCAGTCTCTACCTCGAATCCCTGTCACACAACTGCAGTGTACTCAATGCCTACCTCGAATCCCTGTCACTCACAACTGCAGCGTACTCAGTCCCTACCTCAACTCCCTGTCACTCACAACTGCAGTGTACTCAGTCCCTACCTCGACTCCCTGTCACTCACAACTGCAGTGTATTCAGTCTCTACCTCGACTCCCTGTTACACAACTGTAGTGTACTCAATGCCTACCTCGACTCCCTCTCCCTCACAACTGCAGTGTACTCAGTCCCTACCTCAACTCCCTGTCTCTCACAACTGCAGTGTACTCAGTCCCTACCTCGACTCCCTGTCACTCACAACTGCAGTGTACTCAGTCCCTACCTCAACTCCCTGTCTCTCACAACTGCAGTGTACTCAGTCCCTACCTCGACTCCCTGTCACTCACAACTGCAGTGTATTCAATACCTACCACAACTCCCTGTCACTCACAAATGCAGTTCACTCAGTCCCTACCTCGACTCCCTGTCACTCACAACTGCAGTGTACTCAGTCCCTACCTCAACTCCCTGTCACTCACAACTGCAGTGTACTCAGTCCCTACCTCGACACCCAGTCACTCACAACTGTAGTGTACTCAGTCCACACCTCAACTCCCTGTCACTCACAACTGTAGTGTACTCAATGCCTACCTCGACTCCCTCTCCCTCACAACTGCAGTGTACTCAGTCCCTACCTCAACTCCCTGTCTCTCACAACTGCAGTGTACTCAGTCCCTACCTCGACTCCCTGTCACTCACAAATGCAGTGTATTCAATACCTACCTAGACACCCTGTCACTCACAACTGCAGTGTACTCAGTCCCTACCTCGACTCCCTGTCACTCACAGTTGCAGTGTACTCAGTCCCTACCTCGACTCCCTGTCACTCACAACTGCAGTGTACTCAGTCCCTACCTCGACTCCCTGTCACTCACAACTGCAGTGTATTCAGTCTCTACCTCGACTCCCTGTCACTCACAACTGCAGTGTATTCAGTCTCTACCTCGACTCCCTGTCACTCACAACTGCAGTGTACTCAGTCTCTACCTCGAATCCCTGTCACACAACTGCAGTGTACTCAATGCCTACCTCGAATCCCTGTCACTCACAACTGCAGCGTACTCAGTCCCTACCTCAACTCCCTGTCACTCACAACTGCTGTGTACTCAGACCCTACCTCGACTCCCTGTCACTCTCAACTGTAGTGTACTCAATACCAACCTCGACTCCCTGTCACTCACAACTGCAGTGTACTCAGTCCCTACCTCAACTCCCTGTCACTCACAACTGCAGTGTACTCAGTCCCTACCTCGACTCCCTGTCACTCACAACTGCAGTGTATTCAGTCTCTACCTCGACTCCCTGTTACACAACTGTAGTGTACTCAATGCCTACCTCGACTCCCTCTCCCTCACAACTGCAGTGTACTCAGTCCCTACCTCAACTCCCTGTCTCTCACAACTGCAGTGTACTCAGTCCCTACCTCGACTCCCTGTCACTCACAACTGCAGTGTAATCAGTCTCTACCTCGACTCCCTGTCAATCACAACTGTAGTGTTCTCAGTCCCTACCTCAACTCCCTGTCACTCACAACTGCAGTGTACTCAGACCCTACCTCGACTCCCTGTCACTCTCAACTGTAGTGTACTCAATGCCAACCTCGACTCCCTGTCACTCACAACTGCAGTGTACTCAGTCCCTACCTCAACTCCCTGTCACTCACAACTGCAGTGTACTCAGTCCCTACCTCGACTCCCTGTCACTCACAACTGCAGTGTACTCAGTCCCTACCTCAACTCCCTGTCACTCACAACTGCAGTGTATTCAGTCTCTACCTCGACTCCCTGTCACTCACAACTGCAGTGTATTCAGTCTCTACCTCGACTCCCTGTCACTCACAACTGCAGTGTACTCAGTCTCTACCTCGAATCCCTGTCACACAACTGCAGTGTACTCAATGCCTACCTCGAATCCCTGTCACTCACAACTGCAGCGTACTCAGTCCCTACCTCAACTCCCTGTCACTCACAACTGCAGTGTACTCAGTCCCTACCTCAACTCCCTGTCACTCACAACTGCAGTGTACTCAGTCCCTACCTCGACTCCCTGTCACTCACAACTGCAGTGTATTCAGTCTCTACCTCGACTCCCTGTTACACAACTGTAGTGTACTCAATGCCTACCTCGACTCCCTCTCCCTCACAACTGCAGTGTACTCAGTCCCTACCTCAACTCCCTGTCTCTCACAACTGCAGTGTACTCAGTCCCTACCTCGACTCCCTGTCACTCACAACTGCAGTGTAATCAGTCTCTACCTCGACTCCCTGTCAATCACAACTGTAGTGTTCTCAGTCCCGACCTCGACTCCCTGTCACTCACAACTGTAGTGTTCTCAGTCCCGACCTCTACTCCCTGTCACTCACAACTGCAGTGTATTCAATACCTACCACAACTCCCTGTCACTCACAAATGCAGTTCACTCAGTCCCTACCTCGACTCCCTGTCACTCACAACTGCAGTGTACTCAGTCCCTACCTCAACTCCCTGTCACTCACAACTGCAGTGTACTCAGTCCCTACCTCGACACCCAGTCACTCACAACTGTAGTGTACTCAGTCCACACCTCAACTCCCTGTCACTCACAACTGCAGTGTACTCAGTCCCTACCACGACTCCCTGTCACTCACATCTGCAGTGTACTCAGTCCCTACGTCGACACCCTGTCACTCACAACTGCAGTGTACTCAGTCCGTACCTCCACTCCCTGTCACTCACAACTGTAGTGTACTCAATGCCTACCTCGACTCCCTGTCACTCACAACTGTAGTATACTCAATGCCTACCTCGACTCCCCGTGACTCACAACGTCAGTGTACTCAATGTCTACCTCGTCTCCCTGTCAATTCCAACTGCAGTATACTCAGTTCCTACCTCAACTCCCTGTCACACACAACTGCAGTGTACTCAGTCGCTACCTCGACTCCCTGTCACTCGCAACTGAAGTGTACTCGGTCCCTACCTCGACTCCCTGTCACTCACAACTGCAGTGTACTCAGTCGCTACCTCGACTCCCTGTCACTCACAACTGCAGTGTACTCGGTCCCTACCTCGACTCCCTGTCACTCACAACTGCAGTGTACTCAGTCCCTACGTCGACACCCTGTCACTCACAACTGCAGTGTACTCAGTCCGTACCTCCACTCCCTGTCACTCACAACTGTAGTGTACTCAATGCCTACCTCGACTCCCTGTCACTCACAACTGTAGTATACTCAATGCCTACCTCGACTCCCCGTGACTCACAACGTCAGTGTACTCAATGTCTACCTCGTCTCCCTGTCAATTCCAACTGCAGTATACTCAGTTCCTACCTCAACTCCCTGTCACACACAACTGCAGTGTACTCAGTCGCTACCTCGACTCCCTGTCACTCGCAACTGCAGTGTACTCAGTCCCTACGTCGACACCCTGTCACTCACAACTGCAGTGTACTCAGTCCGTACCTCCACTCCCTGTCACTCACAACTGTAGTGTACTCAATGCCTACCTCGACTCCCTGTCACTCACAACTGTAGTATACTCAATGCCTACCTCGACTCCCCGTGACTCACAACGTCAGTGTACTCAATGTCTACCTCGTCTCCCTGTCAATTCCAACTGCAGTATACTCAGTTCCTACCTCAACTCCCTGTCACACACAACTGCAGTGTACTCAGTCGCTACCTCGACTCCCTGTCACTCGCAACTGAAGTGTACTCGGTCCCTACCTCGACTCCCTGTCACTCACAACTGCAGTGTACTCAGTCGCTACCTCGACTCCCTGTCACTCACAACTGCAGTGTACTCGGTCCCTACCTCGACTCCCTGTCACTCACAACTGCAGTGTACTCAGTCCCTACGTCGACACCCTGTCACTCACAACTGCAGTGTACTCAGTCCGTACCTCCACTCCCTGTCACTCACAACTGTAGTGTACTCAATGCCTACCTCGACTCCCTGTCACTCACAACTGTAGTATACTCAATGCCTACCTCGACTCCCCGTGACTCACAACGTCAGTGTACTCAATGTCTACCTCGTCTCCCTGTCAATTCCAACTGCAGTATACTCAGTTCCTACCTCAACTCCCTGTCACACACAACTGCAGTGTACTCAGTCGCTACCTCGACTCCCTGTCACTCGCAACTGAAGTGTACTCGGTCCCTACCTCGACTCCCTGTCACTCACAACTGCAGTGTACTCAGTCGCTACCTCGACTCCCTGTCACTCACAACTGCAGTGTACTCGGTCCCTACCTCGACTCCCTGTCACTCACAACTGCAGTGTACTCAGTCCCTACGTCGACACCCTGTCACTCACAACTGCAGTGTACTCAGTCCGTACCTCCACTCCCTGTCACTCACAACTGTAGTGTACTCAATGCCTACCTCGACTCCCTGTCACTCACAACTGTAGTATACTCAATGCCTACCTCGACTCCCTGTGACTCACAACGTCAGTGTACTCAATGTCTACCTCGTCTCCCTGTCAATTCCAACTGCAGTATACTCAGTTCCTACCTCAACTCCCTGTCACACACAACTGCAGTGTACTCAGTCCCTACCTCGACTCCCTGTCCCTCACAACTGTAGTGTTCTCAGTCCCAACCTCGACTCCCTGTCACTCACAACTGCAGTGTACTCAATCCCTACGTCGACTCCCTGTCACACACAACTGCAGTGTACTCACTCCCTAACTCGACACCCTGTCACTCACAACTGCCGTGTACTCAATGCCTACTTCGACTCCCTGTCAATTCCAGCTGCAGTGTACTCAGTCCCTACCTCGACTCCCTGTCACTCTCAACTGCAGTGTACTCAGTCCCTACTTCGACTCCGTCACACAACTGTCGTGTACTCAGTCCCCACCTTGACTCCCTGTCACTCACAACTGCAGTGTACTCAGTCCACACCTCGACTCCCTGTCACTCACAACTGCAGTGTACTCAGTCCCTACCTTGACTCCCTGTCACTCACAACTGCAGTGTACTGTCCCTACCTCGAATCCCTGTCACTCACAACTGTCGTGTACTCAATGCCTACTTCGACTCCCTGTCACTCACAACTGCTATGTACTCAGTCCACACCTCGACTCCCTGTCACTCACAAATGCCGTGTACTCAGTCCCTACCTCGACTCCCTGTCACTCACAACTGCAGTGTACTCAGTCCCTACCTCGACTCCCTCACTCACAACTGCAGTGTAATCAGTCCCTACCTCGACTCCCTGTCACTCACAACTGCAGTGTAAGCAGTCTCTACCTCGACTCCCTGTCACTCACAACTGTAGTGTTCTCAGTCCCTACCTCGACTCCCTGTCACTCACAACTGCAGTGTACTCAGTCCCTACCTCGACACCCAGTCACTCACAACTGTAGTGTACTCAGTCCACACCTCAACTCCCTGTCACTCACAACTGCAGTGTACTCAATCCCTAACTCGACTCCCTCTCACTCACAACTGCAGTGTACTCAGTCCCTAACTCGACTCCCTCTCACTCACAACTGCATTGCACTCAGTCGCTACCTCGACTCCATGTCATTCACAACTGCAGTGTACTCAATCCCTACGTCGACTCCCTGTCACACACAACTGCAGTGTACTCAGGCCCTACGTCGACTCCCTGTCACTCACAACTGCAGTGTACTCAGTACCTACGTCGACTCCCTGTCACACACAACTGCAGTGTACTCAATGCCTACCTCGACTCCCTCTCACTCACAACTGCAGCGTACTCAGTCTCTACCTCGACTCCCTGTCACACAACGGTAGTGTACTCAATACCTACCTCGACTCCCTCTCACTCACAACTGCAGTGTACTCAGTCCCTACCTCAACTCCCTGTCTCTCACAACTGCAGTGTACTCAGTCCCAATCTCGACTCCCTGTCACTCACAACTGCAGTGTATTCAATACTTACCTCGACACCCTGTCACTCACAACTGCAGTGTAATCAGTCCCTACCTCGACTCCCTGTCACTCACAACTGTAGTGTTCTCAGTCCCAACCTCGACTCCCTGTCACTCACAACTGCAGTGTACTCAGTACCTACGTCGACTCCCTGTCACACACAACTGCAGTGTACTCAGTCCCTAACTCGACACCCTGTCACTCACAACTGCCGTGTACTCAATGCCTACTTCGACTCCCTGTCAATTCCAGCTGCAGTGTACTCAGTCCCTACCTCGACTCCCTGTCACTCTCAACTGCAGTGTACTCAGTCCCTACTTCGACTCCGTCACACAACTGTCGTGTACTCAGTCCCCACCTTGACTCCCTGTCACTCACAACTGCAGTGTACTCAGTCCACACCTCGACTCCCTGTCACTCACAACTGCAGTGTACTCAGTCCCTACCTTGACTCCCTGTCACTCACAACTGCAGTGTACTGTCCCTACCTCGAATCCCTGTCACTCACAACTGTCGTGTACTCAATGCCTACTTCGACTCCCTGTCACTCACAACTGCTGTGTACTCAGTCCACACCTCGACTCCCTGTCACTCACAAATGCTGTGTACTCAGTCCCTACCTCGACTCCCTGTCACTCACAACTGCAGTGTACTCAGTCCCTACCTCGACTCCCTCACTCACAACTGCAGTGTAATCAGTCCCTACCTCGACTCCCTGTCACTCACAACTGCAGTGTAAGCAGTCTCTACCTCGACTCCCTGTCACTCACAACTGTAGTGTTCTCAGTCCCTACCTCGACTCCCTGTCACTCACAACTGCAGTGTACTCAGTCCCTACCTCGACACCCAGTCACTCACAACTGTAGTGTACTCAGTCCACACCTCAACTCCCTGTCACTCACAACTGCAGTGTACTCAATCCCTAACTCGACTCCCTCTCACTCACAACTGCAGTGTACTCAGTCCCTAACTCGACTCCCTCTCACTCACAACTGCATTGCACTCAGTCGCTACCTCGACTCCATGTCATTCACAACTGCAGTGTACTCAATCCCTACGTCTACTCCCTGTCACACACAACTGCAGTGTACTCAGGCCCTACGTCGACTCCCTGTCACTCACAACTGCAGTGTACTCAGTACCTACGTCGACTCCCTGTCACACACAACTGCAGTGTACTCAATGCCTACCTCGACTCCCTCTCACTCACAACTGCAGCGTACTCAGTCTCTACCTCGACTCCCTGTCACACAACTGTAGTGTACTCAATACCTACCTCGACTCCCTCTCACTCACAACTGCAGTGTACTCAGTCCCTACCTCAACTCCCTGTCTCTCACAACTGCAGTGTACTCAGTCCCAACCTCGACTCCCTGTCACTCACAACTGCAGTGTATTCAATACTTACCTCGACACCCTGTCACTCACAACTGCAGTGTAATCAGTCCCTACCTCGACTCCCTGTCACTCACAACTGCAGTGTATTCAATACTTACCTCGACACCCTGTCACTCACAACTGCAGTGTATTCAATACTTACCTCGACACCCTGTCACTCCAAACTGCAGTGTACTCAGTCCGTACCTCGACTCCCTGGCACTCACAACTGTAGTGTTCTCAGACCCTACCTCGAACCCTGTCACTCACAACTGCCGTGTACTCAGTCCATACCTCCACTCCCTGTCACTCACAACTGCAGTGTATTCAGTCCCTAACTCGACACCCTGTCACTCACAACTGCCGTGTACTCAGTCCCTAACTCGACACCCTGTCACTCACAACTGCAGTGTACTCAGTCCCTAACTCGACACCCTGTCACTCACAACTGCAGTGTACTCAGTCCCTAACTCGACACCCTGTCACTCACAACTGCCGTGTACTCAGTCACTACCTCGACTCCCTGTCACTCACAACTGTAGTGTACTCAGTCCACACCTCGACTCCCTGTCACTCAATACTGCATTGTACTCAGTCCCTACGTCGACTCCCTGTCACTCACAACTGCAGTGTACTCAGTCCCTTCCTCGACTCCCTGTCACTCACAACTGCAGTGTACTCAGTCCCTAACTCAACACCCTGTCACTCACAACTGCCGTGTACTCAGTCCCTACGTCGACTCCCTGTCACACACAGCTGCAGTGTACTCAGTCCCTACCTCGACTCCCTGTCACTCACAGTTGCAGTGTACTCAGTCCCTACCTCGACTCCCTGTCACTCACAACTGCAGTGTACTCAGTCCCTACCTCGACTCCCTGTCACTCACAGTTGCAGTGTACTCAGTCCCTAACTCGACACCCTGTCACTCACAACTGCAGTGTATTCAGTCTTTACCTCGACTCCCTGTCACACAACTGTGGTGTACTCAATCCCTACCTCGAATCCCTGTCACTCACAACTGAAGTGTACTCAGTCCCTACCTCGACTCCCTGTCACTCACAACTGCAGTGTACTCAGTCCCTACCTCAACTCCCTGTCACTCACAACTGCAGTGTACTCAGTCCCTACCTCGACTCCCTGTCACTCACAACTGCAGTGTATTCAGTCTCTACCTCGACTCCCTGTCACTCACAACTGCAGTGTATTCAGTCTCTACCTCGAATCCCTGTCACACAACTGTAGTGTACTCAATGCCTACCTCGAATCCCTGTCACTCACAACTGCAGCGTACTCAGTCCCTACCTCAACTCCCTGTCACTCACAACTGCAGTGTACTCAGTCCCTACCTCGACTCCCTGTCACTCACAACTGCAGTGTAATCAGTCTCTACCTCGACTCCCTGTCAATCACAACTGTAGTGTTCTCAGTCCCGACCTCTACTCCCTGTCACTCACAACTGCAGTGTATTCAATACCTACCTCAACTCCCTGTCACTCACAAATGCAGTTCCCTCAGTCCCTACCTCGACTCCCTGTCACTCACAACTGCAGTGTACTCAGTCCCTGCCTCAACTCCCTGTCACTCACAACTGCAGTGTACTCAGTCCCTACCTCGACACCCAGTCACCCACAACTGTAGTGTACTCAGTCCACACCTCAACTCCCTGTCACTCACAACTGCAGAGTACTCAGTCCCTACCACGACTCCCTGTCACTCACATCTGCAGTGTACTCAGTCCCTACGTCGACACCCTGTCACTCACAACTGCAGTGTACTCAGTCCGTACCTCCACTCCCTGTCACTCACAACTGTAGTGTACTCAATGCCTACCTCGACTCCCTGTCACTCACAACTGTAGTATACTCAATGCCTACCTCGACTCCCTGTGACTCACAACGTCAGTGTACTCAATGTCTACCTCGTCTCCCTGTCAATTCCAACTGCAGTATACTCAGTTCCTACCTCAACTCCCTGTCACTCACAACTGCAGTGTACTCAGTCCCTACCTCGACTCCCTGTCCCTCACAACTGTAGTGTTCTCAGTCCCAACCTCGACTCCCTGTCACTCACAACTGCAGTGTACTCAATCCCTACGTCGACTCCCTGTCACACACAACTGCAGTGTACTCAGTCCCTAACTCGACACCCTGTCACTCACAACTGCCGTGTACTCAGTCCGTACCTCGACTCTCTGTCACTCACAACTGTAGTGTACTCAATGCCTACCTCGACTCCCTGTCAATTCCAGCTGCAGTGTACTCAGTCCCTACCTCGATTCCCTGTCACTCAGAACTGCAGTGTACTCAATGCCTACGTCGACTCCCTGTCACACACAACTGCAGTGTACTCAGTCCCTACCTCGACTCCCTGTCACTCACAACTGCAGTGTATTCAGTCTCTACCTCGACTCCCTGTTACACAACTGTAGTGTACTCAATGCCTACCTCGACTCCCTCTCCCTCACAACTGCAGTGTACTCAGACCCTACCTCAACTCCCTGTCTCTCACAACTGCAGTTTACTCAGTCCCTACCTCGACTACCTGTCACTCACAACTGCAGTGTATTCAATACCTACCTAGACTCCCTGTCACTCACAACTGCAGTGTACTCAGTCCCTAGTTGACTCCCTGTCACTCACAACTGCAGTGTACTGTCCCTACCTCGACTCCCTGTCACTCACAACTGTCGTGTACTCAATGCCTACTTCGACTCCCTGTCACTCACAACTGCTGTGTACTCAGTCCACACCTCGACTCCCTGTCACTCACAAATACCGTGTACTCAGTCCCTACCTCGACTCCCTGTCACTCACAATTGCAGTGTACTCAGTCCCTACCTCGACTCCCTGTCACTCACAACTGCAGTGTATTCAATACCTACCTCGACTCTCTGTCACTCACAACTGCAGTGTACTCGGTCCCTACCTCGACTCCCTGTCACTCACAACTGCAGTGTACTCAGACCCTACCTCGACTCCCTGTCACTCTCAACTGTAGTGTACTCAATGCCAACCTCGACTCCCTGTCACTCACAACTGCAGTGTACTCAGTCCCTACCTCAACTCCCTGTCACTCACAACTGCAGTGTACTCAGTCCCTACCTCGACTCCCTGTCACTCACAACTGCAGTGTACTCAGTCCCTACGTCGACTCCCTGTCACACACAACTGCAGTGTACTCAGTCCGTAACGCGACACCCTGTCACTCACAACTGTAGTTTTCTCAGTCCCAACCTCGACTCCCAGTCACTCACAACTGCAGTGTACTCAGTCCCTAACTCGACACCCTGTCACTCACAACTGCCGTGTACTCAGTCCGTACCTCGACTCTCTGTCACTCACAACTGAAGTGTACTCAATGCCTACGTCTACTCCCTGTCACACACAACTGCAGTGTACTCAGGCCCTACGTCGACTCCCTGTCACTCACAACTGTAGTGTACTCAATGCCTACCTCGACTCCCTGTCACGCACAACTGCAGTGTGATCAGTCCCTACCTCGACTCCCTGTCACTCACAAATGCAGTGTATTCAATACCTACCTAGACACCCTGTCACTCACAGTTGCAGTGTACTCAGTCCCTACCTCGACTCCCTGTCACTCACAACTGCAGTGTACTCGGTCCTACCTCGACTCCCTGTCACTCACAGTTGCAGTGTACTCAGTCCCTAACTCGACACCCTGTCACTCACAACTGCAGTGTATTCAGTCTCTACCTCGACTCCCTGTCACTCACAACTGCAGTGTACTCAGTCTCTACCTCGAATCCCTGTCACACAACTGCAGTGTACTCAATGCCTACCTCGAATCCCTGTCACTCACAACTGCAGCGTACTCAGTCCCTACCTCAACTCCCTGTCACTCACAACTGCAGTGTACTCAGTCCCTACCTCGACTCCCTATCACTCACAACTGCAGTGTATTCAGTCTCTACCTCGACTCCCTGTTACACAACTGTAGTGTACTCAATGCCTACCTCGACTCCCTCTCCCTCACAACTGCAGTGTACTCAGTCCCTACCTCAACTCCCTGTCTCTCACAACTGCAGTGTACTCAGTCCCTACCTCGACTCCCTGTCACTCACAACTGCAGTGTACTCAGTCCCTACCTCAACTCCCTGTCTCTCACAACTGCAGTGTACTCAGTCCCTACCTCGACTCCCTGTCACTCACAACTGCAGTGTATTCAATACCTACCACAACTCCCTGTCACTCACAAATGCAGTTCACTCAGTCCCTACCTCGACTCCCTATCACTCACAACTGCAGTGTACTCAGTCCCTACCTCAACTCCCTGTCACTCACAACTGCAGTGTACTCAGTCCCTACCTCGACACCCAGTCACTCACAACTGTAGTGTACTCAGTCCACACCTCAACTCCCTGTCACTCACAACTGTAGTGTACTCAATGCCTACCTCGACTCCCTCTCCCTCACAACTGCAGTGTACTCAGTCCCTACCTCAACTCCCTGTCACACACAACTGCAGTGTACTCAGTCCCTAACTCGACACCCTGTCACTCACAACTGCCGTGTACTCAGTCCGTACCTCGACTCTCTGTCACTCACAACTGTAGTGTACTCAATGCCTACCTCGACTCCCTGTCAATTCCAGCTGCAGTGTACTCAGTCCCTACCTCGATTCCCTGTCACTCAGAACTGCAGTGTACTCAATGCCTACGTCGACTCCCTGTCACACACAACTGCAGTGTACTCAGTCCCTACCTCGACTCCCTGTCACTCACAACTGCAGTGTATTCAGTCTCTACCTCGACTCCCTGTTACACAACTGTAGTGTACTCAATGCCTACCTCGACTCCCTCTCCCTCACAACTGCAGTGTACTCAGACCCTACCTCAACTCCCTGTCTCTCACAACTGCAGTTTACTCAGTCCCTACCTCGACTACCTGTCACTCACAACTGCAGTGTATTCAATACCTACCTAGACTCCCTGTCACTCACAACTGCAGTGTACTCAGTCCCTAGTTGACTCCCTGTCACTCACAACTGCAGTGTACTGTCCCTACCTCGACTCCCTGTCACTCACAACTGTCGTGTACTCAATGCCTACTTCGACTCCCTGTCACTCACAACTGCTGTGTACTCAGTCCACACCTCGACTCCCTGTCACTCACAAATACCGTGTACTCAGTCCCTACCTCGACTCCCTGTCACTCACAATTGCAGTGTACTCAGTCCCTACCTCGACTCCCTGTCACTCACAACTGCAGTGTATTCAATACCTACCTCGACTCTCTGTCACTCACAACTGCAGTGTACTCGGTCCCTACCTCGACTCCCTGTCACTCACAACTGCAGTGTACTCAGACCCTACCTCGACTCCCTGTCACTCTCAACTGTAGTGTACTCAATGCCAACCTCGACTCCCTGTCACTCACAACTGCAGTGTACTCAGTCCCTACCTCAACTCCCTGTCACTCACAACTGCAGTGTACTCAGTCCCTACCTCGACTCCCTGTCACTCACAACTGCAGTGTACTCAGTCCCTACGTCGACTCCCTGTCACACACAACTGCAGTGTACTCAGTCCGTAACGCGACACCCTGTCACTCACAACTGTAGTTTTCTCAGTCCCAACCTCGACTCCCAGTCACTCACAACTGCAGTGTACTCAGTCCCTACGTCGACTCCCTGTCACACACAACTGCAGTGTACTCAGTCCCTAACTCGACACCCTGTCACTCACAACTGCCGTGTACTCAGTCCGTACCTCGACTCTCTGTCACTCACAACTGAAGTGTACTCAATGCCTACGTCTACTCCCTGTCACACACAACTGCAGTGTACTCAGGCCCTACGTCGACTCCCTGTCACTCACAACTGTAGTGTACTCAATGCCTACCTCGACTCCCTGTCACTCACAACTGCAGTGTGATCAGTCCCTACCTCGACTCCCTGTCACTCACAAATGCAGTGTACTCGGTCCTACCTCGACTCCCTGTCACTCACAGTTGCAGTGTACTCAGTCCCTAACTCGACACCCTGTCACTCACAACTGCAGTGTATTCAGTCTCTACCTCGACTCCCTGTCTCTCACAACTGCAGTGTATTCAGTCTCTACCTCGACTCCCTGTCACTCACAACTGCAGTGTACTCAGTCTCTACCTCGAATCCCTGTCACACAACTGCAGTGTACTCAATGCCTACCTCGAATCCCTGTCACTCACAACTGCAGCGTACTCAGTCCCTACCTCAACTCCCTGTCACTCACAACTGCAGTGTACTCAGTCCCTACCTCGACTCCCTATCACTCACAACTGCAGTGTATTCAGTCTCTACCTCGACTCCCTGTTACACAACTGTAGTGTACTCAATGCCTACCTCGACTCCCTCTCCCTCACAACTGCAGTGTACTCAGTCCCTACCTCAACTCCCTGTCTCTCACAACTGCAGTGTACTCAGTCCCTACCTCGACTCCCTGTCACTCACAACTGCAGTGTACTCAGTCCCTACCTCAACTCCCTGTCTCTCACAACTGCAGTGTACTCAGTCCCTACCTCGACTCCCTGTCACTCACAACTGCAGTGTATTCAATACCTACCACAACTCCCTGTCACTCACAAATGCAGTTCACTCAGTCCCTACCTCGACTCCCTATCACTCACAACTGCAGTGTACTCAGTCCCTACCTCAACTCCCTGTCACTCACAACTGCAGTGTACTCAGTCCCTACCTCGACACCCAGTCACTCACAACTGTAGTGTACTCAGTCCACACCTCAACTCCCTGTCACTCACAACTGTAGTGTACTCAATGCCTACCTCGACTCCCTCTCCCTCACAACTGCAGTGTACTCAGTCCCTACCTCAACTCCCTGTCTCTCACAACTGCAGTGTACTCAGTCCCTACCTCGACTCCCTATCACTCACAACTGCAGTGTATTCAGTCTCTACCTCGACTCCCTGTTACACAACTGTAGTGTACTCAATGCCTACCTCGACTCCCTCTCCCTCACAACTGCAGTGTACTCAGTCCCTACCTCAACTCCCTGTCTCTCACAACTGCAGTGTACTCAGTCCCTACCTCGACTCCCTGTCACTCACAACTGCAGTGTACTCAGTCCCTACCTCAACTCCCTGTCTCTCACAACTGCAGTGTACTCAGTCCCTACCTCGACTCCCTGTCACTCACAACTGCAGTGTATTCAATACCTACCACAACTCCCTGTCACTCACAAATGCAGTTCACTCAGTCCCTACCTCGACTCCCTATCACTCACAACTGCAGTGTACTCAGTCCCTACCTCAACTCCCTGTCACTCACAACTGCAGTGTACTCAGTCCCTACCTCGACACCCAGTCACTCACAACTGTAGTGTACTCAGTCCACACCTCAACTCCCTGTCACTCACAACTGTAGTGTACTCAATGCCTACCTCGACTCCCTCTCCCTCACAACTGCAGTGTACTCAGTCCCTACCTCAACTCCCTGTCACACACAACTGCAGTGTACTCAGTCCCTAACTCGACACCCTGTCACTCACAACTGCCGTGTACTCAGTCCGTACCTCGACTCTCTGTCACTCACAACTGTAGTGTACTCAATGCCTACCTCGACTCCCTGTCAATTCCAGCTGCAGTGTACTCAGTCCCTACCTCGATTCCCTGTCACTCAGAACTGCAGTGTACTCAATGCCTACGTCGACTCCCTGTCACACACAACTGCAGTGTACTCAGTCCCTACCTCGACTCCCTGTCACTCACAACTGCAGTGTATTCAGTCTCTACCTCGACTCCCTGTTACACAACTGTAGTGTACTCAATGCCTACCTCGACTCCCTCTCCCTCACAACTGCAGTGTACTCAGACCCTACCTCAACTCCCTGTCTCTCACAACTGCAGTTTACTCAGTCCCTACCTCGACTACCTGTCACTCACAACTGCAGTGTATTCAATACCTACCTAGACTCCCTGTCACTCACAACTGCAGTGTACTCAGTCCCTAGTTGACTCCCTGTCACTCACAACTGCAGTGTACTGTCCCTACCTCGACTCCCTGTCACTCACAACTGTCGTGTACTCAATGCCTACTTCGACTCCCTGTCACTCACAACTGCTGTGTACTCAGTCCACACCTCGACTCCCTGTCACTCACAAATACCGTGTACTCAGTCCCTACCTCGACTCCCTGTCACTCACAATTGCAGTGTACTCAGTCCCTACCTCGACTCCCTGTCACTCACAACTGCAGTGTATTCAATACCTACCTCGACTCTCTGTCACTCACAACTGCAGTGTACTCGGTCCCTACCTCGACTCCCTGTCACTCACAACTGCAGTGTACTCAGACCCTACCTCGACTCCCTGTCACTCTCAACTGTAGTGTACTCAATGCCAACCTCGACTCCCTGTCACTCACAACTGCAGTGTACTCAGTCCCTACCTCAACTCCCTGTCACTCACAACTGCAGTGTACTCAGTCCCTACCTCGACTCCCTGTCACTCACAACTGCAGTGTACTCAGTCCCTACGTCGACTCCCTGTCACACACAACTGCAGTGTACTCAGTCCGTAACGCGACACCCTGTCACTCACAACTGTAGTTTTCTCAGTCCCAACCTCGACTCCCAGTCACTCACAACTGCAGTGTACTCAGTCCCTACGTCGACTCCCTGTCACACACAACTGCAGTGTACTCAGTCCCTAACTCGACACCCTGTCACTCACAACTGCCGTGTACTCAGTCCGTACCTCGACTCTCTGTCACTCACAACTGAAGTGTACTCAATGCCTACGTCTACTCCCTGTCACACACAACTGCAGTGTACTCAGGCCCTACGTCGACTCCCTGTCACTCACAACTGTAGTGTACTCAATGCCTACCTCGACTCCCTGTCACTCACAACTGCAGTGTGATCAGTCCCTACCTCGACTCCCTGTCACTCACAAATGCAGTGTACTCGGTCCTACCTCGACTCCCTGTCACTCACAGTTGCAGTGTACTCAGTCCCTAACTCGACACCCTGTCACTCACAACTGCAGTGTATTCAGTCTCTACCTCGACTCCCTGTCTCTCACAACTGCAGTGTATTCAGTCTCTACCTCGACTCCCTGTCACTCACAACTGCAGTGTACTCAGTCTCTACCTCGAATCCCTGTCACACAACTGCAGTGTACTCAATGCCTACCTCGAATCCCTGTCACTCACAACTGCAGCGTACTCAGTCCCTACCTCAACTCCCTGTCACTCACAACTGCAGTGTACTCAGTCCCTACCTCGACTCCCTATCACTCACAACTGCAGTGTATTCAGTCTCTACCTCGACTCCCTGTTACACAACTGTAGTGTACTCAATGCCTACCTCGACTCCCTCTCCCTCACAACTGCAGTGTACTCAGTCCCTACCTCAACTCCCTGTCTCTCACAACTGCAGTGTACTCAGTCCCTACCTCGACTCCCTGTCACTCACAACTGCAGTGTACTCAGTCCCTACCTCAACTCCCTGTCTCTCACAACTGCAGTGTACTCAGTCCCTACCTCGACTCCCTGTCACTCACAACTGCAGTGTATTCAATACCTACCACAACTCCCTGTCACTCACAAATGCAGTTCACTCAGTCCCTACCTCGACTCCCTATCACTCACAACTGCAGTGTACTCAGTCCCTACCTCAACTCCCTGTCACTCACAACTGCAGTGTACTCAGTCCCTACCTCGACACCCAGTCACTCACAACTGTAGTGTACTCAGTCCACACCTCAACTCCCTGTCACTCACAACTGTAGTGTACTCAATGCCTACCTCGACTCCCTCTCCCTCACAACTGCAGTGTACTCAGTCCCTACCTCAACTCCCTGTCTCTCACAACTGCAGTGTACTCAGTCCCTACCTCGACTCCCTGTCACTCACAAATGCAGTGTATTCAATACCTACCTAGACACCCTGTCACTCACAACTGCAGTGTATTCAGTCCCTACCTCGACTCCCTGTCACTCACAGTTGCAGTGTACTCAGTCCCTACCTCGACTCCCTGTCACTCACAACTGCAGTGTACTCAGTCCCTACCTCGACTCCCTGTCACTCACAGTTGCAGTGTACTCAGTCCCTACCTCGACACCCTGTCACTCACAACTGCAGTGTATTCAGTCTCTACCTGGACTCCCTGTCACTCACAACTGCAGTGTACTCAGTCTCTACCTCGAATCCCTGTCACACAACTGCAGTGTACTCAATGCCTACCTCGAATCCCTGTCACTCACAACTGCAGCGTACTCAGTCCCTACCTCAACTCCCTGTCACTCACAACTGCAGTGTACTCAGACCCTACCTCGACTCCCTGTCACTCTCAACTGTAGTGTACTCAATGCCAACCTCGACTCCCTGTCACTCACAACTGCAGTGTACTCAGTCCCTACCTCAACTCCCTGTCACTCACAACTGCAGTGTACTCAGTCCCTACCTCGCCTCCCTGTCACTCACAACTGCAGTGTATTCAGTCTCTACCTCGACTCCCTGTTACACAACTGTAGTGTACTCAATGCCTACCTCGACTCCCTCTCCCTCACAACTGCAGTGTACTCAGTCCCTACCTCGACTCCCTGTCACTCACAACTGCAGTGTAATCAGTCTCTACCTCGACTCCCTGTCAATCACAACTGTAGTGTTCTCAGTCCAGACCTCGACTCCCTGTCACTCAGAACTGCAGTGTATTCAATACCTACCACAACTCCCTGTCACTCACAAATGCAGTTCACTCAGTCCCTACCTCGACTCCCTGTCACTCACAACTGCAGTGTACTCAGTCCCTACCTCAACTCCCTGTCACTCACAACTGCAGTGTACTCAGTCCCTACCTCGACACCCAGTCACTCACAACTGTAGTGTACTCAGTCCCTACCACGACTCCCTGTCACTCACATCTGCAGTGTACTCAGTCCCTACGTCGACACCCTGTCACTCACAACTGCAGTGTACTCAGTCCGTACCTCCACTCCCTGTCACTCACAACTGTAGTGTACTCAATGCCTACCTCGACTCCCTGTCACTCACAAATGTAGTATACTCAATGCCTACCTCGACTCCCCGTGACTCACAACGTCAGTGTACTCAATATCTACCTCGTCTCCCTGTCAATTCCAACTGCAGTATACTCAGTTCCTACCTCAACTCCCTGTCACACACAACTGCAGTGTACTCAGTCGCTACCTCGACTCCCTGTCACTCGCAACTGAAGTGTACTCGGTCCCTACCTCGACTCCCTGTCACTCACAACTGCAGTGTACTCAGTCGCTACCTCGACTCCCTGTCACTCACAACTGCAGTGTACTCGGTCCCTACCTCGACTCCCTGTCACTCACACCTGCAGTGTACTCAGTCGCTACCTCGACTCCCTGTCACTCGCAACTGAAGTGTACTCAGACCCTACCTCGACTCCCTGTCACTCTCAACTGTAGTGTACTCAATGCCAACCTCGACTCCCTGTCACTCACAACTGCAGTGTACTCAGTCCCTACCTAAACTCCCTGTCACTCACAACTGCAGTGTACTCAGTCCCTACCTCGACTCCCTGTCACTCACAACGGCAGTGTACTCAGTCCCTACATCGACTCCCTGTCACATACAACTGCAGTGTTCTCAGTCCCTAACGCGACACCCTGTCACTCACAACTGTAGTTTTCTCAGTACCAACCTCGACTCCCTGTCACTCACAACTGCAGTGTACTCAGTCCCTACGTCGACTCCCTGTCACACACAACTGCAGTGTACTCAGTCCCTAACTCAACACCCTGTCACTCACAACTACCGTGTACTCAGTCCGTACCTCGACTGTCTGTCACTCACAACTGCAGTGTACTCAGTCCCTACCTCGACTCCCTGTCACACACAGCTGCAGTGTACTCAGTCCCTACCTCGACTCCCTGTCACACACAGCTGCAGTGTACTCAGTCCCTACCTCGACTCCCTGTCACACACAGCTGCAGTGTACTCAGTCCCTACGTCGACTCCCTGTCACACACAGCTGCAGTGTACTCAGTCCCTACCTCGACTCCCTGTCACACACAACTGCAGTGTACTCAGGCCCTACGTCGACTCCCTGTCACTCACAACTGCAGTGTACTCAGTACCTACGTCGACTCCCTGTCCCTCACAAATGCAGTGTATTCAGTCTCTACCTCGACTCCCTGTCTCACAACTGTAGTGTACTCAATGCCTACCTCGACTCCCTGTAACTCACAACTGCAGTGTGATCAGTCCCTACCTCGACTCTCTGTCACTCACAAATGCAGTGTATTCAATACCTACCTAGACACCCTGTCACTCACAACTGCAGTGTACTCAGTCCCTACCTCAACTCCCTGTCATTCACAACTGCAGTGTACTCAGTCCGTACCTCAACTCCCTGTCTCTCACAACTGCAGTGTGATCAGTCCCTACCTCGACTCCCTGTCACTCACAAATGCAATGTATTCAATACCTACCTAGACTCCCTGTCACTCACAACTGCAGTGTACTCAGTCCCTACCTCAACTCCCTGTCTCTCACAACTGCAGTGTACTCAGTCCCTACCTCGACTCCCTGTCACTCACAACTGCAGTGTACTCAGTCCCTACCTCAACTCCCTGTCTCTCACAACTGCAGTGTACTCAGTCCCTAACTCGACTCCCTGTCACTCACAACTGCAGTGTATTCAATACCTACCACAACTCCCTGTCACTCACAAATGCAGTTCACTCAGTCCCTACCTCGACTCCCTATCACTCACAACTGCAGTGTACTCAGTCCCTACCTCAACTCCCTGTCACTCACAACTGCAGTGTACTCAGTCCCAACCTCGACTCCCTGTCACTCACAACTGTAGTGTACTCAGTCCACACCTCAACTCCCTGTCACTCACAACTGTAGTGTACTCAATGCCTACCTCGACTCCCTCTCCCTCACAACTGCAGTGTACTCAGTCCCTACCTCAACTCCCTGTCTCTCACAACTGCAGTGTACTCAGTCCCTACCTCGACTCCCTGTCACTCACAAATGCAGTGTATTCAATACCTACCTAGACACCCTGTCACTCACAACTGCAGTGTACTCAGTCCCTACCTCGACTCCCTGTCACTCACAGTTCCAGTGTACTCAGTCCCTACCTCGACTCCCTGTCACTCACAACTGCAGTGTACTCAGTCCCTACCTCGACTCCCTGTCACTCACAACTGTAGTGTACTCAGTCCCTACCTCGACTCCCTGTCACTCACAGTTGCAGTGTACTCAGTCCCTACCTCGACACCCTGTCACTCACAACTGCAGTGTATTCAGTCTCTACCTGGACTCCCTGTCACTCACAACTGCAGTGTACTCAGTCTCTACCTCGAATCCCTGTCACACAACTGCAGTGTACTCAATGCCTACCTCGAATCCCTGTCACTCACAACTGCAGCGTACTCAGTCCCTACCTCAACTCCCTGTCACTCACAACTGCAGTGTACTCAGACCCTACCTCGACTCCCTGTCACTCTCAACTGTAGTGTACTCAATGCCAACCTCGACTCCCTGTCACTCACAACTGCAGTGTACTCAGTCCCTACCTCAACTCCCTGTCACTCACAACTGCAGTGTACTCAGTCCCTACCTCGACTCCCTGTCACTCACAACTGCAGTGTATTCAGTCTCTACCTCGACTCCCTGTTACACAACTGTAGTGTACTCAATGCCTACCTCGACTCCCTCTCCCTCACAACTGCAGTGTACTCAGTCCCTACCTCGACTCCCTGTCACTCACAACTGCAGTGTAATCAGTCTCTACCTCGACTCCCTGTCAATCACAACTGTAGTGTTCTCAGTCCAGACCTCGACTCCCTGTCACTCACAACTGCAGTGTATTCAATACCTACCACAACTCCCTGTCACTCACAAATGCAGTTCACTCAGTCCCTACCTCGACTCCCTGTCACTCACAACTGCAGTGTACTCAGTCCCTACCTCAACTCCCTGTCACTCACAACTGCAGTGTACTCAGTCCCTACCTCGACACCCAGTCACTCACAACTGTAGTGTACTCAGTCCACACCTCAACTCCCTGTCACTCACAACTGCAGTGTACTCAGTCCCTACCACGACTCCCTGTCACTGACATCTGCAGTGTACTCAGTCCCTACGTCGACACCCTGTCACTCACAACTGCAGTGTACTCAGTCCGTACCTCCACTCCCTGTCACTCACAACTGTAGTGTACTCAATGCCTACCTCGACTCCCTGTCACTCACAAATGTAGTATACTCAATGCCTACCTCGACTCCCCGTGACTCACAACGTCAGTGTACTCAATATCTACCTCGTCTCCCTGTCAATTCCAACTGCAGTATACTCAGTTCCTACCTCAACTCCCTGTCACACACAACTGCAGTGTACTCAGTCGCTACCTCGACTCCCTGTCACTCGCAACTGAAGTGTACTCGGTCCCTACCTCGACTCCCTGTCACTCACAACTGCAGTGTACTCAGTCGCTACCTCGACTCCCTGTCACTCACAACTGCAGTGTACTCGGTCCCTACCTCGACTCCCTGTCACTCACACCTGCAGTGTACTCAGTCGCTACCTCGACTCCCTGTCACTCGCAACTGAAGTGTACTCAGACCCTACCTCGACTCCCTGTCACTCTCAACTGTAGTGTACTCAATGCCAACCTCGACTCCCTGTCACTCACAACTGCAGTGTACTCAGTCCCTACCAAAACTCCCTGTCACTCACAACTGCAGTGTACTCAGTCCCTACCTCGACTCCCTGTCACTCACAACGGCAGTGTACTCAGTCCCTACATCGACTCCCTGTCACATACAACTGCAGTGTTCTCAGTCCCTAACGCGACACCCTGTCACTCACAACTGTAGTTTTCTCAGTCCCAACCTCGACTCCCTGTCACTCACAACTGCAGTGTACTCAGTCCCTACGTCGACTCCCTGTCACACACAACTGCAGTGTACTCAGTCCCTAACTCAACACCCTGTCACTCACAACTGCCGTGTACTCAGTCCGTACCTCGACTCTCTGTCACTCACAACTGCAGTGTACTCAGTCCCTACCTCGACTCCCTGTCACACACAGCTGCAGTGTACTCAGTCCCTACATCGACTCCCTGTCACACACAGCTGCAGTGTACTCAGTCCCTACCTCGACTCCCTGTCACACACAGCTGCAGTGTACTCAGTCCCTACCTCGACTCCCTGTCACACACAGCTGCAGTGTACTCAGTCCCTACGTCGACTCCCTGTCACACACAGCTGCAGTGTACTCAGTCCCTACCTCGACTCCCTGTCACACACAACTGCAGTGTACTCAGGCCCTACGTCGACTCCCTGTCACTCACAACTGCAGTGTAGTCAGTACCTACGTCGACTCCCTGTCCCTCACAAATGCAGTGTATTCAGTCTCTACCTCGACTCCCTGTCTCACAACTGTAGTGTACTCAATGCCTACCTCGACTCCCTGTCACTCACAACTGCAGTGTGATCAGTCCCTACCTCGACTCTCTGTCACTCACAAATGCAGTGTATTCAATACCTACCTAGACACCCTGTCACTCACAACTGCAGTGTACTCAGTCCCTACCTCGACACCCAGTCACTCACAACTGTAGTGTACTCAGTCCACACCTCAACTCCCTGTCACTCACAACTGCAGTGTACTCAGTCCCTACCACGACTCCCTGTCACTGACATCTGCAGTGTACTCAGTCCCTACGTCGACACCCTGTCACTCACAACTGCAGTGTACTCAGTCCGTACCTCCACTCCCTGTCACTCACAACTGTAGTGTACTCAATGCCTACCTCGACTCCCTGTCACTCACAAATGTAGTATACTCAATGCCTACCTCGACTCCCCGTGACTCACAACGTCAGTGTACTCAATATCTACCTCGTCTCCCTGTCAATTCCAACTGCAGTATACTCAGTTCCTACCTCAACTCCCTGTCACACACAACTGCAGTGTACTCAGTCGCTACCTCGACTCCCTGTCACTCGCAACTGAAGTGTACTCGGTCCCTACCTCGACTCCCTGTCACTCACAACTGCAGTGTACTCAGTCGCTACCTCGACTCCCTGTCACTCACAACTGCAGTGTACTCGGTCCCTACCTCGACTCCCTGTCACTCACACCTGCAGTGTACTCAGTCGCTACCTCGACTCCCTGTCACTCGCAACTGAAGTGTACTCAGACCCTACCTCGACTCCCTGTCACTCTCAACTGTAGTGTACTCAATGCCAACCTCGACTCCCTGTCACTCACAACTGCAGTGTACTCAGTCCCTACCTAAACTCCCTGTCACTCACAACTGCAGTGTACTCAGTCCCTACCTCGACTCCCTGTCACTCACAACGGCAGTGTACTCAGTCCCTACATCGACTCCCTGTCACATACAACTGCAGTGTTCTCAGTCCCTAACGCGACACCCTGTCACTCACAACTGTAGTTTTCTCAGTCCCAACCTCGACTCCCTGTCACTCACAACTGCAGTGTACTCAGTCCCTACGTCGACTCCCTGTCACATACAACTGCAGTGTACTCAGTCCCTAACTCAACACCCTGTCACTCACAACTGCCGTGTACTCAGTCCGTACCTCGACTCTCTGTCACTCACAACTGCAGTGTACTCAGTCCCTACCTCGACTCCCTGTCACACACAGCTGCAGTGTACTCAGTCCCTACATCGACTCCCTGTCACACACAGCTGCAGTGTACTCAGTCCCTACCTCGACTCCCTGTCACACACAGCTGCAGTGTACTCAGTCCCTACCTCGACTCCCTGTCACACACAGCTGCAGTGTACTCAGTCCCTACGTCGACTCCCTGTCACACACAGCTGCAGTGTACTCAGTCCCTACCTCGACTCCCTGTCACACACAACTGCAGTGTACTCAGGCCCTACGTCGACTCCCTGTCACTCACAACTGCAGTGTACTCAGTACCTACGTCGACTCCCTGTCCCTCACAAATGCAGTGTATTCAGTCTCTACCTCGACTCCCTGTCTCACAACTGTAGTGTACTCAATGCCTACCTCGACTCCCTGTCACTCACAACTGCAGTGTGATCAGTCCCTACCTCGACTCTCTGTCACTCACAAATGCAGTGTATTCAATACCTACCTAGACACCCTGTCACTCACAACTGCAGTGTACTCAGTCCCTATCTCAACTCCCTGTCATTCACAACTGCAGTGTACTCAGTCCCTACCTCAACTCCAAGTCTCTCACAACTGTAGTGTACTCAGTCCACACCTCGACTCCCTGTCACTCACAACTGCAGTGTGATCAGTCCCTACCTCGACTCCCTGTCACTCACAAATGCAGTGTATTCAATACCTACCTAGACTCCCTGTCACTCACAACTGCAGTGTACTCAGCCCCTAACTTGACTCCCTGTCACTCACAACTGTCGTGTACTCAATGCCTACTTCGACTCCCTGTCACTCACAACTGCTGTGTACTCAGTCCCTACCTCGACTCCCTGTCACTCACAACTGCAGTGTACTCGGTCCCTACCTCGACTCCCTGTCACTCACAACTGCAGTGTACTCAGTCGCTACCTCGACTCCCTGTCACTCAGAACTGCAGTGTACTCAATGCTTACCTCGACTCCCTGTCACTCACATCTGCAAAGTACTCAGGCCCTACGTCGACTCCCTGTCACTCACAACTGCAGTGTACTCAGTACCTACGTCGACTCCCTGTCACTCACAACTGCAGTGTACTCAGTACCTACGTCGACTCCCTGTCACTCACAACTGCAGTGTACTCAGTACCTACGTCGACTCCCTGTCACTCACAACTGCAGCGTACTCAGTCCCTACCTCGACTCCCTGTCACTCACAACTGCAGTGTGATCAGTCCCTACCTCGACTCCCTGTCACTCACAAATGCAGTGTATTCAATACCTACCTAGACTCCCTGTCACTCACAACTGCAGTGTACTCAGTCCCTACCTTGACTCCCTGTCACTCACTACTGCTGTGTACTCAGTCCACAGCTCGACTCCCTGTCACTCACAACTGCAGTGTACTCAGTCCCTACCTCGATTCCCTGTCACTCACAACTGCAGTGTATTCAATACCTACCTCGACTCTCTGTCACTCACAACTGCAGTGTACTCAGTCCCTACCTCGACTCCCTGTCACTCACAACTGCAGTGTACTCAGTCCCTACGTCGACTCCCTGTCACACACAACTGCAGTGTACTCAGTCCCTACCTCGACTCCCTGTCACTCACAACTGCAGTGTACTCAGTACCTACCTCGACTCTCTGTCACTCACACCTGCAGTGTACTCAGTCCCTACCTCGACTCCCTGTCACTCACAACTGTAGTGTACTCAATGCTTACGTCGACTCCCTGTCACTCACAACTGCAGCGTACTCAGTCCCTACCTCAACTCCCTGTCTCTCACAACTGCAGTGTACTCAGTCCCTACCTCGACTCCCTGTCACTCAGAACTGCAGTGTACTCAATGCCTACGTCGACTCCCTGTCACTCACAACTGCAGTGTACTCAGTCCCTACCTCAACTCCCTGTCTCTCACAACTGCAGTGTACTCAGTCCCTACCTCAACTCCCTGTCTCTCACAACTGCAGTGTACTCAGTCCCTACCTCGACTCCCTGTCACTCAGAACTGCAGTGTACTCAATGCTTACGTCGACTCCCTGTCACACACAACTGCAGTGTACTCAGGCTCTACGTCGACTCCCTGTCACTCACAACTGCAGTGTACTCAGTACCTACGTCGACTCCCTGTCACTCACAACTGCAGTGTATTCAGTCTCTACCTCGACTCCCTGTCACACAACTGTAGTGTACTCAATGCCTACCTCGACTCCCTGTCACTCACAACTGCAGCGTACTCAGTCCCTACCTCGACTCCCTGTCACACAACTGCAGTGTACTCAGTCCCTAACTCGACTCCCTGTCACTCACAACTGCAGTGTGATCAGTCCCTACCTCGACTCCCTGTCACTCACAAATGCAGTGTATTCAGTCCCTACCTTGACTCCCTGTCACTCACAACTGCAGTGTACTCAGTCCCTACCTTGACTCCCTGTCACTCACAACTGCAGTGTACTGTCCCTACCTCGACTCCCTGTCACTCACAACTGTCCTGTACTCAATGCCTACTTCGACTCCCTGTCACTCACAACTGCTGTGTACTCAGTCGCTACCTCGACTCCCTGTCACTCACAACTGCAGTGTATTCAATACCTACCTCGACTCTCTGTCACTCACAACTGCAGTGTACTCAGTCCCTACCTCGACTCCCTGTCACTCACAACTGCAGTGTATTCAATACCTACCTCGACTCTCTGTCACTCACAACTGCAGTGTACTCAGTCCCTTCCTCGACTCCCTGTCACTCACAACTGAAGTGTACTCAGTCCCTACCTCGACTCCCTGTCACTCACAACTGCAGTGTATTCAATACCTACCTCGACTCTCTGTCACTCACAACTGCAGTGTACTCAGTCCCTTCCTCGACTCCCTGTCACTCACAACTGCAGTGTACTCAGTCGCTACCTCGACTCCGTCACACAACTGTCGTGTACTCAGTCCCCACCTCGACTCCCTGTCACTCACAACTGCAGTGTACTCAGTCCCTACCTCGACTCCCTGTCACTCACAACTGCAGTGTACTCAGTCCCTACGTCGACTCCCTGTCACTCACAACTGCAGTGTACTCAGTCCCTACCTCGACTCCCTGTCACTCACAACTGCAGTGTACTCTGACCCTACCTCGACTCCCTGTCACTCTCAACTGTAGTGTACTCAATGCCAACCTTGACTCCCTGTCACTCAAAACTGCAGTGTTCTCAGTCCCTACCTCGACTCCCTGTCAATTCCAACTGCAGTGTACTCAGTCCCTACCTCAAATCCCTGTCACTCACAACTGCAGTGTACTCAGTCCCTACCTCGACTCCCTGTCACTCACAACTGTAGTGTACTCAGTCCCTACCTCGACTCCCTGTCACTCACAGCTGCATTGTACTCAGTCCCTACCTCGACTCCCTGTCACTCACAACTGTAGTGTACTCAGTCCCTACCTCGACTCCCTGTCACTCACAACTGCAGTGTACTCTGTCACTACCTCGACTCCCTGTCACTCACAACTGCAGTGTACTCAGACCCTACCTCGACTCCCTGTCACTCACAACTGTAGTGTACTCAATGCCAACCTCGACTCCCTGTCACAAAACTGTAGTGTACTCAATGCCTACCTCGACTCCCTGTCACACACAACTGCAGTGTACTCAGTCCCGACGTCGACTCCCTGTCACACACAACTGCAGTGTACTCAGTCTCTAACTCGACTCCCTGTCACTCACAACTGTAGTGTACTCTGTCCCTACCTCGACTCCCTGTCACTCACAACTGTAGTGTACTCAATGCCTACCTCGACTCCCTGTCACTCACAGCTGCATTGTACTCAGTCCCTACCTCGACTCCCTGTCACTCACAACTGCGGTGTACTCAGTCCCTAACTCGACTCCCTGTCACTCACAACTGCGGTGTACTCAGTCCCTAACTCGACTCCCTGTCACTCACAACTGCAGTGTACTCTTTCCCTACCTCGACTCCCTGTCACTCAGAACTGCAGTGTAATCAGTCCCTACCTCGACTCCCTGTCAGTCACAACTGCAGTGTACTCAGTCCCTACCTCGACTCCCTGTCACTCACAACTGTAGTGTACTCAGTCCCTACCTCGACTCCCTGTCACTCACAACTGCAGTGTACTCAGTCCCTACCTCGACTCTCTATCACTCACAACTGCAGTGTGATCAGTCCCTACCTCGACTCCCTGTCACTCACAACTGCAGAGTGATCAGTCCCTACCTCGACTCCCTGTCACTCACAACTGTAGTGTACTCAGTCCCTACCTCGACTCCCTGTCACTCACACCTGATGTGTACTCTGTCATTACCTCGACTCCCTGTCACTCACAACTGTAGTGTACTCAATGCCAACCTCGACTCCCTGTCACAAAACTGTAGTGTACTCAATGCCTACCTCGAATCCCTGTCACTCACAACTGCAGTGCATTCAGTCTCTTACTCGACTCCCTGTCACACAACTGTAGTGTACTCAATGCCTACCTCGACTCCCTCTCACTCACAACTGCAGTGCACTCAGTCGCTACCTCGACTCCCTGTCACTCACAACTGTAGTGTACTCAGTCCCTACCTTGACTCCCTGTCACTCACAACTGCAGTGTACTCAATGCCTACGTCGACTCCCTGTCAAACACAACTGCAGTGTACTCAGTCCCTACGTCGACTCCCTTGTCACACTCAACTGCAGTGTACTCAGTCCCTAACTCGACACCCTGTCACTCACAACTGCCGTGTACTTAGTCCGTACCTCGACTCCCTGTCACTCACAACTGCAGTGTATTCAGTCTCTACCTCGACTCCCTGTCACACAACTGTAGTGTACTCAATGCCTACCTCAACTCCCTCTCACTCACAACTGCAGTGTACTCAGTCCCTACCTCAAATCCCTGTCACTCACAACTGCAGTGTACTCAGTCCCTACCTCAAATCCCTGTCACTCACAACTGCCGTGTACTCAGTCCCTACCTCGACTCCCTGTCACACACAACTGCAGTGTACTCAATGCCTACCTCGACTCCCGGTCAATTCCAACTTCAGTGTACTCAGTCCCTACCTCGACTCCCTGTCACTCACAACTGCGGTGTACTCAGTCCCTAACTCGACTCCCTGTCACTCACAACTGCAGTGTACTCAGTCCCTACCTCGACTCCCTGTCACTCACAACTGCAGTGTGATCAGTCCCTACCTCGACTCCCTGTCACTCACAACTGCAGTGTGATCAGTCCCTACCTCGACTCCCTGTCACTCACAACTGCAGTGTAATCAGTCCGCACCTCGACACCCTGTCACTCACAACTGCAGTGTAATCAGTCCGTTCCTCGACTCCCTGTCACACAACTGTAGTGTACTCAATGCCTACTTCGACTCCCTGTGACTCACAACTGCAGTGTACTCAGTCCCTGCCTCGACTCCCTGTCACTCACAACTGCAGTGTACTCAGTCCCTGCCTCGACTCCCTGTCACTCATAACTGCAGTGTACTCAGTCCCTACCTTATCTCCCTGTCACTCACAACTGTAGTGTACTCAGTCCCTAACTCACCTCCCTGTCACTCACAACTGCAGTGTACTCTGTCCCTACCTCGACTCCCTGTCACTCACGACTGCGGTGTCCTCAGTCCCTAACTCGACTCCCTGTCACTCACAGCTGCAGTGTACTCTGTCCCTACCTCGACTCCATGTCACTCACAACTGTAGTGTACTCTGTCCCTACATCGACTCCCTGTCACTCACAACTGTAGTGTACTCTGCCCCTACCTCGACTCCCTGCGACTCACAACTGCTGTGTACTCAGTCCCTGCCTCGACTCCCTGTCACTTACAACTGCAGTGTACTCAGTCCCTACCTCGACTCCCTGTCACTCACAACTGTAGTGTACTCAGTCCCTACCTCGACTCCCTGTCACTCACACCTGATGTGTACTCTGTCATTACCTCGACTCCCTGTCACTCACAACTGTAGTGTACTCAATGCCAACCTCGACTCCCTGTCACAAAACTGTAGTGTACTCAATGCCTACCTCGAATCCCTGTCACTCACAACTGCAGTGCATTCAGTCTCTTACTCGACTCCCTGTCACACAACTGTAGTGTACTCAATGCCTACCTCGACTCCCTCTCACTCACAACTGCAGTGCACTCAGTCGCTACCTCGACTCCCTGTCACTCACAACTGTAGTGTACTCAGTCCCTACCTTGACTCCCTGTCACTCACAACTGCAGTGTACTCAATGCCTACGTCGACTCCCTGTCAAACACAACTGCAGTGTACTCAGTCCCTACGTCGACTCCCTTGTCACACTCAACTGCAGTGTACTCAGTCCCTAACTCGACACCCTGTCACTCACAACTGCCGTGTACTTAGTCCGTACCTCGACTCCCTGTCACTCACAACTGCAGTGTATTCAGTCTCTACCTCGACTCCCTGTCACACAACTGTAGTGTACTCAATGCCTACCTCAACTCCCTCTCACTCACAACTGCAGTGTACTCAGTCCCTACCTCAAATCCCTGTCACTCACAACTGCAGTGTACTCAGTCCCTACCTCAAATCCCTGTCACTCACAACTGCCGTGTACTCAGTCCCTACCTCGACTCCCTGTCACACACAACTGCAGTGTACTCAGTCCCTACGTCGACTCCCTGTCACACACAACTGCAGTGTACTCAATGCCTACCTCGACTCCCGGTCAATTCCAACTTCAGTGTACTCAGTCCCTACCTCGACTCCCTGTCACTCACAACTGCGGTTTACTCAGTCCCTAACTCGACTCCCTGTCACTCACAACTGCAGTGTACTCAGTCCCTACCTCGACTCCCTGTCACTCACAACTGCAGTGTGATCAGTCCCTACCTCGACTCCCTGTCACTCACAACTGCAGTGTGATCAGTCCCTACCTCGACTCCCTGTCACTCACAACTGCAGTGTAATCAGTCCGCACCTCGACACCCTGTCACTCACAACTGCAGTGTAATCAGTCCGTTCCTCGACTCCCTGTCACACAACTGTAGTGTACTCAATGCCTACTTCGACTCCCTGTGACTCACAACTGCAGTGTACTCAGTCCCTGCCTCGACTCCCTGTCACACACAACTGCAGTGTACTCAGTCCCTACCTTGTCTCCCTGTCACTCACAACTATAGTGTACTCAGTCCCTAACTCACCTCCCTGTCACTCACAACTGCAGTGTACTCTGTCCCTACCTCGACTCCCTGTCACTCACGACTGCGGTGTACTCAGTCCCTAACTCGACTCCCTGTCACTCACAGCTGCAGTGTACTCTGTCCCTACCTCGACTCCATGTCACTCACAACTGTAGTGTACTCTGTCCCTACATCGACTCCCTGTCACTCACAACTGTAGTGTACTCTGCCCCTACCTCGACTCCCTGCGACTCACAACTGCTGTGTACTCAGTCCCTGCCTCGACTCCCTGTCACTTACAACTGCAGTGTACTCAGTCCCTACCTCGACTCCCTGTCACTCACGACTGCGGTGTACTCAGTCCCTAACTCGACTCCCTGTCACTCACAGCTGCAGTGTACTCTGTCCCTACCTCGACTCCATGTCACTCACAACTGTAGTGTACTCTGTCCCTACATCGACTCCCTGTCACTCACAACTGTAGTGTACTCTGCCCCTACCTCGACTCCCTGCGACTCACAACTGCTGTGTACTCAGTCCCTGCCTCGACTCCCTGTCACTTACAACTGCAGTGTACTCAGTCCCTGCCTCGACTCCCTGTCACTCATAACTGCAGTGTACTCAGTCCCTACCTCGACTCCCTGTCAGTCACAACTGTAGTGTACTCAGTCCCTAACTCAACTCCCTGTCACTCACAACTGCAGTGTACTCTGTCCCTACCTCGACTCCCTGTCACTCTCAACTGCAGCGTACTCAGTCCCTACCTTGACTCCCTGTCGCTCACAACTGCAGTGTACTCAGTCCCTACCTCGACTCCCTGTCACTCACAACTGCATGGCCAGAGTCTGCTCTAACTCTATCTGCATCTTTCTCGGTTACACCGTTGTATTGGGCCGCATCTCAGGCAACGATAAGTCAGGACACTGCAACGAAATCCTGTTGACCTTCCGTCACAATATCTACTTCCCTCTCAATGCCAGCCATTAACTCAGAGAGGGGAATGGTGGTGCACAGATTCCTGTTTAACACAAATAAAGCTGAGACCTGCAACTTTCTCATATTAATGATCATCAAAGGCTTGTCCTGGCCCAAAGACATCAAAATCAAGGCCAGGACAGGAGAGAAAGGAATTTGGTATGCTTTATTGATTTCCATCATTTTTTATGAATTCACTACAGAAACATCCTAAGCAGATGCATCATGGCCTGGTATGACAACTGATCTCCCTGAGACCACAAGATACTGTAGAGATTTCTGTATGTTGCTCAGTTCATCACCTGCTCTAGCCTCTCCTCTATCTTCTCTTCTCTCTGCTTCAGTAAAGCCGTGAATGTAACCAAAGACACTTTCCCAACATGGACATATTTTCCTTCCCACCTCCCATCAGGTAGAAGATGCCTGAAACTTGTATTGAAGGTCATCTCTTATCTGGCCTTTATAAAAATATCGAATGGATCTCTTTTATGCTGAGGTAGAATGTTAACTCAAGATCTATTACGTCACGGCCCTGCACAATATTTTCTGCCTGCACTACACTTTCTCTATAACTGTAACACTTTACTCTGCACTTTGTTATTGTACTACCTCACCTCAATGTATTAATGCGATGAAGTTATCCGTATGGATGGCATGCAAAACTGTGTTTTTCACTTTACATTGGTACATGTGGCAATAATAAACCAATTTACTATTTTCTGTTGCCACTACCTTTTCCAGCCTTTTTTTCTCCATTTGCAGGATTTACCTTAAATCTTCACAGCTGTTATGAACTCACAAATAAGTCTGAAAGTGGAGACTTGCCACTCAGAGACGCTTTTCACAGTCTAATTGGCAAACTGAATTTCAAAAGCATTTGCTCCAAACTGATTTGAATATCCTATATTGCCCAGATCTCTATTGCAAGCGTTACTTTGTGATGGTCCGTTCCAGCAATACCCCACCTTGCTGTTTACCTCAGGAATTGGGGCTCAATCCCCTTGTTTAGTTTCCAGTCATTCCCAGGTTCCACGAACTACTCACACCTGATTTCCTTCAGAAAATGCAGGATAAAGACCCTGTGATCACAACAGGGAGCTGCCAGTTTGTTGGTCGACTCCGGTGTGAGTAACCTCGTTTCATGGTTCTTAGGACTGCCAGTTCTAAGTCTAGCATCACTCCTGGATACCGATTCCACACTCACTACCTCAATAACGCCTCCTGACTCTGTCTCTGTGCCCGTGCTCTGCACTTGGGTTCGTTCACCGCCACGCCCATGTACCAGAATGAACTAGCCATAATGAACTCAGCAGACATGGATCCTGTACAACAGGCCCTCGTCAGTCATGGCTACCTACTGGGAGCCCACGCCCAACTACTTAGGGAGGTCACAGAAATCCTTCGGATGCTGTCCATGAATGTTTGGAAGGTCAGCGAGCAGACAGATCGAGTTTCGGCTTTCCTTTCTCCGTCCCCTCCAAGAATCCTGACTACGCAAACCGCACTGCTCGGGATGGCATCTCCCCTGGGATCAGCAACACAGTCCCCTCAGGAGCCATACGTCCCCGAGCCCAAACCCTACGCTAGGGACCTAGGGAGCTCCTGTTACAATGCTGTCTGGTCTTTGAGCTACAGCCACGTACCTACACTTCGGATAAATCCAAGATTGCATACATCATGGGGCTGTTATGAGGGGATGCCTTGGCTTGGGCAACTGAGATATGGGATAACCCACCAGAGGTTTGTTCCTCCTTCCCCTCCTTTGTCGCTGAAATGAGGAAGGTCGTTTGACAACCCATTTGCGGTAAGGATGTCGCTAAACGCTTGCTGACTCTTTGTCAGGGTTTGCGAAGCGTAGCAAGGTACTCCATCGAGTTCCAAACATTAGCCGCAGATTCAGGGTGGAATGACGAGGCTTTGACAGGGCCTCTCAGACAAGATAAAGGATGAACAGGCAGCGAGGGATGACACGGACTGTCTGAACTCTCTGATCTCGCTAGCCACTAGATTAGATAATCAACTTCAAGAGCAGCTGAGAGAAAGAACCAGTCACCCCATTCCTCGGGGAAGCCCACGGTCCACCTTATCAGTCCCGGCCAGCCGCTCCAAGTGTAGCTCCTGCTCCGACTGTCCCCACCACCCTGGGGGAGGAACCGATGCAGCTGGGGTGGAACTGGCTTTCCCCGGCCAAATGACTTCGGAGGTGGAGAGCTGGGGATTGTTTCTATTGTGGCCAGCCGGGACATTTCCGGGATACCTGCCCTCAGCGGCCTAAAGGGAGGGCCCCAGTGAAAAAAGCAGGACACCTGGTGAGCTGGACGATACTCCCTTCATCCCCCCAGACTCGGAAGCAGATCCCGGCTACCGTGAATTACCAACGACAGTCTCTGTCCCGATCCGCTTTGGTGGATTCCGGTGCTGAGGGCCATCTGCTGGACGAAGACATAGCCTCCCAGGCTGGAATACCTCACGAGCTGCTAGCTATCCCCCTGGAGGCCTGGCCCCTGGACAGAAACCTGCTGGCTCGGGTGACCCACTGTACACCTCCCCTGACCTTGATCCTATCCAACAACCAGCGGAAGGAGGTACGATTCAGTCTCATTCATTCACCTCAAGCCCCAGTAGCTCTAGGGTATCCATGGCTGAGCCAACACAATCCCCACATTGGCTGGTCTACCGGGAGGATGGCCAAGTGGAGCCAGTCTTGCCACGCCAACTGTCTGTGGTCAGCCCCATCTCCCAGTGAAGCTACTGTGACTCCACCTGTTCCAGAACCCCACAATTTGTCCTGAGTCCCCACTGAATACCATGACCTGGGACTGGTGTTTAGTAAGCAACAGGCCCTTTCCCTGCCTCCGCACCGCCCATATGATTGTGCCATTGACCTTCTCCCGGGGCCTCGCTACCCTCCAGTCTCCTTTTTGACCTATCCCGACCGGAGAGAGAGGCCATGGAGAAGTACATCAGCGAGTCTCTTGCGGTGGGTGTTATCAGACCTTTATCTTCCCTGGTAGGTGCTGGTTTCTTCTTTGTAGAAAAGAAGGATGGGTCGCTTCGTCCTTGTATTGAGTACAGAGGCCTAAACAGTATAACAGTTAAGGATAAGTACCCTTTACCCCTCATTAGTTTGGCGTTTGAACCACTACATGGAGCCACCATTTTCTCAAAGCTGGACCTTCGGAACACATACCATCTAGTCAGGGTGAGGGAAGGGGACGAGTGGAATACGGCCTTTAATACACCTCTGGGCCAGTTTGAATTTCCTCAGCAAAGGTCCCACCATTTTTCAAGCCCTCATTAATGACGTACTGCGGGACATTATTAATTGGTTCATATTCGTTTACCTCGATGATATCCTGATATTTTCTAGCACCCCCACCCCCCCAAGAACACGTTCACCATGTCCGTCAAGTCCTCCAGAGACTGTGGGAAAACCAATTATTTGTGAAGGTGGAGAAATGTGAGTTCCACGTTCCTTCAGTCAGCTTCCTGGGTTATATCATCGAGAGCGGGCAGGCAAGAGCAGACCCTGAGAAGATCCGGGCAGTGGAAGAATGGTCTAGGGCCTAGGCTCATGACCCGCAAATAACTTCAACGATTCCTGGGGTTTGCCAACTTCTACCGCCGATTTATCAGAGACTACAGTCGAGTGGCGGCCCCCCCTTACCTAGCTTACCTCGCCTACTACCCCCCTTCTGCTGGGACTCTGAAGCTGACTCGGTGTTCACCAAACTGAAGAGGCAGTTCACCACCGCTCCCATCCTGGTCCATCCGGACCCAGCCCATCAATACGTTGTTGAGGTGGACACCTCTGACTCCGGGATAGGAGCAGTCCTGTCCCAGCGATCAAGTTCGGATGAAAAGCTTCACCCCTGCTCCTTCTATTCTCGCCGAGTGGAATTACAACGTGGGGAATCGGGAACTCCTGGCGGTCAAACTAGCATTGGAAGACTGGAGGCACTGGCTGGAGGGGGCAGAACAACCAGTTGTGGTATGGACTGATCATAAAAACCAGGGGTATATTCAGACCGCCAAACGTTTGAGCTCCTGCCAGGCCCGTTGGGCATTATTTTCCGGATGGTTCAAGTTTTCCCTCACATACCGTCCAGGGTCCAGGAACGGGAAGCCGGACGTGCTCTCCCGACAATCCAACTCCAAGGAGGACACTTCCAGCCCAGAGATGATCCTCCCACCATCCTGTGTGGTGGCAAACCTCACTTGGGAGATCGAGTCCAAAGTAAAGGAAGCCCAACGGGATGATCCTGATCCCGGAAATGGACCCGATGATCGCATGTATGTGCCCGTTTCCATCAGGCCCCAGGTTCTTCAATGGGGGCACACGTCTCGGTTCACCTGCCACCCCGAGAGTGATCGGACCCTAGCGCTCCTGAAAAAACACTTTTGGTGTCCGTCCATATTTCATCTGTGCCCGGGGAAAAGCCCCTCATCGGCCACCTGTGGGTTTACTTCGTCCGCTACCTGTCCCTGGTTACACATTGCCCTAGGCTTCGTCACCAGCCTACCTCTTTCACATGGGAACACCGCCGTACTCACCGTGGTAGACTGGTTCTCCAAGGCAGTGCACTTCGTAGCCCCCCCCCCCCCCAAACTCCCTTCCTCTCAAGAAACTGCAGATTTTCTCATCCGCCACATCTTCCGCCTGCACAGAATCCCCGCAGACATCGTCTCCGATCGAGGTCCCCAGTTCATCTCCCAGGTATGGAAGGCCTTCTGTCAAGCCTTGGGTGCATCGGTCAGCCTGTCATCCGGCTTCCACCCCCAGACAAACAGGCAGACGGAACGGGTCAACCAAGACCTGGAGGCGACACTACATTTTGTAACGGCAAACCACCCATCGACCTGGAGCGACCACCTCCCGTGGGTTGAGTACGCCCACAACTCCCTGGTGAGTTCTGCCATTGGAAGGTCTCCATTTGAGTGTTCGCTAGGGTGTCAACCCCCGCTGTTCCCCGCGCAAGAAGAGGAGATTGCGGTACAGGACCATATCGATCGGCACCTTAAGGTTTGGGAGGAGACATGCACGGCCCTACTCAGATCAGCAAAACACAATAAGGAGACGGCTGACCGACACTGGACTCCGGTGCCTGAGTACCAACCGGGGCAGATGGTGTGGCTTTCCTCCAAGGACATCCCGCTGAAGAACGAGCATAGGAAACTCGCCCCTCGCTTCCTGGGACCATTCAAGGTCGAAAGTGTTATCAAACCCGCAGCAGTCCGCCTAAAACTGCAAGGTCTATGCACATCCACCCAACTTTTTATGCTTCCCAGTTCAAGCCAGTTTCTGTCAGCCCCTTGCGTTCCTCCAGCTGAGACTCCCGCACCTGCCTGTATCATCAACAACCATCTGGCATACACCATAGGGGCAGGGGTTTCCGATACCTGGTGAATTGGGAAGGGTACGGTCCAGAAGAGTGTTCCTGGATCCCCCGCTCCTTCATCCTAGACCCTTCCCTCGTCCAGGATTTTCATCGGGACCATCCAGACAGGCCTGGAGGATCGCCTGGAGGCTCCCGTTGAGGGGGTGGGGGGGGGGGTACTGTCATGGTCCCTTCTGGCAATCCCCCACCTTGCTATTTACCTCAGGAATTGGGCCTCATCCCCTTATTTAGTTTCCAATCATTCCCAGGTTCCACTAACTACTCACACCGGCTTTCCTTCAGAAAATGCAGGATAAAGACCCTGTGATCACAACAGGGAGCTGCCAGTTCGTTGGTCGACTCCGGTGTGAGTAATCTTGTTTCATGGTTCTTAGGACTGCCAGTTCTAAGTCTAGCATCACTCCTGGATGCTGATTCCATGCATGCTACGTCAATAATGCCTCCCGACTCAGACTCTGCACTTGGGTTTGTCCACCACCATATTCGTGTAACATACTTTGGTTAAATAATTCCAAAGATTTACACAGAAGGAAGTGGAGAGAGAAGCGTATGGAATTGTTTCTGAGTTTTCCACACATGTAAATATATGAACTTTAGACTGCCTTCACTTTCCAATGAAGAGTGTCAGTAAGCATTAAGTCCTTTCTTAACTCCAGTCTTCAGTATTTTGTGGTAAGTATCATCTATTCCAGCATAGTTATTTATTTTGACCTTGTCTATGATTTTCACTTCATTTAAATCAATGTAATTAATTTTTCTTCAGTTAACCATGGGGAATGTATGTTGCTCAAGTCTTCTCTTGTGAATACTTGAAGGAATTAATCATTCAGAAAATTAAATACTGAAGGTTCAACTCCATTTGCAACTCCACAGTTTTCATTTCTTTCTCCCTTTCTTGTTGAAATTCTAATTATCTTTTTCACTTTTGTTTACCTTGCACTACAGTGCCTCATTCTATACCTGCAATAAATTCAATTCAGTGATAAACATCTTCTTGGACGCAAGCTAGTTGGTTGCTCACTGAAGTAACTTAAACATCTTATTGTTAAAAAAGTTGATACTGAGCCCTGCATCTACTGGAATGATAATCTGACTGAGCTGCATCACAAGAGTGTGTTCTACCTCTTCAATGAGTACAGTAGATTGAAAATGAAATGTTTCACTGTTAAATGAAGATACAAAACAATATAAAGAACATACTGTAGAATATTGATTACAGATCAGTACAGACCATTCAGCCCATGATGTTGTACCAACCTTTTACTCCAAGATCAATCCAACGCTTCCTTGCACATGAATCTCCACTTATCTTTCATCCACATGCGTATCTAAGAGTCTCTTAAATATTTGTAATGTATTTGCTTCTGACATTACACCTGTCAGTGTCTTACACACACCTACCACTCTTAGTGTAAAAAAACTACTTCCAACATCCCCCTATACTTTCCACCAATCACCTTAAAATTATGCCCTCTCGTATTAGCCACTTCCGCCTGGGAAAAGGATGTTGGCTATCTACTCTATCAATGCCTGTTATCATTTTATACTCCTCTATCAAGTCACCTCTCATCCTCTTTTGCCCTAGCTTGCTCAACATTTCTACATAAAATATGATCTCTAATCCAGGCAGCATCCTGGTAAATCATCTCTGCACCCTCTCTAAAACTTTCAAATTCTTCCTATAATGAGGCAACCAGAACTGAATACAATACTTCAATTATTTATTGAGCTTTATCAAGATTTTAAGAGCTGCAACATTACTTCATGTATTTTGAACTCAGTTCCCCGACTAAGGAAAGTCAACATACCATGTGCCTTCTTATCTCCCTATGAAATTGTATGGCAACTTTGAGGAGTCTGTGGACATGGTCCCTGTTCCTCCATGCTGCTAAGAATCCTGCTATTAACCCACTTTTCCACTTTCTCAATCAAGACATTTATAAAAATCACAGAAAGCAGGGGTCCCAGAACAGATCCCTGCAGAACACCACAGGTCACCAACTTACGAGCAGGACATGCTCTACCTACTACCATCTGAATTCCAAATCCTAGCAGCCAAGTTACCCTGGATCCCATACCTCCTGACTTTCAGAATGAGCCTACTGTAGGGAACCTTGTTGAATGCCTTACCAAAATCCATACACACCACATTTTCTGCTCTGCCTTCATCAATTTGTTTTGTCACATCCTCAAAGAATTCAATCAGGTATATAAAGCACAATTGCTCCTCACTTAGTCTTGCTAACTATGCCTGATCAGACTATCCTTCTCCAAATGCTCATAACTTCTCTCTCTAAGAATTCTTTCCAACAATTGATGTAAAACCTCTCCACTACTGATGTTAAACTGACTGATCTATAACTCCCAGGACCATCCATATTGTCATTCTTGAACAAGTAACATTTGCCACTTTCTAATCTGCTGGCATTACTCTTCTGGTCAGTGAGGATACAAATTCTTCGCCAAAGATGCAGCTGTCTCTTCCCTCGCTGCCTGTCATGACCTGGGTTATATCCCATCTGGCCCCGGGGACTTTGTGGACAGTTCTGGTCACTGAATTATAGGAAAGATGTCAACAGAGAAGATTTACTAGAACGTTACCTGGATTTCAGTACCTAAGTTACAGAGAAAGGTTGAACAAGTTAGGTCTTTATTCTTTGGAGCGTAGAAGGCTGAGGGGGGTCGATAGAGGTACTTAAAATTATGAAGGGGATAGATAGAGTTGACGTGGAGAGGCTTTTTCAATTGACTGTAGGGGAGATTCAAACAAGAGGACATGAGTTGAGAGTTAAAAGGCAGAAGTTTAGGGGTAACACAAGGGGGAACCTCTTTACTCAGAGAGTGGTAGCTGTGTGGAATGAGTTTCCAGTAGAAGTGGTAGAGGCAGGTTCGATTTTGTCATTTAAAACAAATTGGATAGGTATATGGACAGGAAAGGAATGGAGGGTTATGGGCTGAGTGCAGATTGGTGGGACTAGGTGAGAGTAAGCATTTGGCATGGATTAAAAGGGCTGAGATGGCCTGTTTCCGTGCTGTAGTTGTTATATGGTTATACGGTTACCTATCCTAATGTTTTACAATATTCCAGCACATCCTAGTTCTTCGTGTTGAGATCTTCCAGTACATTAACCTGTTCAATGCTGTTCTCATGTTCATTAAGGTCCCTCGCACTGGTGAATACTGAAGTTGAGTATTCATTAGGGACCTCCCATATCTCTCTGACTCCAAGCATATATCCTCTTTCATCACTGATTGGATCTACCCTCCCTCTAGTAATGCCTATACTAATTTTGTTTATTTTCACCAATAGAAATTGACTCAATGATTATGCTGCATCACCCTATTACAGTCTTGTTTTTCTCTTCCATAATCTATTCCTATTGTGGGCATTTACCAATTGTAATATCATGGAATTGTCTCTGTTTTTTCTCACCTGTGTGTTGTTGTCTGAACCTATGTGCCTGTGATGCTGCTGTTGTACCTGTTACTCACTGTACTTGAACATATAATAGGAAGCTTGATATGAGCTGTCTTTGCTTCTTATTTCATTTTGAAACTGTTCACATTTTTCTCTATTGAACCTGATGGTACATACATGCTTTTACAATATTAATGAAAACGGATTGCACGTGGCATAAAAGATGACCATGCTAAGAGTGACGACAGTAGCTGGGACAGAGACATGGGTGTCTCACCTGAATCAGACAGTACTTCCTTGTAAAGTACAGTTTTCAGACCCAATTGCATGATTTATACATTCCTCCCAGTTTCAACCAATGATCCATCTTGCAAGCTTCCACAAAAGCACTTTTTTGAATTGAGAGGATTTCCAATCTCATCACAGTGATCTGAGTTGATTCCACACCGGGTTCCTCTTCCTACAGAGAATGAACCTACTCTTCCTCTCAGGATCTGTCATTCTCCAATCAGAGAGCTGGTAATTATTGAAGAGAGTTGAGACAGCGATCAACTATCCATGGACTGTGGCACACAGACGAAGTCAAGTCAAGTCACTTTTTATTGTCATTTCGACCATAACTGCTGGCACAGTACACAGTAAAAATGAGACAACGTTTTTCAGGACCATGGTGTTACATGATACAGTACTAAAACTAGACTGAACTACATAAAAAACACAGAAAAAATACTACACTAGACTCCCTCCCAAATGCGCTGAATAACTTCTACGCCCGGTTTGTGCCGGAACAAACGTGGCGGCGAGGAAGTCCACCACTCCTACAAATGACCAGGTACTGTGCCTCACCGTGACCGATGTAAAAAGAACCCTGTGCAGGGTTAACCCACGGAAGGCTGCTGGACCAGACAACATCCCTGGTAGAGTGTTCAGAGGATGTGCAGACCAGCTAGCAGATGTTCTCACTGACATCTTCAACATTTCCCTAGGCAGCGCCACTGTTCCAATGTGCTTCAAGGCCACCACCATCGTCCCTGTGCCGAAGAAATCTTCAGTATCCTGCCTAAGTGACTACCGTCCCGTTGCACTCACATCCATCATCATGAAGTGATTCGAGAGGCTCGTCATGAGGCATATCAAGACCCTGCTGCCCCCTCACCGGACCCCCTGCAGTTTGCGTACCGTCCCAACCGTTCAACAGATGACGCCATTGCCACCACCCTCCACCTGGCCCTAACCCACCTGGACAAAAAAGACACGTACGTTCGAATGCTGTTCATAGACTTTAGTTCAGCATTCAACACAATCATTCCTCAGAAACTGATTGGAAAGCTGAGCCTACTGGGCCTGAACCCCTCCTTCTGCAACTGGATCCTAGACTTCCCTTCCACATGGGCCACGTGTCTCCGCTGTCCTGGAAGTGGCTGTGGATTAGCTGGGCATGTGCACGCTTTGCCCCTCTGATGGCCCGGGACAGTTTGGCCCTTGCTGTTGTTAGGGCTGCCTTGTCGACTGCTCTGAAGGCGGAGTCACAGGTCCTTAGCAGTGCAGGCACCTCTGCGGTCATCCATGGCTTCTGGTTAGCACGTATAGTGATGGTCTTGGATAGAGTAACATCATCAATGCACTTGCTGATGTAGCTGGTCACTGATGCTGTGTACTCCTCTAAGTTGGTAGAGTCGCCATCAGTTGCAGCCTTCCTGACCATGTGCCAGTCAGTGTGCTCAAAGCAGTCTTGAAGAGCAGAGATGGCTCCTGCTGGCCAGGTTTTCACCTACTTCTGAACTGGTCTGGAGCGCCTGACAAGCGGTCTGTATGCTGGGATTAGCATAACAGAGATGTGGTCTGAGTATCCGAGGTGGGGGCAGGGCTCTGCCCGGTACGCGTCGGGGATATTTGTGTAAACCAGGTCCAATGCGTTCTTTCCCCTGGTTGCAAAGTCCACATACTGATGGGGAGCACTGACTTAAGGTTGGCATAGTTAAAATCACCGTCGACAATAAACAGTCCATCAGTGTATGCATCCTGCAGTTCGCTAATAGCCCCGTACGGTTCACAGAGCGCCTCCTTAGCATTAGCGCTGGGGGGAATGTAGACACCGAATACAAGGACAGAGGTGAATTCCTGTGGCAAATAAAATGGTCTGCATCGAACCGCCACAAACTCCACTAGTGATGAGCAGTGTCTGGAAACCAGCACAGAGTTCTTACACCATTCCGTATTGATGTAAACACATAAAGCCACCTCCACGAGTCTTACCGGAGAGAGCTGTGTCCCTGTCCACTCGAAACAAGGCGAGCCCATCCAGCTGAATGGCAGCATCCGAAATTCCGTCAGTGAGCCATGTTTCTATAAAAACATACGCACAGCAGACTCCGTACTCCTGCCGAATATTTTGTTGGAGTCCGATGTAGTCCAACTTATTGTCCAGTGAGCGGACATTGGAGAGCAGAATGGACAGGAGAGCCAGCTGACTAGGGTTTGCTTTTTGCCTAGCACGGACCTCTGACCGCTTGCCTCGCTTCCGATTCCTCGCACATCGCTTACAACATCTCCATCTCCGGCCACCAACATCAGGCGAGTCTGAGGAATGTAGGCCTATTCCCCTCAGCAAGCCGAGGTTGCGTAATTCAGCCAGCAGATCTTCATGAAGGTTTGTTTTTGGGCGATCTCCGTATTGTTGTAGTATCTGACGATGGTAGATAATCGCTCTGTTATCCATGTGCCCTGATCAAAAATTGTGTATCAGACTTAAATTAGTAAATTAAATTAAAGTAACAGCAGGTTTGAAAGGCCGCTGCTGCCGTGCTGCGCCGCCTCATGGGAAGAATAGAGAAAGAGAAAACGCAAGAGGGAAGATAGGATAAGGTTGGTCTGTGATTTGCAGGTGATTTCAAATTAAGTGTAGTTGGAGAGAGATTGGTGAAGTTCTGTGTGCAGGATGGTGTGTGACAAAACACAAGCAACAGAGAGCTGAGTTCAACATGTAGGAGGCTGTATAATTTGGAAAATGAGTGAGGTTGAGTTTAGAGATTAACAAAAGTTATACAAAAGGTAAAACAGTATCAAAGGAAAGAACATTATAACCTCAGCAGTGATTTGAATCTGAAAATCAGTTCCGAGTGAAATAGAAGTCCAGTTTTCTTCACCAAGTGGCTTTTCTTAAATGAGTGACTGGTGCAGGAATATGGGAGGAAGGAACTGAATAAAATTCATCTGCTTCTCTTCTCCAAATTTTAACATTCATTTCCATTCTCTTTATTTCACAGATTCTTTTGCTGCCAGTCATATTCTGAAGATAATTTGCATAAGTAAAGCAAGATGCACCAGTTGGCATGCTAATTTTCACTGCCTCCCACTCGACTACACATCCCTGATTGGGTTTGCCATTAGAGATAATAAATCTCAGCCATTTCCCTGGTTTGTAGTCTTTGAATATGTCAGCATTTCACAAAATTATTGTCCAAGCACCAATGAAAGTTTCACTTGATTCCTGAATACAGCCTGTGGCACTAAAGATCTAAGAGTGAAGCAGAAATAATATTTAAATTGCTTTTAGTCCATCTGTCTGAATTCATATAAAAATAAGGATTACAGTTCTGATGAAAGAAGAAACCAGTACTTTGGTCACAGTGATGTCCTTGTATTTACAAACCTGAATTATTTTCTATCCAGCACCTCCTTCTACTGTTCTGGTTTTTTGATTTCCCTGTCTCCCCCACCCCCATCAGCAGTTTCCTCTTTGTGCTAGGCATCAAATGTTACTTACTGCTGTAATGAATGAAATAATGTTATGATTCAGAATTGCATCAATAATTGAGGTAGCGCTAATTAGATGGATGTGTCTGATGTTTTGAAAATAATGGAAATTTGGCTGAAGCTAAATCAATGAACAGCCCGATGAATTGCACCTTACACAAAAATTATTAGAATGGTTAATGCATCCTTTGTCTGAGTTGCAAATTAAAAGTTGAAACTATGAATAATAGTTCTGACTGACTATATTAAGCACAGTCACAATTTTAGATTACATTTTTGAAAGGTAAATTTCAGTGCAATTAATTTTCACTAACCTTGAACATGATAGGACAGCGAGAGAGAGAGAAAGAGAGAGGCAGAGAGCGAGTCCAAGAGTGAGAGGGAGAGGGAGAGGGAGAGAAAGTGAAAATGAAAAGAACCATGGGCTATATTGACACTGGAATAGTTAGTCCATTCAGGCAACTACATACTCATACTATATTCTACAGTATGTGTATAGTTTCCCTTTAGGTTTTAACTGATGTATTTTATATGTTAATTCCCTATAAAACAGTGTACATAAAATGCAGTATATAAGTGCCATTGATTTGTCTGTGTATGAAGATCTTTGGTTGAATTTTTCACATTACAGATACAGAAACAGATCATAATATTACACTAATAAATCTACTCAGAAGTTGCATTATAGATTATGAACTGCAGTTAAAATAGATTGCAAATGTTTTAGGTAAAATGAAAAGGCTTACAAATCTATACTGCTTTCACTCCTTGCTATTTATTCATTCCTCTTAATTCCTTGTTGAAGCCTTATCACTGAGTTAAACATGTTTTTCATAACATCCTCAACTGTTCATTATTTTTCTTTTTCTTTTTAGCAGTCCTGAAGAAGGATCTTGTCCTGAAAAATTAACTGTTTATTCATTTCCATAGATGCTGACTGGCCTGTTGAGTTCCTCTAGCATTTTGTGTGTGGTTTCCTGGCTTTCAAACTCAGTAGATTAGTTTTTAATACCAGAAGGACTTTGGATCAAGATAAATAAAATGTCAGAAGTTTCAACCTGCTGTCCAGAGTTCCTGGAGCCTACATTTGAGGAGGGATAGGGTTTGCGAGGTAGGATTGGCATTTCACAGAAAACAAGTCACCACCAAATTTTGAAATGAGCTGACGCCCCTTGTGTAACAGGGTTGGTGTTTTGTAGATGAACAGAACGAATAGAAGTTAGAATGATCAAGCCAATAGTCTTTAGCACACTATCTATGAACCTATAGCCTGACAAACTTATCCTGGAAAGCTACCCCACCCTAGAACACACACTACTAATCTCCAAACTGCAGACATCTGTGAAGTGAAGGGTCCAATATGATTGTAGCAGTCAAGTAATCTTGCACCTTCAAAAGATGCTGTTTTGATGTCTACAGAAATTATTGCATTTAGCATATTTAATACATTATATATTGCCTCTCATCATTCAACCATATGAAATTAATATAAGGTTTTTAAAGAGTAAATGTAGAGGATTTTTCAAGAAATGATATTATTGCTTTGCTTATCAAATATGAGCAAATCAAAAAATTATATATATCATAGGAAAATATTCCAAAGCATGGAGATAGTTATTACCTATTTATTTTGAGAATATTCAGCCCATGGAATCTATCCCAGCTCCTAAGTAATCACATCCATCCTATTCGTTTTCTTCTTGTGTTCCTGAATGCCTGCAACAACTTAATATCTCTCTTTAAATCTTTTGCCATTTGCTTGTACTAAATGGTAATGGATAATTTATTAAGCAAATAAACTAATAAGAGGTATGGGTCAAAGGTTAGCCAGGGGTGGACCAAAGGTTGGGTAGAGCTGTGTTTAAAGAGCAGGATAGTAGTTTAATACAGGTTGGCTATTAAAATCCTTATTGCTGATTAGTTAGGATATTGTTGGTTTAAACACTCTTTCAGAAACAAACACAAGAATCCAGTCTGATGAGTGCTGCAGTGTCAGGGGTGTTTTTCTCATAAGTGGGTATAGAAGCACAGAAAACATGATGTTGGATTGGCAGGGAGAGTTCGGGACTATAGAGACAGAGATGAGAGTTCAAATCCCACCACGGCAGCTGAGGAATAAATTCAATAAAATAAGTCTCTGGAAATTCTTAACCAAAGTTAGCCTCAGCAACAATAACCAAGAAAAGACAAAATTATTGTAAAAACACATCATTCACTAATATACTTCAAGTGATGGAAATGTGCCTTCTCTGCCCAGTTTAGTCCAAATGTGACTCCAGACCAAGCAATGGGATTGAACTTAAATGGCTCCTCAATTCGGGTTAGTTAAAAATGGAGAATAAAATGCTGTCATTGTCAATAAGCTTCATATTTTGTCAACACATAAAATTAAACAGAGGCTCGATCTGCCCAGTCAGGCTTATGTATGTTCCCAAGCACTATTTTCAGAAAGAGCATGAGAGATAACACTTGCATCTTAATATCTGTGGTGAACTACATATACCTGTCTAGACACCCCCGCCCCCCCCCCCCCCCGCTGACTGCTCCTGTGGCTCCTCCCACAGAGCCCGGTATAAAGGCGATTGGAGACACAGCCCCGGCCTCAGTCTCCAGGATGTAGTGTGGTGGTCAATTGCTGCTTGTTCTTTCTTCCAGTCAATAAAAGCCTATATCTCGCCTCACGTCTCTGAGAGTTATCGATGGTGCATCAATATCCTTACTTCAACTGACAACAATGTTGTGAGGGTGGTTGGAAGAGTCTGCTGGATGCCAATTGGCTTCTCTTTTTGAAAACTTGTTCACTTCACACGCATGTAATTGGCGCTGGGAGGTCATTTAATTAAAGTTTCAGAAATGATTGATGAAATTCATAGAAGTATACCTTGTACAGGGATGAGGATGTAGAGAGGATGAAAGAAAGGAGAGCAGCAGTAGAGGTGAGAAGATGTAGGGAATGAAAAGGCAGGCTGGACAGTTGGAGGCACAGCTGTTGTAGATTAAAATTTTATTTTATTTAGTTTCTAGTTAAGTTATTACTTCCAAATGGGAAAGAAAAGTTTGAAAAAATACAAATCAGCACCTTTTGTAGATGATTGTAAATGCTGTCTGCCAATTGATTGGTTTAGACTCAATACATTTTATTTTTGCTATATCTAACTTATACAGCCATGGAGAAGAGTTTAGGTTGGTCAGTTTAATAGATGATATGCAATAAAGAAGCATTTGATATAGTGTTACTGCTTTGAACTTAAAGTAGAGGACCCACATAAACATCAGAAGATGTAGACATGCTCATGTACTACCTACGCTATGTACCGGCATTCCCCATTGTTGCAGTAAGTGTCTATCTCACCTGTTTATCAGAAGTTACTCCCCCATGCTAGCTAGGGATTGACCTGACTCAGCATTGACCTGAGCATTCCCACTGACTCAGTGGATGTTGTTTATGTGGATTTTCAGAAGGTCTTGACAAGGTGCCACACATGAGGCTGCTAAACAAGATAAGAGCCTATGGTATTGCAGGAAAGATACTAGCATGGGGAGAAATTGGCTGACAGGCAGGAGGCAAAGAGTGGAAATTAAAAGTGGCCTATTCTGATTGGCTGTTGGTTACTAGTAATGCCTGCAGAGGTCAGTGTTGGGACCACTTCTTTTCTGTTTTTTATCAATGATTTGGATGATGGGATTGAGAGATTTGCGGACAAGTTTGTGGATGATACTAGACAGATGGAAGGGTAGGTAGTGTTGAGGAAGCAGGGAGTTTGCTGAAGAAGAACGGGCAAAGAAATTACATATTGAATATACTGTGGGGAAGTGTATGGTCATGCCTTTTGACAGGAGTGAAGAGGTAACCTGTTTCCCAAATAGGGAGAAAATTCAGAAATCAGAGTTGTAAAGAGTCCTCGTCTGGGACTCCCAAAAGATTAGCTTACAGTTTGAGAAGATGGAAAGGAAAGCAAATGCTTGTTAGTATTCATTTTGCAAGGACTAGAATTTACAGTAAAAGCGAGGATGACATGTTGAGGCTTTACAAGGCATTAGTCAGACTGTACTTGAAATATTGTGAGAAATTTTGGGCCTCTTATCTCAGAAAATTGTGCTGGCATCATTAAGAGTCCAGAGAAGGTTAATCCAAAGAATAAAAGGGTTAATGCATGATGGCTCTAGGCCTGGACATACTAGAGTTTAGAAGAATGCCTGGAGGGGAATCTCACTGAAACATTGAATAGTGAAAGGACTAGATAGAGTAGACATGGGAAGATGTTTCCTATAGTGGTGGAGTCTAGGACCAGAGGGCACAGCCTTAGAATAAAAGGATGTTGCTTTAGAACAGAGATGATGAGGAATTTCTTTAGCCAGGGTGTGGTGAATTTGTATAATTCATTCCCACAGATGCTTGTGGTGACAAAGTTATTGAGTGAATTTAAAGCAGGACTGATGAAGGGTCTCGGCCCAAAACGTTGACAGTGCTTCTCCCTACAGATGCTGCCTGGCCTGCTGCGTTCCACCCGCATTTTGTGTGTGTTGCTTGCCATTTAAAGTGTCCATTAATCACTGATTAAGATATCGAGAAAGACTGAGACATCGAGGAGAATGCAGAAGGCGAGCAAGAGTTTCAGTCCTGACGGCCAGACTTTTGATCGCTGCCAGAGAAGGAGTCTGTGAATGGCCTATCACTGTGTGGCTTACTGTGGTAGGCAAGTAGGTCTCTCTGCCTTCAGAGGTGTCCCCCTCTTTAGATGAATGTTTTTGATGTCGTAGGATGGTATCTTGGTTCTGCATTTATGGATTGGACTTGGTGCCTTTATGGTTTTTATATTTGTGTTTTTTATCACCTGTTCCTTTCTCGTCTTGTTGTTTGTGGGGAAGGTGTTGTGGGTGATGTTCTTGTGTTCTATTAGCTTTTTGTGCGGGGGAGGGTTTGCTTTTTGGGGCACGATGTTCCTGTTCCGTTTTGTACGCAGGGGGTTTAGGGGATTGATGATTGGGATGCCATTCTTTTTTTGCATGTGGGGTGGATTTGACATTTCTCTCTGAATGACTTCATGTTCTTTATTTGTTTTGTGGCTATCTGGAGAAGATAAATTTCAGAGTTGTATATGGATATATGCTTTGATAATCAATGAACCTCTTGACCTCAGGAGAACAGCTTTATTTACATCATTTTGCATCTCTCAGCCTGGAGTTTTTGAATTTAGTTTTCAATTAACTGCAGACTTGGATCTGAGTTGTGTAATTTATCCTCCAGATAACACTTTAAACTAGCTTGAGGATCAACACCTCATCTTCCAGCTGGGCACGTTGCAGCCTTCAGAATTTAACATTGAATACTCCAGCTCCGGGTAACTCTCTTTCTTTCAGCCTGTATCAGACAAGTATTTCTGTCGGTTGCCATGTACTTCAGTTGTTTCTTATTCTATATGTATTCCTGTGTATATCCTAGCCTGGCCTTTTACAACACATTAAATACACACAGAAGCTTAATGTGTTTGTAACTTTCCCAATTAACCCATTTGGTCAAATCCTATCAGAGACTCATCAATTTTTCTACATGCCCTTCCCACATCTTCTCTGCAACTGAATACTAAAAGAGAGATGTTGGAAGACCAGATGAAGAAGGAACTCAGTAGGTCAGGCAGCATCTATGGAAATGAATAAGCAGTCATGGTTTGGGCCAAGACCCTTCAGCAGGACCAGAAAAGAAGGGGGTAGAAGCCAGAAGAAGAAGGTAGGGAAGAGAAAGGGGCAAGCTAGAAGGTGATAAGTGAAGCTAGGGGGAGAGGGGATGAAGTATGAAACTGGGAGGTGATAGGTGGGAAAGGTAAAGGGTCGGAAAAGAAGGAATCTGATAGAGGAGAGTGGACCATGAGACGAAGGGAAGGGGGAGTTACACCAGTGGGAGGTGATAACAGATGAGGATAAGAGAAGAGCTAAGAGGGGATTAAGAGTGAGATTGTGAGATTAAGAGTTCGGCACGGATTAGGAGGGCCGAGATGGCCTGTTTCCATGCTGTGATTGATTGTTATATGGGGTGGGAGTGTAGTGGATAATTGAAGACAACTGAGGAAGACAAGGGGAGGGGGAATTTTACTGGAAGTTGGAGAAATCAATATTCATGCCATCAGGTTGGAGGCTACCCAAATGGAATATGAGGTGTTGCTCCTTCACCATGAGTGTAGCCTCATTATAGCAGGCCATGGACTGACATGTTGGATGTGAATAGGGATTAGAATTAAAATGGTTGGCCACCGGGAAGTCCTGTTTTTTTGCAGATGGAGTTAAGATGCTTGACAAAACGATCCCCTATTCTCAGATGAGTCTCATCGATACAGAGGAGGTCACATCAGGAGTATTGGATACAAGTTGATGACCCCATCGATTTGAATGTGAAATGTTGCCTCACTTGAAAGGACTGTTTATGACCTTGAATGGAGGTGAGGGAAGGGGTGAATGGGCAGGTGTAGCACTGCTTCCACTTGCAAGGATAAGTGCCAGGAGAAAGACCAGTGGAGAGGGCTGGATGGACAAGGTAGTTATGGAAGGAGCGACACCTGGAGGCAATGACAAGGCTTCAAAGGATAAATGATGAGGGTTTAAAGGATAAATGACGAGGGTTTAAAGGATAAATGATGAGGGTTTAAAGGATGAATGGAGAGGGTTTAAAGGATAAATGACGAGGGTTTAAAGGATGAATGGAGAGGGTTCAAAGGTTGAATGGACAGGGTTTAAAGAAGGTTCACAAATGATTCCAGGATTGAATAGCTTGTCAAATGAAGAATATTTGATGCCTCTGGGCCTGTATTTGCTGGATTTCTAAAGAATGCAGGGTGACCTCATTGAAACCCATCGAATGGTGAAAGACCTTGATAGAGTGGATGTGGAAAGGATGTTTCCTAAGGCAGGAGAGTCAAAGACCAGAAGATGCAGCCTTTGAATAGAGGGCTGTCCTTTCAGAACAGAAACAAGGAGGAATTTATTTAACCAGAGAGTGGCATATCTGTGGAATTCTTTGCCACAGGCAGTTGTGGAGGCCGTCTTTATGTATATTTAAGGCAGAGGTTGATAGATTCATGATTGACCAGGGCATGAACGGATATGGGGAGGAGGCAGGAGATGCGGCTCAGAGGTAAATTAGAGCAGCTGTGATGAAATGGCAGACAGGCTCAATGGACCAAATGGCCTAGTTCTGCTCCTATGCCTTATGGTCTTATGAAAGGATCCAAGGCAGGCAGAAAACCAGAGTGACATGTCCATGAAGAGGAGGAAGGTTGGAGACAGGAGAAGGGGATCATAAGCGTGTGGTGGAGAATTCTTGCCAAAGAGGTGAACTCAGAAACAGAGACAATGAAAGAAGAGCCATTGTGGCGGGCATGGAACTCACTGAGATTCAGGCAAAGTTAAGGCCTTTGATAGTGGCATGGCAGGGGTAGACTGGGATCAGAGAGTGGAAGAGAGTTGAAAGTGTCAGAGGACAGGGGAGAGTTGGGGTGTTCAGAAAAGTAGCGTGGGATGAAGGTGGAGGCTCTGAGAGCCTGAGAGACCGTAAGTTAGGAAATAGTGGTAGGGGAAGGGGAGCTCAGGGCTCCGTGGAAACGACCAAGGCCAGAGTAGTAGCTGGAGGCCACATAGTTGCTATGTGAAGGTGCCAGGTGTCACTGGAACTGGAGTTGGTAACAGTGGGATCCACAATCTGGAGGTGTCGATGGAATTGATGTTCACTTGGGACGTGGTCTGGAGGCATCAGATGGAACTGAGGCCCACTCGGGAGGTGGCAGGGATTACAGCCTGGAGGTGTCTGATTGAATCGAGGTCCACATAGAAGATGGCAGGGTCTGCAGTCTGGAGGTGTTGATGACGGTCAGAACTGGAATTGGAGATGGTGGGATCTGTGTTCCGGAGGTGTCCAATCAAGTTGAGGTCTGAGTGGGAGGCAATATGGGCCGCATTCTGAAATCAGGATATTTTCTGTTGTGAGTGCAAGAAAGGAGGGGAACTGGCAGCTGACGGCGTGAATTTAGCAGAGGATGAAATTTTCGGATTCCATGGCAGGTGATGGAGAATGAGGCCTGGAGCTGTGGCAGAGACTGAAACAGGATCCATAGGTATCTCCGCATTTTGAGAGGGTGACACATAATATTTGAGGGGAGAAGTGGCGGAAAAACTGAACACTAACTTGCTTTCCTTTCTTCCCTATTTCCGATGCCGTCTAAATCTGAAATTTGAATTCTGTTTTTCTTTGGCACATATGCTGCCTGTCCTTTTGCACTTTGGTAAGAAGAACCAGGGTAGGTCTTACACAGTGAACAGTAGGGCACTGAAGAATGTGGGCGAACAAAAGGATTTGGGAATACAGGTACATAATTAATTGAATGTGGCATCACAGGTAGAGAGATTCAAGATTCAAGATTCAAAAACTTTATTGTCATTCTAACCGTACATCAGTTCTGCAGGGCAGATTGAGACAGCGTTTCCCAGGAGCAGTGCAGTCATAACATAACAAGCGCAACACTAAATAATAAACATAACAATAAATAGTAAAACACAACAGCCACATGTCAGTTAAAATCAAGTTATAAGTGTCCAGTGCAAGTTAAAGGTGTCCAAAGCAGAGTCAGGTAGAGCAGCTGTCTGACTGCCTGTGGGAGGAAGCTGTTTAGTAGCCTTGTGGTTTTAGTTTTGATGCTCCTGTAACCTTTGCCTGATGGCAGAAGAACAAACAGTTCATGGAGAGGGTGTGAGGGGTCTTTAATGATGTACCGTGTCTTCTGGAGGCATCGACTCTGAAAGAGGTCTTGGACAGAAGGTAGGGAGACCCCAATAACCTTCTCTGCTCCCCTAACCACCCTCTGCAAGGCTTTTTTGTCAGCAGCACTGCAGCTGGAGTACCAGGTTGTGATGCAAAAGGTCAGCACACTCTCAACCACGCCTCTGTAGAATGTAGTTAAGATGTTAGTGGGGAGTGATACTTGTTTAAGCTTCCTCAGAAAGTGTAATCTCTGCTGGGTCCGTTTCACAATCCCAGTGGTGTTCCTGGACCAGGTGAGATTGTCAGAGATCTGCACCCCAAGGAACTTGATGTTTTCCACTCTTTCCACTGTGGAGCCGCTGAGGGGTGTGTGCTCAGGCTGAGAACGTCTGAAATCGACGATCACCTCCTTGGTTTTGGTGACATTAAGCATCAAGTTGTTGTCACTGCACCAGCTCTCTAGGTTTTTGGCCTCCTCCCTCTACATTGTTTCATCATTTTTGCTGATGAGCCCCACCACTGTGGTATCATCAGCAAATTTAATGAGGGTCATAAAGAAAGCTTTTGGCACATTGGCCTTCATAAATCAATATATTGAGTACAGAAGATGGGATGTTATGTTGCAGTTGTATAAGACACTGTTGAGGCTAATTTGGAGTATTGTGTGGAGTTTTAGTCACCAACCTACAGGAAAGGTGTAAGTATGATTGAAAGAGTACAGAGAAAACTGATGAGGATGTTGCTGGGTCTGGAGGACCAGAGTTATCAGGAAAGATTGAACAGGTTAGGACTGTATTCTTTAGAATGTAGAAGATTGAGGGGAGATTTGCTAGAGGTATACAAAATCATGAGGGGTATAGATAGGGTAAATGCAAGCAGGCTTTTTCCACTGAGGTTGAGTAGGCTGCAACTAGAGATCATGGGTTAATGGTGAAAGGTGAAAAGTTTAGAGGGAACATGAGGGGCAACCTCTTCACTCAGAGGGTCGTGAAAGTGTGGAATGAGCTGCCAGTGCAAATGGTTCATGCTGTTCAATGTTAAGGGGTAAGGGAAGTTTGGGTAGGGACATGGATAGAATGGGTATGGAGGGATATGGTCCGGGTGCAGGTCGATGGGAGTAGGCAGTTTACATGGCTTCAGTATGGGCTAGGTGGGCTGAATGGCCTGTTTTTGTGCTGTACTTCTCTATGATTCTAATCTGCTGAGTGCTTCCAGTATTTTGTTTTTTGTCATTATTATCTAAAATGTTATCTGCGACTGTTGTGAGACTATGCAAACTAACTACTGCAATTTCAGTATCAAAGTAGGAATTGTTTTCTAAAAGAACCTCAGTAAAACGCACAGGCTTTCCAGTGCTTCTCGAAGGCACCACACAAGACATCAAATTTTAACAAGCCAGATTAAAGTGTCATTTGGAGTATAAATAACACAAATTGTTATTAGTTGGCAGTTAATTGAAAATTATGTTCAAGAATACCAGGCTGGGAGATACAAATCAATGTAAATAAAGATGTTTCAAAGGTTGAAACTGAGGGTTATTTACAAGTCTGGGTTAAAAGAAGCTATTAATAATCTAACCTGCGGTGAAGTCTGCATGACAACAAAGCTGTTAGACACAGACCCAGGGCCACACTGAGTTCAATACTAACAAGGTCAGTAAAACATCTATTATTCCTAAACACAAATCTCCCTTCCATTAACCCAGTTCTTCCATATTGGCATGGAAATAGGTTAATATAATTAAATATTTTTTCACAACCTATAAGCAAGTATACACGTTTCAATATCTGACCCTTGAAGGACTTTGTGAGCAATGGCCTTGATTATCCAATTCACTCTGGTTCAATATCCCTCCAACCAGCAATTTCCATATCAAACGATTACACGGTTTATGCCTTATTCACAAAGAAAAGAGCTGAATTTCCAGGCTGTAACATCAATGCAGGTTGGCTGGCCGTGCTGCATTCTCTGAAACAGGGCATACTAAATTCAACATCAGCATGAGGAACAGTTCTTTAGATGAATATTCTCATTGTTCTGATACGTGTTAAAGAACTCATGATATTGTTTGAAGATGTGCAGAGGTTACACCTGCTCCCCAATCAGCATCGTCAATGTAACAACTAACAAGCTACCTCCTTCAATGTTGCTTGGTGATATGTAGCTCTGTGTAAAATAGCTTCTATCCTGCACACCAAAGAGATTTACAGTACGTGAAGCTTCCATGACTTTTATTTATTGGTTCTGGATTCTGAAGAAAAATCATTGTTTTTCTTCAAGAACTCATTCTCTTTTGAAATGAGATTCGATTTGTCCACCTGAGGGATCGGCATCATTCTGCTTTAACAGCAAAGGTGAAAAACTACACCATCATGCAACATTGCTTTATCTCTGTACTGGATCTTCAGCCTGTCACCTATTCAGATCTTGCTCAGCATTTCTAGCACCTAAGCAAGCAAGGAAGAGCATTAGAAAGTTTTTGACAAGAGCAGGCCATTCGGACCAGCAAATTCCTATTCACAGTGTGTTGAAAGAACTGTCTAGTTTAGATTAGAAAGTCTCTAAGGTACTACTCTCAACTACACAACTAGGTAGCTTGTTCCAGGTGTTCACAATTCACTGTGTAAAGAAATGCTTCCTGATGTTAATCTGAAATCTCCCTTTAAATCCATCTCTATCTGTGTCCTCATTGAATGATTAACTCTGAATTAGCAGCTGGCATCCACCTTACTTATACACTTAATGATTTTGAACACTTCTATCATGTCTCCTCTCATTCTATGTTTACTTAGGATAAAAAGATTTAATTCTTTCAATCTTTCTTTATAGCTCATACCTTGCAGACCTTGAATGAGTCTCGTTGCCCTTCTCTGAAATCCCTCCAGTGCCAACACATCCCTGAGAAAATATGAAGACCAAAATTGTGGCCTTGCAAGCGCATTATACTCCTTAAGAAGAGCATCTGTAGACTTGAACTCTACTGAGCACATTCTATACCCAACATTCTATCAGCCTTCCTAGTCGCTTCTGTACATTATCTAGATGTTGATAGTGATGAGTCTACCAGGACACCCAAATTCTTCTCATGCAGTTCACTTTCTAACTCAAGATCCCCCATTGTATATCTCATATTTCTACTACTTCTCCTGACACTTACTTATTAAATTTCATCTGCCATTTATCTGCCCACATTTAGCTGTATTAATTCTGCTGCCTGAATGTTATCAGCCCATCCCCCTAATTGTACTAGTTTATTTGTTATGTGCTTATCCAAATCATCAATGTAAATTTAAACCAGCAGCAGCCCCAAAACTGATCCCTATGGAACCTCACTTTTAACATCTTCCAAGTGTGAAAATGATCCTCTCACCATAGCTCATTGTTTTCTGTTTCTGAGCCAATTCTGCACCCATTCACACACCTTACCTCCTGTAATTTGATTATTAAACTCTTGTTGAGGACCTTTAGAAAGTTAAAGTAAATGATATTGTTATCATAAGTTTTAGTTCCCTCTTCACAGAACTCATTTCAAGGAGAAAACATTTCTCCTTTCTGAACCCATGCTGATTTTCTGCTACCATGCCTGTTCTTACCCACTGCTTTCCACCTCTTTCTTTATTAATATATCCATTATCTTATGATACACATTAAGTTTACTGTTCTATAGTTACCAAGATCAGTGTGGTGTTCCTTCTTGTATACTGGGACAACATTTTCCCATTTACAGTTCTTAGGGATTTAACCAGTCTTCAACACACACACAAAATGCTGGTGGAACACAGCAGGCCAGGCAGCATCTATAAGGAGAAGAACTGTTGACGTTTCGGGCTGAGACGTCGACAACACTTCTCCCTATAAATGCTGCCTGGCCTGCTGTGTTCCACCAGCATTTTGTGTGTGCTGTTGTTTGAATTTCCAGCATCTGCAGATTTTTTCGTGCTAACCAGTCTTCACTGACTTTGAAAAATGCATGTTAGGAAGTCCCATTATTTACCACCTTAAGAGATAACATTGTGAATGCCTTTATTTCACTGGTGCTGAAGATCCACAAATTCTCACTGAGAACTGACCCTGGCTGCAAGAAAGGTCACTGATTCTAGCTCAAGCTTGTAGATATTTAATAATGCAAACACCTGCTCCTGGCTGTAATATGTGAAATATACCTTTGTATTTGTTACTAAAGTTAATTACACTATGGTTTAAAGTCATTATTTGAAGAGGACTTTCTCCAACAGCATAATAATCAAATTGTTAAGTTGACCATTTTGACAAATATGCCATGGGGGTGAAGTGATAAATAACAGTAATAGGATTGCACTTCATATACCTCAGCACATTGAGCAATATGATTGTTTGCAATTTTCCTCAGGATAAGGAGTCCCTAAGGAAAATTACCAGGAAGCTGCTGTTGCATTTGCAGAATGGCACTTCACTATTTATAAACAGAGGTCATCAGCTGGAACCACAATATTACACTGTCAGAATGGAGGTGGATTGAGAGATGTAAATGTCGACCATTTCTTGAAGAAATGTTCCTCATGTCACAGACTCCAGAGGCCCTCACTGGAATGAATCTGGATGGTCGCTCCAGGTCATATGGAACAAATTAATATTAAATTGGCAGTCTTGTTCAGGCAGGATAAATCACTGTTGTAGGGAGTAAATGCTGACTCTGCATAGATGTACTGTACAGTTTACACATTCATTTTGTTTCACAAGGTCCCACCAACTCCATTAATGACAATCATAAGCAGTCTGTTCTTGCAATATAAGACATATAGGAGCAGAATTAGGCTGTTTGGCCCATCGAGGCTGCTCTCCCATTTTGTCATGCTGATCCAATTTCCCTCTCAGCCCCAGTCTTGGGCAAGGGGAAAATATTGGCCAGGAGTTTGAGGATAACCTTCCTGTACTTATTCAAAACAATATCACTGGGTTATATACAGTCACATGTAAAAGTCTTAGCTATATATATGACATATATATACCATGACATATGTGCATGATGATAAACCGGATTCTGATATGGGTTTCCATTGTGGACTGAGAGTGGGAAGGGTGAGGAGCAGCATGGTTAGGAAAAGGGAGGGAGCTGGAAGCACCAGAGAGACATTCTATAATGATCAATACACCAATTGTTTACAATCAAATTTCCTTGCCTGGTGGGTCAGGGCTGGGTGTGTCTGCACCCATGCCACCCCACCCCGGCCCACCCTAGGTACTCCTTGTCTACCACCTGTCCCACACCCCTTCCATGGCAATCCATCCTCACAATTGCCAACATCCTTTGCTCCTGCCAGATTTACAGATTCATTCTCAGCTCCACGTCGACAAATACAGTACTGTGCAAAAATCTTAGGCACCCTACCTATACATATGTGCATCATACACAGTGCTGTACCAGCTACATGAAAACGCAGACAAAACATTTGACCTTCGGGCTGCTCGTGCCTCAGACAGTGCTGCTTGTCTTCAATACCTCACTGAAATACCAGCCTACGTTTTGTGGGACTTGATTCTGAAACCTCCTCTCATTGTTGGAATGCTACTTACCTTCCAGGTTGCTGTCATTGATTCCTCAATACCAACTTGAAGAACAGCAACAGAACATCTATGGAATCCTCACCAGTTTTTATTCCTCAAACAATATCTTTCAAGTTCATTATTTAGCTTGCTCATAGTGAATCTTGCTGAATACAAATTGGGTTTTGTATGTTGCCACAGTGACCGCACTTGAAATTACATTGTTGGCTGCAAGGATTCATTTAGATATTGTGATACTGAGACAAAAAAAATAAATGTCCATGTAATCACCAGTTCTTTTTAAAATCTATGGCAAAACTTAAAGGGGGCTTTGTTACTGCATGTGACTCACACAGTAGAGCTGCTACCTAAAAGGCTGAGTGTCCTGTATTTGCTTCCGAGCGCTGACACCATCTGTGTGTTGTCCCTTTGGCCCTGTGGGTTTCTCCTGAGTACTCCACTTTCTGTTTGCATGTCAGATGCTAAGTTAACTGGCATCTGGAAAAAGTGAATGGTAGGAACCAGGAAGATAATGATAATGTGAGAGAATAAACCAATACTAGTGTCCGATTGGTGGAAATGAGTGTTTGATGTGTAATTTGGATCTGATGGACAGAAAGGTTGTTTACCATTCTGCATGATTCTAAAAGTAATCTCAAAACAGAGACTACCTTTACTTTAAGAATCTCCTATGGAGGTAACTGTCTTGAACATACCCCCACTCCCTGGGTAGATAGCTAAGTCAAGAAGTGGAAAAATGGTCATCTCAGTAGAGGTGACCATGGAGCTATCAGAATGTGGTTAAATCTACTATGTAACGGCATCCTTCAGAAAGGCATTTGTTGGTCTTATTCAGCCTGGCCCATATTGGATTTCAGTCCAATGCAAAAGCTCTCTGATTTGACCTATTCATTTCTCCAGTTCTACCAAAATTACATCAAAACATGGCACAGCATCACTACATAGCCAGGGACAGGCAATAAATGTCAGCCTCATCAGTGGTGTATCTTGTTGCAACTCACATCCATAATTTTATCATTTTTCTCCATCTCCAATTAACACAAGGCTGGTAATTCCCATAACCAGAGATTTAGCAGAAATGATAATAAATCTTACTGACAAAAATCTGGAACAAAAATCTCTAATAATGGCAGCAAAAAAAGGTCAAATCATTTTTCACAAGTGCAAATTTTAAAGCTCAATTCCACTTTTCCTGAAGTTTCACTTTTTTACCTTAGTTTCCATTAGACTGTTGTACTTTGAGAGGACAAACCAGGGTAGGACTTACGTAATGAATGTTAGGGCACTGAGGTGTGTGGTAGAAGAGAGGGATCTGGGAATACTCGTCCATAATTCCTTGAAAGTGGCATCACAGGTAGAGAGGAATGTAATGAAAATTTTTGACACATTGGCCTTCATAAATCAGAATATTGAATAGGAGTTGGGATGTTACGATGAAGTGGTTTAAGGCATTAGCAAAATTCAAATTTGGAGTATTGTGTGCAATTCTGGTTATCTACATAATTACAGGAAAAATATCAATAAGATGCAAAGAGTGTTGCTAAGACTTGAGTTCTAGGGAAAGGTTGAATAAATTAGGACTATTCCCTGGAGCACAGGAAAATGAGGGGGAGATTTAATGGAGCGGGTATAGATAGAGTAAATGCAAGCAAATTGTTCGCACTGAGGCTGGGCAAGACTACAACTAGAGGTCGTAGGTTAAGGGTGAAAGCTGAAACATTTAAGGGGAACCTGTGGGGGAATATTTCTACTTAGAGGGTGGTGGGACTGTGCAGCAAGCTGTCAGCAGTGAATGTGGATTTTGATTTCAACATTTAAGAACATAGATGTCCTTTAGTCCAGGCAGCATCCTGGTAAATCTCCTCTACATTCTTTTTAAAGATACCACATCCTTCTTAAAATGGGGTGACCAGGACAGAACACAATATTCCAAGTGTGGCTTAACCAAGGTTGGATAGAGCTGTAACATTACATCACGGCTCTTGAACGCAAACCTCCAGCTAATGAAGAGTACGTCTTCGTAATATCCGAATCAACTTGCACGGCAACTAAGAGGGACCTATAGACGTGGACTCTAGGATCCCTCTTTTACTCCAGTCTGCTAAGAATCCTGCCATTAAGCTTGTATTTTGCATTCAAATTTGACCTTCCAAAATAAATCACTTCACACTTTTCCACACTCAGTTTCATTTACCACTTTCTGCATTTTGCCCATGTCCCGTTGCAACCTACCAGAATCCTCTACACTATCCACATCTCCACCCAACTTTGTCATCTGAAGTGTTAATGTCCTACCCATCCACTTCCTCATCCCAGTTATTGATAAAGTTCACAAAGAGCAGAGGTCCCACGACAGATCTCTGCAGAACACTATCGGTCACTGACCTCCAGGCAGAATACTGCATCTGCTACCACCCTCTGCTCTCTGTGGGCAAGTCAATTTGCACCCACTCAGCCAAGTTTCCCTGGATGTCTCCTGACTGTCTGAATGAGTGTACCATGGGAAATCCTATCAAATGCCTTACAAAATCCATAGACACCACATCCATTGCTCGACCTTCATCAGTGTGCTTCGTCACATCCTCAACAAATTCATCCAGGTTCGTGAGGCATGGCCTGCCCCTCACAAAGCCATGTTGACTATCCTTAATCAGACAATGCTTCACCAAATGCTCTTAAATCTTGTCTCTAAGCATTCACTCCAAATATTTATCCACTCACAGGTCTATTATTCCTAGGATTATCTCTACTTCCTTTCTTGAACTAAGGAATAACATTTGCCTTCCACCAATTATCTGGTATTACTTCTGAGGTCAGAGAGGATGCAAAGGTCATCACCAAAGGTGGAGCAATCTTTTCCCCTGCTTCCCTTGGTAACCTGAGGTATATCCCGTCCAACCCCAGTGTCAACCCTATCTAGAACCACCAAGTTATTTTTTTCTTCTGTGCTTCCACCTCTGCTTTTTGGGCAATTCTTTATAGACCACAGTTAACTCCAGATTGCACTTCACTTTGGAGAGATTTCCCCTCATCTCCACTGCTGAGAAAATAATGAAATTCCTTCCCCTTTAAGAAATGAAACTAATGCATACAATCAATTAAGCTATTTGTATACATGAAATTATATAATCACTTAATTATTTACAGAGAACAGCATTACTTGTGAAGAGTGAGCAGGCAGCTGTGTGCATGCAAGCTGCAACTGTAGATCAAACACATGTTCAGGCAGTTACTTCTGGATCACTTCAGGTATCAACCAATAATGAATTCACTTGGTATCTTAAACAAGTTGTTCACTGAGCTCTTCACTGCAAGCTGTACGACAGCTCTAAAGTGATCCAGAGATCCGGTGGATCACTTATTCAGAAAGGCCTCACATGGACTCAACCTTGTCCACAATTATTGCTTTCATACCACTGTCAGTAGAAAATTGAATTCATAGTATTGAAGATTTTTGGTAATTGTTTGATCTGTAGCTGCATTCTCACTCTCCATACAGAGGCTTATCCTTTATGAACTACAGGAGCTTTGGTTGTAGCTGTTAAGTTGCTGAATATCAGAAACTCAGTTCCCTAACATTCTCCATCTTAATGCTCGGTTTCCTCATCATATTCTACCCTCACACCCCTACTGACCCACTGATAATATAGGTGTAGTGTTTTTAATGTATCAGAAATATTGGGGAATATTATAAATACATTGTTTGATTAAGCATTCTTTGTTGACTAATTAATTTATTATGCTTCTACTGTATGTAAGATATATGTGAATGACCTGTGTCATCATGCCACTGTGTCATATGTGCCCACCTCACTTAAAATAATCCTAGTATGATTACAGCACAGTAGGGGGCCATTTGATTTCTTTCTCCCTAAAGACCATAACCAGTTCCACATGAGATCAATCCAGCTAGTCCCACAGCCTGCTAATCCTTTTTTTATTCATCTCCTTTATGAACATTAGGATTGAATCTACCTTCACTACTCCCCTGGCAGTGGGTCATTCTTTCTAGATAGAAATTGCTCCTTGTATCATTTTTGATTTCTTGACCCATCGGGAACATGGCAGTTGTGTAATACCTGTATTTCAATGAGGTATCTGTTTTTAAGGCAATCTGGTTTTATAGTTTCATAACTGGCTTTATCACACGAAAGCCTGACGACAGGGAGCTGAATCCTGACAGACGTATTTGTTGCTTCACAAGGCAAATGCAAGGAAACATTCATTGAAAAGTGCACACAATAGTTGAATGAAAAATTATTGAAAAATCTTATGAGCAGGAATGGGAAATATGACTGGAAAATCTATTTCAGTGATACTTGACTGAAGAACAATCGATGGCTTCCTTTAAATAACCAAAGTTAAGGGATACAGCACAGAACCAAACTCCTCAGTGCAAGGACTGCACACAGACCATTGAATATCCCTTTATACACTGATTTAACCTATTCTCTTCATTATGGAAATTTACAATGGAAATGGCAAACTGTGACTTCAATATTTTCCCCTTTTGTTAGAGATTCATTCTATTATGAATGTTCTTTTGGACAATTGCCTTGAGTATATGATGTTAGACTTGTAGGCATGATGTTCTCACTTGCTGAGCCACAGCTGATAAAAAAAAGTGCAAATGCCGATTACCACAGGATGCTGCAAATCTGAGATATCAATGAAAGTGTCACTAAATCCTCAGAAGATGCAACATCCATGGAGGGAGGAAGCAAGCCAATGCTTTAGATCAATGGCCTTCAGGTTAGGTCATTATCAATGAGTTGTTTGAGACAGAGAAGCTTTCTTGCAAAACTTCCCACTCTTTGCACCATAAGACTGAGTTCATTCCATTCCATGGCATGTTCGTGTCCTACTGGCTTCTTAACTAAATTCACTCAGTGAGTCTGTGTGACTTGTCCCTGGAGAGATGGTCTACACAGGTGTTACTATCTTGATGGGTTCAGTCCTACTCTGCACTTCAGAATCATGGCCTCATGACCATCTCTATATTGGTGACTATCCTGAATCTCTGTAAACATTTAGTCCACCATATTAAGTCATTCCTCCTGAATTATTTAATATGCCAGGTTATGCAATTAGCGATCTTCAACACTGATCTACAAAGGTCTAGAAATAGCAGCTTTGTGCAAAAATCTTTTATTTGGCCAGGTGAGAATCAAATATCTCCTCAGATTTTTGGTTCAGATGAGAAACTCTAGAAAATCTCTGAGGCGGTTGGATTACCAGGTTTTCTCAGTGTTCTCAGATGAGATCTTGTCATTGGTTTGTTTTGTTAGCTGCTCTGGATATACAAACATCCAATTTATCTCTGTCCCTGCCACCATTAAAATCAAGCGCTTCTCACTGCATTCTTTTGGGACATGGATCATTTCAGGGCTCATTCTGACCCACATGATATAAAGAAAATGCTGGATACTACAAAACTGGGAACAGGCAACCTCCAAGCTATGAGCTCTGAGGATTCAGATTCCAGGATGTCCTACACAACCAGCTGAGTTGCAACACTGACATCTACCAACAATGTGTAAATTACCCAGGCATGTCCTGTCCACAAAAAGGCAGGACAAACCTAATCCTGTGACAGTAATTACTACCTGAACATTCCACTCCTAATCATCAACAAAGAGCTGGAAAGTGTCATTGTCATTGGTGTCAATGTACTAGTCACTGATGTCTAGCTTGGTCTTCACCAGGACCAATCGACTCCAGATTTCATCAGATCAATAGGGTCAATGTGCACAGACTTTTTCCCAGGTTTGGAACTGGAGGGCACAAGAGAGGAGAGATTTAATTGGAATCTGAGGGACAATTTTGTCACCCAGTGGATGGTCAGTACATGGAATGAGCTGCCAGAAGAATTGGTTGAGACAGGTACATTAACGATATTTAAATGGAACTGATAGGTATATGGAGATGAAAGATTGAGAGGAATAAGAGCCATATAAATGTTGGATGGCAGGGACCAGTTAGGCCAAAGGCCCTGTTTCCTTGTTAAATTACCTTCCAATATGGAGGGTGATACCATAATGTTTAAGTTGTTATCCAGAGCCCTAGATCAGGAAACTTGAGTTGAGTCCCACTACAGCTGCAGGGAATTTCAAGTTCAAGTTATTGAATAAACTGTGAATAAAAAGCTAGCAGTGGTAATGGTCGTTAGGAAACTCCTGCCTTGCACATTCCTTTTTTAGGGAAGGAAGTTTGCTGTCTAGGTCTAGATGTAATTGCAAATCAACCAGCTGTAGTTAACACAAGAGCACAAGAAAATAGGTGCAGTAACATGCCACTCAGTTCTCAACTGTGTTCTGCCATGCATTGTGATCATACCTGCCTTGGAAGGTAGTGGAGGCCAATTCTCTGGATGCTTTCAAGAAGGAGCTAGATAGGTATCTTATGGATAGGGGAATCAAGGGATATAGGGACAAGGCAGGAACCGGGTATTGATAGTAATTAATCAGCCATGATCTCAAAATGGCTGATCAGGCTCAAAGGGCCGAATGGTCTACTTCTGCACCTATTGTCTATTGTCTATTCTGGTCCCCTTTAAATCTCATACCCTTTCCTTAAACTCATGCCTTCTGGTTACCTGTACCAAAATATTTCCCCTATCTCTGCCCCTCATAATTTTGTGTACATTAGTCTGCTGCCCTCTCAACTCTACTACTCTATGGGAAAACAAAGCCAGCCGAGCCAGTCACACCTCACCAGAGGATTTCTTATTCCCTCTTTATCCAGGAGCTGGCTGCCTGAGCCCTTACTAGTTCACCAATCATGTCTGCTGTCATTTATCTGTACTATCTCCCACACAGTTTTCAAACCTCCCTGCCTGTAACCTGTGCTGCCTGACACTACCAATCATGTTTTCTTCCTCAAGAAAGTGAATCTCTGGCTAGTTCATCCTTACAAGCCACTGTCAGTACTTACCAGGGAAAGGGGACCATGGGAGAAAGGGAAGAAGAATAGAAGAGGTAAGGGGGGCCGGGGAGAGAGTAGGGAATTGAAGAAGAGGGCAAGGGGAGAAATTAGAAATCAATGCTTATGCTACCAGCTGGGAGGCTACGTAGACTACCAAGTCTTCCTTTCCTCCTTAAGAAAGTCAATCCCTGGCTGGATCATCTTTACAAGCCGCTGTCAGTACCTACCAGGGAGAGGGATGGGATGGATAGAGAGTTAGAGCAAAGTGCATGCTGATGATCTGGAACTGGTTCAGTACAGATCAAGAAGAGTTAGAGATATTTTCATGCAGTAACTCAGACAAGTCCCCAATGCCTAATGAGGTCTATCCTGTGTTTTATCGGAAGCCGGGGTGGCGGGGGTGGGGGACATTGTTGGGACTCTGGTGGAGAGTCTTGTCTCATCTTTAGTTACAGATGAAGTATCAGAAGACTGTAATGTGGCTAAATGTTGTTCCCATAGTCAAGAAGGTTGGTAGGGAATCAGACAAGAAACTACATTCATGTCAGAATGGGAATAGGAATTCAAATTGAAATGAATAGCCACTAAGAGATCATTTTCCAATGGACAGAGAAAAGGTGTTTGATAAAGCTGTCCCCCGATCTCGGTTGGGTGTCACTATTGCAGAGGAGCACAGATATAATAAAAGACCCCAATTGACATCTCATCTTCTTACTTCAACACCCGCTGTTACCCACCTACCTTCCTCCTCACCTAGTTTCACTTATCACCCGTGAACTCGTACTCCTTCTCCTCTCCTAAACTTGGTTTGGCTTCTGGTCTCTTCCTTTCTTCTCCTGATGGAGGATTACAGCCTGAAACGTTGACTGTTTATTCCCCCTTCATAGATGCTGCCTGACCTGCTGAGTTCCTTCAGCATTTTGTGTGTGTTGCTTAAGGTTTCTAGCAGAATCTCTTGTGTTTATGATTGGTTAAGCCACACTTACAGAGTATTGTGTACATCTCTGGTTACCACGCTATAGGAAGGATGTCATAGTTTCACAAAGAGTGCAGAAGGAACTCATCACAATGTTGCCTGGAGTGGAGGACTTTAGTTTCAAGGAGAGTGTCAATGGGTGGTATGTCTATGGAACAAGCTACCATTGGAGATGGTAGATGCAGATAAAATTGCAGGTTTTAAAAGGTACTTGGACAGATATGTTGATTAGGAATGAGCACAAGGATATGGGCTAAATGAAGCAAATGGATTAGTGCAGGAAAGCATTTTGGTTGACATGGACAAGTCAGGTCAAAGGGCCTGTTTCTGTTCTGTATGAATCTATGGTTTATATTCAGATATCTTGAGAGTGTTGTAGTGTCCCAGACCTCACAATGTACCCCTTGTCTGATTGCATTTTGATGTTAGCAGTGACTTTGATAAATACCTATGGGATTGTGCCTCCATGTAATTTTCAAACTACTTGCTCCCATTAATGTGTTTGGCCACCAACAGTTGGTGCTGATAACATTGATAGAGCAGCCAAGCTGTTCCAAAGCAGCTTCAATGTTAGACCAATGACGTGAGCTCAAATCTGTCATGTACACTGAAACGTCAGATGAAATTCTCTCCAGCCATATGCAACCCATCAGCCTGCTCCTGATCTGATCCAAGGTGCAGTTGGCAGTCTCACCATGCAGCTTTTATTCACTAAATCTACATGTTAGTGCTACATTTGCATTCTTGGAGAGCTCACCCTTGTTCACTTGAAATCACTCCTATTTCTCCCAACATAGATGCCCATTATTTGTCAAAGTAAAACTTCATTATCAGAGTACATACATGTCACCACATAGAACCCTGTGACTCTCTTTCTTTTCCTGCGGGCATACTTAGCAAATCTATAGAACAGTAACTGTAAACATTAGGAACTGTAAACAAACTGTGCAAACGCAGATAAAAATAAATAGCAATAAATAAAGAGCGTGAAATAACAAGGTAACAGAATCCTCAAATGAGTGTAGCTATCCCCTTTTTCTCAACAGCCTGGTGGTTGAGGGGTAGTAACTGTTCTTGATCATGGTGCTGTGAGTCCTGAGGTTCTTGTACCTTCTACCTGATGGCAGTAGCAAAATCAGAGCTTGGCCTGGGTGGTGGGGATCTTTGATGATGGATGCTGTTTTTCTACAGCAACATTCCACGTAGATGTGCTTAATGGTTGGGACGGTTTTACTTGTGATGTACTGTGCTGAATCCACTACCTTTTGTATAATTTTCCAGTCAGAGAATTGGTGTTCCCATACCAGGTCATAATGCAGTCAATCAGTACATTTTCCACCACAGATCTTATAGGAGTTTGCCAAGGTTTTCGATGATATGTCTGCAGACTCCTGAGGAGGTAGAGGCGATGCTTTCTTTGCAATAATATTTATATGATGGGTCCGGAACAAGTCCTTTGAGATAGTGACACACAGGAATTTAAAGCTACTGACACTCTCCACTTTTGGTCCTCAGATGATTGCTGATCCATGGGCCTCTGGTTTCCCTCTCCTGAAGTCTACAATCAGTTACTTGGACTTATTGACATAGAGTGAGAAGTTGTTGTTATTACACCACTCAGTCAGATTTCAACCTCCTTCCTATATGCTGATTCATCACCACTTGTATATGGTGTTGGAGCTGTCCTTAGCCACAGTCATAGGTGCATAGCCAGTAGATTGGGGACTAAGTACACAGTTCTGCAGTGCTCAAATGCTGATGGAGATTGTTGAGGAGATTTGTTTGCCAATTTGAACTGATGAGGACTACGAGTAAAGAAATCCAGGATCCAGTTGCACAGGGGCCCAGGTCTTGGAGCTTACTGATTAGTTTGGAGGGGACGATGGTGTTAAATGCCTAGATATAATTGATAAAGAACATTCTGATATATGCATCATTTGACCTATTCAGTTATGTCAACTCTCAAGTCAAATGCAGCACCAATGAATAGGTTTTCCTCTCTTTGTCCCCTTCATCTGCTCATCACCCACACTCCTCCATTTGATTCACTTCCACACCTCCCCGATTTGATTCCATACTCCACATGCCTCTTATCAGATACCATCACCTTTGTCATTCCACCTGTCACCTCCTGGACTCATTCCTCTTTCATCTGCCTTTCACATCTCCTCAACCAAATTCACCCATCACTTTCCAGCTTTTGCTTCAACCCTTCCCCTTTCAGCTGACTCTCCCTCTGTCTCTCAGTCCACATGACCCAAAATGTCAGCTGCTGATTTCCCTCATAGATGCTGCCTGACCCATTGAATTCCTCCAGCATGACATGTCTTTTTACATTTTGCTGTTGAGGAATTCATTTTTATGACTATGATTTCCATTTTTGTTGAAAAAAGCTCTCCTACAAAAATAAAAAAACAAAGACAGCATTTTGTTGTCCTTGGCAAGTTACATAAAAAGAAAGTTGTGAGTTAGATTGGTAACTTAAGTACCAATAAATTAGAATTTGAATTCTTCCCAAGATGACTCATATTTCATCTATTTGAAACAGTCACTAGAAAGTACCATGAAGGTAAATATAGTGTGGTTAAATATAGTGTGGTTAATGAATGGACTAAATTTGATCATTTCTGGGGAAATCCTACATTATTAATCACGTTAAAAATAATGCTGCATTTTTGCACTATTTTGCATGCTTTTTTTGGCTTATTTTAAAATCCTGGTATCCTGCCAAAGGGTAACAACACATCTGACTTGTTAATTTGTCTGTCCGTTCTGTCTTACAACATTAATTTCTCTTTTCCATTATCCTGGGTACCATTTTTTAAAAGGGGCCCAAAGGGAATATTTCTGAAATCCAACGGTGAATCATATGGTCATTGTAAAGGGCTTCCTGGAGTCATGGACTGTGATATGGCTGCTAACACCTTTGATTTCACTTCTGAGCCTGTACCTTTCACAATGTTCCTGACCAAGGCTGGCTCAAGGAATCTACTGTACGTGTCTGTTAATCCCTGATTTGAAGAAGTGCAGCTTGCATAAATTATCATAAACTGCCAGTGGTGGAAGAAATGACAGGAAAGAAGTATTCATTTGCCCTTTTTCAGAATTTGCATGTCATTACAATATTAATAAGGCATATAATAATTCTGTGCACAGCATTAGTGACAAGGCAATTGGCACTTTGATCACATTGATGCTTTGGTCTGTGTACAAATTGTGTAAACTCAGTGAATTGTGGAATCATCCAAGCTCTGCCACCAATTAATTTCTCACATGTTCTACTCCATGAAGGTTGCAGACTGAACAATTATGATTATGTTCACATAAGACTAAATTCCTTAAACGGTGACTCAAAGAACATCACTCACATCTGCTATTCAGATGGTTCTCTGTTGATGTCACACTCCAGATTCTCGGTTCATTGCAGGACTGAAGGAATGTCACATTGTTGTAGGATGCCACCTGAAGGATGAAGCATTAAACTGAGGCTGGTCTGCTTCTCCTGGTGAATGCAAAGGATCCTATTCTATTACTTCAAAGAATGCTTTTATTCTCTCCTATACAGAGTCAACACTGAGCTGCAGTTAATGACAATATTGAACAGCATAGTGGCAGACGTCAATACAGCTTTCTATGCAGTTTGCACATTTTTCCTGTGACTAAGTACATACTCCAGTCTTCTATCACATTGCAAGGGTAGGCATGGTGATTGGTAGGACAATGGGCCACTGTACGTTACACTTAGTGTGTAAGTGAGTGTTAGAATCTGTGAAAAGTTGATGGAAATGTGCAGAGAAGAAAAATGACATTTGTGAAGCATTAAGACTTTTGGAAATCAAACATGCATGCATCAGGACATCAAACATGCATACATCAGGACACTCTTTATTGACTACAGCTCAGCATTCAATACCATCATCCCCTAAAAATTAATCAATAAGCTTCAAGACCTTGCCGTCAATACCTTCTTGTGCAATTTGATTCTCGATATCCTCACTTGCAGAACCTAGTCAGTTTGGATTGGCAGCATCTCCGCTATCTCCATCAGCACAGGAGCACCACAAGGTGCTTAGGCCCTGCTGTTCTCACTTTACACTTTTGACTGTGCAGCTAAGCACAGCTTCAATGCCATATATAAGTTTGCTGGCAACACCACTGTTATTGGCAGATTCAAAGGTAGTGATGAATCAGCATATAGGAGAAAGATTGAAAATCTGGCTAAGTGGTGCCACAACAACAACCTCTTGCTCAACGCCATCGAGACCAGGGAGCTGATTATTGACTTCAGGAGGAGGAGCCAGAAGTCCATGAACCAGTCTTCAGAGGTGGAGAGGAGAGGGTCAGTAACTTTTAATTCCTCAGTGTTATCATTTTGCATCCTGGGCCCAGCATGTAAGTGCAATTATGAAGAAAGCACCTCCACTTCCTTAGAGGTTTGTAAGGATTTGGCATGGCATCTAAAACTTTGACAGACTTCTGTAGATGTGTGGTGGAGCGTATATTGACTGGCTGCATCACAGCTTGGTATGGAAACACCAATGTCCTTGAACAGAAAATCCCACAAAAAGTAATGGATATGGCCCAGTCCATCACAGGTAAAGCCCTTCCCAGCACTGAGCACATCTACATGCAACGTTGTCACAGGAAAGCAGCATCCATCATCAGGGACCCCCAACACCCAGGTCATGCTCTCTCCTCACTGCTGCCATCAGGAAGGTGGTACAGGAGCCTCAGGACTCACATCAGCAGCTTCAGGAACAGTTACTACCCCTCACCATCAGGCTCCTGAACCAGTGGGGATAACTTCACCCAACTTCACTTGCCCCATCATTCCCACAACCTATGGACTAACTTTCAAGGACTCTTCATCTCATGTTCTCGTTATTTATCGCTTATTTATTTATTAATATTCTTTTTTTCTTTTGGATTTTCAGTTTGTTGTCTTTTGCACACTGGTTGTCTGCCCTTTTAGGCGATGTTCTACATTGATTTTTTTTATGATTATTGCAAAAGAAAACCAAATCTCATATTGTATATGGTGGCATATATATACACTTTGATAATAAATTTGCTTTGAACTTGGAACCATGATTATGTTAGTGGGTGGTTGATAGTTAGCTTGCACTCTGGGTCCAAGGGCCTGTCGCCATACTGTATGGCTATGTCTCTACAAGCAGCAAAATAGCTAATTTGGTCATTTTCACAAGCAGCAACAGTGAGGACCAAGAAGGTATGGACAAGGGAAGCACAAGAGCACCTACAGGACTGCTTTGAATCAGTGGACTGGACTGTATTCAGGGATTCATCTTTGAACCCGGATGAGTATGCTGTGGTTGTTACCGACTTCATTAAAACCTGTGTGAATGAGTGTGTGTCCACAAAGACTTACTGTACATTCCCGAACCAAAAGCCGTGGATGAACCAGGAGGTGTGTCGTCTGCTGAAGGCTAGATTTGTGGCAACCAAGGCCTGCAGCAGAAAACCAGGTATAATTTGCAGAGGGCTATTTCAAGGGTGAAGAGACATTTTCAAACGAGGTTGCCGGTGACATCGGATGCATGGAAACTCTGGCAGGGTCTGCAAGACATTACTTCCTACAAAGTGAAACCCAATAGCGTGAATGGCAGTGATGCTTCACTATCAGATGACTCAACGCCTTCTATGCCCACTTTGAAAGGGAGAATATAACTACAGCTGTGAAGATTCTTGCTGCACCTGATGACCCTGTGATCTCTGTCTCAGAGGCCGATGTTAGACTGTCTTTAAAGAGAGTGAACCCTCACAAGGCAGAAGGTCCCGATGGAGAATCTGGTAAGGCTCTGAAAACCTGTGCCAACCAACTAGTGGGAGTATTCAAGAACTTTTTCAACCTCTCACTGCTATGGGCAGAAGTTCCCACTTGCTTCAAAAAGGCAACAATTATACCAGTGCCTAAGAAGAATAAAGTGAGCTGCCTTAATGATTATCACTTGGCAACACTCATATCGACAGTGATGAAATGCTTTGAGAGGCTGGTCCTGACTAGACTGAACTCTTACCTCAGCAAGGACCTGGACCCACTGCAATTTGCCTATCACCACAATAGGTCTATAGCAGATGCAATCTCAATGGCTCTCCACATGGCCTAGGACCACCTGGACAAAACAAACACTTATGTCAGGATGCTGTTCATCAACTATAGCTCAGCATTTAATACCATCATTCCCATGATCCTGATTGAGAAGTTGCAGAGCCTGGGCCTCTGTACCTCCCTCTGTAATTGGATCCTTGACTTCCTAACCAGAAGACCACAATCAGTGTGGACTGATGATAACATATCCTCCTCGCTGATGATCAACCCTGGTGCACCTCAGGGGTGTGTGCTTAGCCCACAGCTCTACCCTCTGAATACACATGACTATGTGGCTAGGCATAGCTCAAATACCATCTACAAATTTGCTGACGATACAACCATTGTTGGTAGAATCTCAAGTGGTGACGAGAGGGCATACAGGAGTGAGATATGCCAACTAGTGGAGTGGTGTCGCAACAACAACCTGGCACTCAGCATCAGTAAGATGAAAGAGCTGATTGTGGACTTCAAGAAGGGTAAGACGAAGGAACACATACCAATCCTCATAGAGGGATCAGAAGTGGAGAGAGTGAGCAGCTTCAAGTTCCTGGGTGTCAAGATCTCTGAGGATCTAACCTGGTCCCAACACATTGATGTAGTCATAAAGAAGCCAAGACAGCCATTATACTTTATGAGGAGTTTGAAGTGATTTGGCACATCAACAAATACACTCAAAAACCTCTATAGTTGTACCATGGAGAGCATTTTGACAGGCTGCGTCACTGTCTGGTATGGGGGGGGGGGGCTACTGCACAGGACCAAAAGAAGCTGCAGAATGTTGTGAATCTAGTCAGCTCCATCTTGGGTATTAGCCTACGAAGTACCCAGGACATCTTGGGGGAACGGTGTCTCAAAAAAGGACCTCCAGCACCCAGTGCATGCCATCATCTCACTGTTACCATCAGGTAGGAGGTACAGCAGCCTGAAGGCACACATTCAGTGACTCAGGAACAGCTTCTTCCCCTCTGCCATCTGATTCCTGAATGGACATTGAATCTTTGGACACTACCTCACTTTTTTTAAAAACAGTATTTCTGTTTGCACGTTTTAAAAAAAATCTATTCAATACACATAATTGACTTACTTGTTTACTTATTTATTTTTTCTCTGCTGGGTTATGTATTGGATTGAACTGCTGTTGCTAAGTTAACAAATTTCACATCACATGCCAGTGATAATAAACCTGATCCTGATTCTCATTCTGACATGGGCAGTAAAGCAATCAATTACTCTGAGATTTTCCGACCCTGGGTTATCCAACCCAGAATTTAGGCCTTGAAGTTGAGGGTTCTGAGGGACCTTACTCTTATCATCAGAAAGAAAAAAGGGAATTAGAAGAGCAACAACCCCAGAAGTTTTACACTGGTGAAAAATAAGGAGAAGGAAAAGGTTTGGTGATCAGTTGAGAGTGGGTAACACTGAGGATTGGAGTGGGAATGGACCAGATCAACAATTAAGACAAGAAGGGCGAAGATGCAAAAAAAAGCTGACAGTTGTTTTTGGGGACTGAGGATGTTACTGACTTCAAAAAGTGAATGAAATGCCCTGTCGGTTCAAGACAGAAAGATAGAATCTTCAGCAACACAACTTTGCTATTGGAGTTCCACGGCTAATGAGATTGAGTAGAAAAGCAGACCAATGGCTTAACAGTGAAAACAAAAATAAAAATAAAACTGCAAATGTTGGAAATCTGAAATAATAGAATAACAAAATATGATGGAAACACTCAGCAGGTCAGGCAGCATCTGTGGAGGGGAATGAATGTTTCTGATCTGGGACACTTAATGGAAACTGAGATGTGAGAGCATGAGTTTGTTTTAGGTGCCAGAAAGGGAAGGATAAGTAGATCAAAGGTAAGATTTCTGGTAGGGTGAGACCAAATGATTTAATGTAGCAATTAATTAGCAGTTAAGATCAGATTTAAGTAACTTTAGAGTCAACTTGTGTTGGCGTGTGGCCTAGTGCATAAGGCATCAGACTAGTAATCTGAAGGTCACTGTTTTGAGCCTCAGCTGAGGCAACGTGTCTGTGTCCTTGAGCAAGGCAATTAACAACACATTGCTCTGCGACGTCACCTGTGCCAAGTTGCTTGGGTCCTATTGCCCTTCCCTTGGACAACATCGGTGGTGTGGAGAGGGGAAGGCTTGCAGCATGGGCAACTGCCGATCTCCCATACAACCCTGCCCAGGGCTGCGCCCTGGAAACTTTCCAAGGCGCAAATCTTTGGTCTCACAAGACTAACGGATGCCTATTTTTAGAGTCAAGTTAGTTACAGACTAAAGAACTGAGAGCATAGAAAGACTGGATTGAGTCTTGAAAGGAGAAGGCCCAAAGTTGCCAAACGCTCCTCATATGTTAACCCCTTCATTCCCAGATTTATCCTCCTGAACCTCCTCTGGACTCTCTCCAATGACAACACATTCCTTCTAAGATATGGTGCACATAACTGTTAACAGTACTTCAAGTATGGCCTAACTAGTGTCTTATAAATATATCCTTGCTTTTATATTTTATTCCCCTTGAAATAAATGCCAACATTGCATTTGCCTTCTTTACCACAGACTCAACTTGTAAATTAATCTTCTGGGAGTCTTGCACGAGGACTCCTAAGCCCCTTTGCATCTCTAATGTTTGAACCTTCTCTCCATTTAGATAATAGTCTGCACTATTGTTCCTTTTGCCAAAATGCATTATCATACATTTCCCAACATTGCATTCCATCTGCCAGTTTTTTTTTGCCCATTCTTCCAATTTGTTTAAATCTTGCTGCAATCATACTGCTTCGTCAGTACTACCTACCCCTCCACCTATCCTTGTATCATCAAAACCTTTCCCACAAAGCCATCAATTGCACTACCTAAATCATTGACAAACAATGTGAAAAGTAGCAGTCCCAATACTGACCCCTGAGGAACCCCACTAGTCACCAGTAGCCACGTAGGAAAGGCTCCTTTATTCCCACTCACTGCCTCCTGCCAGGCAGCCATTCCACTCTCCATGCCAGTATCTTTCCTGTAACGCCATAGGATCTCATCTTGTGGCACCTGATCAAACGCCTTCTGAAAATCCAAGTAAATGACATCCACTGCCTCTGCTTTGTTCACCCTGCTGGTTACTTCCTCAATTAACTCTAACAGGTTTCTCAGGCAAGATTTCTGTTCACAGAAACCATGCAGACTTTGGCTTATTTCATCATTAGTCTCCAAGTACCCCAAAAGCTCATCCTTAATTTCTAGGAGAAAACAACAATTCATTTAGTGTCTCTACTTCACTATGTTTTTGATGATCTATGTACTTATTTAGACAACCACCGCGAAACTCACCACTATAGTTGTCTCCAGAGGTGCTGAGAGTTTGCATCATTTCCTGTTGCAGCACTCTTTGGCAGTAACATCTAACTAACCTTCTAAAGTGAACATCACAATACAAATCTCTCATTTGAAAAGAAAATCACACCTGTGTGGAAGATGCCTTAAACCATGAAATGCAATTAGCATCACAGCATTAAATATATTTGCTTTTACTGATAAGGAGCATCAGCTGAATCTGCCTGCAGCCTGAAACCAAGCATTTAATAAAACCTGGTGCCTGTGCCGCCTGGTTAGGAATGAACAATAAATAAGAGTCACTACCGCCACGTTTAACTTAAAAGGTATCAGTCAAATTAACTAAAGCAGCTTCATCATCAATATCTTTGCATGGATTTCCCAGATAAGCCAGAGAACAAACCATATGGAACAATTATCCCCTACGGTATCAACTGAAGATAAGAGCGATTTAATGATTTTGTCAAAGGATTAAAGAAATTAAATAAAAATGATCATATGCTATAACAGGGACAATGAAAAATTAAACGAGTCTTGAATTATTTTCCATTTGTGAAAAATCTGATATTAGCCTCTCAACAAAATCTATTGACTGACTAAGGCCTTGCTTGAATGAGGAGAGGACTTAATTCCACATCAAATGTATTGGACGTTATCCAAATTAATCCCAATTTTCCCAGGTGGGAAGGAAAAAGCTACTTTACTTTCCTGATGTTGGTATTCCTGGGAAGGATCCTGTGTACAAAAACACAAGTTTCTCTATTATTTTCCAAAATGGCAACACACACAATCACAGTGGCCACCCCGGCTGCAATCAATGGTGAAATTCTTCATGCGTTGGTCTTTTTTACTACAGAAAATTACAGAAGCAGTGCACGAGGTTGCAGGAATGCAGTACGCGCGCCAGTATTTTCATGAGACTTAAAGTGGATCCCTTCAAACCCGCACTTTGGAAGATTCTACTCGCTAAAAAACTAGACGGATTACCTGCACATGCATCTGAACTAGCAGGTGAGGAGGGACTGCTGCCCAGTGTGCTTCCAGGACACCACTCCAGACTTGGACATCCAGCTAGAAGGCCTGATCTCCTATTGGGTGGACAGAAATTCCGCAACCTCCATGAGTAAGAGCGATGGATAACAACTGGTGTGTCAATGTCTTGATTGTAACTGCCCACTGCTTACCTCAGAAAGTTTTTAATGTGAATTGCAGGTCCTCTACTTACTGATGGAGTTCACTGCCACTGTGATTATTGCTTCGTTGCTGCTTAGGTCCAGTACCCTCCCCCTCCCTCACAGTGCTAGTCCTGGGGAAGCATGGCTACCGGACTATCTGGGACCTCCAAGACATGTACCTTGATGGTTTCTCTGTTGCCACTGTTGACTTCATTCATGCCAACTTAAAAACAGTCCTGCAAAAAATCTACCAGCATATCATCTTAACAACCAGAGGTGAGAGTCAGTTAGACCTGATCTATATTTGTTCAAATGACAAAGCTTCCCCCACCCTCAGCTCAGGTGCTCAGCTTATCCCTCTGTACAGGCCACTCACTGAACCAGTCAAACCGGTCTCCAGGGAGGCCACGACCTGGTCGGTCGGTGCTACATCAGCATTGCAAGACTGTTTTGAGAGCACAGATCAGAGCTGTTCAGGAAGGCAGCTGTGACAATCACATCATTGGGGGATCAGTGACTGGCTACATAGGAAAATGCTTCAAGGACATTACTGTGATTAAACACTACATTGCCAGCGCATATCTGAAACCATTGCTGGCTGCAGAGCTTCCTGCACTGGGTAGTGATCAGAAGTCTGCCTTCAGATTGGGAGATAAGACAACTAAGGTTAGGAAGAGTGCTCAGCTGTGCCATCAGGAAGGCAAAGGGAGGGTATTTGATGCACCATCAATAACTCACTCTGAGACGTAAGGCCAGATATTGGCTTTTATTGACTGGAAGAAGGAACAAACAGTGAGTGACCACCATACTACATCCTGGAGACTGAGAGCCCGGGTTCAGGCCTCAATCGCCTTTATACCGGGGTCAGTGGGAGGAGCCACAGGAGCAGTCAGCAGGGGGCGTGTCCAGACAGGTATATGTAGTTCACCACAGTATTAACAGCTGCTTTTGTGACACCAGGCATGTGTGACAAGGTATACAAGCCATAATAGGTTACAAGTCCACTGTGCATGTCACTGACAGCGATGCCTCCCTTCCTGATTGACTGAATGTTTTCTATGCACAATTTGATGCACAGAATGATGTGACATTGAGGAAAGCCTGTAAGGAACAGGCACCATGTCCAGCTGCAGCTGAGATGAGGAGGCTCAGAACCACACAAAGCTGCCAGGCTGCACAACATACCTGCTTAGGAGCAAAGGGATTGTGTAGCCAAGCGAACAGAAGGACATCTCTTTGCAATAATCCGCTGTCCCTGCAGGCTTCAAGGCATCATTCTGGTGCCCAAGAGAGCACTGGTAATGAGCCTAACTGATTATTGCTCCCATGGCCCTGATCTCAACAATCATGAAGTGCTTTGAGATGCTGGTAATAGATTGTACAAAATCGCACCTTCCAGTGACATTGCATCATTTCCATTTTGTCTACTGCTCAAACCAGTCCACAGATGATACCGTCACCTTGGCCCTCCACTCCTCCCTGACCCACCTAGTTTATTTCATTATTTATTGGGATACAGCACAGAATGGGCCTTCCTGGCCTTTTCAGCTGTGCCACCCAGCAATCTCTGATTTAATGGGGCAATTTAATGAATCACAGGACAATTTCCAATGACCAGTTAACCTACCGATGGTAGGTCTTTGAACTGTAGGAAGCACCCAGAGGAAATCCACATGGTCATGGGCAGAACATACAAACTCCTCACAGGCAGCTGTGAGAATTAGAAACATAGAAACATAGAAAATAGGAGCAGGAGCAGGCCACTCGGCCCTTCAAGCCTGCACCGCCATTCAGTATGATCATGGCTGATCATCCAACTCAGAACCCTGTACCTGCTTTCTCTCCATACCTCCTGATCCCTTTAGCCACAAGGGCCATATCTAACTCCCTCTTAAATATAGCCAATGAACTGGCCTCAACTGTTTCCTGTGACAGAGAATTCCACACATTCACCACTGTCTGTGTGAAGAAGTTTTTCCTCATCTCGGTCCTAAAAGGCTTCCCCTTTATCCTTAAACTGTGATCCCTTGTTCTGGACTTCCCCAACATCAGAAACAATCTTCCTGCATCTAGCCTGTCCAATCTCTTCAGAATTTTATACATTTCAATAAGATCCCCCCTCAATCTTCTAAATTCCAGTGAGTATAAGCCTAGTCAATCCAGTCTTTCTTCATATGGAAGTCCTGCCATCCCAGGAATCAATCTGGTGAACCTTCTCTGCACACCCTCTGTGGCAAGAATGTCTTTCCTCAGATTAGGGGACCAAAACTGCACACAATATTCTAGGTGCGGTCTCACCAAGGCCTTGTACAACTGCAGTAGAACCTCCCTGCTCCTGTACTCAAATCCTTTTGCTATGAATGCCAACATACCATTTGTCTTTTTCACCACCTGCTGTACCTGCATACCCACCTTCAATGACTGGTGTACAATGACACCCAGGTCTCGTTGCATCTCCCCTTTTCCTAATCGACCACCATTCAGATAATAATCTGTTTTCCTGTTTTTGCAACCAAAGTGGATAACCTCACATTTATCCACATTAAATTGCATCTGCCATGAATTTGCCCACTCACCTAACCTATCCAAGTCACCCTGCATCCTCTTAGCATCCTCCTCACAACTAACACCGCCGCCCAGCTTCGTGTCATCTGCAAACTTGGAGATGCTGCATTTAATTCCCTCATCTAAGTCATTAATATATATTGTAAACAACTGAGGTCCCAGCACTGAGCCTTGCGGTACCCCACTAGTCACTGCCTGCCATTCTGAAAAGGTCCTGTTTACTCCCACTCTTTGCTACCTGTCTGCCAATCAATTCTCTATCCACATCAATACCATACCCCCAATACCATGTGCTTTAAGTTTGCACACTAATCTCCTCTGTGGGACTTTGTCAAAAGCCTTTGGAAAATCTAAATATACCACATCCACTGGCTCTCCCCTATCCACTCTACCAGTTACATCTTCAAAAAATTCTATAAAATTTGTCAGACATGATTTTCCTTTCACAAATCCATGCTGACTTTGTCCGATTATTTCACCTCTTTCCAAATGTGCAGTTATCGCATCTTTGATAACCGACTCTAGCATTTTCCCCACCACCGATGTCAGGCTAAACGGTCTATAATTCCCCGGTTTCTCTCTCCCTCCTTTTTTAAAAAGTGGAGTTACATTAGCCACCCTCCAATCCTCAGGAACTAATCCAGAATCTAAGGAGTTTTGAAAAATTATCACTAATGCATCCACTATTTCTTGGGCTACTTCCTTAAGCACTCTGGGATGCAGACCATCTGGCCCTGGGGATTTATCTCTGGATGCTTTCAAGAAGGAGCTAGATAGATATCTGATGGATAGGGGAATCAAGGGATATGGGGACAAGGCAGGGACTGGGTATTGATAGTGAATGATCAGCCATGATCTCAGAATGGCGGTGCAGACTCGAGGGGCCGAATGGTCTACTTCTGCACCTATTGTCTATTGTTTAATCCCTTCAATTTACCTAACACCACTTCCCTACTAACATGTATTTCCCTCAGTTCCTCCATCTCACTAGACCCTCGGTCCCTTACTATTTCCGGAAGATTATTTATGTCCTCCTTAGTGAAGACAGAACCAAAGTAGTTATTCAATTGGTCTGCCATGTCTTTGTTCCCTATGATCAATTCACCTATTTCTGACTGTAAAGGACCTACATTTGTCTTGACCAATTTTTTTCTTTTCACGTATCTATAAAAGCTTTTACAGTCAGTTTTTATGTTCCCTGCCAGCTTTCTCTCATAATCTTTTTTCCCTTTCCTAACTAAGCCCTTTGTCCTCCTCTGCTGGACTCTGAATTTTTCCCAGTCCTCAGATGTGCTGCTTTTTCTGGCTAATTTTTATGTTTCTTCTTTGGACTTGATACTATCCCTAATTTCCCTTGTCAGCTTCCCTGGTTTATTCTTTTGTCAAACTGGGATGAACAATTGTTGTAGTTCATCCATGTGATCTTTAAATGCCTGCCATTGCATATCCACCGTCAACCCTTTAAGTATCATTTGCCAGTCTATCTTAGCTAATTCACGTCTCATACCTTCAAAGTTACCCTTCTTTAAGTTCAGAACCTTTGTTTCTGAATTAACTATGTCAGTCTCCATCTTAATGAAGAATTCCACCATATTATGGTCACTCTTACCCAAGGGGCCTCGCATGACAAGATTGCTAACTAACCCTTCCTCATTGCTCAATACCCAATCTAGAATGGCCTGCTCTCTAGTTGGTTCCTCGACATGTTGGTTCAGAAAACCATCCCGCATACATTCCAAGAAATCCTCTTCCTCAGCACCTTTACCAATTTGGTTCACCCAATCTATATGTAGATTGAAGTCACCCATTATAACTACTGTTCCTTTATTGCACGCATTTCTAATTTCCTGTTTAATGCCATCTCCAACCTCACTACTATTGTTAGGTGGCCTGTACACAACTCCCACCAGTGTTTTCCATCCCTTAGTGTTATGCAGCTCTACCCATATCGATTCCACATCCTCCAGGCTAATGTCCTTCCTTTCTATTGCGTTAATCTCCTCTCTAGCAATGCTACCCCACTTCCTTTTCTTTCCTGTCTATCCATCTTGAATATTGAATATCCCTGGATGTTGAGCTCCCATCCTTGGTCACCCTGGAGCCATGTCTCTGTGATCCCAACTATATCATATTCATTAATAACTACCTGCACATTCAATTCATCCACCTTGTTACGAATGCTCCTCGCATTGACACACAAAGCCTTCAGGCTTGTTTTTACAACACTTATACAATTATGTTGAAAAGTGGCTCTTTTTGCTTCTTGCCCTGGATTTGCCTGCCTGCCACTTTTACTTTCACCTTAATACTTTTTACTTCTACCCTGATTTTACACCCCTCTGTCTCTCTGCACTTGTACCCATCCCCCTGCCACATTAGTTTAAAGCCTCCTGAACAGCAATAGCAAACTCTCCCCCTAAGACATTTGTTCCAGTCCAGCCCAGGTGCAGACCGTCCTGTTCATACCGGTCCCACCTCCCCCAGAACTGGTTCCAATGCCCCAGAAATTTGAATCCTTCCCTCTTGCACCATTTTTCAAGCCATGTATTCATCTGAAATATCCTCCTATTTCTACTCTGACTAGCATGTGGCACTGGTAGTAATCCAGAGATTATTACCTTTGTGGTCTTACTTTTTAGTTTATCTCCTAATTCCTTAAATTCACCTTGTAGGATCTCATCCCGTTTTTTACCCACGACCACTGGCTGTTCACCCTCCCATTCCAGAATGTCCTGCAGCCACTCAGAGACATCCTTGACCCTTGCACCAGGGAGGTAACATACCATCTTGGAGTCTCGTTTGCGGCTGCAGAAACACCTATCTATTCCCCTTACAATTGAATCCCCTATCACTATAGCACTCCCACTCCTTTTCCTTCCCTCCTGTGCTGCAGAGCCACCCATGGTGCAATGAACTTGGCTGCTGCTGCCTTCCCCTGATGAGACATCTCCCCCAACAATATCCAAAACAGTATATCTATTTAGGAGGGTGATGACCTCAGGGGTTTCCTGCACTACCTGCCTACTGCTACTGAATTGAGCCTGTGTCGCTGATATTGTAAAACGTGCCTATCACTGAGCTACCATTCCACCAGGACATTGTTTATTGACTGCAGCTTGGCATTTAATATGATCGTCCCGTCAGGTTGGGGGGTAAACTGTCCTTGTTTGGACTCAGCACCCGTCTCTGTAACTAGATCTTGGACTTCCTGACAGGAAGATCTCAGTCAGTCCAAATTGGCAGCAACATCTCAAGCTCCATCAAGCTGAACACGGGTGCCCCCAAGGGTTGTGTGCACAGCCCAGTGCCGTTCATGCTGCTGACTCATGATTGCACTACCAGATCCAGTTCAATCCAATTCATCAAGTCCCCAGATGATACTACAGCGATCGGCGTCATCAGCAACAGAGAGCAGGTGGAAAGACTTGTCAAATGTTGTGAGAACAACGACGAATCTCAACATACACAAAGCAAAAGAGATGAATGTGGACTTCAGAAGGTGAAGGCCGCCCACTCTCCATTGCACATTAATGACACTTTCATGGAAACAGTGAAGAACACAAAGCTCCTTGGTGTGCCCGTAATGGATTATCTAACCTGGACCTACAACACCTCTTGTTTCATTTAGTTTTTTACACACACACACACACACACGTACGTATTTAGAGTCAGATGACAATAAACTTAAACTTCCTTTCTGCAGCTGAGATACCATCCCTGATTAGTCATACTGTCCCGCCTCATGTTTTACCTCTTTTACTGTCCCTTTTGAAATATCCAAACCCTGGAATATCCAGACTGCAGTTACATTCGAACTTCAAAGTTAAAAAAAATAATTATCAAAGCATGCACAGCACATATAACCATTTTCTACTTTGTGATTCATTTTCCTGCAGGCACTCCCAGTGGAACAAAGAAATAGAATCAATGAAAAACTACACACAAAGACTGACAAGCAAAATAAGATAAACTGCAAATAAATAAATAATATTGAAAACATGAGTCATAGAGTCCGTGGGTTGTGTTCAGCGATTGTTTTAGTGTTGTGATGAGTGCAGTTATCCTCGCTGGTTCAGGAGCTTGATGGTTGAAGGGTAACAACTGTTGCTGAACCTGGTGGTATTGGGTATTAAGCCTGTGTACCTCATTTCTGATGGTATGGTGCAGGTCCATGAGTATCTGTGCTGCTTTCTTGTGCCAGTGATTTTTACTGATGTGCTCAGTGCTGGGGAGGGCTTTTCCTGTCATGGAGTGGGCTGGATCCACCACTTTTGTATGCTTTTCCATTCTTGGGCATTACAGTTTCCATGATGCAACTGATCAAAATACTCTCCACTGTGCATCTGTAGAAGTTTATCAAAGTTTTAGATACATCAAATCTGCACAAACTTCTACAAACTAGTGGTACTGTGGTGCCTTCTTTGAAATAGCACTTATGTACTAATACCAGGACAGATCTCTGATATGATAATGCCCAGGAATTTAAAGTCACTGATCCTCTCTGTCTCCCATACCCTTATGAACACTGGCTCCTGGATCCACGATTTCTTCCCCCTGTCGTCAATAATCAGCATTTTGGTCTTGCTGACATTGAGTGAGAGGTTGTTGTGACATCATTCAACTAGATTTTCAATCTCCCTCCTACATGCTGATTTGTCACCACATACGATTCAGCCAATGACAGTGGTGTCACCAACAAACTTAAATATGACATGAAGCTGTACTTAGCCATACAGTCATAACTATAAAGCAAGTAGATTATAAAGCAGAACCCCTGTGCTGATAGTGATTGTGGAGGAGATGATATTGTCTATACTGACTGCGGTCTGCTAGTGAGGAAATCAAGGATCCATTTGCACATGGCAGTACCAAGGCCCAGGTTTTGGAGCTTATTGAGTAATTTTGAGTGGATGATTATGTTGAATGCTGAGCTGTTGTCAATGAAGCACATCCTGATATATCGATCTTCACTGTCTAAGTGTTCCAAAGCTGAGGGAAAAGCCAAGGAAGTAACATCTGCCATTGACCTTTTGTGATGGTAGGCAAATTAGAGTGGATCCAAATCAGTCCTCATGCAGGAGTTGATATGCTTCATGATCAACCTCTCATAGCACCTCATCACAGAGGGTGTACACAGTGGTCACTCTATTAGGAACTTCCTGTGCTTAGTAATGTGGCCACTGAGTGTATGTTCATGGTCTTCTGTTGCCGTAGCGCATCTACTTCAAGATTCTAAGTGTTCTGTGTTCAGAGTTGCTCTTCTGCACATCGCTGTTATAATGCATGAATTTTTTAGTTAGATTGCCAGTTTCCTGACAGCTTGAACCAGTCCTGAATTTTTAAGTTACTGTTGCCATCCTGCCAGTTTGGATCAGTCTGACAATCCCCCTCTGACCTCTCTCATTAACATGGCAGTTTCACCCACAGAATTGCTGCTTACTGGCTGTTTTTTCTTGTTTTTCACATCATTCTCTGTAAACTCTACAGAACAGTGTGCTTGGAAATCTAAGAGGCTAGCAGTTTCTAAGATGCTCAAATCATCCCTTTTGGCATTGTCAATCATTCCATGGTCAAAATCACTTAGCTCACAACCTGATGGCATAAAATGTCTGTCCATGGCCTCCTCTACTGTCAAGATGAAGCCACACTCAGGTTGGAGGAACAACACCTCATATTCCGTCTGGGTAGCCTCCAACCTGATGGCATGAACATTGATTTCTCTAACTTCCTTTAATGCCCCCTCCCCTTCTTACAGCATCCCATATTTATTTGTTTGTTTGTTTGTTTGTTTGTTTATTTATTTATCTGTCTATCTATTTATTCCCTTTTTTCTCTTTTCTCTCTCTGTCACTCTCACAATCACTCTTTGCCTGTTCTCCATCTCCCTCTGGTGCTCCCCTCCCCCTTTCTTTCTCCCTCGGTCTCCTGTCCCATGATCCTTTCCCTTCTCCAGCTCTGTATCCCTTTTGCCAATCACCTTTCCACCCCCTCCTGTCTTCTCCTATCATTTCAGATCTCCTCCTCCCCCTCCCGCTTTCAAATCTCTTACTATCTCTTCTTTCAGTTAGTCCTGATGAAGGGTCTCGGCCCAAAGTGTCTACTGTACTTCCTATAGATGCTGCCTGGCCTGCTGCGTTCCACCAGCATTTTGTGTGTGTTGCTTGAATTTCCAGCATCTGCAGATTTCCTTGTGTTAGCTCACATTCTGATGTTTGGTCTGAACAAAAACTAAACTTCTTGACAATGTTTACATGCTTATATGCATTGGTTTGCTGCCACATGATTGGCTGATTATATATCTGCATTAATGAGCAGGTGTATCTAATAAGATGGCCACTCTGTATAAGCACTACAGGATGAGTCATTGAGGTAGGTTACCATGGTCTTCTTGGGCACCCATATGGTTGAAGCTGGCTTGATTTAGGTCGGCACCTCAGACTGTTGTAATATCCACAGTTGTAATTCAGTGTCTGACTCATGCTCTAAATTAATTGCACACATTCCTGATTCTTCTTGCATTAAAATGAGACATTTCAACCCATTCAACTGACTGAAACTATGCACCTTCCACTACATTGCCTATCCTTCCTCCCAATCTCTCGACAGTTATACAGAATCTCCCATCCTCTGACCTGCTACTCTGGTTCCCATCCCTATGCCAAACTAGGCTAAACTCTCCCAACAGCTTTTGTAAAGCTGCTCACAAGGATATTATAGAACATAGAAAATAGAATATGTATTGACCCCCTCAAGTTCAAGTGTAACCCATACATTTTGTACAAGTCATATCTTCTCTAGAAATCTAAAACTGTCCTTTACATCAATTCTTCGGTCATATATTCATCTGCAAAGGCATCATTGATGCATCGCATTCAAAGATTACCACTCTTGGGGTCCTGCTTTTCAGCTTGCTGCCTATCTCCCTACATTCTTCTTCTGGACCTCATCCTTTTTCCTACCTATGTCATTGGTATCTATATATTCCATGACTCCTGGCTGCTCACCCTATCCCTTAAGAATGTAGTGCACCCATTCTGAGACGTCACTGACCCTGGCACCTTGGAAGCAGCATATCACCCAGAAGACTCTGTCCTGTCCACAAAATGTTTCATTATCCTCTATCAACATTGGTCTCCTCACCTCCTCCTTTTCTTTCTGAGGCACGGAGACAGACTCAATGTCAGAGATCTGTTTACTGTGACTTTTCCCTGGTAGGTTGAACCCTCTAGCGTTTTCCAAAGTGATATACTTATTATTGAGGGGAAAGGCCACAGGGAATCTCTGCGCTATCTGCCTATTTCCTTTCCCTCTCCTGACACGCGGGTACCTGCCTCCTGCAGCTTCCGCCTCAGACTACCTCCCTGAAGTTCTTATCTATCATCTCCTCATTCTCCCATATAAGCCAAAGGTCATCCCTCTGCAGCTGTTAACATGCTGATATAAGACTATTGAATGGTTCCCTAGTACAATAAGAGAGATTCTTGACCTCAGAATCTACCTCGTCAAGACCTTGCAGTACTGTCTGCTTGCACTGTATGTTCTCTGTAAATGTGATATTTTATCTGCACTATGTTCATGTTTTACTTTGTACTGCTTCAATGCACAATTGAATTGACCTGTCTGAACAGTATGCATGACATATTCTTCACTGTACTTCAGTACACAATTTACCAGCTTACCTTAGCATCATCCTCACACCCCTAGTCTCGCAGTCTTTTACCTGCCCTTCCGCTGTATGTGGCTCAGGTGGTTGTGCAGCAGAGGAGGATGATGTCTCCATATCTGCTGGTGGTTCTGTAGGAAACTCCTGGGTTGGTGCAGACTTCTAACCCTCATCTGTGAGAGAACCCTGGCAGTCCCACCATGGTGTCTGTATGCCTCCCCACTAGTCTGTGCTGAGCTTTGGTAGTTGGACAGTGCAGTGGAGAGAGGCACTGGGGAAGTCAAGTGCAGCCCTTTCTGTCACAGGATCCATCCCTCCATGTAGTGCCAGCCACCCTAGATATCCGGCAGTGCCATCTCACTTGAGATAAAGGAGCTACTTATGCTTCCTGGAAACCTAAGTAAAATTCTCTCCATGGCCCAGAATAAGTTGCACATTGAGCGAGTAAAGGTGAAAATGTCCAATTTACTGTGAAGAGCCCTTACATGGGAGTGGTGCCATTGACACTCGAGTGAGATCGGAAAAATTATTGAATTTGATGTTCTGGCACAAGTGGAAATCAGTGATCAGTCACTGCTGCAGGGATCAGTGGAGAGAAATACCCTGTAAGAATTAATTATGTGACACACTTGTCCAAATCAATAATCAGACACAGCTGCAAGAATCGATGGTCAAATAAACCTGAAAGAATTCATGATTAAACACTCGTATGACACAGCTCCTGGATCCAGTAATGCAGCATCAAAAGGAACTCAAGGTTGCAACAATCAGTGATCAGCACAGATCTGTGATCCAATACTCCTGAAGTCATCAGGTAGAGTGTTTGGAACCCATCAATCAGTGAGTACCTGTAAATACCAGCCAGAGCACACTTGCAGGAAGCAGGAATCAGACACATTCAATAATAGCATATAACTGTACCAAACACTAGCAGTAGGGCTGAGGCACGGCTACCGGAATGAGTGATTGAGTACGAATCCGTGATCAAACGCAGTTGAAGGAATCAGTGATCAAGAACATCTGTAGGAATCAATGATCAGGTAGATCTGTAGGAAGCTGTGATGAAAAACACAACTTCAGGAATCAGATATCAAGCACATTTGCAGTAAATAATAATAATGCACCTCCCCATTGAAACAATAGATCAGAGACACGGGTGAAAATGAGTGAAAATACTCAGCACTAAACCAGGTAGTTTCAGACAATTCTTGGTTACTTCCTAGCGAACATTATGGGAACCACCCAGCCAGTTGTTGATCACACCTCTCTTGTGTAAGTTCTCGACTGATTTGGATGATGTGTCTTGGATGGTGGTTTGTAGATGATTGTGTTCCTATGTCCTGTTGCTTTTAACTTTATCAGTGATAGAGGCCACAGGTTTTAATATTGTTGCAAAAAGGCCTTGATAATCAACTCTGGTATGTTTTTATCAATGTTACTCTGCAACCTGTTGCACCGTTGGTGCAGGAAATGAATTGAGCCTAGGAAAAGAGGGGAATGAATTCACTTTCAATCAGGCTGCTTTGTCTAAGGTGGTGTTGTGCATTTTGATTACTGTTGGAGACACCATCATCCAGCCAAGTGTAGATTATCCCTTCACATTTGTGCCTTAAGACCTATAGATATTGGAAAAGCTTTAAAATACCAAGAGATCAATGAATGGATACAGGATATAGGGCTAATCCTATATGACTGGAGCCTCGATGATGATAAGTCCATAGAGCTGTAATTCAGTGTTTGGAGAAGGTCATTGTCTGGTACTCATGTGTTACTTGCCCCTTTTAAACTATGCATAAATGTTTTCAAATTAAAATTTATTATCAGAGTACATACACGTCACCACATAAAACCTCGAGATTCTTTTTCTGCAGACATACTTAGCAAATAACTGTAAACAAGATCTGTAAACAAACTATCAAATGCAGATAATAAATGAATAGTTATAATAACGAGCATGATGGCATTTCATGATGATTCCTGAAGCAAGATGGTGGTGCGACACAGTTTGCAGCGGCCTCTCCGGAGTTGATATCTGTTATTTGTTAGGCGGGGTGCCGTGCACAATCCTAATCTGATGAAAAACGGACGTGGGAGCACGGAGGAACATCTGGAAATCTCCAGGAAGTCCTTCTTCATTGCTGCTGCTGCTGTGAGGTCCGGGTCTCTGCTGGGAAGAACAGGCCCCCAGTCCTCGGGGTCACGTTGCTGGTGGCCATTGGCCAGGGCATCGTAGTGCGCTCGGCAGAGGATGGTGCTCAGAGAGGCTGGGTCGGAGGGAATGGTCAGAGGCTTGGAGGTTTGACAGACTCGGAGTCCGCTGCGGTTGGGGCACTTTCATTGTGTGCTGCAACTGCGAGGCTGAGTTCAACGCCGTGGAAGTCAATAGCGGGAGTATTCCCTTCTGCCGCCTGTGTGGGATGATGAGTCTATCAGGACCCTGAGGACTTGTGGAAACTGTGGTGGTTTCTTTCCAACTTATAGTCCTTTAACAACTTTGGACTATTTTTACTGTGCCCTTGGTCTGTTTTTTTAATCAATTATGGTTTTGTTTGCACTGGTGTTACTACTTGGTTTTGTGTAGGTCTTGTAGCTTAGTTTTTGGTTTGTTGGGTGGTAGAGTTGGTCTCCTGACTTGGTGTGTCTGGGTAGTCTTGTTTTGTCTGGTGGGTTTGAAGCTCCTTTCCAAGAAACGTGCAAAGATGGTAGCGCAATATTAATATGCAGCAGCCTCTCCAGACTCCGGATTTGGGGATTGCCAAATGTTATGTGGACTTTCTGGTGTAGTCTGTTTTGTCATGTGCTTTTGTGATATCATTCTGGAGGAATGTTGTTTCATTTTTTAACTGCATTGCAGTTGTGGTTTCTAAATGACAATAAATCAAAATTCAGAATTCAGATAACAAGAGTCCTTAAATGAGTGTAGCTATCCCCTTTTGTTCAAGAGTCTGATGGTTGAGCAGCTGTAACTGTTCTTGAACCTGGCGGTGTGAGTCCTGAGGCACCTGTAACTCCAACCTAATGGCAGCAGCAAGAAAAGAGCATGACCCGGGTGGTGGGGATCTTTGATGATGAATGCTGCTTTTCTGCAGCAACATTTCATGTAGATGTGCTCAATGGCTGGGAATGTTTTACCCATGATGTTCTGGGCTGAATCCATTATCTTTTGTAGGATTTTCTGCTCAAAGGCATTGGTGTGCCTATAACAGACCATAACATTTCAGGTCTTGCTGCATATAGGCATGGACTGCTTCGTTTGCTGAGGAATTTTGAGTGTTGTACAATCATTAATGAATATCCTCAGTTGACAAAGCAACAGACAATCTACTGGAGAAACTCAGCAGTTTGTGCAGTATCTATGGAAGGAAAGGAATTATTCAGGCCAAAATCCTGCAGCAGGACCAATAGGATGGTGCCTCATCCATTGAGTTCCTCCAGTGGATGGTTTGATGATCCAGGTTTTAACATCTCAGTCTCATCTCTTTAATGAAGCAGCTGAAGAAGTTTGAACCCTGAACCCTGGCTTGAGGACCTCTTGCAGTGATGTTGTGGAACAGGAGTGATAAACCTCAATCTGTTACAACCACAAACAAGAGAAAATCTGCAAATTTTGGAAATCTAAGCAAAACACACAAAATGCTGGATGAACTCAGCAGGTCAGACAGCACCTATTGAAAATAGTAAATAGTTGATGTTTCAGGCTGAAACCCTTCATCAGAACTGTTACAATCATCTTCCTTTGTACAACTTATGATACATTTCTGGAGTTGCCCCCATGATGTCCACTTATTTCAATGTAACTAACTTACCTTAACACCACACTCAGTCAACTGCTGTTTTGATATGAAGTACTGATAATCTCACCACAGTTACACCAAAATTAAATTGAGTTTTAGTGGCTACAAGTTTCACTCAACAGTTTTGCCAACAACATCTTCCAACACTTACCATAAGACCATACGATATAAAAGCAGAAGTAGGCCATTTGGCCCATCGAGTCTGCTCCACCATTCAGTCATGGGTTGATCCAATTCTTCCAGTCATCCCCACTCCCCTGCCTTCTCCCCATACCCTTCAATGTCCTGGCTAATCAAGAACCTATCTATCTCTGCCTTAAATGCACCCAATGACTTGGCTTCCACAGCTGCTGGTGGTAACAAATTCCACAGATTTACCACCCTCTGACTAAAGTAATTTCTCCACATCTCTGTTCTAAATGGATGTCCTGAAGCCTTGCCCTCTTGTCCTAGGATCCCCTACCATAGAAAATAACTTTGACATATCTAATCTGTTCAGACCTTTTAACATTTGCAATCTTTCTTGGAGATCCCCCCCCCCCACCCCATTCTCCTGAACTCCAGGGAATATAGCTCAAGAGCTGCCAAATTTTCTTCACACAGTAACCCTTTCATTCCTGGAATCATTCTCATGAATCTTCTCTGGACCCTCTCCAATGTCAGTATATCCTTTCTCAAATATGGAGCCCAAAACTGCACACATTACTCCAAATGTGGTCACACAAGTGTCTTATAGAGCCTCAACATCACATCCCTGCTCTTATATTCTATACCTCTAGAAATTAATGCCAACATTGCATTCATCTTCTTCACCACCAACTCAACCTGGAGTTTAAATTTTAGTGTATCCTGCACAAGGACTCCCAAATCCCTTTGCATCTCTGCATTTTGAATTCACTCCCCATCTAGTGTGCCCATTTATTTCTTCCACCAAAGTACATGACCATACGCTTTGCAACATTGTATTTCATTTGCCACTTCTTTGCCCACTCCCCTAAACTATCCAAGTCTCTCTGCAGGCTCTGTTTCCTCAACACTACCCACTCCTCCACCTATCTTTGTATCATCAGCTAATTTAGCCACAAATCCATTAATCCCAAAATCCAAGTCATGGCATACATTGTAAAAAAGCAGTGGTCCCAACACTAACCTCTAGGGAACTCCACTGGTAAATGGCAGCCAGTCAGAATAGGATCCCTTTATTCCTAATCTCTGTTTTCTGCTGATCAGCCAATGCTCCACCTATGCTAGTAACTCCCCTGTAATTCATGGGCTCTTATCTTACTAAGCAGCCTCATGTGCAGCACCTTGTCAAGGTACTTCTGAAAATCCAAGTACACCAAATTGTTACACAAGCGTGGCAGTGGACAAACCCAAGTGTAGATCACAGGCATGGAGGCAGAGTCAGGAAACATTATTAACATAGCAAGTGTGGAGTCAGTATCCAGGAGCAATGCTAGACCTAGAACTGGTAGTCCTAAGAACAATGTTACTCACACCAGAGTCAGCCAACAAACTGGCAACTTCTTGTTGTGGTCACCGGTTTTTTACACTGCATTTGCTGATGGAAAGCAGGTGTTTGTAGTTAGTGGAACCTCGGAATGATTGGAAACTAAACAAGGAGATTGAGGTCCAATTCCTGAGGTAAATAGCAAGGTGGGGGATTGTCAGGAGGGACCATGACACAAATCTACTGCATCTCCTTTGTCTACCCTGCTTGTAATTGCAGTAGGTTAGTCAGGCAGGATTTTCCTTTCAGGAAACCAGTGTGGTTTTGGCCTATCTTGTCATGTGCCTCCAGGTAGTCAGTAATCTCATTCCCAACAATCAACTCCAATAACTTCCCAACCACTGATGTCAAGCTAACAGGTCTATGAGTTGGAGGCCACACAAACGGAATATAAGATGTTGCTTACACTGACTAATTATTGCTCCCGTCTGTCTTATTGCTAACTATCAGTTAGGAGTAGACTGAATAGTCAGGATGTGTGTACATAATAAAGAACTTCAGTTCCCAGTGTGCAATGCAGCGTGGAAGTAACTTCGCTGAGCTGGTCGCATGCACTCGTGTTGAGCTGAAGCTGTTACTGGAGTGTCGGGCTGAAGCGGTTCTGTTAATAAGTATGTGTTAGCTTTACTGTGCTAAGTTTGCCTTTTATCAAGAACAAACATGACATGGTTTTAGAAGTTGGCGTGAGGTCTAAACATGGCGTGTAAATGAATACTGTGTGCTACTGAGAAAGAGACGTTGGTTCCGACCGAGAGAAGCTGCTGGCCAGAGAGCACATTGTGTCCTGAAGCTGGTGTTGTCCACTGAATTCACCAAGAGACATTCACGTGAGAGCCAAAATTTTTGTCATGGATAACCTAAGTCCTCCCGCACATATGTAGTTTACCGGCAATCCAACTGATCACTGGAATTGCTTCAAACAATGAATATTTAGCAGCAAGTAGAGCTGGAGGGGTGTGTGAAAAATTGAAGGCATCTTTCTTTCTACAGGTAATTGTCAAAGATGCTTTGGACGTCTACAACAGCTTTCAAATTGATGACACTGCTCATACATTGGACACACTAGTGACAAAATTTGAGGAGTATTTTGTCCAAGTAAAAACATGACATTTGGAAGTTATAAGTTCTTTTCCAGTGAGAAGAAACAAGGTGTTAGCTTTGACCAATACTTAGCTGACCTTCACACACTGAATAAGACCAGTGAGTTTGGAGATTTGAAAGACTTACTAATTAGAGACAAGATAATGTTCTCAGAGAAAGATTGCTCCATGATAAAGATTAAATGCTGGAAAAGGCTATGGATAGGTGTAGGGCAGCAGAGACTACACCACCTCAAGCTAAGAAACAGCACAGGCTAGAAACAACAGTGCATTCTCTGAAAACAAAAGGGCAGAGCATGTCACTTTGAAAAGCAACAGCAAAGCAAAGACAAACAAGAGAAAATCTGCAGATGCTGGAACACACCATCACTAAGAACAAACACTCTGTGCACTAGAAAAAAACAGGATCTCCCAGTGGCCACACATTTTAATTCCAATTCCCATTCCTATTCCAACATGTCATAAGACAGTGCACTGCACTATGGAAGAGTATGCAAAGCACTCTAGTCTAGTGAGTCTAGTGTAGTCTTGTGTAGTTTTTGTGTTGTTTTACGTAGTTCAGTGTAGTTTTTGTATTGTTTAATGTAGCACCATTGGCCTCAATCATGTCCAAACCACTGAATGACTGTCCCATGAGGACACAGCTCATGTCGATAAGGCTGCAGAAATATGATGTGAAGATGATCTACACACTGGGAAAATATATGTTTGCTGCTGATGTGCTGTCTCAAGCAGTCAACAAGAAAGAAAAGAGTGACCATGAGATTAATACTTATATACAAGTCTATGCTGACATGATTGTCATCCCCAGTCCAGTACCTCCCAAAAGAACTGAGAAGATCAGGACAGCAGCAGGGACAGATGAAACACTGAAAGTACTCAATACAGAAAGGGTGGTCAGCAGCTATGGAATGACTGTCCAATGAGTATTTGAGATTACTGGACATGCAGAGCTGAACTGTCAGAGGTGGAAGACATGGTCTTCAATGGGAACAAGTTTGTGATTGCTGTGTCACTACACTAGGAAATGCTCCAGAAGATACATGAAGGGCATCTTGGTGAGGAAAAATGTAAATGAAGAGCTTGTGAATTGATGCACTGGCAAAGAATGAACCAAGACATCACATTGCTTTATGTGAAATATGCCTCACCAAAGCAGCAAGCAGACCACTTACCCAACACCCTCTAACAGACAGGCTTCAAAGTTGGAGTAGATTTGTTTTAAGCTGTGACTTCAAGTCTTTTAATAATGATGGGGTCATCAAGCCACATTACCCAAAATCTAATAGCCTAGCAGCAAATTTGGTCAAGGTAGTGAAGGGGCTCATGAAGAAGGTGCAAGATGGACAAGAGGACTTCCACAAAAGTCTGATGATTTACAGAAGTGCACCACTGCAGAGTGGCCCTTCACCAGCCCAAATGCTGATGTGTTGACGCAGATGCACTAACCTTCCAGTGCACAAAAGCCTGCTAACATTTAACAGAGTACGTAAAGGTCAAATTGGCTATAAAAACAAATAGGAAATAAAAACAGAAACAGTACCATGAGAAGACTGGAAATAGCTTAAAGCCAATCCTGAAGTCTGGAGATCAAGTGCAAATCCAAGATCACGATCAAGCACATGGTCTATGCAGGAAGAAGTTGTACCACATTCTTACCAGATCCAGATGGACCGAGGAACACCTCTGAGAAGAAACCATGTGGATCTACAACCACACGCTCCAACCCATAGCTGTGACAAGTCACCTGTCAATACACCAAAGCCACCACCAGATGTGAAAAGTAAACTTGCTCTTCAGAAAGACACTAATACAAACACTGCAAGTGGAAGAAATACATCTGTGGAGACAAAAAGCAGACCACGAAGGGTCATCAAACCACCTCAGAGACTAATTGAGAGTTATTAAGTGAATAAGAGAATGTATTTGCTCATAACAATTGAGGTTAATGTAAAATATATTTATTGAAAAGCATTATTGTTTCTTAGAGGTTTATGAGGACATAACATTCTGTTTGTTTCCTTTAAAGGGGGAAGATGTGTTTTGTGTGCACATAATAAAGAACTTCAATTCCCGGTGTGCAATGTAGGAGGTTCACTCGGAAACAGAAGTGACATTGGTGAGCTGGTCGCACACACTCGAGTCAAGATAAAGTCATTACTGGAGTGTCAAGCTGAAGCCATTCTATAAATAAATATGTTAGTTTTACTCACACTGTGTTAGTCTTTTTTGAAGAACAAACATAACAGGCTGTATTTGGTGAGTAAATCATTCTGGTTGATGTTGCATATGGTCATGTGGATGTCAGTGATGTATGTTTAAGAATGGTTGGACATTGATTTTACACCAAATAAATTGGATGCTAGATTGGACAGCTAAAGGAATAACAGTTCTTTGCAACATAATGAAAGAAGGAACACTGTTCAGTTTTGAAATGCTTAAAGAGAAGAGCTTATTAGAAAAACAAGATTTTTATTGGTATTTACAGATGTGACAATATGTTAATAAGACACTTAAAAATGTAACCAAGCCAAATACATGCTTGATAGAGCTCTTTAGAAAAGCATATAATTCAGATAATGGTAGTAGAATCATTTCAAGCTTGTATAAGGGGTTGTCAAATCTTAAAACACATTTGACTTCATACATTAAAACAAAATGGGAGAAGGAAGGAGGGATAATTATATCTGAGGAAGAATGGACAACAATATGGAGATATCAATGGAAGTGTACCAATTCACAGAAATGGAGGGAGTTTGGATGGAAAAACTTGATAAGATATTTTATTACACCCTCTCAGAAATCCCATTATAATGGTAACCTCCCTGTTTGCTGGAGAAATTGTGGAAATCAAAATGCAAATCATTATCATATTTTTTGGGACTGCCCTGTTATCAAAAACTATTGGAGGGGGATACACAATGCCCTACAAGACATCTTTAAATGTGAAATACCCTTGGAGAGTAAGACCATATATTTTGGATATATACCTCAGGAATGGTTGAAAAGAGATAAATATTTAATGAATATACTGTTGATGGCTGGTAAAAAGACTCTTACTAAGAAACGGTTATCACAGGAGAGCCCAACTTTAAATACATGGATGGAAATTACAATGGGCATTTACAAAAGGGAGAAGATAATAGCAGCTGTTAATCATAAGCTGGAACAATTTGATTCATACTGTTAAAAATGGTTTAACTACATAATGCCTCATAGGCCTGATTTTATTCTCACAAATCAATGAATCTGTTGTAAAAAAAACACTCCCTACTTGTACATAGTTCTTTACTTTTGCTTGTTTTTTCTTTCCACTCTTTTCTATAACTGTATACCCCAGATAAATACTTTGTGGAGATTTTGTGATATATATGATTATATAATATATATGTACAAAGTCTGAAATACATCTTATGGAAATGCTTGTTTGATGAACTTCAATAAAAAAATTACAAAAAAAGAATGGTTGGACAGACTAGGCTTTTATAGACTGGAATTTAGAAGAGTGTGTGAGAACTTGATTGAAAATGTTAGACACCGCGGGTTGGTGACAGAATAGATATGGATGTGAATCTACAGCTATTTGCCACGTTTTAAGAATAAGGTGTCATCTATTTCAGTCAAAGATTAGTCATTTTCTTTTGTTCTAAGAGGATTGTGAGTGTTTGGAACTTCTTTTCTAAAAAAAAACAGTGGAAGCAGATTAAATAATTTTATGGCAGATATAGATAGATTTTTGATACACAGTAGGGTGAAAGTTACCCTATGGAGAGGAAGGTGGAAATATAGAATTACTGTTACATTAGCTCAATCATTATCTTATTGAATAACAGAGCAGGCTTGAGGTACTGAGGGGCAGATTCCTCCTCCAATGCAGTTTCTACATTTGTATGCATGCTTGGTGTAGGAACTGTTACATTTTGTACCTTGGCACTCCCCAGTTGATCAAAGTTGGTCTCCTAGCCTGATGGTACTGATAAGTGTGCACATGGAGAAATGTTGTCTTGTTTCTATGTACATTATATGTTTATAGACATCACATACATATACACAGTTAAATGACAATAAACTTGACTTGAGTTGAGTTACCCATTATCAATGAATAAAATTCATCTTCTTGCCAATAGATTGCATGGCATTTCTGAGCTGTTAGATTTTACCTGACTTTCTCAGTTAATGAAATATTAGTGCCACAAACACAGGCAGGGTGCCCTCAAAGTTGGATTTTGTTTTGACTGGAGTTATGCAGTATAGTAATCGTAGAGCCTTAACCATTCATTATGTTCTCACCACTGTCTGGGTAAGGGTGCATCCTCCACGTTCCCTATAGTAAGCTCCCATAATTCATCATCATCTTTAGGACTTTGGTGCTGCTGACTGGCAGATTTTCAGACTTATTTGGTGTTATCTGATAATTAACCAGCATACTTTAATTTCTCTTTATCGCATGTTATACTGTTGTGTAATGTTTTTCAATGAATCTGGGCGCTTAAAGGGAATGAGACCTGTGGAAGACCTTCCCCAAGGACGCTCACTCAATTCAGGGTACATCAAATCTTTATACGGCAGGTGTTTGAATACAATTTCCATAGTTGCAAAGGCATAATTTGGTTTACTATTTTGGATGCAGGCAAAGGATTCTATTGAATTACATACTTTTAATTTCCATGCTGTTATGCTTTCTATGACAACAACTAGATCAGAAGCTTCAGACACTCAAAATTAGTGCGGTGAAGGCTGAATGATAGACAGAGCAAATATGCATATGACCGTGGCCTGATGTGCCAAGTGACAGTATTAGCAGTCTGGTCTGGTCCTTTCTTGGTATTTGTCACCATAATTGAACAAGTTATTGCAGTTGTCAGGAAGCATACAATAGCTTTGACCATCAAACATTCTTTATCTTCATCAACGAGCAACTGGCCATTTACAGATTGCAAGTAGTGTATTTCAATCCATAGTGATATTGAGACTTTGAAAGGGAACTGCCATGGGACGATGAGTGAAGTTAATGGCAACCTGAACCAGAATCTTGTAACCCCAAGCGAGACAAGGTCCGTCTTCCAGGGATGCAGAGCTTGGCGGACCTTTCTAGTGCTGCTGTTAGCAGTAAACTGAGATATAAGGCAAAGAGCACCAATGGCCACCAGAAATGACCCACTTGCTAGGAAGCTGAGACCTGCTGTCACCTAGACCTGTGCAGTGTGAGCTGTCCTGACCCAAGGCCATGACTGGAGGCTGTCTAGTGGAATGTCACAGATCTCGGCAACCAGAGCCTTCAGTCTCAGTATTCATTGATGGGGATAATGTCACCACTCATTCCCGATGACTCTCCAAAGATAGATACTGTAATAATTTCCCCACTGATAGACCAAGCAAACACAATGTACTTGGGAAACCATTCTTTTTTGGCATCTGCAGTTAGCTCTAAAGCTGCCATGTAAGGTGTTCACATGTTAGCAAAGTGGCTCCTTAAATCAAAAGTATATGTTTTACAGTAAGACATTCCCATCAGAAGGCATGATTGGCAGCAGTAGGTCTTCTGGGAAAATGTCAGGGGGGTTAATGTAGAATGGTCTTTGAAGGCTACTCTGCTGGAATTGGCATTAAACAGTCTTTGAATATACAGTATAGGCCAACAGATGTTTGCTGTAGCAAGGGGATAGTTATAAATGGTAGGTAATGATTACAGTCAGATCAACCAGGCTTAAAGGGTCATAACACTTGCTTGTAATTTGTACATTAGTACCTCAACATATTGAGTCCTGTCCATTTGGACAATGTAAGCATTTTGCATGCATGCATACTCTCCCTGTTATGCACCTGTGCACAGGAGGAGGAAGGGGAATGCAAAGGTGGCAGATCTCAGATACTGAATGGAGCTTTTGAAAGTAAAGTTGCTTAAACAAAAGAAAAAACGTGTCCTTGTTGTTTGGGCATTAATAGTGGTAGCAGAGGATGGTTTCCAATTACAGGATCCTGCTGGCATTTGATGAGATCAAGTCTTTTGAAAGCTAGAAAAATGAAATTTTAATATGGACTCATGTTACAGAACTGGAGAGGATGAAGCAAGCCTTAGATGTTGTGTTGTCGACTTTAATAAGAGCGAGAGAGACTGTCCTGGGAATTTTGGTGGAAGACTTGACAAAGATGATGGTATGAGTGTACTAATAAAAACACTTGACTGTCTTTTTTGAAGGAAGAAAGATTGGATGAGGCATATTCAGACTTTTTTCAACATTTATAGAGATAATTCTAAAAATATGGCTGATTACATTATTGATTTTGAACAAAAGTACAGTCACAAGCATAAATACAAAATGGAACTTCCTGACACAGTATTAATTTTTAAATTGTTGGATACTGCATGTCTAGACGTAAAGGACAGTCATCTGGTGTTAACTGCACGCACAGAACTTACACTTGCCTCTATGAAATCAGCACTGAAGAGGATTTTTGGAGAAAAGGCAGCTAAGACAACAGTCAGAATTAGTTTGAATCAGGAAGCAGCATACTGCACTGAGCAGAAACGAGAGTATAGTAAGTGTAGATCCCAGAGGGACCAGACAAGAGTACTATTACCTGGCACAAATCCAATAAACAAGTACAGTAGGAGATGGAAATGTGTGGTATGTGCACTTACCACTGGGCAAGAAACTGTCCACACAGAACCAAACAAGTTAGGCCAACTGAAGAAAATAACAAATAACATATCGCATTGTTTGCAAAGGAATCACTTAATAATGCAGAGACATCAGAGGCAGAGAATTTGATGATAGAATCTCTAGGTTCTGCTGCTGTTGATACACCATGCACATGCACAGTGTGTGGAGAAAAATGGCTTGAAAGCTATATGAGTGAACTAAACCAGAATGAGGTGCAGAAACTGGTGAACACAGATTCACCTAGTAACAAAGCATTCAAATTTGGAGATGAAAAGATTTTGCATTCCACCAAGGATGAAAATTCCCACAAAATTAGGCAGACAAAATGTTATACTGAAACAGAGGTGTTACCAAATGAACATTCCATTACTCTTGAGTAAAGTTTCCCTGAAGAAAGCAGGAGCAGTACTGGATATGGAGAATGACCAGGCAATGATTTTCCACAAGGAGTGTCTATTGAGCTCACCAGCTATGAACATTACTGTGGGAACATTCCAGGTAAAGACATTACTGAGAACCAATGTGAGAATTAAGTACTAACTGTCACACAAAACATGAACATAGATGTGAAATGCAAAGTGTTGCTCAAACTTCACAAGCAGTTTGGCCACACTTCAATTGATACACTTCAAAAACCTCTCAGGAGCTCAGGAAACAAAGATGTAAATTATTTTTCCATTCCAAAGCAGATAATTGACAGCTGTGAGACATGCCAAAGGTTTAGGAAGCCCAAGCCCAAACCTGAGGTTGGTCTGCCACTAGCATCTGAACACAATAGACAGGAGCCGTAGACCTACATGAACTGGAGCAAGGAGTGTGGTATCTCTACACCATTGATGAGTTCACATGTTTCAGTGCTGGTACCCGTTGTAAGTACAAAGAGACCCTCAGAGATAGTAAAAAAACTTCATCCATTCCTGGATAAGTGTGAATGGCCCACTTCAGAAAGTCTGCAGTGATAACGGTTCTGAATTTAATAATGATGTGGCAGAGATATGGCGGAGAACTTTAACATTGAAACAAAGATGACAGTGACATACAGTCCTTGGAGTAATGGACTTCTGGAGCGACACAATCAAACACTTACTGAAATAATGCTTAAGATAAAGAAAAGTAATGGCTGTGATTGGAACACAGTCCTGGACTGGGCCCTTGTGATGAAGAATAACATGCACAATGTACATAGCCCATATCAAATTGATGTTCAGAGAGAATCCAAACCTTCCCTCTGTACTGGTTGACAGACCTGCTGCTCTGGAGGGCTCTACAAGGAGTGACTGGGTTGGGAAACATATTTCAGCACTGCATATGTCAAAGAACAGATGCATTGTAGGTATGCCTCTTTGTCAAACCTGCAGAGTTGTTGCACTTCACCGTTCAACTCCTTGTATTCCTTACTTGTTGCTCCTTTCTGACCTTTCACCAATCTCTTCTTTTCTACTGCACACAGCGTTTCATTTGTCATCCATTCTGTGCCTTTGTTCTTGTGTTGCTTTGGAATGTGTTTCTCTACTGCTGTTGTCAATGCATCTCTTGAACTCATAGACTACTCAAAGGTGTTTGACTGTACACCAAACTGGATGACAATGATTTAGCTGGGTGTGGCACCACACCTAGTAGCTCTTCTGGAAACACTGTATGCTGTGTAATCCTCCAGCCTTCAGTCCACATCTGGCAAGACTGAATCATTCTACAATGGGAAAGGAGTCCGTCAAGGCTGCATCCTTTCTCCACACCTTTTTAACATCTACACTGAGATGATCATGTGACTGGCAATTCCAGACAACACTGGCATTAAAACAGGAGAAAGAACCACCAGTAACTTAAGATATGCAGATGACACAGCCCTGCTAGCCACAACAGATGAAGACCTACAAGCACTACTCAATAATGTTGCAAAAGTCTCTGCTGAATTTGGATTGCTGATAAATGGCAAAAAGACCAAAGTTATGGTGATAAGCAAAACTGCAATTCAAGCTGACATCTACATTGGAAATGACAAGATCAAACAAGTGTCTTCCTTTGTATACCTTGGCGCAGAACTAAATGACACAAAGTGCATTACAAAAGAGCAGACTATACAGAATGGAAAGGTCCTGGAGTTGATATTGGTCAGGATGGAGTTGTGATATTCATGAGACATGGAGGAACATATGTGAGAGTGCATCATTCCAGACTAGGTAAAGCACAAACTGAAGACTGTCAGATCTCCATGGAGAATGACACAAAAAAATGAAAAGCACTTACCTGGCACTCGGTCACATAGCACAGACAGGGATGAGGAGAGTGCAGCTGAGGACCCAACAGAGTTGCTCAACAGTAGCGTAGACAGCGTGGACGAGAGTGCAGCTGAGTACTCAACAGACTCAACCGAACAGAAATTATCGAAGGCAACATGGAAGCTTCATTTTAAAATAGGACAAACTGTTAGATTTGTAGGCAATGACACTGTTATCTCATACAAAGCTGAAGTCTTAGGACAAGCAGACAAAGCCACTGGGAGAAACAAAAGTTGGTACAACTTGAACTACCTAGAACTAGTCACGGTCACATGTAAGCAGACTTCCTATTGAACCAAGTGTAGATCAGGCCGGACCATCTGAGAAATGTCAAGATCATGTAACTAACGAGATATGATTTGAATCTGCAAAACAGGTTGAAATCATTCAATACCGAAAGTATGTCTGGTGGCTAGAGGTTTTGAGGAACTGAACATAGAAGAACTTTGAACAAACTCACAAGCATGTGCATTGGAGTCTCTCTGACTACTTCTCTCAGTGATGTCAAAAGCATTAGCAACCCCATTGCATGGATGTAAAATCCGCATTCTTACAGGGAATGGAGTTGTCACATGACATTTACATTAAACCCCTGCCTGAAGCCAGAATTGAAGAAACACTGTGGAAACTCAATAAGGGTGTGGATGGTTTAGCAGATGCATCACTCTACTGGTGTAAAAAGCTCAAGGAAATAATGTTGAAAGTAGTTGGAACATGTCACAAGTGGATCCAGCTGTTTTTTACTGGCAAGATTCAAATACGTGATTAGAATACTTGCCTGCCATGTAGATGACTTCATGTGGGGATGCTCACAAAACTTTGCCACAATGGTTATCCCTCAGCTGAAGTCAGCCTTTCAGACAGATGGGAGGAACATGACAGATACTGCTATGTAGGGATAGACATCCTTACTGTTGACAGAATAGTGCAACAGCACATCAGGAATTTTAATTCAATCTGCATGGAATCCTCACGTGCCACACAATGGGATGCATCCCTCAGTGAGGCTGAAGCACAACAACTTAGGTCAAAGATTGGTCAGATGCTATGGGAGGAAAGACAGAGCAAATGGGACCTTATGTTTGATTACTGTAACTTGGCATCCAGCACAAAAAATGCCACAGTACAAACAAGATAGCACACAGATTTCAATCTGAAAAAGTATTCTTGGTTTCAACAACTTGGAAAAGACAGCTCACTGAGGCTTCGTGTCTTCAGTGATGCCTCACTTGGAAATCTTCCTGATGAAGGTACACAAGGGAGACATTGAAAAGGGAAGGTTTTCACCTCTCTGTTGGCAATCAAAAAGGATCCAAAGAGATGTACGGAGTACGTAGGCAGGAGAAACCCTTGCAACATCTGAAGATACTGACAAAGTTGCTTTTCTGGCCACACTCTATTCTGAGCTTCTCCATAATGACCCAAAGATGGGCAGACCACAGATAACTTGTGTCACAGACAACTACTCTTTGGTTGATGCCATCAAATCCATCAAGTCAGTTACAAAGAAGAGACTTCATCTAGAGATAAGCAGCATTACGGAACTTGTCCAAGCACAGAAGATTTATCATGTGCTGCGGTCAACTACAAAGGAACAGCCAGCTGACTGTCATGAAGAAGGGAGTGCCAGCTCTTGTTCTGTTAAAGGCATTCAGTCAAGGCAATTGGTACCTTAAGAATTGTATTCACTTCAAGGGTTAGAACTAATTCCCATACTCTAATGGACTTTGAATTGTTTGGATATTTTAATAGCCTTTAAATTTTTTTTCAAATTTAATATTTTAGTATATACGTAAAAAGGATGGGAGATTGTTGAGTTCTGCTCACTTGGACTATGTAAGTATTTAGTATGCATGCTCACTCTCCCTGTTATGCCTGTGTGCACGGGAAGTGAAGGGGAAATGTGGGATGTAAAGGTGGCAGTTCTCAGGTATTGAACAGAGACGTTGAAAGTAAAGTTGATTAAACAAAAGAAAAATGTGTCCTTGCTGTCTGGGCATTAACAAACATTGAAAATAATCACCCATATAATCAGAATTAGAATCAGGTTTTAATTTCACTGGCATATGTCATGAAGTTTGTTAACTTTACAGCAGCAGTGCATTGCAGCACATAATAGAGAAAGAAAACAGAATTACAGTAAGTATATATAGTAAAATAGTTAAATAAATAGTGCAAAAAAAAAGTAATGAGGTTGTGTTCATGGGTTCAATGTTCATTTAGAAATTGGATGGCAAAGGAAAAGAAGCTGTTCCTGAATCACTGAGTGTGTGCCTTCAGGCTTCTGTACCTCCTTCCTGACAGTAACAATGAGAAGAGGGAAAGTCCTGGGTGATGGGGGTTCTTAATGATAGACACCATCCTGTCAATGACTTCTGGGAATTATGCTGAGGTTTCCAACTTTGTGAACGGTATTTGAATAAAAATACTAGCTTTATTTATTTTGTAAGTTTATTTCCAAAGATAAACCCAGTTAATGTAAATAGGATTGCAATGTACTAACTATACAAATCAATTTGTTAACATAAGTGGAAAATTCAATTTCTATTTCAGTCTTCAACTAACACTAAGGTGCCATATTTATTGGTCAATGGAAATTAGCAAACCTTTTTCATTGAATACTTCATTGAGTTAAAAGAAATTTACACATCCTGATGCTGCAGAAATTACTTTATGTATGTACATCCTTGTTTCTCAAGGAGCAATTTACAGAAGAGAAACTTTCATTCTCACACTGCAGCCAATAGGCACGGTTCTTAGTGATTCGATAGTTCAATGTCTTCGCTTGCCAAGTGCCAATAAGCCAGACCATAAAACATCAGCTACACATTGCACAGACAAGAAACACAAGAGATTCATCAGATGCCGGAACTCTTAAGCAACATAGACAAGATGCTGGGAGAGCTTGACATGTTAGACAGCGTTCATGGAAAGAAATGATTAGTCATCATTTCTGGATTGGAAAGGAAGAGGGCACAAAGGGAATGGGAAGGACCACAGCCGGCAGGTAATAAGTGAGTAAGGATGAAAGGGGAAAGGTAGGTGTGTGAGGGAGGAGATATTTAAGATTGCTGATAACTCTACTGTTGTTGGCTGAATCAAAGATGGTGATGAATCAGTGTATAGGAGGGAAATTGTAAAACTGGATGAATGGTGCCACAACAACCTCTCATTCAATGTTGCAAGACCAAGGAGCTGATTATTTATTTCAGGAGAAGGAAACCAGAGGTCCATGAGCCAGTCCTCATCAAGAATTCAGAGGTGGAAAAGGTCAGTAACTTTAAATTCCTTGGTGTTATCATTTCAGAGGATCTGTTCTGGGCCCAGCATTAAGGTGACATTAGGAAGAAAACACTTCCTTAGAAGATTTGGCATGACATCTAAAACTTTGATAAACTTCTACAGATGTGTGGTGGAGAGCACATTGTCTGGATGCATCACAGCCTGGTATGGAAATACCAATGCCCTTGAACAGAAAATCCTAGAAAAAGCAGTGGATATGACCTAGTCCATCATGGGTAAAGCCCTTTCCATCACTGAGCACATCTACACAGAGCACTGTCACAGGAAAGCAGCATCCAACATTAAGGAACCCTTACACTTAAGTTATGATCCCTTCTCACTGTTGCCATCAGGAAGAATGTTAGGACCCGCACACCAGGTTCAGGAACAGTGATTACCCCTCTACCTCCAAGCCTTTGAACAGAGTGGATAACTTCACTCAAATTCACTCACACCATCACTGAACTGTTCCCACAATGTATGAACTCACCATCAAGTACTCTTCCTTTAATGTCCTCGATATTTATTACTTTTTTTGTATTTGAACAATTTGTTTTCATCTGCACACTGGTTGTTTGTCCATTCTGCACATGTCTGTAAGAAAATGGTCAGGGATGTATATGATGACATAAATGCACTTTGATAATAAACTTACTTTTAAACATTTGAACAATTTTGAAAATAATTATGTGAGAAGCTGGGAGATGATAGGGAGATAAAGCAAAGAGCTGAAGAAGAAAGAATCTAGTAGGAGAAGACAGTGGACAGTAGATCATGGATGAAGAACCAGAGCAAGGTGATAGGCAGGTTGTGAGGACAGGTGAAGAGAAGAGAAAGGGTGAAGGAGCTGCAGGAATAAGGGAACACAAAGGGGAGTGGTTACTGGAAGTTAGAGAAATCAATGTTCATAATGTCAGGTTAGAGACTACCAATGTGAGGTGCTGATTCTTCAAACTGTATTGGTCTCATTATGGCTATGAACAGATAGCCTGTGTGGGAAAGGGAAGAGGAATTGAAAGGGGTGGCCACTGGGAGATTCTGGTTGAAGCAAAAGAGCTCAATGAACCTGTCCTCCAGTCTGCATTGTGTCTCACCAATGTAACATTGAAGCCACACTGGGAGCAATACGTGACACCGATAGACTTACAGATAAGTGCTGTCTCACCTGGAAGGACAATTTAGGGTGCTGAATGATGTTGAGGGAGAAAGTGTAGGGGCAATTGTAGCACTTGGCATGGATTCATGATTGCCTCTGGAGGGAGATCAGTGGGAAAAGAATTGAGGGGTGGCAAAAATGGAGCAGATGCAAGTGAGGACAGCATTGACAGTGGTGAAAGAGAAACCCCATTTTCTGAGATTAGAGGACTTCTTGAATGTCTTGGAATGGAAAGCATCAGCCTGAGAACAGATGTAACTAAGCGGAGGAACGAAGACATTGGAAGAGCATTCTTATAAGTTCCATGTTGAGAAGAGGTGTAGTCAAGACAACTGTGAGAGCCAGTGGGTTTGTATAAGATTTCACTTGATGGTTTGTCCCTGGAGATAGAGAAAGAGAAACATCAGAAAGGGGAAAGATGCATTGGAGATGGACCAAGAGAATTTCAGAATAGAGTGGAAGTTGGAGGTAAAGTTGATGAAGTTGATGAGCTCAGCACGGGTGCAGGAAGCAGCACCAATGCAGTTGTTGATGTAGTGTAGGAAGAGTTAGGGAGCTTTACCAGTGTAGGCTTGGAACACAAACTTTTCCACACAGCTGATGAAAAAGCAGGCGTAGCTGGAGCCCATGCAATTCACATAGCTACGTATATGTTTTGTTTGGAGAAAGTAGGAAGAGCCAAAGAGAGGTTGTTAAAAGAGAGTACCAGTTCTGGGGGAAGGTAGAGGTAGAGAGGAAAGGACTGGTTTCTTGTTAAGAAAGAGGAGAGCCTTAAGTACAATGGAAGCATACAGAGATTGGACACATATGGTGAAAGCAAAGCGATGAGGGCCAGGGAATAGGAAGAGACCCATAAGGATAGGGAACCCTCAACCAACAATCTTCCTCTTGGAACTTATACTCACAACCATGTTGTGTTACACCTGCCCATACAACTCCCCCCCACCACCATTCAGGGCCCTTCCAGGTGAGGCAGCACTTCACCTGTGAGACTGCCAGTGTCAGTGCCCTCTGGATAGTCTCCCCAACATTGGTGAGACTCAACACAGATTGGGTGACTGCTTTGTTGGCCGCTTATTCCAATTTTACCTATCATTCTCACACTAACATGTCTGTCCATGGCTTTCTCTACTGCCACAATGAGGCCAAATCCAAATTGGAGGATGAACACCTTATATTCTGTCTTGATAGTCTTCAAACTTGGCATCAACATCAATTTCTCTAACTTCTGGTAACTACTCCCTTTTGTTTTCTCTCATTTCTGTGACCTCCTCAACCCCTTCTCTGCCCTCCCCAGACCCTCATGACATGTTCATCACCTCCTTTTGGTTACTTACATCCTTTCCTTTACTCCATGGTCCATTGTTCTCTCCTATTAGATTATTTCTTCTTCACCTATCATCAACTATCACCTCACAGATCCTCACATCATTCCCTTTTGTCCCCTTTCCCCAGCCACCTACTTACTCCCTCTAACCAAGACCCACCTATTGCTGACAGCTTGTGTTCCTCCCCCCCACCCCAACTATTTTGTTCTGGTTTCTGGTTACTTCCTTTCCAGCCCTGATGAAGATTCTCATTTGAAAACATCAACTTTTCATCTTCTTCAATAGATACTGCCTGCCCTGTGTTAAACAGACAAGGAAGCTTTTTCTGAATGTAATCACTTCTTAGCTGATATAAAAACTGGTCTTCCAGCTCTACCCTATCAGGGGAATTTTCTTTTTTCTTCTCATTTCACCTGTCCCATCCTTTTTTTAACCTGTTTCGTTCTTTCACAGTCCTATCCTGGATCTGTAACATTATTATTTTCCCTTTCTGCAGATGCTGCCTGAAAAGTTGAGTGTCTCCAGTATTTTTAGCTTTATTCACTGATTTTGTTGGTAGTGCCACAACAAAGATCATTAAGCTGCCAAACACTTAAATTCCCTTTCTGGTTTAATAATGTCAATTCTCCCTTCTCCTCAAGTGCTGACCGCTTAACCCTTTGAGTTGGTCACAATCACACATCAAAAAATTAAACTTTCTATCTCATTTCCACTTCCCCTATGCTCTTCCAAGATCTTGAGTGACTTACCTCTTCAGATGTTCGAGTCCAACTTTCCAACAGCTTTGAACTTTTTAAAAATGTATTCTCCTATTCCTCGATCAGACTTGTATTTCCTCTTTTCCAAGCCACAATTCACATCCCATGTAACTCAGACCATTGGAATCTATCCTCCTCCCCCACCAACATTAATGACCTTTATGTAACTTCCAAAAGTACTGGCTATATGCTTTCCATTATCACTCTCTAAACCTTCCAGCTTTCTTCCAATTGAATGTAACAAATCAACCCAGAATAAATGATTCATGTCGCCTAACCATAGGTGTGATGGAGCAAGCTTAGGCCATTTAGTGCTTTGTACCTGCTCTGCAATTTACTAATAGCATGGCTGATCTTTATCTCGATGCCACTTTACAACACTAATCACTCATCCCTTCATTCCCTTAAAACGTAAAAACCTCTGCATGAATATGCTCAATGAGAGAGTTGTAAAGTTCATAGTTCAAGTTCAATTGTTATTCAACTATATATTAATGCAGCTGAACAAAACAGTATTCCTCCAGGGACAAGGTGCAAAACATACACAGCACAGGACACACACACTACATATAAGATAGCAAATAAACGTACTGAATGCTATAAATTATTTATATATAAATATACACAGCGGCATGCAAAAATTTGGGCACCCTAGTCAAAATTTCTGTTACTGTGAATAGCTAAGTGAGTAAAATATGATCTGATTTCCAAAAGGCATAAAGTTAAAGATGACACATTTCTTTAATATTTTAAGCAAGATTACCTTTTTTATTTCTATCTTTTACAGTTTCAAAGTAACAAAAAAGGAAAAGGGCTCGAAGCAAAAATTTGGGTAACCTGCATGGTCAGTACTTAGTAACACACCCTTTGGCAAGTATCACAGCTTGTAAACACTTTCTGTAGCCAGCTAAGAGTCTTTCAATTCTTGTTTGGGGGATTTTCACCCATTCTTCCTTGCAAAAGGCTAGTTCTGTGAGATTCTTGGACTGGCTTGCATGCACTGCTCTTTTGAGGTCTATCCACAGATTTTCGATGATGTTTAGGTCGGGGGACTGTGAGGGCCATGGTAAAACATTCAGTTTGCGCCTCTTGAGGTAGTCCATTGTGGATTTTGAGGTGTGTTTAGGATCATTGTCCTGTTGTAGAAGCCATCCTCTTTTCATCTACAAACCATATAAACATATAACAATCACAGCACGGAAACAGGCCATCTCGGCCCTCCTAGTCCGTGCCGAACTCTTAATCTCACCTAGTCCCACCTACCCGCACTCAGCCCATAACCCTCCACTCCTTTCCTGTCCATATACCTATCCAATTTTACCTTAAATGACACAACTGAACTGGCCTCTACTACTTCCACAGGAAGCTCATTCCACACAGCTATCACTCTCTGAGTAAAGAAATAACCCCTCGTGTTTCCCTTAAACTTTTGCCCCCTAACTCTCAAATCATGTCCTCTCGTTTGAATCTCCCCTACTCACAATGGTAACAGCTTATTCACGTCAACTCTATCTATCCCTCTCAAAATTTTAAATACCTCGATCAAATCCCCCCCTCAACCTTCTACGTTCCAATGAATAGAGACCTAACTTGTTCAACCTTTCTCTGTAATTTAAGTGCTGAAACCCAGGTAACATCCTAGTAAATCGTCTCTGCACTCTCTCTAATTTATTGATATCTTTCCTATAATTCGGTGACCAGAACTGTACACAATATTCCAAATTTGGCCTTACCAATGCCTTGTACAATTTTAACATTACATCCCAACTTCTGTACTCAATGCTCTGACAGTGACCTCAAACAGTGTAATGTTTGCTTCCAGAATTTGCTGGCATTTATTTGAATTCATCTTCCCTCTACCAGTGAAATGTTCCCCGTGCCACCGGCTGCCACACAAGCTCAGAGCATGATCGATCCACCCCAATGCTTAACTGTTAGAGCTCTTTCCACAAAATTCTGCACACTTTTTTCTCCAAACATACCTTTGCTCATTGCAGCCAAAAAGTTCTATTATAACTTCATCAGTCCACAGGACTTGTTTCCAAAATGCATCAGATTTGTTTAGATGTTCGTTTGCAAACTTCCGATGCTGAATTTTGTGGTGAGGATGCAGGAAACTTTTTTTTCTGATGACTCTTCCATTTGTGCAGATGTCATTACACAGTAGAACAGTACACCACCACTCCAGAGTCTACTAAATCTTCCTGAAGGTCTTTTGCAGTCAAACAGGAGTTCTGATTTGCCTTTCTAGCAATTCTACAAGCAGTTCTCTAAGAAAGTTTTCTTGGTCTTCTAGACCTCAACTTGACCTCCACCTTTCCTGTTAATTGCCATTTCTTAATTACATTATGAACTGAGGAACAACTACCTGAAAATGCTTTGCTATCTTCTTATAGTCTTCTCCTGCTTTGTGGGCATCATTTATTTTAATTTTCAGAGTGCTAGGCAGCTGCTTAGAGAAGCCCATGGCTACTGATTGATGGGACAAGATTTGAGGAGTCAGGGTATTTATAAATCTTCGAATCTTGCATCACCTGGACTTTCCTAATGATGATTGTGAACAAGCCATAGCCCTAAAAAGCTAATTAAGGTCTGAGACCTTGGTAAAAGTTATCTGAGAACTCAAATCTCTCGGGGTGCTCAAACTTATGCATGGTGCTCCTTTCCTTTTTTTCACTCTAAAATTGTACAAAAAAAAAATAATACACTAATCTTGCTTAAAATGTTGAAAAGAATGTTTCATCTTTAACTTCATGACTTTTGGAGATCAGTTCATCTTCTACTCACTTAACTATTCACAGTAACAGAAATATTGACCAGAGGTGCCCAAACTTTTGCATGCCACTGTGTGTGCGTGTGTGTGTGTGTGTGTGTGTGTGTGTATATATATATATATATACATACAGAGCCTGTCCCTGAGAGACATGTCTGTAAATTGATGTTCCTATTGGAAAGAAAAGGCCATTCTCAGCAGTCCACAGATGAACGTACGCACACATGCAATCCAGCATGTCATTCCATCAGCTGAACACTGGAGGGCAACATCAGTGGGTGAGACAATCCCCAGCTGAGTATGGATGCCGTGCTACATCGCCTCCGGTGACTCCTCACCTGGAAGGCAGCAACAGGCAAGCCCACGGTTTGAGGCCCAACCCTCGCTACAATGGAGACCACACAGCTACTCTCCCATCTGACGTGCCAATAAATAAGGGAAACTGATGTGCAGTATTTTGCATTATTAATGTCCAGCCACCAGGCTCTTAAGATCGCAGTAGAAATGTGTAAGACAATCACTAGTTGTTAGACTGTATGCCACCCTCTGCACCACCTCCAATAGCTTCATACTTTCCTGTAGGAGGCAGCAACGCATGCCTTACCAAGTCCAGCTCCTCCACCAATGAGCAGCTCACTAATGAGTAGACCTGCCGTATTTGAAGTTGTTAATATCTAGCACTGTGTTGAATCGTACAAAAGATATTTAAAAATGACAAAAACACTGCTGGTTGGCCCCTGAGAGAAGGCTGCATCTGAATGCACTGCCATTTTACTGGAAGTCAAGTACAAGTAGAGAATATTAAAGAGTCATCACTATCTGATGAAGAACATTCCCTATTGTCAGTTCACAATGGCTGATTCGTTATTCTGAGATGGAGAGCCTATGGTTTCAGAGACCCCACACAGAGGAAATATTATCCTTGCATACACCTGACAAGAAATTTCTATATCTCATTGAGATCAATCTCATATTTCTAAATCTAAAACTGTGCAGTTCAATGTCTGATCTCTCCTCATAAGACAGCCATCTCAGCACCTATTGCAGAAAACAATCTGGTGAGCCTTCATTACAATGCCTCTATTTCAACTTCTTCTACAAGTAAAGGACCAGAATATTCTACTGCACAATAGTTTCCAGATTAGATGCAAGTAGTCGAATTGAATTAAAAAAATGGATAAAATTGATCTTTGGTGATTGTATGAACCAATGAAGACAAATCAGTCATTCTTCCATTAGTGAGCAAATACTGTCTCTTAGCTTGAGGAAGCCAGTGATTTGCCTGCTGCTCCTTTCTCTATAGAAAAGAAGAAAGAATTTGCATTCCAAAGCACCTTTCCCTTTTTCATACCACCTGACTCATAAGTCATCAAATTCCTTTAATATGATAAGAAGTGTGAAGGTCAATTTGTATTAAAAAAATCTGCTACAAGCAACAACATACTAATGGCCAGATGATCTGCTTTAAACTTAACTTTTTTCATGGTATTGTCCTGGAAACTGAGCATCACCTTATGTTCCTCTCGAGAATGGTCTTAATGGATTGTTCAGACTCACCGAGGGAAAGGTTTAATACCTCATTCTAAGTATTACTTCTTTCACAGTGTGGTAGTCTTGCAACAGTGCAATGAATTGCCTGACTACACTTAATATTCACTCTATTAGGTAAGCCTGTACACCAGCTTGTTAATGTAAAAATCAGCCAATCATGTGGCAGCAACTCAATGCATATAAGCATGCAGACATTGTCAAGAGTTTCAGTTGTTATTCAGACCAAACATCACAATGGAGCGATCTAAGTGACTTTGACTGTAGAATGATTTTTGGTGCCAGATGGGGTGGTTTGAGTATCTCAGAAACTGCTGATTTCCTTGAAATTTCACAGACAACAGTCTCTGGAGGGCAGAGAGAATGGTGCAAAAAAAAACCCCCAAAAAAATCCAGTGAGTGACAGTTCTGTGGGAAAAAACATCTTCTTAATAAGAGAGATCAGAGAAGAATGGTCAGACCGGTTCTAGTTGACAAGAAGGCGACAGTAACTCAATTAACCATGCATTAAAATGGCAGTGTGTAGAAGAGCATCTCTATATGCACAACACGTCAAAACTTGGCGTGGGTGGGCTACAGCAGCAGAAGACCAAGGGCATACACTTGATGGACACTTTATTAGGTACAGAAAATACCTGATATGAGGGGTGATTGACAAGTTCATGGCCTAAGGTAGAAGGAGATGAGTTATTAACTTCAAACTTGCTGCATAATCACTCAAAGAGTTGACCTGCATGTGCATGTAATGAGAGCTGTATAACTCACCTCCTTCTACCTTATAACCTTCTAACTTATTCATCACCCCTGCTGTGGACACTTTCTGGAGGTCCAAGATCCGTATGCTCCATGACCACTGGACTAAGTGTGTAAGTGTAGGAGGGGACTATGTTGAAAAATAAATGTGCTAGGTTTTCTAAAATTGCCTTCTGCCTTCTGCCTTCTGCCTTAGGCCACGAACTTATCAATCCCCCCTCGTACAGTAGCCATTGAGTGTAGTTTTCTCTTTGTTTCGTCCCTATCTCTTTAAAAGTTTCCTATCCATGTACCTGTCCAATTACCATTTAAATGTTGTAACCGTACCTATCTCAAACTCCCTCTGGCAGCTCATTTCATGTAATGACTACCCACTGGGTGAAAATGTTTCTCCTTAGGTGACACTTTGTGCAATGAGCTTATTATTCAAAAGATCTAATCCAAAGAACAAGTTCTGTTTCATGTAGCTGTGACTGACCCTTCACTCTCTCTGTAGAGGACTAGTTAGTAGTTAGATCAAAACCTGTATGAAGTATAAGTGCAGCAATTTGTAAAGGTCTGCCATCACCTTCACAGGCCAGCAGAACATAAATGAAATATCACTATCACCAATGAGTCCCACCTCCTAAGAAGGAACTTTCTAAGGGCATATTGTTCTGTTTCCCTGGGAACACACATTCATGAAAATGTAACTATCTTTTCAGTTTGTAGATGTCTGTGATCACAATTAGCTCTCATTTAACATGCAAAGTGAACATTAACTGTTCTGTTCTGGGACCTCTGCTCGTCATGATTTTTATAAATGACTTGGATGGGAAAGTGGAGGTGTGCTTTAGAAAGTTTTCAAATGACACAAAGGTTGGTGTTGTGGATAGTTTAGAAGGTTGTCTCAAGTTACAATGGGACATTGATAGGGCGCAGAGCCGGGCTGAGAAGGGACAGATGGAGTTCAATTCAGAAAAGTGTAAAGTGATACATTTTGTAAGGTTGAACTGAGTACAGAATTAATGGCAGGATTCTTAGCAGTGTGGAGAAACAGAGCACCTCGGTGGCTACGTCCACAGAACTTTCAAAGATGCAGTGCAGGTTAAGAAGGTGTATGGTATGTTGGCCTTCATTAGTTATGGGATTGAAGTCATAAGTATTCGGAAGGGAGAATGAGGCTGACAAGAGAAATCAAAGATATCATAAAAGCAAAAGAGAGGGCATATAATATAGCAGAAATTAGTGAGAAGGTAGAGAATAGGAATGCTTTTAAAAACCTGTTGTGTATTTAATATTTCAGTAGTATTTGATTGATATTGTAAATATATTGTCTGATTGTTGTTTATATAATTCACTGTTATTTGTAAAAATACGTGAATTGCTTACATCATGATGCTACCACATGATAAGTGTGCATCTCACTTAAAAACACTCACTTTTTGAATTCTCTGGGCTTTTTTAAATGAGTTTAAAGTTCTGGAGTTAAAAACTTAACAGTGATGATAAAGTATTGTTAAAACAAACCTAAGACTACTACTTGTTGCTTGAAGCACAGAAAGATGTTTGAGTGAAAATAACAGCACAACGAGAAATGGTTGTTAAAAAAACAGCACAGCATGTGCTCAAGTTAAGAAACAGGTAGAACTGGAAGAATTCACAGGTTCATTAACAGTGAATACTGGGTGATAATGATCATATAAGAAGAGTAGAAATGGCTGGCTATATCGGAAGGATTGATGCATTTGATTACACAAAATATAACTCGATTTTGTATACTGAGTAGGTTAAACAGTATTTTAAAGCAAATGGAAGAGCCAATGAGAAACAAGTACCAATTTTGCTGATTGCATTGGATTTAAAGGCATACAGTTTGCTTCGAAGTGTAATTGCTCCAACCAGCTGAAATTAGGTTGTTGATATTATAAAAGTAATGCAGGAACATTTAGAACTGAAGCCATTGTTGATTACAGAGCACTTTAGGTTCCATTAGCAGAAACAAAAGGAAGGGGAATCCATTTCATCGTATGTGGCTGAGCTGAAGGAGTTGTCTGAGCATTGTCAGTTTGGCAGTGGTCTTAATAATGCACTGAGAGATGATTTAGTTTGTGGAATATTATAAGAAAGCATTCCAAAATGGCTCCTTACTGAAGTGCAGTTTAAAAGGGCAGTTAAAATTCTTGTATCAATGGAAGCAGCAGACAGCTATGCAATTTAGTTGCAGTCAAAAATGAATGTGAGCATGAACAAAATTGCAACATCTAAACAGAAACTGGTCTGGCCAAACAAATTGTGTTACCATTGTGGGAGGGGCTAACATAGACCAGACTAATGCAGATCAATGCAGAAACTTGCAGAAAATGCAGCAAAGTAGGGCATCCACAAAGATTGTATCATACAGAAAAAAGTATAGGGACTTCACAGAGAAGAAAAGAAGATAGAAAGTCAAGTTGCAGTTTCAAAAAGAGCACTAATCTACACACTGTTGATGAAAAACCTGATAATGGTGGGAGTAACACAGGACTGAGTAGCCTTAAGATTTAAAATATGAAAACTAACAATAGACAAGCCGCACAGCAGGTGCCAGAAGTGAACGGTAAATTAATTAAAATGTATTTGGACATTGGCTCGATTGTTTTAGTTATTCCACAGAATGAATTTGAATGACATTCAAATTATAATTATAATACCGGAAATTATAGGCCGGTAAGTTTGACATCAGTAGTAGGTAAATTATTGGAAGGAATATTAAGGGATAGGATATACAAGTATTTGGATAGACAGGGACTTATTAGAAAATGTCAGCATGGCTTTGTGCGTGGTAGGTCATGTTTAACCAGTCTATTAGAGTTTTTCGAGGAAGTTACCAGGAAAGTGGACGAAGGGAAGGCACTGGATGTTGTATACATGGACTTCAGTAAGGCCTTTGACAAGGTCCCGCATGGGAGGTTAGTTAGGAAGATTTAGTCACTAGGTATACATGGAGAGGTAGTAAATTGGATTAGACATTGGCTCAATGGAAGAAGTCAGAGAGTGGTAGTGGAGGATTGCTACTCTGAGTGGAGGCCTGTGACTAGTGGTGTGCCACAGGGATCAGTGCTGGGTCCATTGTTATTTGTCATCTATATCAATGATCTGTCAAGTCAAGTCAAGTCACTTTTATTGCCACTTTGACCATAACTGCTGGTACAGTGCATAGCAAAAATTAGACATTTTTCAGGACCATGGTGTTTCATGACACAGTACAAAAAACTAGACTGAACTACATAATAAAAAAAAACAACACAGAGAAAGTTACACTAGACTGCAGACCTACACAGGACTGCATAAAGTGCACAAAAACAGTGCAGGCATTACAATAAATAATAAACAGGACAATAGGGCAAGATGTCAGTCCAGGCTTTGAGTATTGAGGAGTCTGATAGCTTGGGGGAAGAAACAGTTACATAGTCTGGTCGTCAGAGCCCAAATGCTTTGGAGCCTTTTCCCAGACATTATCTGGATGATAATATGGCAAATTGGATCAGAAAATATGCTGATGATACAAAGATTGGAGGTATAGTGAACAGTAAGGAAGGTTTTCAAAGCTTGCAGAGGGATTTGGACCAGTTGGAGGAATGGGCAGAAAAATGGCAGATGAAGTTTAATGCTGACGAGTGTGAGGTATTGCACTTTGGAAGGTCAAACCAAGGTAGAACATACATAGTAAATGGTAGGACACTGAGGAGTGCAGTAGAACAGAGGGATCTGGGAGTACAGATACATAATTCCCTAAAAGTGGTGTCACAAGTAGATAGGGTTGTAAAGAGAGCTATTGACACATTGACCTTTATAAATCAAAGTACTGAGTATAAGAGTTGGAATGTAATGGTGAAGTTGTATAAGACATTGGTGAGACCAAATTTGGAGTATTGTGTGCAGTTTTGGTCACCTAATTACAGGAAGGATATTAATAAGGTTGAAAGAGTGCAGAGAAGGTTTACAAGGATGTTGCCGGGACTTGAGAAACTGAGTTACAGAGAAAGGTTGAATAGGTTAGGACTTTATTCCCTGGAGCATAGGAGAATGAGGGGTGATTTGATAGAGGTATATAAAATTATGATGGGTATAGATAGAATGAATGCAAGCAGGCTTTTTCCACTGAGGCCAAGGGAGAAAAAAACCAGAGGTCATGGGTTAAGGGTGAAGGGGGAAAAGTTTAAAGGGAATATTGGGGGGGGGGGCTTCTTCACACAGAGAGTGGTGGGAGTGTGGAATGAGCTGCCAGATGAAGTGGTGAATGCAGGCTCACTTTTAACATTTAAGAAAAACTTGGACAGGTACATGGATGAGAGGGGTTTAGAGGGATATAGCCCAGGTTCAGGTCAGTGGGACTAGGCAGAAAAATGGTTCAGCACAGCCAAGAAGGACCAAAAGGCCTGTTTCTGTGCTGTAATGTTCCATGGTTCTATGGACATTTCAAAGATACTTCACTGAAGCCTGCAGATATACAACTAAGAACTTATGCTGGAGAAAAGATAACTCCTGGACTCCTGGACATTCATAACCATGAAATACAATGACCAACAAGCCACATTGGGCCTGTTTGTGGTAAAAGCAGGACAACCAGCATTGTGGGGATGTGATTGGCTGAGACAGCTACAACTCGTTTGGAGATCCATCCACCATTTGCATGCCAATTCCCCTGCAACAGAATTAACTGAAAGCAAGTTATGAAAGGTACTGGGTGATGCCACATCTGTCTCCATGCTGTACACCATGAACTATTGTTCCACAAAGAGAAGGTATTAGTACCAAGCTGTGTGCCTCTGGTTGGAAAGCATATTGGACCAAGGAAGGGTTGTGCAGCTCAGAGGAATTGAGAAAGTGATGAAGGCAGTGTTTCAATTACAACCATTTTTATAGGCAATGTACCTGAGAAAGCTTCTGATATGTTAATCAGGAAGTTAGTTGTGAAATGTGGCTTGGTTTTAAGCTGGAAGAGAGTTCAGGGAGCTGCAGGAAAGTTGCAAGCGTTCAACTTTTGTGAGTATAAAAAACCAGGATCTACTCTGTGTACATGAACTTCAAGTAGGATACAAAAAGCTGCTTGTAAAAGTAGATGCAAAGACAAAGCCCAGCTGGATGAATGGAAGGCCAAAAAAGAGAGGAGTTAATTAAGATACGAAAAAGGGGATTTGTCAGAAGATGTTGTGGATAAGGAAACCAAGAGGGGAGATCAGATTGTAAAGGGAGCAATAGAAGGATTAATAAGAGAACTCCAGTGAACTAATTGTATCTTTCCAAGATCAAGAAACTAGAAAGAAGAGGAAGAAAAAGGGTAGGATAAAAAGAGAGAGAGAGAAGCCAGGACCAGGAGAGAAGCAAGGTTTGAAGTAGATCCAGAGAGAAAAGGAGAAGAAATGTTTCCAGAGGTGTCAGTACCACTCAGAGTCAACTCCTACAACTTCCACGGAAGAGGCACCAGAACCTGAGATTGTTTCACAGCCACAAGTCTTAGCTATCAGGCTGAGCATCAGTGACTGAATTTCAGGAAGGATATCATTCCACGAGAGTAAGATCTCTACAGTGGTTTGCTAGTGTTGCATGGGGGTGAAGTGATGTTGTTTAAACTGAGTTACAAGGGGATGGGAACCAGAGTACCAGAAAAGATAGTCAAGAGGTAGTGGAGACAAATGTGGTTAAGAACTTAGACAAAGTCAGGAATCAAAAGGTTGAGCATGGTGCAACTCTTGTGAACTGGGTATATTTCAATGCAAGAAGTATCGTTGGAAAGACAGATGAGCTCAGGGCATGGATCAACACATGGACTTATGATGTTGTAGCCATTAATGAGACTTGATTACAAGGGGGGCAGGCTTGAGCACAATATTCCTAGGTTCTGTTCCTTTAGATAGAATTAGAAGCATTGAAGGGGGAGTAGTGGCATTACTAATCAGGGAAAATGTCACATCAGTACTTAGGACAGATTGGAGAACTTGTCTAGTGAGGCTTTATGGGTGGAATTGAGGAATAAGAAAGGTATGACTACATTAATAGGGTTATATTATAAACTTCTTAACAAACTACTTTTAGAGGAATAAAATTGAAGATTGATCGCAGACTGTTGCAAAAAACATAAAGTTTTAACTTTCCACATATAGACTGGGCGTCCCATACTGTAAAAGGACTGGATGGGATAGAGCTTGTGAAAAGTTTTCAAAACAGTTTCCTTAATCAGTACATAGAAGTCATAATGAGAGAGTATGCGATAATTGAACTGCTTATGGGGAATGAGACAAGGCAGAATACAGAATTTTGTGTAAGTGAACACTTTGCATCTAGTGATCAAAATGCTACTAGTTTCAAAGTAAATATGGAAAAGGAAAGGTCTGGCCCATGGGTTGAGATTCTAATTTAGAGAAAGGCTAATTTTGATGGGACCAGAAAGAACCTGACAAGTGTGGATTGGGATAGGCAGTTTTCTGACAAAGGTGTACTGGCAAGTGGGAGACCTTCAAACGTGAAATTCTGAGCATACAAAGGTTGTTTGTGCCCATCAGAATAAAAGGCAAACATAACATGCTTTGGGAACTTTGGTTTTCAAGAGATTTTGAGGCACTGGTTAAGAAAAAGAAGGAAGTGCATAGCAGGTACAGGCAGGTAGGAATAAGCAAGGTACTTATGGAGTATGAGGAATGCAAGAGATCACTGAAGAAAGAAATCAGTGGGCTCAAGAAAAAGCATGAAGTTGCTGAAGCAGACAAGGTGCAGGAGAATCCCAAGGGATTCAAAGGTTTTAAAGATACATTTAATGTCAGAGAAATGTACACAATATACATCCTGAATTGTTTTTGCTTCACAACCATCTACAAAAGCAGAGGAGTGCCCCCAAAGTTAAATGTTAGAACCCCAAAGTCCCCCCGAGCTCCCCTCCTCCCTGTGTATAAGCAGCAGTGAGCAACAATCACCCCTCCCCCCACCTGCAAAAAAAAGCATCGGCACTGGCCACCAAGCACTCAAGCGTGAGCAAAGCAACAGCAAAGACACTGACTTACAGTTACCCCAAAGACTACCCCTTCACCCGGTATTCGACATACCGCAGGCTCTCTCCCTCCCTAATAAGGGGGAAAGAGATATCTCCATTTCACAACAAGAGGGGAGACATAACAAACAACTTGCTGGTTTATGTTGTTAAAAGTCCATTGCGTCACTTTTTCTGAGCTCTGTGCCTAAAGATCTTAGGTCTCTAGGTACACAGCTTTAGATCCTCCATCTCCCACAACACACCAATCTTTTGCTCGGACACCGAGTTCTGATCTTCCCATCTCCAGAGCCATGGAAACTCGGTCCTCTGAAGGCAAGTGGAGCTCTTCGGATGAGCCCTTGGCGTGTGGAATAATGGCCAGTTGTGGAACCCCAAGAGCGGGTCCTATTCCTGCAAAGAACCATAATCAACATGCAACTCCAGGTCAGAGTCTTCAAAGGAGCCCTGAAAGAGTTAGTAAAGATGGAAATAGAGCTGTTTCTGAAGATGCAAGCAAAGGAGTCACCGTTAGGCACCATTAACCTGCCTAAGCTCCACCTTTGTCTCTACAAATATGTTAAGGGCAAAAGTTTTGCAAGGAACAAAATTGGTCCTCTGGAAGATCAGAATGGTAATCTATGTGGTGAGCCAAGAGATGGGGAAGATCTTAAATGGACTTTTTTTGCATCTGTATTTACTCAGGAGACAGAAACATAAAGTGAGGCAAAGCAGCTGAGAGGTTATGGACCCCATACAGATTACGGAGGAGGAATTTGCTACCTTGAGACAAATTAATGTAGATAAATCCCCAGGGCCTGACAAGGTGTTCCCTCAGACCCAGTGTGAGGCAAGTGCAGAAATTACTGTGGCCCTAGCAGAGATATGTACCGGAAGTCATCCTTAGTGACATGGGAGGTACCAGAGGACTGGAGGACAGCCAATGTTGTTCCACTGTTTAAGAAAGATTCTAAAAATAAACTGGGAAATTATATGCCAGTGAGCCTCACATCAGTAGTGGGTAAGTTATTGGAAAGTATTCTAAGGGACTGTGATATATAAGTATTCGGATAGACAGGGACTGATTAAGGATAGTCAGCATCACTTTGTGTGTGATAGGTCGTGTCTAACTAATTTCATAGAATTTTCCAAAGAAGCTTTCCAGGAAAATTGATGAAGGCAAGGCAGTGGATGTTGTCTACACAGACTTTAGCAAGGCATTTGACAATGTCCTGCATGGGAGGTTCAGTCACTTGGTATTCAAGATGAGGTAGTAAATTGGACTGGATATTGGCTTTGTGGGAGAAGCCAGAGAGTGGTAGTGGATGGTTGCCTCTCTGGCTGGAGGCCTGAGACTAGTGGAGTGCCACAGGGATTGGGTTTGAATCTGTTGTTGTTTGTCATCTATACCATTGATCTGGACAATACTGTGGTTAACTGGATCCACAAATTAGCGGATGACACAGAGATTGGGGTATAGTGGACAGTGAGGAAGACTGCCAGAGCTTGCAGGGGGATCTGGACCAGCATCAAAAATCAGCTGAAGAATGCCAGCAATTGCAAGGTTTTGTTCTGCAGTAGGACCAACCAGGTTAGGTCTTACACAGTAGGGCACTGAGGAGTGCAATAGAGCAAGGGATCTGGGAATACAAGTCTATAGTTCATTGAAAATGGTGTCATGGGTAGATAGGGTCATAAAGAATGCTTTTGGCACATTGGCCTTCATAAACCAAAGTACTGAGTACAAGAGGTGGGATGTTCTGTTGAAGTTGTTTAAGGCATTGGCAAGGCCTAGCTTGGAGCATTGTGTATAGTTGTTGGGTCTGGAGCACCTGAGTTATAAAGGAAGATCGAATAGGTTAGGACTTCATTTCCTAGAATGTAAAAGATTGAGGGGAGATTTGATAGAGGTATACAAAATTATGAAGGGTATAGATAGGGTAAATACAAGCAGTCTTTTTCCTTTGACTTTCAGTGGGACTACAATTCGAGGGTATGGATTAAGGGTGAAAGGTGTCAAGTTTAAGGGGAACATGTGGGGAAACATCTTCACTCAGAGGGTCATGAGGATGTGGAATGAGCTGCTAGCATGAGTGGCGCATGGGAGCTTGAGTTCAACATTTCAGAGGTGGTTAGATAGGTACATTGATGTTAGAGTATGGATGGCTATGGTCTGGGTGAAGGTCAACAGGATTAGGCAAATTAAGTGGTTCAGCACAGACTAGATGGGCTGAAGGGCCTGTTTCTGTGCTGTATTATTCTATGACTATGACTAAATCTTTAGGCCTGAAAGGGACATCTTAAAATAGTATTAGCAGTGCATGTCTGCATGGAATGTCTGTATATAGTGTATTGTGTATATTGTTCAGATGCATTCTATATTGTTGGAGTTATTGCTACGCAGGGAGGAGTGTTGTGCATTTAATATTAAATAACTATTTGAGCAATATTGTAAAATATTGTTTGATTAAGCATTCTTTGTTAATTATATAATTCATTGTGGTCATGTGTAAAATTATGCGTATTACATACATAATGATGTTACCACATGATATGAGGGCTGATTGATAACTTTGTGGCCTAAGGTAGAAGGAGTCAATTTTAGAAAACCTAGCACATTTATTTTTCCTACATTTACACACTTAGTCCAGTGGTCATGGAGCATATGGATCCTTCTTTGCCGATGTTGGCATCTTGGACCACCAGAAATGGTTCACAGCAGGGGTGATTGATAAGTTCGTGGCCTAAGGTAGAAGGAGATCAGATATACAGCTCTCGCTACATGCACATGCAGTTCAACTATTTAAGTGATTATGCAGAAAGTTTGAAGTTAATAACATCTCCTTCTACCTTAGGCCATGAACTTATCAATCACCGCTGCTGTGGACAATTTTGGAGGTCCAAGACGCCGACTTCTGCAAAGATGGGATTCGTATGCTCCATGACCCCTGGACAAATGTGTAAATGTAGGAGAGGACTATGTTGAAATATAAATGTGTCAGGTTTTCTGAAATTTACTCCTTCTACCTTAGACCACAAACTTATCAATCATCCCTCGTAAGTGGGCACCTTGCTTAAAGTAAAAGCACAAAGGTAGACTCACATCTCTTGGGCTCCTGTCCTCTTATTGCACTTAGGTTTTATGTTTTGAAATTTCAAAACATAACAAGACCAAAAGAAGCAACTAAAAAAGCCATAAAGTTTAAACATTCAGGCAAGCTAGCTAATAATATAAAAAGAGGGCACAAAAAGTTCTTCAAATATATAAAGAGTAAAAGAGAGATAAGAGTGGATATTGGACCATGGGAAGATGATGCTGGAGAGATAGTAATGGGGGGCAAAAAACTGGTGGATGAACTTAATAAGGATTTTGTGTCAGTCTTCTCTGTGAAAGCTAGAAATGCCAGAAATGTGAATGTCAGAGGGCAGAAGTGAGTGTCATTCCTATTATTAACCAGAAGGTCCTTGGGAAATTCAAAAGTAGATAAGTCAACTGGACAAGATGGACTAAACCCAGGGTTCTGGAAGAGGTAGTTGATGAGATTGTTGATTGATTAGTAATGATCTTACAAGAATCACTAGATTCTGGAATGGTTCTGGAGGACTGGAAAATTGTAAATGTCACTTCACTCTTTAAGAAGGGAAGGAGGCAGAAAAATGAAATTATAGGCCAGTTGGCCTGGTTGAAAGATCTTAGAGTCTATTATTAATTATAAGGTTTTGAGATACTTGGAGGCACATGAAAAAGAAGACAAAGTCGGTATGGTTTGCTTAAGAGGAGATCTTGCTTGACAAATCTGTATAGACAAAGGAGAGTAATTGAATGTTGTTTATTTGGATTTTCAAAAAGCATTTGACAAGGTGCTACGCATGAGGCTGTTTAACAAGATAAGAGCCCGTGGTACTAAAGAAAAAATACTAGTATGGAGAGAAGATTGGCTTCTAATAAGCTAATAAAGGGAATTAAGGGGGCATATTCTGGTTGGCTGCTGGTGACTAGTGGTGTTCTGCAAGGGGTCCGTGTAAGGACTGTTTCTTTTCAAGTTATATGTCAATGATTTGGGTGAAGGAATTGATGGCTTTCTGGCCATGTTTCCAGACAATATAAAGATAGGTGAAGTAGCAGGTAGTGTTGAGGATTCAGATTTTGCAGAAGGGCTTAGACAGATTAAAATAATGGGCAAAGAAATGGCAGATGGAATGTAGTATCAGGAAAGTGTATGACGATGCACTTTCATAGAAGGAATAAAGGCTTGGACTATTATCTAAATGGGTAGAAAATTCAAAAATCAGAGGTGCAAAAGAGATTCCTGATTCAGGATTCCCTGAAGGTTAACTTGCAGGTTGAATTTGTGGTAAGGAAGGCAAATGCAATATTAGCATTTATTTTGAGAGGATGAGAATACAAATGCGAAGATGTAATGCTGGGGCTTTATAAGACATTGTTGTTTTGCAACAGAAACCTATCCAATATTGAAAGTCCTGGATAGAGTGGAGTGTTTGTTTCCCAAAGTGGAGGATTCTAGGACCAAAAGGCACAGAATGGAGGGACATCATTTAGAACAGACATGAGGGAAAATTTACTTAGTCGGAGGGTGGCAAATCTGTGAAATTCATTGCTATAGTCAGCTGTGCAGGCAAAGTTATTGGGCATATTTAATGTGGAGATTGATAGGTTCTTGATAAATAAGGACATCAAAAGTTAAGGGCAGAAGGCAGCAGAATGGGGTTGAGAAATAATAAATCAGCCATAATGGAATAGTAGAGCAGACTCAATGGGCTGAATGGCAAAATTGTGCTCCTATGTCTTAAGTTCTTATCGTCTAAAAGCAGTGAAGAAATGTTTCAGTTCTTTAAAATTCAGGTCACAACACACCTAGAGCATTGTGTTCTGTTCTAGTTAGCTCATTATAGAAAGAATGTGTAAGTTTAAGAGATATTAAGAGTGGATATCTACCAGGATACTGCCTGAATTAGAAAGCATGTCTTATAAGGAAAGATTCAATGAGCTAGGGCAGGGGTCAGCAACCTTTACCACTGAAAGAGCCACTTGGACCCGTTTCCCACAGAAAAGAAAACACTGGGAGCCGCAAAACCCGTTTGACATTTAAAATGAAATAACACTGCATACAACGTTTTGTTTTGCCTTTATGCTATGTATAAATAAACTATAATGTGTTGCATTTATGAAATTGATGAACTCCTGCAGAGAAAACGAAATTACATTTCTGCATGCAACAAAAACATTTTGAACTCCGAAAAAAAGACGTTGGGTTGAAGGTTACTTTTAAGTAAAATACTCAACGTCTATTTGAGTCCTTCTTGTATTTATGAAAAACGCCAAACTTAAATTTGCCGCCAGCAGCAAACCAAAAATAACGTCAGCCAGCTGTCAACCTGAAAAATAAAAGGACTATTTCACTGAACAATGAAAACATATGAATATACGTAAAATAATACGCAATTAAAATATTTATCATACTTCTTCAGGTTGACTCACACCTGACAATGCAGTCGTATTCAGTAGGGATGGATCGATGCTTAGGGGAGTGACCGGGAAGGATAATGTGTTTTTTTCCTCTCTGAACTCACAGAAGCGTTTCCCAAACGATGTTTGCATTGCGATGATTGCAGAATGTAAATACTCCGAATTTATCATGTCGTGACATTGTTTGAACTCTCTCAAATTGGGGAAGTGAGACAATGTGCCTTTCTGTAAATCTCTGGCAAGCAACGTCAACTTGCGCTCGAATGCAAAACATCCTCCAACATGTGCAGGGCTGTACGTCCTTACCCCGTTGAAGAGCTGTGTTCAGCGTGTTCAGGTGCGCTGTCATGTCTACCATGAAGTGTAGCTTTTCCAGCCACTCTGGCTGTTCCAGCTCAGGAAAGTTGAGCCCTTTGCTGCCCAGGAAAGTTTTCACTTCTTCCAGACGCGCGACAAAGCGTTTCAGCACCTCCCCTCTGGACAGCCAGCGATAAAAACACGTTGTAGCGGTTGCTACACGCAGTCAGTAAACTGCAGTCAAAGATAGCTTTATTCGAACTAAACAGCCTTGCTTTTAAGCCTCCCTCAACCCGCCCCCCATGGGCGCGGATGCTGCAAAAGACACGTACTCACAAACCCCCGTAGGCTATCTCCCTTAGCCTGAACGCTGGCTAATTGTGAGCCGGTTCGGATGTGTCAGGAAATGGGTCGCCACAACGTCTTATTTAGATTGTACAAGATCACCATAATCTTCAAATTTAGATTTACATTTCAAAAACTAACAAACTAACATAAAATACATATTAATTAAATACTGACCATGTAGCGGTGTGCTACACGCAGCGCTAAAATTACGACACGGAGTCGGTAACTGCAGTCGATGGAAAAAAACTTTATTCGAAATCTTCAGCCTCACTTTTAAGCCTCCCTCAATCTGCCCCCCCCCCCCCCATGGCGCAGAGGCTCCAAAGCTCTGTGCTCGCAAACCCCCGTAGGCTATCTTATTGTGAGTCGGTTCGGATGTGCCAGGAAAAGGGTCGCCACAACCAATTATTTCCCAAAGCAACAGGGAGCCGCAGCACAGACGTAAAAGAGCCACATGTGGCTCCGGAGCCGCGGGTTGCCGACCCCCAAGCTAGGGCTTTCCGCTTTGGAGCAAAGAAGAATGACTGCAAACTTGGTAGAGGTGTATAAGATGATCAGCGGGATAGCTAGCTCCTTTTTAGCAGAGTCAAAATGGCTAAAATGAGGGGGGTGTAATTTTAATGTGATTAGAGAGAAGTAATGGGTTATGTCAGAAGTAGGCTTTTTTACATATTGAGTGGTGGGTAGAGGCAGATACATTAAGGACATTTTAGAGACTCTTAGGCAGACAAACAGAGAAAAATGGAGGGCTATAGCATGCGGGAAGGAAACGTTAGATTGATCTTGCAATAGGTTAAAAGGTGGCATAACATTGTTGGCTGAATAGCCTGTATTGTGCTGTACTGTTTTATATTTTATATTCTATTAACCATAAATTATTTGGAACCAATATTGCGCAAAAACTATACAGTGATTAGCAGGTTTAGAAAGTTCAGAGAAGGCTCAGAAGGTAATGGGCTATGCAAAAATGTGTAGGTTTTATGTTTGCAGTATGAAATGAAAGTGATCATGTAGAACCATTAATGAAGTAATTAATGGCTTATAGTAATAGATGGGCTATCATATTGGGACAATGCACAGATACAGTGGGTTTACCACATTTAAAATATTCTATAACATCTGTTGTCCTGTTTCATCTCTTTAACACTCTTCAACTAGACCTCTCAATCATCTTTAACAGATCTCCCTCTGGATTTATGTAACCTTAGTTCTGATAATCAATTTCCCCACACTGAACAGTTTATATGAAAATCTGAGTCTAATTACAATTCTAATTAGAACCAATCGTTTTCTATTTTTAAACCCCAAATGTTACCCTCCCCGCTGTTTTATAGAAAAGCAATCCATGTCATAGACTTGGAGATGTTTTTTAGCTAAGAAATTATAATTTGTAATTTCAGTTCCATTGGCAATTCAATTTTAAATTCCTTATGTTACTAAATAGACCATCAATGATAATACTAAATTAATAGCATTAGTGTTATTGATATGATAACAGGCTATAAGTTTTGTGGTAATTGCCCTTCATTATTTTTTAAAGTAAGTACGAGTATGTGTGTAAGTATGTATGTTAACCTGCATAGTTCTGTATTCATGAAGCAGTTCAGTAAAAGGGGCCCATTTTACCCTGAGTAGTATCTGATGAGATTCTACTACTCCAGTGCTGAAAAAAATCCAGCATTGATTTCAATTACACTTTCAAACTTACTTCATCAAAATTGAGGCACACTGAGTTTTAGGAGCATTGCAAGATAAAAAGCAGTTGCAGGAGAATTTTGCCCCTTATGCATTTTCACCATTGAGTAAGTTTATGACTGATATTTTATCTGAGTGCTGTGTGACAGCATGGACCCCATTTCCTTTCTTTCCTTTAATATTAAAAAAATAATTTTTGAGGTATAATATAAATGCACATGTTTATCACCTTTTTGTTAGGCTGATTTGAAGGGCCCAGTTACAATTGATAAATGTGATGTCCACAGCTCAAATGTTTCTTCTAACTCTGTTGCAAAACATCTATTGTAGACCACCTAAGACAATGGGAATAGTTTCATGTGATGAAAGCAACCATCATCTGAACCACTGGTAGGTTTGCTATTCACAGGTCACAAGGATTTATGCAATGGTTGCCTAGACTTTCACTTAACTTGGCATAAGTTGTCAGCAGGCTGCAGAGAGGTGTCTAAGTGAGAAGGCCTTTTGAATATACTTCTGGTGCTCTCTGCAACAGGCCAGAGGAAGGAAGTGAGGTTGCTGAGAACCTGCGTTAACTTGTTATTGCAGTGAAAATGAAACGTTGTGGATTAGAGCCATTGGACTCCAGAGAATATCCTTGGACCTCAGATAAGAGAGCTTCTGCTCTAAGGAACCCATGTTTTTCCTAAACTTTATGTACCAAAGAGTCTCTTAAAAGACCTTATTGTATCTGCCTCTCTGACAAACTTAACTCTGACATCCCCTTGTACCTACTTACAAGCACCTTAAAACTATGCCCCCTCATGTTAGCTATCTCAGCCCTGGGAAGAAGCCTCTAGCTATTCACACTACCAATGCCTCTCATCATCTTATACATCTCTATCAGGTCACATAACATCCTCCATCGCTCCAAGGAAAAAAGGCCAAGTTCACTCAACCAATCGGTTTTTCAGAAAGGTAGATATAGCAGAGGCTTCAGAGAATATCAGTAATTGTCTGTTGTTGAATATACTTGCTGTTGAATGAAAAAATCTAGGTATTTCAAATAGAATCATCAGTTTCTGTGTTCAAGTTTTATCAAAGGGAAGAAAAAGACTGTAGCAGTGGTTCAGCCTGAAATACTGTACTTGTGTGTCTGGGGTTATTCTTGGACAACAAGGGTTTCACCTTTTCTTATAAAGCATTGGAGGTCAAACTTGAAACTCATAGCCAACATCCACTGGAGAAAAATAACATTTGTAGAAGTAGTGAAATTGCTTCATTTTCACTCCTGGCCATATCTAACATTTTCAAGTCTGAATGCTTGAGCCTACAGTGAGCAAACAGTTCTCAATTGTCTTACTGTTTATTTCTCACCAACCATCAGTAACAAAAATCACAACATTTTGAACACAAACATACACAACTGATCAACTGATCATGGAAAAGAGTACAGTCGATATTTCAGGCCAAAACACTTCCTGCATTTAGGACCTGTCAAAACATCAACTGTACTCTTTCTCATAGATGCTGCCTGTGCTGCCTTGCCTTGCCTGCTAAATTCCTCCAGAATGTGTGTGTGTGTGTGTGTGTGTGTGTGTGTGTGTGTGTCTGTATTTCCAGCATCTGCAGATTTTCTCGTGATTGTGTCATGCAACTGATGCTATTTAAAAACTTTTCACTCTAAGCATGGTGCAGTATCTTACAACCACATGGTGTGCTTGTGACTGATGCTAGTTAGAAAATGTTTGGCAACAGTTTCCTGCCCCAATTAAGGGGCATATTGTCTCAAATAAACAAAGAGATCCCTGCCTATTTTTTGTTGATTAGTTTTTGTTCGTTAAGAGTTGTCCCAAAGAAGTGCCTGCCCCAACTAGCCGATGGCCCAATTAACTAAGTGTGCAAAAAGAGAGAAAAAATTGAAGTTAGGTAGTGTTCGGACAGGCAGACAGACAGACGTACTTTATTGATCTCGAGGGGAAACTGGGTTTCGTTACAGCCGCACCAACCAAGAATAGTGAAGAAATATAACAATATAAAACCATAAATAATTAAATAGTAATAAGTTAATCATGCCCAGTGGAAATAAGTCCAGGACCAGCCTATTGGCTCAGTGTTTCTGACACTCCGAGGGAGAAGTTGTAAAGTTTGATGGCCACAGGCAGGAGTGACTTCCTATGATGCTCAGTGTTACATCTCGGTGGAATGAGTCTCTGGCTGAATGTACTCCTGTGCCTAACCAGCACATTATGGAGTGGATGGGAGACATTGTCCAAGATGGCATGCAACTTGGACAGCATCCTCTTTTCAGACACCACTGTCAGAGAGTCCAGTTCCATCCCCACAACATCACTGGCCTTATGAATGAGTTTGTTGATTCTGTTGTTGTCTGCTACCCTCAGCCTGCTGCCCCAGCACACAACAGCAAACAAGATAGCACTGGCCACCACAGCCTTGTAGAACATCCTCAGCATCTTCCAGCAGATGTTAAAGGACCTCAGTCTCTTCAAGAAATAGAGATGACTCTGACCCTTCTTGTAGACAGCCTCAGTGTTCTTTGACCAGTCCAGTTTATTATCAATTCGTATCCCCAGGTATTTGTAATGCTCTACCATGTCCACACTGATCCCTTGGATGGAAACAGGGGTCACCGATGCCTTATCCATCCTCAGGTCCACCACCAGCTCCTTAGTCTTTTTCACATTAAGCTGCAGATGATTCTGCTCACACCATGTGACAAAGTTTCCCTGTACTCAGCCTCATCTCCCTTGCTGATGCATCCAACTATGGCAGAGTCATCAGAAAACTTCTGAAGATGGCAAGACTCTGTGTTGTAGCTGAAGTCCGAGGTGTAGATGGTGAAGAGAAAGGGAGACAGGACAGTCCCCTGTGGAGCCCCAGTGCTGCTGACCACTCTGTCTGAATCACAGTATTGCAAGCGCATGTACTGTGGTCTGCCAGTCAGGTAACCAATAATCCATGACATGGATTCATTGCCCATTCAAGATATGATGGCAGAGGAGAAACTGTTCATAAAATGTTGAGTGTGTGTCTACAATGAGAAGAGGGCATGTCCTAGGTGATGGGTTCTTAATGATAGATATTGCATTTTTGAGGCATCAACTTTTGAAGATGTCCTCGATGCTTTTGCTCAGTATGGAATTGGCTTAGTTTATAACTTTTGCAGCTTTTTCTGAATCTGTGCAGTGGTTCATTCCAGATGGTAGTACAACCAGTTAGAATGCTTTCTGTGATAACATCTGCAAATATTTGCTAGTCTTTAGTGACATACCAAATCTCAAAGTGCTAGTGAAATATAACCGCTGTTGTGCCTTCTTTGTAATTGTATTAATATGTTGGGCCCAAGATAGATCCTCAGAGATGTTGACACCCAGGAACTCAAAACTGCTCATCCTTTCCACTTCTGATCCCTTGATAAGGACTAGGACGTGTTTCTTCAATTTCCTCTGTTATATACCCATGACACGTGACAGTGGTGTACTTGTTACGTGACAGTGGTGTTGAAGCTATACTGGACTTAAGGTAGTGGTCTTGTGATGGTGGAATGATGTCATTTTCCCGCCAGTAGAGGTCATGTGACAGTTTTTTTTACAGGGTATAAAAGGAGGACCCCTCACTGTGAGGAGGGGCAGTTCGTGGCTGGATTTGCCATGTTGACTCAATGCCACTGCGTGGTCTAATATTATGACACGGGTTGATTGAAAGATGGAGTTTTATTTAATGCCTAAAGTTTAAAAGGCCATTGCCGGCAGTGTCTTTATAATACTGCCAGTTAAAAATCAGTGGAGAGTGAGGATCAGAGTTCGGGAGCTAAAAGATCGAGGAAAGTCGATTTTGATGGTGAAACAGATTCGACCTTGTTTGATCCTAATTTGGAAGGAATTCGTTGGCTGTCCCCATGTTAATCCCTGCAAATGGTAGCAGAAAGGATTGGGTACAGTGTTGTAAAGGAAAGGTCAGTGCCTTTAAGCCATTTCATTTCCATCTTCGTAAATTCTCTGTGGGAAAAGTATAGTTTGACTGGGAATCGCAGCAACACGACCTGAAGGAGAATTTAAATCATCTAAAAAGTCTCTCCTTTAATGGACTGTAAGCATTTTGACTTTTGCAATACTACTTTGAAGAACTGTTTTTGCAACATCGCTTTAAGAACTGTTTAAGCTTCATTGCTTTAAGAACTGTTTAAGCTGCCGCACAGCAGCTGATTTCCAGTTACATTAGCGGTTTGTTTACTTTTGGGGGGGTTTGTTTTTCAGTGTTTAATAAATGTTTTATTTGTTATAAAAAACCCTTGCCTCACTTATATATTTATTGTTGCTGAGTCCGTAACACCTCTTCCTGAAGTCCGAAATCAGTTCCTTGGTCTTACTGACATGGACTGCAAGGTTGTTGCTGTGACACCACTCAACCAGCTGATCTTTCTCTCTCTTTTACCTCCCTATCACCATCTGAAATTCTGCCAATGAAAGTTGTATTATGGGCAAGTTTATAGATGGCATTTAAGCTATGCTAGCCATATAGTGAGGGATTTAGAGAGACTAGAGCAATGGGCAAAGTGTACATCCTTGATGTGCTGCAGTATTGATTGTCAGTGAGGAGAAGATGTTATTTTTGATTCACACTGACTGTGGGCTCCCAATGAGGAAGTCAAGGATCCAGTTGCAGAGAGAGGTACAGTGGCCCAGGTTTTGAAGCTGGTTGATTAGTATGAGGGCCTGATGGTGTTGAGTGCTGAGCTGTAATCAATAAACAGCATCCTGATGTAAATGTTCCTGTTGTCCAGGTAGTCCAAGGCCGAATGAAGATCCAGTGAGACTGCATCCACTTTCGATCTATGGTGGTGATAGGTAAGCTGCAGCCTGTCCTAGTCCTTGCTTAGGCAGGTGTTGGTTCTGGCTGTGATAGATCTTATGGTTTAACAAACACATTTACTTAAGAGTTGTTCTTGCTAAGTGGGGGAACGTGACCTGCCTCAGTCTCTTTGCAGTGTTCTCGCACAGGTGTAAAAACTCTGAACTAAACACTAAGTATAAACCAGAGTCAATGAGGCGCGATCCCAGTAAGATTAACCGTTTACTGTTCACTTTTCCACATTAACGTATGGTGAAAACTGTTGATAAAACAATACAAAATATGTACAGTATTTGTTTCCTTCTTGGCATCACATTTACATCATAAATACTTGCAAAAATAAAACTACAACAAACTATATTACATTAAAGTGCAACATACAGTCAGAATCTACCTACGCCATCAACTGCTTTAAATACTCTTCAGCATAAACTATCCGCAACTCTTTAAATAACAAAGAACATAAACTTTATCAACCGTCATTACTTTTAACAGAATCAGCGTTAACATTTTTACTTCAACATATCAATTACCCTATGAACTTAAGGCGTTGCTTCTATGATGTTTCTAGTGCATAGAAAGAAACTTTTCTTGCGCTGATCCTGCATACCCAAGCCCCCTCCTTCCCGTTTCTCCAAACCGGTATTTCCCACAAGACGCAGCGAAACCGGGTGTGACGTCATCGCATGCCGTGATATATCACAGACAATGAATTTACTTTCAACAACCTTAACTTTAACTAGAAAAGGATTACAAAAGAATTACTAAAGCAAAAATATAATGAACTAAACGAATGCCTTAAGGGCAACACACTCCCCGCCTGACCTTTGTAAGGTCACTATGAACATAATACAAACTGCAGTATCTAAATCAGTCCTTAAGTAGAAGTAGAATGACTTCTGCAACTGGCCTTTGGTAAGTTTTCACATCACCTTGGTCAGAAGTTTTCAACTCAACCTTCCTGACATGTCCATCCCTATCAGGGAATGTGGCAGTGATTCTGGCCATTGGCCAGCAGTTGCGGGCGATCTGTTCGTCCATGAGCAGGACTAAATCTCCAACTTGAAGATTCCTGCGAGGTTCTGTCCACTTTTGTCTGTGTTGCAACAAAGGTAAATATTCATGTCTCCAATGGGACCAGAACTGACTTGTGAGAGCCTGAACCTGTCTCCATTGCTTTGTGTACAAATCCTTATCTGAGAAGTCCCCAGGTGGGGGGGAGCTCCTGCCTCCTGCGTAAGGAGCATTGATGGTAAGAGTATGAAGGGGCTTTCTGGGTCAGAAGAGACAGGTAGGAGTGGTCGTGCATTTATAATGGCTGTGACCTCTGCCATTAGTGTGCACAGTACTTTGTGGGTCAGTCGGGTGCATTGCTGCAGAAACATTGAATCCAGGATCCTTCTGGCAATACCAACCATCCGCTCCCATGAGCCTCCCATGTGAGAGGCGTGTGGTGTGTTAAACTCCCAGTTGCATCCCTGCTCACTGAGGTACTTTTGCACCGTCTTGTCCATCCCGAACTCCTTAGACGCTCCAACAAAGTTGGTGCCGCAATCAGATCTTAACTGTTTTGCAGGGCCTCTTAGTGCAAAGAAGTGCCTGAGAGCATTAATGCAGCTGGATGTATCCAAAGATTCGATGACCTCAATGTGTATCGCTCTCAAACTCATGCAGCTAAACATGATGGCCCACCGTTTGCTCTCTGCTTGTCCTCCTCTGGTGCGTCTCGTAGTGATAGTCCAGGGACCAAATACGTCGAGCACCACATACGTAAAAGGAGGGCAGGTTTCAAGGCATTCTGGTGGGACGTCCACCACACGTTGAGCTTCCATCTTCCCTCGCAGTTTCCTGCAGGTTACACATCTGTGGAGTACTGAATTGATCAGTGTTTTGCCTCCCAAGATCCACAGTCCTGCTGCCCTGATTGCTCCTTCCATCAGGTGATGGAATGCCTTCCTGATGCCTTACCTGTTCATGATGATGGCGAGTAAGCAGTAAGGACACATGGCTGTCTTTGGGCAGGATTACTGGGCTCTTTTTCTGCAGCTGAAAGGCGAGAATGTATTAACCGGCCTCCAATGCAGATGAGATCGTTCTTCAGGATCGGGTTGAGTTTCCTCAAAGGGCTGTCCTTTGGTATTGGTTTATTAACTTGGAGGGCCGAAAACTCCCTTGCAAAAGCTGCTCTTTGAGTTGCTTTAAGGATGACATCCTTTGCCTGGGCCAATTCGTCCGCAGTGTTCCTACATGGGATATGAAGCTATTTTAGATCTTGAAGTGAATCTCTCCAAGCCTCCCATTTGCTTAGCTTGTCTTCTGGTCGGGGTGTATCCCAGTTGGAGAGCTCAGAGGTAAGTTCTCTGAGGAGGACTCTTCCTTGGATCGTAACTGGTGCCAGTAGACCCAAGGGATCAAAAACACTGTTGACAGTGGAGAGCACTCCACGGTGGGTGGATGGCTTGATCACGGTCGGCACGGAGACCTTGAATGTGTCAGTTGTAATCTCCCAAAGGAGGCCCAAACTCCTTTGTGTGGGTATGGTTTCTCCATCTAGATCTAGGTCTTCAATTGCTGGAGCACAGTCATCGTGTGGAAAGGCCTCCATTACTGCCTGACAGTTTGATGCAAACTTGTGCAAGCGGAGGTTTGACTCAGCGAGTGAGGCTTGTGTACGTCGGAGCAGATCGATTGCTTCGTCTTCTTTCTGTAGCGATATCAAGCCGTCATCGACATAGAAGTGCCTTTCTACAAACTTAACGGTGTCATCGCCGTGCTCCTGTGTGCCCTCTCTGATGGCTCTTCGCAGCCCATAGATGGCCACGGCCGGTGATGGACTATTGCCGAAAATGTGGACTTTCATCTGGTACTCAATGACTTCCTTGTTAATGTCATTGTCCTTGTGCCATAAGAAACGGAGGAAATTGCGATGGTCCTCCTGTACTAAGAAGCAAAGGAACATCTGCTGGATGTCCGCTAAGATTGCGACCTTCTCCTTCCGGAAGCGCAGCAGGACCCCGAGAAGGGTATTGTTGAGGTCAGGGCCTGTGAGGAGCACGTCATTAAGGGAGATATCAGCGCACTCAGCATTGGAGTCGAAGACCACTCTGATCTGATTGGGCTTTTGTGGGTGGTAAACCCCAAAAGTTGGGAGGTACCAGCACTCCTTACCTTCTCTCAGTGGTGGTGCTACTTCAGCATGTCCATTAGTGAAGATCTTCTCCATGAATGCTACGTATTGTTGCTCCATCTCAGGTTTCCTTTTCAGGGTTTTTTGTAAAGACGTGATCCGCTTGACTGCCTGCTCTTTGTTGTTTGGCAAGCACTGGTGTGGTTCTCTGAAAGGTAGTGGGGCGACCCAGTTATTTGCTTCATCTCTGAAGACCTTGGTGTCCATTATTTTTAAGAAGATGGCATCTTGTGCTGATGGAGCAAGTTTATCATCATGCTCAGTTTGAGCGAAGACTGACTGTCCCAATGTCTTGTCAGTTACTTTAGTACATTTGTTAAAGCCCTGCCGTGCTTCCTTGATACACATGTAGCTTGTGCAGGGTTGAAAAAATTGAAAGGCGGCCACTCTCTAGCACATTGGTCTTGAGTGTGTTCACTGTTGGTTTGTGTACATTTCCAAGGCACACCTCTCCTATCACCACCCAGCCCAGATCCAGGCATTGGACAAAGGGGGTGTTGTGTGGTCCATTGACTTGTTGCCTGACCTTGTGCACCTGGACAGTGTCTCTTCCTAGTAGCAGGAGTATTTCTGCTTTTGGGTCCAGTTCTGGGATGTACTTGGCGATGTGGTGGAGATGCAGCTGGTGTCGCACAGTGCTTGGCATCGGGATCTTGGTGTGGTTATTCAAAATTTCAATGCACTCTAAGAGCGGAGGGAGACAGATGACAACTTTACCATCCAGCGACTCAAGCTGGAAGCCTTCTGCCTTCCTTCCATATGTTTCTACGCTGCCTGGGCAAGTTCTAAGGTAGTATGGGAACTGGTTACTCTCTACGTTGAACATGTCAAAGAACTCTGGTCTGACTAGTGAACAATTGCTCTGGTCGTCTAGAATTACATAGGCTTTGATGGCCTTGTCTTTGGCTCCCTTAGGGTACACCTTAGTGAGGCAGATCTTTGAACAAGAACGGCTTGACTGACCTTGACCGCAAACTTCTGTACAGCTCAGCTCGAGCTAACAACAGTTGTCCTGGAGTGAGCCTCTCCCTCCCCGCCGTCCTGTTGTGAGGGTGAAGGAGCTTTGTCAGTTTGCAGTAATGGGCCGGAGTGCATGGCCCCATCATGATTAGTGCTATTACATTCCGGGCACCTCACGGAGATCGTACACTCTCTAGTGAGGTGAGAGGTAGAGGAACAGCATTTAAAACATTTTTTTTTCTCCTTGAGAAGGGCCATCCTCTCGTCAAAGGGTTTTTTCCTAAACGTTCTGCATTTTTTGAGGGGGTGGGGTTTGTTGTGCAATGGACAATTCTTGCTAGGGTCACTGTTAGTTGTAGAGACTTCAGTTTTACGCACTGAGTCAGATTTATTGATGTTAAAATTATTCAAAGTGGATTTGACTGGCTTGGTGTGAATTGTACTGCTACCTTGACTCATGAAGCTAGGGTTGTTTCAATTCTTCGCCTCCTTGCACACAAACCTACTGAAATACTCAAAGGGAGGAAATTGACCATCGTTCTTTTCCTTGTACTCTGAGCCAACAGACACCCACCTTTCCCGCAGCCCAAATGGATGTTTGTCCATGATTGGTCTAATTCTGTATGAAGTATCTAAATAAGACAGGCCAGTTAAATAGCAGTCTTCTTTAGCGCCTTCCATCTCCATGAGTGGATCTCCAAGCTCTCTTAGCTTAGTATAGTCTTTGGCTGACACCTTAGGAAAATTTTCCGGGCATCAAAATAGTACCGTTTCAATAATTTCAGGGGCCGCATAGCACTCCCGAAGTCTCTCCTATGCTTTGAGTAAGGCTAGCTTGGGGTTGTTGATGTACACTGAACGTATGCATCTCACCTGTTCGCATGATTCTTTTCCCAGCCATTTCACAATAAGATCTAACTCTTGGGTTGCTCCGAGCTGGACTCTGTGGATAGTGTTGGCGAATGAGGAGTACCATGCACGGTAATTTTCAGGTTTATTGTCAAACTGGTATAGTCCTGAAGTGATGAGATCTCGTCGTGCTAAATACTGTGCCATGGGTTCAACTGCAAGTGGCATGCTGGCTGAGGGAATATGTCGGCGGGTATATGACTGAGGGTGTACATTCGTTATGGGATTTGCTGTTCTGAATTCAGCCTTTGCCTCTCTTCTCGCCAAATCTGGTAAGTTTTGTGTCAAGAAGTATTTGTCACCAGCCCTTTCATTCTTGAATTCATCGCGGAGTTGCAAGGGTAAATTGTCTTCCTCAGATGGATGTGATGCAATTGGACTTCTCTTTGACTTCTCATGAAATGGGATGTTAGCATATAAGTATGGAGAGGAAGAACTACTCTTCAAGTCCACTTGAGATCAGACATAGTCACTAGTGCGTTCCAATCTGGTCCTTTCTGAAGTAGATTTTACGTCATCCAGAACATGCATTTCTTCAGCATTTTCTAATATCTCTGCTTCCACCCTGGCAGCTTCGGCTTCTCGGTGTAGCGTCAGCACTTCCAACTCTGCTTCTATCCTTACTCTTTCCAACTAGTTTTCGGCTTCTCTGGCAGCCGCTTCCTTCCGGTTTTCGGCTTCTCTGGCAGCCTTTTCCATTTTCAGTTTTGCTTCCTATTCACCGTATGACACTCGCACCTTAGTGGCTTCTGCTTTAGCTCTTGCATGGGCAGTCTTATTTGTTGATGCCCTACTGGTCCTGGCACTGGATCGCGATGCCATCGTAGCACTTGAAACAGCTGGTAATGCCGCCTTTTCACTGTAGCGTTCTCGCACAGGTGTAAAAACTCTGAACTAAACACTAAGTATAAACCGGAGTCAATGAGGTGCGATCCCAGTAAAATTAACCGTTTACTGTTCACTCTTCCACATTAAAGTATGGTGAAAACTGTTGATAAAACAATACAAAATATGTACAGTATTTGTTTCCTTCTAGGCATCACATTTACATCATAAACACTTGCAAAAATAAAACCACAACAAACTATGCTACATTAACACACAACATACAGTCAGAATCTACCTACGCCATCAACTGCTTTAAATACACTTCAACACAAACTATCCGCAACTCTTTAAATAACAAAGAACATAAACTTTATCAACTGTCATTACTTTTAACAGAATCAGTGTTAACATTTTTACTTCAAGATATCAATTACCTTATGAACTTAAGGCGTTGCTCCTATGATGTTTCTAGTGCATAAAAAGAAACTTTTCTTGCGCTGATCCTGCACACACAAGCCCCCTCCTTTCCGTTTCTCCAAACCGGTATTTTCGTACAGGACGCAGCGAAACCGGGTGTGATGTCATCACATGCCGCGATATATCACAGACAGCAAATTTACTTTCAACAACCATAACTTTAACTAGAAAAGGATTACAAACGAATTACTAAAGTGAAAATATAATAAACTAAACAAATGGCTTAAGGGCAACACACTCTTCCTGTTGTGCTTCCCACAGAAGAGCAAATGCATTGTTTTTATTTATCACTTCTTTAAGAAGTCAGGCATTGCTCCCTGCCAATAACCCTTGAGAGGTTAATGGTGAGCTGTTGCCTTCAACAGTTCTCAAATTTAGTTGGTCCATCTCTAACACTTCTTTCCAATTTCTCAATCTCTCGGATCCATCTTTGGAGACAGACTATCCACTGACATCTTTTATATAACTACTGACTCCCGCAGTTAGCTTGACTATACCTTTTTCTACCTTGTCTTTTGTAAAAGTGTACCATACTATTACCACTCAGAGTTCAGTTCTGGCACTTTCAAAATGAGTTTCAATGTTCTCCCCATGATCTGGGGGCTCACAGCATAAGGAATAAGGTAGATGATCTTATCAAACAGCTATAGACCGGCAGGTATGATATTGTGGCCATCACTGAGATGTGATAAAGGATGCATGTTTCTGGGACCTGAGCATCCAAGGATACACGATGTATCGGAAGGATATGCAGGTAGGCAGAGGGGGTGGCGTGGCATTATTGGTAAGAAGTGATATTAAGTCATTAGAAAGAGGTGACATAGGATCAGAAGATGCAGGATCTTTATGGGTTGAGCTAAGAAATCTCAGGGGTAAAAGGACCCTGATGGCAGTTATCTACAGGCCTCCTAACAGCTGCAGTGATGTGGACTACAAATTACAACAGGAAATAGAAAAAGCTTGCCAGAAGGGCAGTGTTCTGATAATTGTAGGGGATTTTAACATGCGAGTGGATTGGGAAAATCAGGATCTCAAGAGAGAGAATTTGTAGAATATCTGCGAGATGGCTTTTTAGAACAGCTTGTTGTTGAGCCCACTAGGGGATCAGCTATACTGGACTGGGTATTGTGTAATGAACTAGAGGTGATTAGAGAGATTGAGGTGAAGGAACCCTTAGGAGGCAGTGATCACAACATGATTGAGTTCACTGTGAAATTTGAGAAAGAGAAGCTGAAATCCGATGTGTTGGTATTTATGTGAGTAGTGGAGTTTATGTGAGAAGTGAGGAAGGTACAGATACTGAGACAGATACAGTATATTCCAAAAGAGAAGAAATTTTCAAATGGAAAAAGGATGCAACCGTGGCTGACAAGAGAAGTCAAAGCCAAAGTAAAAGCAAAGGAGAGGGCATACAAGGAAGCAAAAATTAGTATTAGTAGGAAGACAGAGGATTGGGAAGTTTTTAAAAGCTTACAAAAGGAAAATAAGAAGGTCATTAAGAGGGAAAAGATGAACTATGAAAGGAAGCTAGCAAATAATATCAAAGAGGATACTAAAAGCTTATTCAAGTATATAAAGAGTAAAAGACAGGTGAGAGTAGATACAGGACCGGTAGAAAATGACACTGGAGAAATTGTAACAGGAGATAAGGAGATGGCGGAGGAACTGAACAAGTATTTTTCATCAGTCTTCACTGAGGAAGACATCAGCAGTATGCCAGACACTCAAGGGTGTCAGGGAAGACAAGTATGCGCAGTCACAATTATGACAGAGAAAGTACTCAGGAAGCTGAATAGTCTAAGAGTAGATAAATCTCCTGGACCAGGTCGAATACACCCTCGTGTTCTGAAGGAAGTAGCTGTGGAGATTGCAGAGGCATTAACAATGATCTTTCAAAAGTCAATAGATTCAGGCATGGTTCCAGAGGACTGGAAGATTGCAAATGTCACTCCGCTATTTAAGAAGGGGGCAAGGAAGCAAAAAGTAAATTATAGACCTGTCGGCTTGACATCGGTGAATGGAAAGTTGTTGGAGTTGATTGTCAAAGATGAGGTTACAGAGTACCTGGAGGCATATGACAAGATAGGCAGAACTCAGCATGGTTCCCTTAAAGGAAAATCCTGCCTGACAAACCTATTGCAATTTTTTGAGGAAATTACAAGTAGACTAGACAAGGGAGATGCAGTGGATGTTGTGTATTTGGATTTTCAGAAGACCTTTGACAAGGTGCCACACATGAAGCTGCTAAACAAGATAAGAGCCCATGGCATTATGAGAAAGTTACACAATCAGCGTTGGCTGATTGGCAGGAAACAGAGAGTGGGAATAAAGGGATCCCTTTCTGGTTGGTTACCAGTTACCAGTGGTGTTCCACAGAGATCCGTGTTGGGGCCAATTATCTTTACATTGTATATCAACAATTTGTGGCTAAGTTTGCTGGTGATACGAAGATAGGTGGAGGGGCCAGTAGTGCTGAGGAAACAGAGAATCTGCAGAGGGACTTGGATAGATTGGGGGAATGGCAAAGAAGTGGCAAATGAAATACAATGTTGGAAAGAGTATGGTCATGCACTTTGGTAGAAGAAATAAATGGGAAGTCTATTATTCAAATGGGAAGAGAATTCAAAGTTCTGAGATGCAACGGGACTTGGGAGTCCTCATGCAGGATACCCTTAAGGTTAACCTCCAGGTTGAGTCGGTGATGAAGAAGGCGAATGCAATGTTGGCATTCATTTCTAGAGGAACAGAGTATAGGAGCAGGGATGTGATGTTGAGGCTCTATAAGGCACTGGTAAGACCTCACTTGGAATACTGTGTGCAGTCTTGAGCTCCTTATTTAAGAAAGGATGTGCTGATGTTGGAGAAGGTTCAGAGAAGGTTCACTAGAATGATTCCGGGAATGAGAGGGTTAACATATGAGGAACATTTGGCCACTCTTGGACTGTACTCCTTGGAGTTTAGAAGAATGAGGGGGGACCTCATAGAAACGTCTTGAATGTTGAAAGGCATGGACAGAGTGGATGTGGCAAAGTTGTTTCCCATGGTGGGGGAGTCTAGTACGAAAGGGCATGACTTCAGGATTGAAGGGCACCCATTCAGAACAGAGATGCGAAGAAATTTTTTTAGCCAGAAGGTGGTGAATCCGTGGAATTTGTTGCCATGGGCGGCAGGGGAGGTCAAGTCATTGGGTGTATTTAAGGCAGAGATTGATAGGTATCTGAGTATCCAGGGCAACAAAGTTATGGTGAGAGTCCAGGGGAGCGGAACTAAATGGCAGAATAGATTAGCTCATGATAAAATGGCGGAGCAGAGTTGATGGGCCGAATGGTCGATTTCTGCTCCTTGGTCTTATGGTCTTATATATCATATTATTAGAGGCATAGATAGGGTAGCTAGTCAAAGTCTTTTTCCTGGGCTGGAGCATAAGAAACAAAAGTACATAGATTTAATGGGAGAGGAAGGAATTTTAAGGTGACCTCAGGATAATATTTTTTACAGAGTTTTGTTGGAATCAGAAACAATCACTGCATTTGAGGAGTTTTCAGTGAAACACTAAAATAGTCAAAGCATAGAGGATATGAGAGTGGGATTAGTGCAGATGGACATGGGTGTGATGACTGAAGGAGCAGCTTGATGTTACACTACTCTAGGGATCTGTCTGGGTGAAGTCCTGTGGGCACCCTGGGTGACTAACTACAATGCAGTGCTATAACAGCAGAGAACACTGGAAAACATTAGATAAAGGCACCAACAATGGAGGAAGAGAGACAGTCAACAGTCTGGAGACTGGATCTTAAAGTGAATGTAACATGTCATTTTTGCAACTGCTAAGAGACGCCCTGTAGCAAACCTGACCAGAGTAGTGATGCCCAGCTATAGTGAACATCTTCACTGATGACGACTGAGCAGAAAATGTGCCATGAATGCTCTTCTACTCGCAAAAATGAAACATCATGACAAATGGTCAGAGAAACAAAAGCTCGGTGGGAGTCCTCTTGAACCTAGACATAGTTTAAAAAAATACATCACTGAACTCAATGTTTGTTCATTAGTGCTGCAATCTGTAAGTCCCATCGAACAATATCAGCAGTTACAATACATGAAAATTGCCCAGGTAAATCTTCAGTTCATCTGTGGTTCTGTCTGCCAGCCTAATGAGAGGCCACATGAGGAGCTGACTCTTTAGACTTGTGCATACTTTCTTTTCTTTTCAAATCTTTTTATTGCTTTATAATCAGTTAAATGAACATATCAATAATACCAATATCAAGAGAAGAGGATTACAATAATACCTACAACACATGTAAACGTAAGTTCCACATATAATATCCAGACATGTCCACCCGATCTCTTGATAATTGAAACAGGAAAAAGTTCAAAAGATTTGTTCAGAAGAAAAAAAACAAAAAAAAACAAAATTCCCCTAAACTAAACAAAAAACAAAACAAAAAAAAAGAACTGGGCTGCCATAATTTGTTAATTGTAATTATTCTATCCTTGACTCTGTTCCTCCTTCCATAAGTGGTTAAGTATTAGGAAAGAGGATTTTAAAAAATCAGCTTAAGTCATATGTATTGAATAAAAGACTCCCAAGTTTCCTCGAACTTAATCGAGGAATTAACCGTGCCACTCCTAATTTTTTCTAGGTTTAAACAAGCTATTATTTGAGAGAACCATTTACTTTGCTTTATTGTCACCAACAATTGATACTAGAACATACAATCATCACAAAGATATTTGATTCTGCACTTCGCGCTCCCTGAGGTACAAATCGAAGTAAATATAATAAAAATTTAAATTATAAATCATAATTAGAAAATAGAAAAGGGAAAGTAAGGTAATGCAAGTCAGGTCCAGATATTTGGAAGGTACGGCCCAGATCCGGGTCAGGATCCATTCAGCTGTCTTATCACAGTTGGAAAGAAGCTATTCCCAAATCTGGCCATACGAATCTTTAAGCTCTTGAACCTTCTCCCAGAGGGAAGGGGGACAAAAAGTGTGTTGGCTGGGTGGGTCGTTTCCTTGATTATCCTGGCAGCACTGCTCCAACAGCGTGTGGTGTAAAGTGAGTCCAAGGATGGAAGATTGGTTTGTGTGATGTGCTGGGTATGTTCACAATCTTCTGCAGCTTCCTCCAGTAGGGAAGTCTAGTAGGGGGATCAAAATCTTTCCATTTAAATAAGATGGATCTTCTGGCCATCAACATAACAAATGCTATCAAACGGCAGGCTGAAGATGATAAATAACTAGAATCAATCATTGGTAATTCAAAAATTGCTGTAATAGGATGGAATTGTAAATCAATATATAAAACTGCTGAAACAATATCAAAGATGTCTTTCCAATATTTTTTTCAAAAGAGAACAGGACCAAAACGTATGGGTTAAAGAAGCAAACTCAGAGTTACATCTGTCACCATAAGATTTATATGGGAATAAAAATGGGCTAGTTTGTCTTTTGACATATATGTTCTATGAACCACTTTAAGTTGTATTAAAGTATGTCTAGCAGACGTTGAAGAAGTATTAAGTAATTTAAGAATCTGTTCCCATTCTTCTATGGATATACTTACTTTAAATTCTCGTTCCCATTCATTCTTTATTTTATCAGATATACCTGAAGAGATTTTTGTGATCAAATTGTAGATAGTTGCTATTACACTCTTTTGTAAGGGATTTAAACTTAAAAGTTTTTCCGTAATTTCAGTTTGATATGCCATCAGAAAGGTAGGCAAAATAATATTCAAAAAAATTCTAATCTGTAGATATCTAAAATAGTGCGATCTAGGCAAATTGTATTTATTAGATAACTGTTCAAAAGACATAAAACAGTTATTTGTAAATAAATCATGAAAAGTTTATTCCTTTTGTTTTCTAAAGAAGAAAGGTTTGATCAATTCTAGATGGTTGAAAAAAATAAGATGGGCTAGAAAGGGTATATTTATTAACCCTTTAACCATAGTAACCATATTTGTATTGTATATTTAATTATTATTAAATATAATTTAATTAGTAATTTGTTTGTTCAATTTAGTAAATGCAAAGGGGAATGAAGCTCCTAAAATAGATGCCAATGAAAATCCTTGCACACATTCCCATTCAAGATTCAACCACCTTGGACTTTGGGTTTTATCTAATTCTTGGGTCCAAAAGGTTAAATTTTGGATATTAATTGCCCAATAATAAAATCTAAAGTTTGGCATCCCCAAATCACCATCCTTTTTGGATTTCTGTAAATATTTCTTACTCAACCTTGGATTTTTACCCTGTCACAGATATATGAAGAAATCTTGGAATCAATAATATCAAAAAAGGACTTAGGAATAAAAATTAATACTACCTGAAATAAGTAAAGAAACTTGAGTAAAACTATCATCTTAATAGCATTGATTCGGCCAACTAATGTGGAACATTGGAGACCATTTAGTTAATAAATGTTTAACATGATCAATTAAAGGTAAGAAATTAGCCTTATATAGGTCCTGATGTTACTTAGTAATTTTAACCCTAAAATACATAAAGCAATCTGTAGCCAATCTAAATGGAAAACTTTTGTCAATTAAAGTTTACGTATTTAATGGGAATAACTCACTCTTATCAAAATTTAATTTATAACCAGAAAAGCTACTAAATTGAGCAAGTAATGATATTACTGATGGAAGGGATTTCTCGGGATTAGAAATATATAATAGCAAGTCATCTGCATATAATAATACCTTATGTGTTTCACTGCCCTGCGTAATGCTAAATATATTTGATGAACCTCAAAAAGCAATTGCCAGGGGTTCTAAAGTAATGTCAAATAGTAAAGGATTTAAAGGGCTGCCCTGCCTAGTACCACAAAAAAGCCTAAAAAAAAGATCTCTGACTACTTGTAACTACAGAGGCAAAAGGTGTGTGATGTATCAATTTAATCCAAGATATAAACTGTGGACTAAAATTAAATTTCTCACATGTATTAAACAAATATTTCCATTCAATTCTGTCAAATGCCTTCTCAGCATCCAATGAAATAATACATTCTGGAATTTTAGGTGCGAAAAATATATATAATATTCAATAATCTCCTAACATTAAAGTATGAGTAACAGTTTTTTTTATAAATCCTGTCCGATCTTCTGAAACAATTTTGGGCAATGCATTTTCCAATCTAATTGCCTTTATTTTAGAGAGAATTTAAAAATCTACATTCAACAAAGATATTGGTCTGTATGAAGCACATGCAGTAGGGTCTTTATCTTTTTTAAGAATTAAGGAAATGGATGCTTCATAAAAGGATTGTGGTAGTTTACTTATCAATAAGGCATCTTTAAAAGTTCTACTTAACCAAGGAGAGAGTAAATCAGAAAAAAACATTAAAAAATTTCTACTGTAAATCCATCCGTACCAGGGGCTTTACGGGAGTTCATTAAAGAAATTGCTTTCTGTATTTCTTCCTTCATAATCAGTAGTAAACATTCTAATAGTAAACATTCATCAGATGATAGTTTGGAGATTTTCAATTTCCCTAAGAATTCATGCATTGTAGTAGTATCATCAGGGAATTCTGATTGATATAAAGAGGTATAGAGTTCTTGAAAGGATTTATTAATGTCATCATGGTCAACTGTAAAATTGCCATCCTGTTTACTTTAATAATCTGTCGTTTAACCGAAACAATTTGCAATTGATTGGCCAATAATTTCCCCGATTTATCACCATATACATAAAATTGAGATTTAGCTTTAAGTAACTGGTTTCCAGTGGGAGATGTTAATAACAAACTATGTTGCATTTGAAGTTCTTTTATAAAGCTCCAAATTGGGAGTAACTGAATATTCTTTATCATTTTCTTTAATCTTATCAACCAATATACACATTTCATTATTAACTCGCTTTTATAATCCTGCAGAGTATGAAATAATTTGTCCATGAATATATGCTTTAAAAGTTTCCCATAATATCCAGCTGGAAATTCCTTCTGTAGAGTTAGTTGAAAAGGAAAAAGCAATCTGTTCTTTAACTAAACTAACAAACTTTAAGTCTTGAAGTAAGGTTAGTTCAGGCATGGGCAAACTACGGCCCGGGGGCCATATGCCGCCCGTTAAGCTTTTTAATCCGGACCACAGAACTTGATGAAATTATATTAATAAACCTTGTTAACGTTTTTTCCCCACAATTCTGGCGTTTTCCCAATAGATGATGCACTCTATATACATTTGTGGCGACCCATTTCCTGGCACATCCAAACTGGCTCACAATTAGCCAGCGTTCCGGCTAAGGGAGATAGCCTGCAGAGATTTGCGAGTACAGAGCTTTGGAGCCACTGCGCCATGGGGAGCAGGTTGAGGGAGGCTTAAAAGTGAGGCTGGCGATTTCGAATAAAGTTTTTTTCTTCGACTGCAGTTACCGACTCCATGTCGTAATTTTAGCGCTGCATGTAGCACACCGCTACACATTGACCTTTGTTGAGGTGCAGCGTATTACTCCACATTTGCACTTTACTCTTTGTTCGGCTCGACCTATTTGTGTGAACAGGCGTTCAGCGTCATGAACATCAACAAAGCCAGCCACAGATCCAAGTTAACTGACCAACACCTCAGGTCCATCCTGAGAATCGCCACAACAAAACTAAATCCAGACTTTGATGAGCTGGCTAAAAAGGGAGACCAACAACACTGTTCCCACTGAAATTAAAAATAAGTTTCTTCATTGTGTTATGTAAAAAATGCATTTGAAAATATTTTTTCAATAATTTTTTCATGTTACATGTCATTTCTTTTAAGTGATGGACATGAGTAGTGCGCAGGTGCACGTACGTTCTCAAAATAAAAAATGCGCTCCAGATCAAATAACGCGCTCCGCATACTGACGCACTGTCACTGTTCTGACCTTGTGCTGTTTGTTGTTGAGTTTTGGCACAGAGGAAAATTGAATAAGAAGGAGCAGGACAAGTAGACCTGTATCTCCTACTGTTTTTGAAATAAAGACAGTCAGGAGGAGAGTGATGATGATAATATCTTGAAGGATAACAGAATTTTCAGTGCTTTAAAATAATAACTGTTACTATTAAAAAAGGCTGTATTTTATTCATTTAATTTTCAGTGTTTTAAAAGTCATTTCAATAAATAGCTAAATACCATGGGACCTCAAAGACAGATATTTTGTTGTAATGCATTTGTTCATTTTCAATTGAAATTAAAGCACATGTTTTCTACATATCCCATGATATTTTATTTTCTCTTATGAGGTGTATTACCAAAACACTCCGTCCATCTGCTCCTGGTCCAGCCCCCCTGAACCCTTCGTGGCCCACAAGTCAAAAAGTTTGCCCACCCCTGGGTTAGTTGAACCACCATTGTGTAGCTCTAAAACTTACATCAGCTAATTTAATTGATAATTTCAGAGGTGCATGATCAGAAATAGTAATTACATCATAATCACAAGCAATGACAGGTAGTACTAATCGGGAGTCAATAAAAAAGTAATCAATTCTAGAATAATTGTGATATACATGAGAGAAAAAAGAAAACTCTTTATCATTACGGTGTAGAGGATGCCAAATGTCTGATATTCCAGAGTCCACTAAAAAAAGAATTAATAAAAAATGCAGATATATTTGGTAGGATTTGTTTAACTAAAGACCTATCCATCAAAGGATTCAAACAGCCTCTACTCATTATAAAGTCTCCACTCATTATCAACTTATATTCATTTGTTAGGGAATAATGCAAATAATTTATTTAAAAATTCAGGATAATCAACATTTGGAGCATAAATATTAACCATAACAACCTTTTGATTATAAAGTAAGCCGGCGATCAACAAAAATCTACCGGTTTGGTTTGAAATAGTCTCTTAATGAACAAATGGAATCAAAGAATCAATAAATATGGAAACAACTTTCACTGCATGCCCCTCCAAAATCTAAAACAAGTGTTGATTGTCTTCCTTCCTCACATGAGCCTCCTGTGCAAAAATAATTTGAGCTTTCAGTCTGTTAAATATTTTTTTTCCATTTAATCGGATGGTTCAAACTATTAGTATTCCATGAAACAAAATTAATAGTCTTATCCATTTTCAATAAGTAAATCATATAATGTATAAAGGGTTAATCCTACTGTAGGGAAATCATGTTCCCAAAAAAAGGAAAACAAGTCAAAAGAGGAACCGGACGTCATGACAGTCAAACATATTTGTAGTGTTATGTACCCAGTAACTGGGTGTCTGACCAGCAGAGAAAGAAGAATCCGTTGGAGTCTGGTGGTACCAAACTAAAGGTGTTTATTAGTAAACTACACAATGAAATATCAAAAATGCAAATATACATATAAAACAAGTTAACAGTAACAAACCTGTGTAGGAATAATAATAATCAATAATAAACAAGCTCTGTTGATGTCTGGGGGTAAATGAATTGTTATAGGGAAGTATGGAGTTCAGTTCATAAATGCTGAGGTGGTTATGGTTGTTGTATTGAAATTGTTGGGGAGAGAGAGAGTGAGGGAGCAAGATGTAACAGCAACAGCTGCGGCAGGCAAACCTTTTGTTGCTTTCTTAATCTGTCCTGTTGTTGTGGTCATTCAGTTATAACCCCTCTGTTCTTCTGCTAGACCGTTCTTCTGTGGTGGACTCGTCACTCTGGCATGAGTGGACACACACACACAAGTCCCCACCGGCCCTGCTGTAAAACTGAGCTTTACTGACCGATCTCCTGGTTCCGTCTCCGAAGCCCCCACCTTTCTGTGGGTTCCAACACTCAATCAGTGTCCACTGGTGTGTCTGAAGGGTGTCTCTCCAGACCTGTCTTTTATCCCCACTCAGCTATCCATCAACTCTGAATGACCGTGTCCATCAAATCAGGCCACTCCTGCTATCTCCTGAGGAATGTTAATGAGCAAAGTAAAGTCCTTGTAGTGACAGGTAAATAATGCAGGAAGAGTCAAAATACAGTAAAACAACAGTCTCTCTCCCCCCCTTATCTGTAGCAGATGTTCTTGCCTGGGTTTCATCTCTCTCTCTCACATGAGCAGCATAGCAACAGCAATAGTTCGTAGTTCACAGGAGGGGGGTTGGGAATGGTTAACTCTGCACTCCATTTCCATCAGGTCTGTCCATCACTCATAACACCCCCATCCTTCTGGGAATTTTCACCAGAGTGAAAATTAACTCAAAGCATATTACTGAATTACAGAGTTTGACAAAATACAGAAGAGGTCTTAACTACAAGAATAATACAAATACACTTTCAAATTAACATCGGGATAAACAATCAGCAATTACATTGTCACTCCCCTTTACATGTTGTATTTTATTATCGAATTCCTGTAACAACAGACTCCAACTTAATAACCTCCTATTTTTATTTTTCATGTTAGCCAAGAATACCAAAGGGGGTGTGGTCTTAGCTTAGGTGTATATTACAAAGTGTGAACCAATACATGTGTTTTCACAATGTAGTACATTACAGAGGTTTGTGCAATTACTCATCTCTATTTTACTTTCAAACTTAACATTCAATCTTCCATGATGTTGTCTTTATTATTCACATTCTTTGTTCAAAACAAAAAATCAAATTCCCGCAAAACCAGATCCTGTTATTCAAAGTGACATTTGGTCAACCCTTGCCTCTTTCCCACTTAACGCTCACGTGGTTAGCGTGCTCACCAGCTTGGAACAGGCCTTCACAGACTCCTTTCACAGGAGCTATCTTATCACCAATGCTTTCCAAACTAAGCCCATTTGCTGAACTTCCACACCACTCATTACTTTTAAGCAGGTCATTAATTTTATCTTCAGGATCTTTAATTCTATTAGTTTCTCGTTTAACATCTGCAGATGATCCCTCTTGGTCAAAACAACACTTCAGGTTCTGCCTCTCCAACTCACATCCTTGAACAACATCACTAAGTTGTTTACCCTTAAATTTCAAAACAAACTGTAATTGATTCGCAGACATCTTGTTAACAAACCATTGTTCCTTCAGTATGGTCAAGGCTTCTAAAATCAATCCAGACTTTAAATTTTCTTTATTCAGAAGTCTAGGATCACTTTTCCCCTCAATATCTTCAATAACATCCATCTCACCAGCTTTCATCTCCTCAATGACTTTTAACACAAGTGACTGAGAATTCTCAATTTCTCCCAGTGCCACGGTTAACCCTTTCTTCACTGAACCAAGTCGACCTGACACAAAAGGATTGCATTCCTTTTCAACTAAATCAGATACCTCAGACTTCCTCTGAGCTTCAACACTAGATTCAGTATCCTGTGACTCCACATCCTTCACATCCTGAACACAAGCAAATGGGACATCTGCCTCTCCTAGGCTTTCAATACCAGACCCGTTTTCAAATTCTAAGTTCCCCTGATCCTCCCAGTTACTCCCTGGGCAACTCCCCTTCAGAGTAAACCCTTGCGGGTTAAAACAACCTCATCTGCTAACCCAGCAGACTCCCTCAAGGCAGCGGCATCCTTTTCATCTAGGACTGCTCTCACATCATCGGGAACACACTTAACTTCTTCAACTGAAAACAGCTCCATCAAGCCAGACAGATCATCTGTGTCCAACCCTGGATCTTCTAACTGCCTCATCTGTTTCTCATCTTTACTCTGTTCCTCCATAACCTCTTTCCTCACTCCTAAGTTTCCACCTAGGGGTACCTTATGAGTCAGGTTCAAAATTTCATTCCTTGCTAACACTAAATCTGCTTCGTCTCCCTTACTTTCCTTAGCTCCACTATTCTCCGGTTTACCATCCTCTAACCTCTCTTGGTACAAGGTCGGTAAAAACATCTCTGCTAAATCAACACTGGACTCATTTAAGCTGTCTCCTTTCTCAGCCGCCTTTCTAGACATGCTGCGAGTGATTGCGCATGCGGGATAAATCTTGGAATCTATGGGCGGGTCCTCAGCACTTACAGGCTTACTTGTCAGCTTCACTGCTAAATACACGTCACCACCTGCCAGATCGTTACCAAGAAGGACGTCCATGCCGTCCATCGGTAGTTTCGACCGCACCCTTATTTCGACTGGTCCAGATACCAGGTCACATTTCAGAAACATCCTGTGCAAAGGTACAGCCTCGGTCCCTTTTCCGATACCTCCCCAGTCTCAGTCTCAGGACTGAAGTCTAACACCTTCCTTAGAATCAATGACTGATCAGCCCCAGTATCTCTCCAGATCCGCTCTGGAACTGGGGTTTCTCCTTCCTTCACAGACACCGTCCCTTCCCAGATAAACTTCTCACGCCCCTCTTGGGCTCTATCTACCTTCGCCTTCCCCATCGATCTGTTGACCGACTCAATGCAACCAGTCGGGACTGCTGTTTTCCCTTTTCCTGTCTCCTTCTTCAGAGCAAAACACTTAGATGCTATATGACCAGCTTTCCCACAATTATAACACGTAAAGTTAGGAACCTTCCTGCCAGCCTGCTTTTCCTCCTCCTTACCTTTTCCACTAGCTTCTGGCTTATTGTCTGCCTTAGCCGGTGGGCTTTCTCTGCCATCCCTACTGCCTCTCTGGTAGCTCATATTTAGGGAAAACTTTGTTTTGTGGGTTAAGGCATACTCGTCTGCTAATTTGGCAGTCGCAGACAGAGTCACTGTCTCCTTCTCATCCAAGTATGTCTTCATACTCTCAGGGATACAACCTTTGAACTGCTCCATCAGTATTAACTGTAGTAGTTTATCATAATCTCCAATAACCCCTTTTGAAGCACACCAATGCTCACAATACATTTGCATCTCATGGGCAAACTCTAAATATGTGTGGTTCCATGGCTTTCTCAAGTTCTGGAACTTCTGCCTGTATGCCTCTGGCACCAACTCGTAACTCCTCAATATAGCCCTTTTTACTTCCTCGTAATCCTTAGACTCACCCATAGACAATGCCGAATACACTTGTTGAGCCTCCCCCCTAAGTACGCTCTGTAACAGAACAGCCCATTTCCCCTTAGGCCAGTTCTGATTCACAGCCACTTTCTCAAAATAAAGGAAAAACTTATCGACATCCATCTCCTCGAATGGAGGTACCAACTGGATCTCCTGACCAATCTTGAACCCCTCATTTGGGTTTACAACCCGGTCTCTTCCCTGCAATGCCTTTAACCTCTCCATTTCCAGCACAAACTGCCTCTCTTTTTCTCTGTCCTCCCTCTGCCTTGCAGTTTCTTCTCTTTGCCTTGCAGCTTCTATTTCCTTTGTCTGGAGTATCTGGAGCTCATGCTCCCTTTCCTCCTTCTCCGCAACCAACCTTAATCTTTCTATCTGTATCTGAAGTTCACCCTCGACTGGTTTTTTTCTCAGGGAACAGGTCCAATACATCCGACATGAACACACCCTCGGATTCATAATGCACAGCTATTGCTCTCTGTATATCCAACTTGCTCATCGATGATTTCACCGCCGAGAGATTTAATCATTTTGCAACGCTCACCAATTCCATTTTCTTGGCATCCTCTAATGCCCCCGAAGTCGGGTCGTTTCAAAATTAGTCAATTTCCATCTCTGCTACCTTCCCGTCTGGTTATTCACACAACCAGATCAGATAAGGGACTTTTATCCCGATTCACTGGCCCCCCAATTTGGTAATCAAATCCCGGAGATGAGGCCCCAATTTGTTACGTACCCCATAACTGGGTGTCTGACCAGCAGAGAAAGAAGAATCCGTTGGAGTCTGGTGGTGCCAAACTAAAGGTGTTTATTAGTAAACTATACAATACAATATCAAAAATGCAAATATACATATAAAACAAGTTAGCAGTAATAAACCTAAAAGAGTAGGAATTATAATCATCAATAATAAACAAGCTCTATCGATGTCTACGGGTAAATGAATTGTCATAGGAAAGTATAGAGTTCAGTTCATAAATGTTGAGGTGGCTATGGTTGTTGTATTGAAAATGTTGGAGAGAGAGAGAGTGAGTGAGATGTAACAGCAACAGTTGCGGCAGGCAAACCTTTTTGTGGCTTTCTTAATCCATCGTGTCATTGTGGTCATTCAGTTATGACCTCTCTGTTCTTCAGCTAGACCATTCTTCTGTGGTGGACTCATCACTCTGGCATGAGTGGACACACACACAAGTCCTCACCGGCCCTGCTGTAACACTGTGAGCTTTACTGACCGATCTCCTGATTCGTTCTTTGAAGCCCCCACCTTTCTGTGGGTTCCAACACTCAATCAGTGTCCACTGGTGTGTCTGAAGGGTGTCTCTCCAGACCTGTCTTTTATCCCCACTCAGCTATCCATCAACTCTGAATGACCGTGTCCATCAAATCAGGCCACTCCTGCTATCTCCTGAGGAATGTTAATGAGCAAAGTAAAGTCCTTGTAGTGACAGGTAAATAATCCAGGAAGAGTCAAAATACAGTAAGTCAACAGTCTCTCTCCCCCCCTTATCTGTAGCAGATGTTCTTGCCAGTGTTTTATCTCTCTCTCTCTCTCTCTCTCTCTCTCTCTCTCTCTCATATGAGCAGCATAATAGACAATAGACAATAGACAATAGGTGCAGAAGTAGACCATTTGGCCCCTCGAGTCTGCACCGCCATTCTGAGATCATGGCTGATCATTCACTATCAATACCCAGTCCCTGCCTTGTCCCCATATCCCTTGATTCCCCTATCCATCAGATATCTATCTAGCTCCTTCTTGAAAGCATCCAGAGAATTGGCCTCCACCGTCTTCCGAGGCAGTGCATTCCACACCTCCACAACTCTCTGGGAGAAGAAGTTTTTCCTCAGCTCTGTTTTAAATAACTGACCTCTTATTCTCAATCCATGCCCTCTGGTACTGGACTCTTCCAACATCTGGAACATATTTCCTGCCTCAATCCTATCAAATCCTTTAATTATCTTAAACGTTTCAATCAGATCCCCTCTCAATCTCCTCAATTCCAGTGTGTACAAGCCCAATCTTTCCAATCTCTCTGTGTAAGACAGCCCTGCCATCCCAGGAATCAACCTAGTGAATCTACGCTGCACTTCCTCAATTGCCAGAATGTCCTTCCTTAAATCTGGAGACCAAAACTGTACACAATATTCCAGGTGTAGTCTCACCAGGGCCCTGTACAAATGCAAAAGGACATCCTTGCTCTTGTACTCAATTCCCCTTGTAATAAAGGCCAACATTCCATTTGCCCTCTTCACTGCCTGTTGCACTTGCTCATTCACCTTCATTGACTGATGAACTAGGACTCCTAGGTCTCTTTGCATTTCTCCCTTACCTAACTCTACACCATTCAGACAATACTCTGCCCTCTTGTTCCTGCTTCCAAAGTGGATAACTTCACATTTATTCACATTGAATGACATCTGCCAAGTATCTGCCCACTCACCCAGCCTATCCAAGTCTCCCTGTATTCTCCTAACATCCTTATAGCAACAGTAATAGTTCGTTGTTCTCAGGGGTAGGGGGGGAATGGTTAACTCTGCACTCCATTTCCATCAGGTTTGTCCATCACTCATAACAGTAGTTTCAGGTCAGCCCAGAAAAAAACAGAAAGAAAAAAGAAAACACCCCTCCCCACCCCACAAAACCTAGAAACTAACCAATAGACATTTAGAAAGCAAACTACCCCAGACTCTACCCCCATCTCTCTAGTGATGAAGTTCCAAAATTTTAAAAAAGGGCTTCATACCACTCACAGTTTGTGCATCCACCATTATTTTTAAATCGCGAAAAGCCAATTTCAAAAAAAAAGAAAAAGTGTTAATAGATTATTTATGTTTCACTAATTCAAAAAAGGACAATCAGTCCATTAGAACTCAGATCAAATGTAGTTATTTTAAATAGTTGCAAGGGGAGAAAAATCAATAAAGAACAGCTTTATCATAAAGATATAACAAATACTCTTAATTCAAAACCGAATATACCTTTTACTAAAGCTAGGAGAAAAAAAAATTCAAACGATGAAACAGATTTATAATTTTATATTTTTTTAAACTTAAACGGAGTGTATGTTAATATGTAATAATAAACAAAGTTAATCTTTAATCTGTAGGGCACTGCCATGATTTAAATTTACACCAGCCTCAAGTAGACTAAACAAAGTAAAAACAAGTGCATAGGACACACTAAAACAGACGATCAGCCATTTTAAACATTTTTAAATATTTCAGAAAGCCATTTTAAAAGATAAGAAATAATTATCTTGAAGATATGGCAAATGCTTATAATTCAAAACAGAATACACCTTTTACCAGAACATAAGATCATATAAGATCTACCATTAAACTGTAGACAGTAGCAAATTACCATTTTAGTTTAAACTATCAAAGGTAGTTTTTAATCGTCAAAACCGTTAGACTGTAACAAACTGTTGACTTTATTCACTAGGCAAATAAAGTCTATCATTAAACTATGGAAAACTGTCATTTCTGTTGAAGACAATTTTAATTCCACATAACCATTAGACTATATCGAAACTATTGAACTTGCATTTAGATCCTCAAAAAACTTTTGAGCCTTTTCAACTGAAGTGAACCATTTGAGGGATCCATCAGATAAGATTATTCTGAGGTGAGCAAGACATAATAACGCAGGTCTGAATTTAGCATGATACAAATCACTCATCACTGATTTAAAAGCCGATCTCTGACGCATTACTTCAGGACTATAATCTTCTACCAATCAAAATTTGTGATTTCCATATACCATAATTCTTTTCTGACGAGCAAGTCGACTTGACTGTTCCTTATTATGTACATAATGAAATCGTAAAATGATATGCCTCGGTTAGGAATCTGACGCCCGTTTCATTCTCGGTACTCTATGTGCGTGATCCAGAATCGGTGACTTTGAGAAAATTTCTGAACCAAACACCTTCCTTAAAAATTGAGAGAAAAATTCAGTGGGATCTTCTCCTTTTTCAATATCTTCAGGCAGACCAATTATTTTAATATTTTGACTGTGACTTCGACCTTCCAGATCAATCATCTTAATTTTCTGTTGCTCTAATGTTTGAATTTCTGAATACAGTTTCCTTTCCAGTGTCTCGACTCTGCCTTCCATCTTCTTGTCAGCTTCCTCAAGTTCAAAAACACATCCCTGTAACCCCCTGGTCTCCTGTTTAAATGCTTCCATTGCATTATTAAACATCCTTAATGTCAAATCCACGGCGTTGATTTTCTCTTCCAATTTTGAATCTCTGTGCTCGATTTTCTCATTTAATAATTTTGAAATTTTCATTTCCAGTTTCGAATTGTTTTGGTCGATTTTTTCATCCAATAATTTCGATATAACATCCCAGGTGAACGCCCCCCTCCACTGCTTTCAACTAGTTTCTTTTGTCCTCTGATACTCATTTTCTCTAAATAACGACCAGATTTCAAGCATATAAAAAAGTTATATGCTTTAGTATAAGTAAGTAATAGAAGAGTGGTAAAAGATTGAAAAGTTTAGGAGCAAGCTTCAACTCAACTCACTCCATTAGGCGCCACCTAGAGAGTTCCGATTTGTGCATACTTTATGTGCTCTTACAATGATGCCATCCCCAAAGTCACCAATGCTGCAGTTGCTGAACTCCTGACAACTGGGGTTGACAACCTTTCTTATGCCGTGGACCTATATCAATAAGCAAGGGCTCTGTTTACCTCAGATTGGGAACCCCTGTTCTAGAAACAGGCACTCAGGGAAGATCTCCCAGTTCTTGACATACCCTCTGATTATAAAGGATCTGTTCTTGGTAGTATGTACTGAACAGTGCGAGCAAAAAAAGATTGGAGTAAGGGAAGGGACAATGACAAGTGACTACTGCTGGGTTTAAATGAACAGTGTGAAAAATGATTACTCTTACTGCAGTGATTGCACTTTTTTCCATACGCTGGACACTTTTTAGGTCGGTTCTCCTGCTCACAGTGATCACAAGGTTTTCTTTCTTTCAAACGATGATTGCCCTCTGTCAGTTTTATAGTCGCTTCATTACTTTTTCTAACCTGTTCACGGTTATTCACAGCGTGTACGCTGCCGTTCTCCATTAAAAGTTCTTTAGCCTGCAACTTTATGGTTTCTGAAGCTATACAGAGAATCAAAGCTTTTTCCAAAATTTACGTCTGTTTCTCTTAAGAGTCTTTTTCTCAGACCATTATCCAGAATGCCACAAACAATTCTGTCTTTAACAAGAGAGTCCATCAGCTCTGCAAACTCACATGTTTTACTGTGGTTTCTCAATTCCATAACAAATTAATCAATTGTTTGACCAGCTTTCTGCTTGCGTGTAAAGAATTTGGACCATTCATATATCACATTGCGCTTTGGTATACAAAATGCTTCAAACTTGTCAATTATCACTTATGGATTCAAATTATCTCCATTCTCAAAAGTAAAATGGTTATATACCTCAATTGCGTTGTCCCCAATAACGTGGAGTAGAATTGCAGCTTTCATTTTGTCCATTTTATTATCTACTCCAATCGCCGATAAATAAATTTCAAAACTCTGTTTGAAACTTTTCCTGTTCGCAGCTACATTTCCAGTCAGCTAAAGCATTGATGGGGGTTGCAAGACTATCATTCTTAAAGCTGTTAGCAAACTACGAAAAAGTTTGCACTCTTTTTTTTTGATTATCTTCGCTTTTCCAGTGTTAGCTAATTATTCTTCCAGACCGACTTCTGACACCATGTTATGTTCTTTATATGTACCGTGGGTTACTGAGAACTAACCATATTCTGGGAGAATTAAAACTAGAACTTTATTTACAACAGCAACAAATACACATCTGTCTTACAGTGCCATGCTTCTAGATCATTCTGTTATTTCTGCGCATGCTCCGAACTCAGTCCAATCACGTTCTTACACATGACATGTGATATCACCACATAATGGAGAGATGGGTGGGCAGAACGAAGAGAATGCCTGTGTTATGATAGAAACTGAACATTCTAGGTTCAGGGTTCAAAACTGGCCCAAGATGCTAACTGCATAGTTTGCACCCTCTCCCTGAGGCCGTGTGGATTTCTCACTGGGAATCCCAAAGGTATGCTAGTTGTCAGCATAATAGTTTACTGTAAATTGCTCCAAATAGGTGAATAGGAGTTTGTGGGTAGATTGTCAGGATGCTGAAGCAGGGACGCAATCGCAGACCAAGCCCAAGTAATGTGCGCACTGTGATACTTACTGAGTAGCAAATCCAGAGAGACAACAAAGTCAGCATCAAAGTTCAGACAGAGATCAAAACATCCAGAGAAATCCAAAAACCAGAATCAGGAATCAGGCAGAGTCGATATTCAGATGGACAGAGTACAGATACGAATGCTGGAAAGGCTCAGGAAAATTCACTGGCATAATCTGGCAACAAACAGGTGAAAACACAGGACTGAGCTACACTGAGCAATAAACAGAGAGGCAGATGATAGGTGGAGCACAATGAGACACAGGTGGCAGCAATACAGGTAATAATGAGAAACAGGTGAGAGACAGAGTACTCAGTAATACAGGGGCCGGAGTAGAGCAGGAACGGGGACAGGAGCACATGGCAATACAAAACCACAGGCTGACAGCGAGGGGGTAACACACAAAAAGACAGAGTTCAACTGGAGGTATTGATATAGCTATAAATTAAAGGTTTAAGAGGCATTTGGATATACATTCAAATAGGCAAAACATGAGAGAATTACAGCCCAAATATGGGCAAATAGGATTAGTGTAGATAGATTATAAATGCTTACAGGAAAAAGTTTAGAATGAAGCTCAGAAGGGGGTGAATTGGAGTGAAATAAGGTGCAGATAATATTATAGAGAATAATTTGTTTAATTGCTCAATATGCGATTCGCTAGGATCCAGGTCTCACCTGAACCATGATGAGACCTGAATCCTAATGAAATGCAAAACTAGAGCTAGGGGTGGGGCTTTAAACTAAATAGTACAGGGCTGGGTTCAACAGTTTGGAGTAGTATGGAGTAGTAAAAGAGAAAATTGTGGATAAAGATAAAGTAAAAGCAAATGATAAAAAAAAGAGTGGAGTGAGGAAAAGTCAAGTGCAAAAGAGTAAAAGATTACAAGATTTTAAAAGCACAATGAGTGAAGGGCACTTTGCATGAATGCCTGTGGTATTGGAAATAAGGTCAGTGAACTTGTGGCACAAATCAGTACAAAGGGGGATGACTTAATAGCCATTACAGAGACGTGGTTGCAGGGTGGAGAGGATAGAGAATTAAATATCTAAGGATATCAGGTAATGTGGAAGGATAGGCAGGAAGCTAAGGGAGGTGGGATAGCGCTCTTAATTAAAGATGAGATCAAGGTGATAGTGAGAGATGATATAAGATCTAATGTTGAATCCATCTGGATTAGGAATTGTAAAGGGAAAAAATCACTGGTTTGAGTTGTTTATCGGCCACCGAATAATAACATTACATTGGCACAGGCAATAAACAGAGAAATATCTGAGGCATGTAAGAATGGAACAGCAGCTATTATGGAGGACTTTAACTTGCACATAGATTTTGTGAATCAAATTGGTCGAGGCAGTCTTGAGGAGGACTTCATAGAATGGATCCATGATGGTTTTCTTGAACAGCTTGTTACTGAACCTACATGGGAATGTGCTATAACAACACACACAAAATGCTGGTGGAACAAAGCAGGCCAGGCAGCATCTATAGGAGAAGCACTGTCGACGTTTCGGGCTGAGACCCTTCGTCAGGACTAACTGAAGGGAAAGATACTAAGAGATTTGAAAGTAGTGTGGGGAGGGGGAAATGCGAAATGATAGGAAAAGACCGGAGGGGGTGGGATGAATATAAGAGCTGGAAAGGTGATTGGCGAAAGTGATACAGAGCTGGAAAAGGGAAAGGATCATGGGACGGGAGGCCTCAGGAGAAAGAAAGGTGGGGGGGGGGGAACACCAGAGGGAGATGGAGAACAGGCAGAGTGATGGGCAGAGAGAGAGAAAAAATAAACAACTAAATATGTCAGGGATGGGGTAAGAAGGGGAGGAGGGGCATTAATGGAAGTTAGAGAAGTCAATGTTCATGCCATCATGTTGGAGGCTACCCAGCCAGTATATAGGGTGTTGTTCCTCCAACCTGAGTGTGGCTTCATCTTGATAGTAGAGGAGGCCATGGATAGACATATTAGAATGGGAACAGGACGTGGAATTAAAATGTGTGGCCACTGGGAGATCCTGCTTTCTCTGGCAGACCAAGTGTAGGCGTTCAGTGAAATGGTCTCCCAGTCTGCGTCGGGTCTCACCAATATATAAAAGGCCAGACCGGGAACACCAGACACAGTATACCATACCAGCCAACTCACAGGTGAAGTGTCGCCTCACCTGAAAGGACTGTCTGGGGCCCTGAATGGTGGTGAGGGAGGAAGTGTAAGGGCAGGTGTAGCACTTGTTCCGCTTACAAGGATAAGTGCCCGGAGGGAGATCGGTGGGAAGGGATTGGGAGGGGGGAATGAGTGGACAAGGGAGTTGTGTAGGGAGTGATCCTTGTGGAAAGCAGAAAGGGGGAGGAGGGAAAGATGTGCTTGGTTGTGGGATCCCTTTGGAGGTGGCGGAAGTTACGGAGAATTATATGTTGGACCTCGAGGCTGGTGGGGTGGTAGGTGAGGACAAGGAGAACCCTATCCCGTGTGGGGTGGCGGGTAGATGGGGTGAGGGCAGATGAGTGGGAAATGGGAGAGATGCGTTTGAGAGCAGAGTTGATGGTGGAAGAGGGGAAGCCCCTTCGTTTAAAAAAGGAAGACATTTCCTTCGTCCTGGAATGAAAAACCTCATCCTGAGAGCAGATGCGGCGGAGACGGAGGAATTGTGAGAAGGGGATAGCATCTTTGCAAGAGACAGGGCGGGAAGAGGAACAGTCCAGGTAGCTGTGAGAGTCTGTAGGTTTATAGTAGATATCAGTAGATAGGCCGTCTCCAGAGATGGAGACAGAAAGATGAAGAAAGGGGAGGGAGGTGTCGGAAATGGACCAGGTAAATTTGAGGACAGGGTGAAAGTTGGAGGCAAAGTTAATGAAGTCGACGAGCTCAGCATGTGTGCAGGAGGCAGCGCCAATGCAATCATCGATGTAGCCAAGGAAAAGAGGGGTACAGATGCTCGTATAGGCTTGGAACATGGACTGTTCCACAAAGCCAAATAAAAGGCAGGCATAACTGGGACCCATACGGGTGCCCATGGCTACACCCTTTGTTTGGAGGAAGTGGGAGGAGCCAAAGGAGAAGTTATTGAGAGTAAGAACTAATTCCGCTAGACGGAGGAGAGTGGTGGTAGAGGGGAATTGGTTAGATCTGAAATCCAAAAAAGAAGCAAAGAGATTTGAGACTGTCCTGGTAGGGGATGGAGGTATATAGGGACTGGACGTCCATGTTGAAAATAAGGCGGTGGGGGCTAGGGAACTTTGAATCATTGAAAATCATTGAAAAAATTCAAAGCGTGAGAAGTGTTACGAACATAGGTGGGAAGAGATTGAACAAGGGGGGATAAAACAGTGTCCAGGTATGCAGAAATGAGTTCAGTGGGGCAGGAGCAAGCTGAGAGAATAGGTCTACCTGGACAGGCAGGTTTGTGGATCTTGGGTAGGAGGTAGAAACGGGAAGTGTGGGGTGTGGGAACTATGAGGTTGGTGGCAGTGGATGGGAAATCCCCAGAGCTGATAAGGTTGTTGATGGTGATGGAGACAATGGCCTGGTGCTCCTTAGTGGGATCATGATCAAGGGGTAAATAAGAGGAGGTATCAGAGAGTTGTTGCTGTGCCTCGGCCAGGTAGAGGTCAGTACGCCAGACAACAACAGCTCCCCCCTTATCAGCAGGTTTTATAGTGAGGTTGGGATTGGTGCGGTGGGAGCAGAGAGCAGAGCGTTTGGAAGGAGTGAGGTTGGAATTAGAACAGGGTGTGGTGAAGTCAAGACGGTTGATGTCCCGTCGGCAATTAGCAATAAAGAGATCCAGAGCAGGCAGAAGACCAGAGCGAGGTGTCCATGAAGAGGAGGAGGGTTGAAGACGGGAGAAGGGGTCATTGGTGGGTGTAGGAGAGTCCTTGTCAAAGAAGTAAGCTTGGAGACGGAGCCCACGGAAGAAAAGTTCAGCGTCATGGCATACGCAGAACTCACTGAGATTTGGGTGAAAGGGGACAAAAGTGAGGACCTTAAAGTGAGAGCGCTCTGCCACAGAGAGTTGAAGGTTGGAGCAGATGGTAAAGACCTGGCACAGATGAGAGAAGGGATCGGGGGGAGGAGGCTGGTAGTGTCAGTGGCGAGGGAAAGGTTGGGGTGAGAGGAAGATGGAGCCTCTGAGGGCCCAGGAGCTGACGATGGGATCTGCGGGAGAGGAGAATGCAGAGTGGTGGTAGGGGCAGGGGAGTCACGTGCTATCTTAGATCTGGTGCTGTGCAATGAGACAGGTAAAATTAGTGATCTTGTAGTTAGAGATGCTCTTGGAAAGAGTAATCACAGTGTGATTGAGTTTTTCATACAAATGGAGGGTGCAGTAGTTCAATCTAAAACCAGTGTATTATGCCTAAACAATGGAGACTACAATGGGATGAGGGAAGATTTTGCTAGTATAGACTGGGAAAACAGGCTATATAGTGGGACAGTTGAGGAACAGTGGAAGACTTTCAAAGAGACTTTTCATAGTGCTCAACAGAAGTATATTCCAGTTAAAAGCAGGGACAGTAAGGGTGGGGAGAGCCAGCCTTGGATGACCAAGGAAAGAAAAGAGGGCATCAAACTAAAAACTTGTGCACACAAAGTCGCAAAGAGTAGTGGGAAACTTTAAAAAGCAACCAAGAACCACTAAGTGAGCAATAAAGAAAGGGAAGCTAGATTATGAAAATAAACTAGCACAAAATATAAAAACTTTGGACTCTGGGCAGGTCCCAGCGGATTGGAAGATGGTGAATGTCATGTCACTGTTCAAAAAAGGGTGTAGGCAAAAGGCAGGTAACTATAGGCTACTTAGTTTAACATCTGTAGTTGGGAACATGCTTGAAGCTTATTAAAATAGAAGTAGCGAGACATCTGGAAAGAAATGGATCCATCAGGCAGACACAGCATTGATTCGGCAAAGGCAGGTCCTGTTTGACAAACTTACTGGAGTTCACTGAGAATAGAGGGGAACAAATGGACATTATTTACTTGGATTTCCAGAAGGCCGTCTATAAGGTGCTGCAAAAAAGACTTATCCATTAGATGAGGATGTATAGAGTTGGGAGTGATGCATTAGTATGGATTAAGGTTCACCAGGTTGATTCCAGAGAGGAGGGGGTTAGACTATGAGGAGAAGTTGAGTCACCTAGGACTGTACCTGCTATAATTCAGAAGGATGAGAGGAGATCTTATAGAAACATATAAAATTATGCAAGGGATAGATAAGATAGAGGCAGGAAAGTTGTTTCCACTGGTAGGTGACATAGCCTCAAGATTCGGGGGAGTAGATTTAGGATGGAGATGAGGAGGAACTGCCCTTCCCAGAGAGTGATGAATCTGTGGAATTCTAGACAATAGGTGCAGAAGTAGACCATTCGGCCCCTCGAGTCTGCACCGCCATTCTGAGATCATGGCTGATCATTCACTATCAATACCCAGTTCCTGCCTTGTCCCCATATCCCTTGATTCCCCTATCCAATAGATATCTATCTAGATCCTTCTTGAAAGCATCCAGAGAATTGGCCTCCACCGTCTTCCGAGGCAGTGCATTCCACACCTCCACAACTCTCTGGGAGAAGAAGTTTTTCCTCAACTCTGTTTTAAATAACTGACCTCTTATTCTCAATCCATGCCCTCTGGTACTGGACTCTCCCAACATCTGGAACATATTTCCTGCCTCAATCCTATCAAATCCTTTAATTATCTTAAACGCTTCAATCAGATCCCCTCTCAATCTCCTCAATTCCAGTGTGTACAAGCCCAATCTCTCCAATCTCTCTGCGTAAGACAGCCCTGCCATCCCAGGAATCAACCTAGTGAATCTACGCTGCACTTCCTCAATTGCCAGAATGTCCTTCCTTAAACCTGGAGACCAAAACTGTACACAATATTCCAGGTGTGGTCTCACCAGGGCCCTGTACAAATGCAAAAGGACATCCTTGCTCTTGTACTCAATTCCCCTTGTAATAAAGGCCAACATTCCATTTGCCCTCTTCACTGCCTGATGCACTTGCTCATTCACCTTCATTGACTGATGAACTAGGACTCCTAGGTCTCTTTGCATTTCTCCCTTACCTAACTCTACACCATTCAGACAATACTCTGCCCTCTTGTTCCTGCTTCCAAAGTGGAGAACTTCACATTTATTCACATTGAATGACATCTGCCAAGTATCTGCCCACTCACCCAGCCTATCCAAGTCTCCCTGTATTCTCCTAACGTCCTCCTCGCATGTCACACTGCCACCCAGTTTAGTATCATCAGCAAATTTGCTGATATAGTTTTCAATGCCCTCATCTAAATCATTGACATAAATCGTAAAGAGCTGTGGTCCCAATACAGAGCCCTGTGGTACCCCACTAGTCACCTCCAGCCAGTCCGAGAAACACCCATTCACTGCTACCCTTTGCTTTCTATCTGCCAACCAGTTTTCTATCCATGTTGAAACCCTGCCCCCAATGCCATGAGCTCTGATTTTACTCACCAATCTCCTATGTGGCACTTTATCGAATGCCTTCTGAAAATCTAGGTAAACTACATCCACTGGCTTACCCTCGTCTAACATCCTTGTTACACCCTCAAAAAACTCCAACAGATTAGTCAAGCCCAATGATTCTCTGCCCAATGAAGCAGCAGATATATTTAAGACAAGGTTGGATAAATTTTTGCATATTAGGGGAATTAAGGGATATGGGGAAAAGGCAGGTAGGTGCAGATGAGTCCATAGTCAGATCAGCTATGTTCTTATTGAATGGTGGAGCAGGCTCGATGGGCCAAATGGCCTACTCCTGCTCCTATTTCTTATGTTCTTATGTTTAAGAGGAAATAAGAAAGGGGATAATGAAAATAGTAATAAAAGCACAAAATTTTAAATGCAACATTTTAAAAGTTTGTTTGCTGAAAGAATCAGTTCAAAACTGATTTCTTCGAGCTTGAATTGGACTTGAATTACCAGTCATTGAAAAGGTGAAATGCTGTTAATTATCAGTCATAAAGCATGTGCAAATCCCACAATTTCTTGAAATAACAAGGAGGCTGAGGGAAAGATCCTGTTCATGTGTCAATAAATGTTAAAGACGTGCATTTATGGAATTTGATTTAATCTCCAACCTTGTTAACGTTCTTTTCCATTAACTGCAGTGCATATTATTTACACAGTGTTACTTTTACGTTAAGTTCCAGTCCAGTAACTGCATGTTTGGAATGAGGGAGAGATGGCTGATGAGGGGAACTGTTTCATCAATCTATACAATCCACATTAGTTTTCATTACTTATAGTTTGCATACTCTGTCTTAGCTGTGTGCTTTTATCTAAGACATGTGCAAAGCACAGAGGAAACTCTATTTGTAATGACATCTTTCAGAAAGCTAAAAAATGTACATCTACTGTTCCTGGGAGTAGTAAAGAGTGTACCAAGATTTTATAATCTTTTTGCTTGAATCTGGAAAATAACAGAATTGAAAATGCTTTTCATCGTGTTTGCAAACCTTGGTGAAAAGTGATGCTTTTCACAAATCTATTGAATCTGTGCACTCGAGAAGAAATCTGTGCAAATGGAAAGGAAAAGACGGAACCTACTATAATTAGCATTCACCTCTGGGAACATTAGTTTTTTCCTTGTTTGCTGAAATGGAAAAGGACAAGCTCTGAATAGGCCTCACCTCAATTGCAAAATACCCTGTGAAATCCAATTATGTGAGAATAAAAGACTTCACAATAATAACTGGGGAGGACCATCTGGGCTGTACTGAAGATCCATTTGTTAGAAGATTCTCTTCATACATAAGGAAGGTTTGCCAGAGACTGAACAATTACATACAATTGCTCCTGATTAAGATGAAAGCTTTGTGCACCACTTTCCATTTTGGGTTCCTATCCTTTTAAGCCTGTTTTTTTTTACACTTAATTTCTAACATTTTTGATGTGGTCTTTTTTACACATGCTGGGTGATAAACCAGTGATCATGATTTGAATCAGCAGACAGAAATGAAGAGGAGGATATGCCAACAATGAAAGTCTATGCCTATTATTTTTGGGGTTTTCTGAACAATATGTGACATACTAAATGTTTCGGGCCTACCAATTAGGGTTCAGCGGTTTGCAGAGGAACAAAAGTGCAGCTTGAGTAAAAGAGGCCTGAAATGTGTCAGTTTTTTTAGGACAGTGAGAAAGGTGGATGACTCTGGTCCCAATGGTGAAACCTTGCTTTGCAGCCTTGCAAAAGTGGTGAAAGAGCTGATTCGGGATGCTCCCAGATTTCTGTCATTGTGGGACTCAAATTAATGTAAGCAATTTTAATCAGAGAGTTCAAAGTTTGGCCAGTGTAATAATCCTCTTTCAATGATTTAATTGTGAGGTGTTTTATCTGTCTCTTTCTTAATGCATATGTTTTAGCTGAGGGATGCTCAGACACTCTCTCAACTCTGTTGATGAAAGCACAGCAAAGGACTTAAATTTAAAAATTCTTTTGGCTAGTGTTAAATCCTTCTGAAATCCAAAGGTTAAATCAAAGCATCAGAAAACATAATTGATGGGGAGATTTTAATTATTTAATAGCTCAGAATAATTATTTGTATGCACAAGTTATAAGTTCTATTAATTAGTTTCACTTTAAATATTTTTGAGAATTGTTCATTAGCAGCAATTGAAACGTTAACATTCATGGAGTGAATTATGCACCACAGTTTTGCTTCCTTTTGCTCTTGCAAAGCTCATGAAAGTGAATTAAGCATTTCATTAATGAACCAAAATCCCATATGACTCCACAAGCCTTAGCATTGCTCATAACTCACTCTCCACATCAACCGATGATCCCTCTCCTTGCAAACTAATTTTAAATTGGCACTTAAATCTATTCCATCACTTTAATATATATATATAATTTTTACATGTTAATTCTTGGGTAAGACAATTAAAGCAAAGACAGCGTTAAATGAATGTGTAAAAGAGGTTCACCATAATATTACCCAGTTTGGAATGTATTAGCCATAAAAAAAGGTTGGAATAACTGTGATTGTTTTACCTGGAGTATAGGACGATGAGTGGAGACCATATGACAGTAAGAGGAGCAGAATTAGGACACTCAGTCCATCAAGTCTGGTCCGCCATTCCATCATGTCTGATTTATTATTCCTTTCAGCCCCATTCTCCTGCCTTCTTCCCATAAAATTTGACACCGCAATTAATCAAGAACCTATCAACTGCTTAAATGTACCTAATGACTTAGCCGGCATAGCTGTCAGTGGCAATGAATTCCACAGATTCACCATCCTTTGGCTAAATAAAATTTTCCTCATCTCTGTTCTCAATGGATGTCCTTCACCCACTGTAGTAAACATCCTCTAGGCCTTTCAGTATTTGATAGGTTTCAATGAGGTCCCCACCCCTCATTCTTCTAAACTCCTACAAGTACAGGCCCAGAGCCATCAGAAGCTACTGATATGTTAACCCTTCCATTCTTCGGATAATTTTCATGAATCTCCTGTGGATCCTCTCCAACACCAGCACAAACGGACCAGAACTGCTTGCAACATTGCAAGTACGTTCCGACCAATGCCTTATAAAGACTCAGTATTACATCCTTGCTTTTGTATCCTAGTCCTCCTGAACTGAATGCTAACATTGCATTTGCCTTCCTCACCATCAACTCAACTTGCAAGTTAACCATTAGAGAATCCTGCACGAGAATTCCCAGGACCCTTTGCACCATGATTTTTGATTTTTTTCACAATTTAGAAAATAATCCACACCTTTATTCCCTATTTTGTATTCCATTTGCCACTTCTTTTTCCATTCTCCTAATCTGTCTGTCCTTCTGCAGACATGCTGCTTCCTCAACACTACATGCCCCTCCATCTATTGCCATATCACCTGCAAACTTGGCCACAGAGCCATCAATTCCTTCATCCAAGTCACAGAGATATAACGTGAAAAGAAATGGTCCCAACACAGACTCCCGCGGCACACCACTTTTCTCTAACCTGAAAAGGTCCCTTTTATTCCCACTCATTGCTTCCTGCCAGTCAGCCTATCTATGCTGCAACCTTTCCTGCAGTACCATGGGCTGTTATCTTATTAAGCAGCCTCATGTGTGTTATCTTGACAAAGACCTTCTGAAAATCCAAATAAACAACATCCGCTGACTCTACTTTGTCTGTCCTGCCTGTTATTTCCTCAAAGAAACCCAACAGGTTTGTCAGGCAAGATTTCCACTTTAGGGAACTGTGCTGACTTTGGGCTAATTTATCATGTACCTCCATGTACCCCAAAACTTCATCCTTAATAATCAACTCCAAATTCTCTCCAGCCACTGAAATCAGGCTAACTGGCAGATAATTTCTGTTCCTCTGCCTCCCTCCCTTCTTGAAGAGTGGAGTGACATTTGCAATTTACCAGTCCTCTGGAACCTTGACAGAATTTAGTGGCTCTTGAAAGATCTTTACTAATGCCTTCACTATCAGACACCTGATGGAAGTATATTATGAAAAGCATAAATGGGGTAAATAGTTAGAAACTTTTTCCCATGGTGGATAACTCAAATATCAAAGGTTGTAGGCTTGAGATGAGAGGTGAAGTTTAAAGCGGGTGTGCGCGACAACTTCTTTCAGAGAAAGCAGTTGGTACCTGGTACATGGCAGAGTGTAAGTGTGGAAGCTGATGCAATAGCAATGTTTAAGGTGAATCAGACAGACACATGGATAGACAGTGAATCCATAATACGAACCATGAGAATGGGGTTACTTAGATTGCTGGCAGGGACATGGTTGGCCAAAGTGTCTGTTCCTGTGTTGTACTGTTCTATGTAATTGTCACACTTACCTGAGCTGCCTTATTGAACTGCAGTCCTTGTGTTGAAGGAACCCCTCTGAGTTAAGGCAGTAAATTGTTTTACCAAGTAATGAACAAGAAAAGGCAAAATAATGCAGAGACAAGTGATTGGAGATTACTGGAATATGGAGCAAAAACTTTTTTAAAAACTTGTGGAGGAAAAGAATATTCGACTTTTCAGGTTGAGACCCTGCTGAGGCACAGTTACAGGCAAAATAATGTTCAATTTAAGATGCTGAGATTAACTAATAATTTTCCCAGGTCCCTGCTGCTCTTCCTCCTTTCGGAGACAAGATGTTTTCTAATACATTTCGGAGGTATGGGTTGCAGGGAGACCAGCACTTATTGCTCATCATGCATTTCCCTTGAGAATATGGCGGTGGTCACCCAATTGAACCACCACAGTTCTGCTGATGAAGGTGCTCCCTCAGTGCTGTTGGTGAAGGAAGTTCTAGGATTTAATCCCAGCAATAATGAAGGATGGTGTGTGATTGATGGAGAACATGCTGGTGCTGTGTGCTCAAACACTGTCATCCTTTTTCTTTCTGCTGGAAGAGGTGACGGTTTGTGAAGTGTTGACAGAGTAGCCTAAACAAGTAATTGCATTGATTTCTGTAGATGTACACACTGATTGTACACACGGCTATTGTCATGGAGGGAATGACTGTTTAGGGTGGCTCATGAAGTGCTAATCCTGAAGAATGCCAGTCCTGAAGACCATAAGATATAGGAGCAGAATTAAGCCATTTGGCCTATCGAGACTGCTCCGCCATTTCTTCATGGCTGATCTATTTCCCTTTCAGCCCCAATCCCCTGCCTCCTGAAGAAAGGGCTCAGCCCACAGGAAATGCAGAGGGCCTCCTGACCTGCTGAGTTCCTGCAGCGTTCTGTGTGTGGAGCTAATCAAATGTCTGCTTTGTTCTGACTCTGTTGAGTTTAGTAAGTGTTGTTGGAATGGCACTCACTGTGCATGCAGAGATAGCTTTTCACATTTGATTATAACTTCTGCCTTGCAAGTGGTTGAAATGTTTTGTTGTGATCGGGAGATAAGTCACTTTCTGCAGGATACTCTGCCTCTGACCTGACCGTGATTACCAGCATAATAATGCTAGGGAGTGTGATGGTGGTAAGAAACATCAAGGGCAAGTAGTTGGACATGCTCGTGTTAGCAAATTCATTCTCTGGCATTTTTGCAGCAGGAAGATTTCCTACCACGTGTTTGAAAGTCGTATCGGCCTTGTTGAATGCAAATGTAGACTGTTTCATTTACTGAGGAGTTGTGAATAGAACTGACCATTTTTACAGTCACAGTGAATATCCTAACGCCTGACCTTCTGAGAGAAGGTTACTGATGACGCAGCTGGTTGGAAGAACTGTGTCCTCCCTGGCAAACTCCTGCAACAATGTCCTGGGCCAGGGTAGGTAGGCCTCTAGTACTCACAACTGGTTTCTTATTTGTCAGGTGTGGCTCCAAGGCATTCAAATACAGAGGTACTGTCAAAGCAGCCTGGTGAATCAGGTAAATGTCACCTGGTGCAATCAAGGTGGGAGCGGAAGGTGCAGAGGCTGCACGTGGATGGTGATGCACTTCATTTGGCATGCGGATGGTTTCAGAGAGTATGGAACTGGGTTATTTTTCACGGAGTACTCTGCTGTACTCTCTAATAGGTGGACCAGTTGAGTCCCCAGCAGGGCGATGTTGAGGATATTCAGTAACGACAGTGCCTTTCTGAGTGTGGTGAACTATGTGCCTGTCGGGACACGCCCCCTGCTGACTGCTCCTGTGCCTCCTCCCACAGACCCCTGTATATGTCTCAGTGTGAGTTATTGATGGTGCCTTTCTGAGTTATGCTGATTGGAGGGGCCTCCTCTTAGGGATTGTCTGGGCTTGGAGCTGTGCAAATGTTTATTGCCTTTTTTACAGGCTTGCAGACATGTTGCCATTTCACAGTACCAGCATGAGGGTTCAAACCTGAACTTGGCGCTGTCTCGTGGGGTTTGCATCTTCTCCTGTGGCTGTGATTCCTCCACGTGATCCAATTTCCTCTCCCATTCCAAAATTGTATGGGTTGGTAGGTTAATGTCTGCTGTAAGTGGAAAGCGGCCAGTGAGTGAGTGGGCGGGCAGGAGGGCCAGTGAAGGAGTGGAGATTTGAGGCTTTGACTCAGGAGGCTTCGACGAGAAGAGGCAGAGGATGAGCTTGTTCCCAGTTAGTCTTTACAATGCCTCCTGAGATGGTGATGTGCCTCTCCTGTGAGATGTAGCAGTCTTGGGGGAACTCCCCTCTCCCGCAGAGTCACATCTGCCAGAAGTGCTTACGGCTGGGCGATCTGGAAGACCGTATGAGGAATCTGGGGCAGCAGCTGGATGAACTTCGACTCATAAGGGAGAATGAGGCAGTCATAGATGAGAGCTACAGGGAGGTAGTTGCACCTAGGCTACTGGAAGCAGGTCGCTGGGTGACAGTCCGAGGGGGGAAAGCGAAGGTGAGTAGACAGAGCACCCCTGTAGCCATTCCCCTGAATAATAAGTTTACCGTCCTGGATACTGTTGGTGAGGACGACCGACCAGGTGTGAGCTATGCTGGCAGGGCCTCTGGCACTGAGACTGACCCTGTGGTGCAGAAGGATGGGACGGAGAAGAGGAGAGCTGTCGTCATTGGAGACTCTATAGTCAGGGGAGCAGACAGGAGATTTTGTGGACATGAGAAAGACACCCGCATGGTTTGTTGCCTCCCGGGTGCCAGGGTCCGGGATGTCTCTGACCGGGTGCACGACATCCTGGTACAAGAGGGAAAGCAATCAGAAGTCGTGATACATGTCGGTACCAACGACATAGGCAGGAAGAGGGATGAGGTCCTGAAGTGTGAGTTTCGGGAACTAGTCAGAAGGCTGAAGAACAGGACCTCAAGGGTGGCGTTCTCATGATTGCTGCCAGTACTACGTGATAGTGATGGTAAGAATTGAAGGAGATGGCAATTGAATGCGTGGCTGAGGAGTTTGTGCAGGGGACAGGGTTTTAGATTTTTGCACCATTGGGATCTCTTCTGGGGAAGGTGGGACCTGTACAGATTGGATGGGTTGCACCTGAACTCGAGGGAGAGCAATGTCCTTGCTGGTAGGTTTGCTAGCATGGTTCGGGAGGGTTTAAACTAATTTGCAAGGGGGATGGGACCCGGAGTGATAGAGCAGTGAAAGAAATGCATGGAGTAAAGCCAGATCTAACATATAGAGAGGCTTTGAGGAAAGAGCAGCAGAATAAAGGGTATAAAGGTAGTAAGGTAGAAGGGCTAAAGTGTGTGTACTTCAATGCAAGAAGCATCAGGAACAGAGGTGATGAACTGAGAGCTTGGATACATACACGGAATTATGATGTAGTGACCATTACTGAGACTTGGCTGGCACCAGAGCAGGAATGGATTCTCAATATTCCTGGATTTCAGTGCTTTAAAAGGGATAGAGAGGGGGGGAGAAAGGGGAGGAGGGGTGGCATTACTGGTCAGGGATACTATTACAGCTACAGAAAGGGTGGGTAATGTAGCAGGATCCTCTTTTGAGTCAGGAACAGGAAGGGAGCAGTTACTCTACTGGTGTTATTCTATAAAAGATACTTAGAGGTAGGATCTATGGGCATTTAGAGAATCATGGTCTGATCAGGGACAGTCATCATGGCTTTGTGAAGGGCAGATCGTGTCTAACAAGTCTGATAGAGTTCTTTGAGGAGGTGACCAGGCATATAGATGAGGGTGGTGCAGTGAATGTGATCTACATGAATTTTAGTAAGGCATTGGATAATGTTCCATATAGTAGGCTTATTCAGAAAGTCAGAAGGCATGGGATCCAGGGAAGTTTGGCCAGGTGGATTCAGAATTGGCTTGCCTGCAGAAGGCAGAGGGTCATGGTGGAGGGAGTACATTCAGATTGGAGGGTTGTGACTAGTGGTGTCCCACAAAGATCTGTTCTGGGACCTCTACTTTTTGTGATTTTTATTAATGACCTGGATGTGGGGGTAGAAGAGTGGGTTAGCAAGTTTGCAGACGACACAAAGGTTGGTTGTGTTGTAGATAGTGTCGAGTATTGTTGCAGAAGTGGGCTAAGAAGTGGCAGATGGAGTTCAACCCGGAGAAGTGTGAGGTGGTACACTTTGGAAGGACAAACTCCAAGGAAGAATACAAAGTAAATGGCAGGATACTTGGTAGTGTGGAAGAACAGAGGGATCTTGGGGTACATGTCCACAGATCCTTGAAAGTTGCCTCACAGGTAGATAGGGTAGCTAAGAAAGCTTATGGGGTGTTAGCTTTCATAAGTCAAGGGATAGAGTTTAAGAGATGTGATGTAATGATGTAGCTCTATAAAACTCTAATTAGGCCACACTTGGAGTACTGTGTCCAGTTCTGGTCGCCTCAGTATAGGAAGGATGTGGAAGCATTGGAAAGGGTACAGAGGAGATTTACCAGGATGCTGCCTGGTTTAGAGAGTATGGATTATGATCAGAGATTAAGGGAGCTAGGGCTTTATTCTTTGGAGAGGAGGAGGATGAGAGGAGACATGTTAGAGGTGTACAAGATATTAAGAGGAATAGATAGAGTGGGCAGCCAGCACCCCTTCCCCAGGGCACCACTGCTCAGTACAAGAGGACATGGCTTTAAGGTAAGGGGTGGGAAGATCAAGGGGGATATTAGAGGAAGGTTTTTCACTCAGAGAGTGGTTGGTGCGAGGAATGCACTGCCTGAGTTAGTGGTGGAGGCAGATACACTAGTGAAGTTTAAGAGACTACTAGACAGGTATATGGAGGAATTTAAGGTGGGAGGTTATATGTGAGGCAGGGTTTGAAAGTCAGCACAACATTGTGGGCCGAAGGGCCTGTAATGCGCTGTATTATTCTATGTTCTATGTTCCCCTAGTGTAGAAGTGAGTAGCAGAACCCAAGGGTAGATGATAAATATAATGTATGGATTATTTCTTTTAGAGCCATGACCCCCGCTCCCTCCTCTTTGTTCTATTGTCTGCACATGTGCATTGCTCTCTCTCTCTCTCGCTGCAATGTGAATACACCAGTTAAAGCTATCTTCCTCGTGCGTGCTTTTACTTAATTGATATGTAGTTGTCCACAGACACAGCAAATTGGCGACAAGTATGAACCTGAATGTCAGAAAATACCATGAACTGCACAGTCAGTTATAGCACGACTACGGATGAAACAGTGAGAGTTAAACAGTACGGAAAAGACCAACAAACGGATGAGTAACAGTGAAAGATGTTCTGAATTTAAATTGAAAATAACATGATGATGGCTTTATTCGGGTAAAGACCAATTTGATAGCACTAATTAAGTCTGGGAGTTGTATGTCGAGAAGGTTGAACTGTATTGTAATGCAAAACAACGTGAAGGAGCAAAAGAAAGCCCCTGCACTTCTTAGCTTAATGGGCCCAAGTACATACATACTCTTACGGAATTTAGTAACCCCTGAAATGCCAGCAAGCAAGATGTTTGACGAAATTGTTACTATTTTACAAAATCACTTGAGCCCTAACTTGTTGGTAATGGCTGAGAAATTTTGGTTTTACTCAAGTAACCAGTCAAAAGTTGAAAGCAGAACTATGCAAATTTTCTCCCTATTGTGACTTTACAGATGCACTTTCTGATGTATTAAGGAACAGGCTGATATGTGGCATGTCTTGTCAAAGGACTCAAAAGAGGCTACTGTCAGAAAGAGACCTAACCGTAGGACGGCATTGACCATTGCAATATTGTTAGAATATTGAACTGCACAAAATATCCCTAAATAGTGCAAAAAGGCAAAAAGTGTTATCAATGTGGAAAATCCTCTCATCATGCTGATGACTGTTGGTTCAAAGAGAAAGTCTGCAGAAAGTGTGACATAGAGAGAGCATGCAAGGCAGACACAATGCACAACCAAGTGAAAAGTCTCCAATGTAAAACTAAGCAAAAGCATAAAGTTATCGAATGTAAAACAGAATTAGCCAAGATAAAGTCTGACAAAGGTGAACTGTTATGCCTAGAACTGCATAGTACAATAGAGCAGATCACAAAATTATCTGGATTACAATTGATGTGTCTGGTGTAAACCTGAAAATGGAGCTGGATAGAGGGTCAGCTTTGTCTATAATTCTAGAGGCTGACTGCAACAGACTGTTTTCTAAGATACCACTAGAGAAGACCTCAGTGATACTGAAAACCATCACAGGCGAAAAATTGTTTCCCCAAAGGCAAACTGAAGGTAAGCGTGACATATGGATTCCAAACACAGCAGTTAATGCTTTAAGTATTGAACAGTGGAGGGCCAGAACTTCTTAGATGTGAATAGTTGAGAAAAATCCAACTAGACTGGCACTCAGTCAGAGCTCTCAGTGTGACAGGCAACTGCAGCCCAAATGGTAGCACTAACCAAAGGCTGTCATAGCTGTTCAATGCTAATCAGAAGGTGTTTGAGAAGGGAATAGATAAACAGATTGAAGATTTGGCCAAAAGCTGTTCTGGATAAAATGCACCTTCATAGGCAGCTTTACACCGGGGAGTGGCCATTGTCACCATGGCAAAGAGTACATATTGACTTTGCTGGGTCATTCAGGGACTCCACGTTTCTAATTGCTGTGGATGCTCATTTGAAGTGGCCAGGGGTCATACCAATGAAGTCAACCACCTCAGAAAAGTCTTTGCCCTGAGGACTATTTTCGCCAGAAATGGCTTACCAGAAGAAATAGGGAGTGACAACAGACCACAATACATGTCAGAAGAATTCTAACTGTCAACTCCTCAACACACAGCAACGAATGAGTTAGCTGAAAGGTTTATCCAAACCTTCAAGAAGTCCATTAAAGGAATGGACAAGGAGGACATTTCACTACAGCACAAGGTGGCTAACCTCCTTCTTGTGTATTGGAACTCTGTTCATGCAATGACAAATCAAACACTTGCAATGCTCTTCACGAGCAGGAATCTGAGATCTCACATAGACCTCCTGAAACCAGATCTATGGAGTAAAGTGCAGAATAAACAGTTCAGCCAGTTGCCAAGTGAAGCAGCAAGGAGCTTTGAGATTGGACAGGAAGTACTAATACGTACTTACTGAGAAGCCAAGTGGACACCCGTAGGATAGCTACAAGAACTGGAACCCTGATGTACACAGTGGATGTTGGAGATCAGACATGGAGACGTCATGTGGACCAGCCGTTGGATGCTCAACAGAGGAACATACCTGAGTTGACTGCATCCAACAAGATGGACACGTTACAGTCACTGACAGCAATGTGACACCAGAAACCGACACAAGGCATCCTATGCCACTCCACAGAACCAGAGGCACAAAGAGAACATTACCTTTGACAAGACACCTGCCAAACCTGATGCCTCCCCACAGGTTCAGAGGCACTATCCTGAAAGAAATGCAGTACCACCCAAAAGACTGAATCTTTAGAACTGTGAAATTAGTTATGGACTGCTATTGTGCACACACGTTTACTTGGAATATGGGTTTATGAAAGGGACATTTAATGCTTTGTATATATACAGTTGATGTTGCATTAATCTAAAGGGGGAGGAAGTGTAATATATGGATCCATTTCTTTCAGAGCAATGACACCTCTCCCCCTTAGGACTATATATTGAGCTGTCGTCCAACATGTGCTCTTGTCTACCTACACGTGGGCAGTTCTCTCTCTCTCTCGTTGTGATGTGGATACACCAGTTAAAGCTATCTCCCACATGCTTTTACTTAATTTACATGTAGTTGTGCACAGGCACAACAACGGGAATGTGGGAGGAATAAAATAAGGGATTGGTGTAGATGGACATTAATGATTAGCATGGAGTTGATGGGTCAAAGGGTTTGTTTCCATGCTGTATATCACTGTGACTCTCAGCTAGCTACCAAATGTAAAACATAAGATGTTTTGCGAGTACAGCACAAGAACAGGCCCTTCAGCCCACCACGTCTGTGCTGATGATGATGCCAGTCTAAATCAATCCCTTCTGTCTACACATGATCTATATCAAAGTGTTGCCATCTTTTCATTCCCTAAAGCAACTTCCTGTTACCCTGATGAACATCGAAAGAGAAAGGAGCAAACGACCTGGGCTCTGCAGACAGTGATGCAAATGACCTGAATCAGCCTGTGCAGTGACACAAGCCTTTAAGAAGTGAAATGAAGCCATTTATCATCTCAAAGACTGCATTGCAAACAGTCATTTTCTATAATTTTCCATGCAATGTCAACCAGCTGGCCTGGTAAGTACTTTGCAACGTCCATTGAATGCAGAATATTGCCTGATAGAGTTGAAAGCTTTCTGCAAAGTGTATTAGAATGCAGCCATTTTATCATATTGTCTGATAAAATTAAACCATGTGCTTTTATTCTTGGGAGAAGGTCCTAATATTGATAGTTATGAACCTTGCTGAAAATATTCTCAACTTCGACTGATGCTGAGAATGCTTAAAAAAATTAAGGTTTGCTATTCACAGAAAGTCACATTAGGGATTCATTAGTTAAATGCTGTCTGGCATTAATTTTATTTAAAAAAAATGCTGTATAAAAGCATCAAGGATACAATGCTGCTTTCATATGATGTAGATTCCATTCCCTTTAATTAGTCAAACAATATAAGAACCACAAATTGTTGGGGGCGTTATAGGATGTCACTTAAGCAATGACTCAATCACATCATACATCTCAAGAATAAGGCTTGATTGCTTTGCAAGTGGCACAGAAATCTGGACATTAATTATAGCATTGTATCTATCATTTACCATCCTTTCCTTTTAAAGCCTGTATATAAATTAGCCTCAAAGAAATAAACACGAGTCAAATGACAGTCCAAAGGTGAGAGGTTCTGATGGAAGACTGCAAGATTCCGCTCGGCAGTCATCACTGGGTGACAGTACTGGCCTGTGAGCCTGGAATCCATTAAAACAATTAATTGTGCAATGAATTTTTTTCCTGGAGTCAAATACTAAATCACCTTTCCAGTTCAGGAGAGTAAGATAAAGAGTCACATGAATAAGGTTGAATTTGTGATTCGTTTAAAGGTGGTGCATACTGACAATTGGATAATTCACTTATCAGTCAGGCCCAGAGACTGCACTTCTTTAAGTAGTCACACGCGCACGAGATTCTGCAGATGCTGCAAATCTTGAGCAACACAAAAATAATACTGGAGGAGATCAGCAAATCAGGTAGGATCTATCTCCAATTTGCAGTTTGGAACAGATCCCTCAACCTGAGGACCTGCAACCATGAATAACCAAGGTACTTGACCTCCTGTCTCCCCAGTCTCAGCTCCTTCCATACACTTCCCGGGTGTTTGATTGGTTTCCTCTCATGACTGTTCATGGTTCTCTGTCATGGAATCATGGAGGAGAGGAATCAGGCCCTTCAACATCCCTCCCCAAGTAGGTATCCACTGTCAATCACTCACTGACACTAATCCTACATTCATCCCATTTATTCCCCCACATTCCCATCGAACTGAACACTCACAAGCAATAACTTACAGTGGTCAATTAACCCACCAACCCACATATATCTGGGATGTGGAAAATAAATGAACACCCAGAAAAGATCCATATAGCACAGGGACAGTGTAGAAAGATCAGTACACAAGGTCAGGACTGAACCTGAGTCTCTGGTGAATCAGTGGCTTTACTATATGTACCACTGTGCTTCCCAACATTTGCCCTCCCAGTCCCCCCATCCTAATTAAAATTTAGACTCTGATTATGGGGGGACGGAGTGGTGGAAAGGAGGTTCTGCATGGAGGTGTGAAGATGGTGGATTGCTCCTGAATTCAGGGACCAGCAGTACAGATAGAAAGAGAGATAAGTTGTGTACTTTAGTACCAAACAGTACAGGCAGAGAGATAAGCTTCTGCACAGTGGATATAGGGTTAGGAAAGATGTTAGGGAGCAGGTCATCGAGGATGGTAATTGCTAGGTTACTCCCAGTGCCACATGCTACTGAAGGACTGAAAGTTAGAGCAACTGAGGAGCTGGTGCAGGGAGCAGGGATTCAGGTTTCTGAATCATTGGGACCTCTTTAAGGGGCAGAGTTGACCTCTATAGGAGGTATGGGTTATAACTAAACTGAAATTTAACCAATATCCCAGAAAGGAGGTTTGCAGCTTCTATCTGGGAGGGTTTAAAGTCACTGGCTTGGGGATGGGAACCAAAGAACAGGTCACACAACACTATTAATAACTTCATAACTTCAGAAGAATCCTTAACATAAGGAGATAATATCATCCTGAATAAATTTAATAACTCCATCTCAAAAGCCTTTCAAAGTACAGAATTCGAAAGAATTACTAACCTCTGTGTTTCTCCTCATCTTCATCCTAACTGACTGTTTATTCTGAGATTCTTGGTGCTTAGCTAGAGGGATTGAATTTAAGAGCATGGTGGTTACACTGCAACTGTACAAGATACAGGTGAGGCCGCACCTGGAGTACTGTGTGTAGTTCTGGTCACCTTACCTGAGGAACCTGCCATTCCTGGAACCACTGCAATGAACTTGCTCTATAACAAGTATCTCCTTGGGAGAGAATTCTACTGAACCCAGACTGCTCAAATGCTTCTGAACCATGCATAACAACTCATTTCAGATGCCCCCATGGTCCTGGGCAGCTTTACTTGCAATTGTTGCTCACATGTGTTGGCACTAAGGTAAGAGAGTGTAAAACTAGGGCCATAGCTTTAAGGTGAGGGGCAACATTTTCACATTGAGGTGCTGGGTATATGGAACAAGCTGCCAGAGGAATTGATAGAGGTGAATGCAATTATAACTTTTAAAAGATATTTAGATTTCCTTATTAACTGTGTTATGCATTTTTATAATTCATGTGGAAGGGTACATGGTTAGGAAAGGTTTAGAAGGACATGGGTGGTCTGTGGGCATGTTGGGCTAACACAGGCAGGCAACTTGATCAGCATGAACGTGTTGGATCAGAGTCAGTTTCTCTGCTGTATCAGACTATGTGACTCTAGAACTAGATCAACAAAGTGGGCAATGATCTGTCAGATGGGCATAATAGGAAAATGTGACACTTGAAATTTTGCCAGGAGAATTATAAAAAAGGAAGCATATTGTGACCTTTCCGTAGGGGGTATAGTTGACATTCCACCCCCACATTTCTGATGACCAGCACTATTTACTGTTCTTGTACTAAAATGCCTTTGTGGGATTATGGTGGGATGTTCCATTTAATTTATCCCTGTGTTCTATTGTTGCATTCTGCTTTTTTCCCTCTTGTTCTAGCTCAAAAGACATGATGATGGAATGATCTGTTTGGATGGCACATAAACAAAAGCTTTTCACTGTATGTATCTCCGCACATTAAACCAATTACCAGTTACCAAGTTTCTCCAGGATAATATATTCCAGTTAACTCTGCAATACAGCAGGGACATGATCCCATGTGATGTTAATGAGGCAAATCATTTCAGACTTACAAGGGTGAACAGGACAGTTGAATTTTATAAGGAACGTGGAAGTAGCCAGAGATAAAGATGGAAATTGCTGGAAATACACAGTTTAGATGTTAATGACTTGCTTCATGAAGGAAAAGGAAACTAATTTTAGACTGCATAACACTGAAAAAATGGCAATGTGCTTTCAAATTTCAGGACTTCTTTATGAATCATAGTGTCATACAGAATAGAAACAGGTCCTTCAGCCCAAATGAACCATCTAAGCTCTCCCACTTTGCCCAAGTTATTAACCCAAATCTTATTCAGGTGTCTTTCCAAATGAGTTGCCAACTGGATGAGTGGGGGCAGCTGGAACAGTCCCTGCTGCTTTTTACAACTTTGAGGAGAAGGAGTCAGCCTCATCTAAACACCTGCTACATCAACATAGCCAAGCCAAAAACTCATCCTCTCAGGCTATAAAACCATAGTTATGCCCTGCAGAAGTCCGTTGTCACCATGGCAACTGGTGATCATGAAATACTGAGCTATCTAATTCAGTTCTTAAACACTCCACACACAGGTAAAAAAATATACAAGTGGGAGTGTCATGATAAAAGAATATGTCATGCAGAGAAAATAAATTGCAAATTACTGAGTGCATGGATGCCATTGTCACTGGATACCTTGTTTGGACTTCACTGTAATTTGGGATGAGTTTCTGTTGCAATAGGTGAAAAACTCAAGTAGCTCAAGAAGAAGAAAAACTGCCACATTGTATCAACTGGGAACAATATTGAGATGTCTATTGTGTCCGTGGATTGTAGAGAAGAGTTATGAATTACACAAGTGTTAACAGAGTTGGGATTCAGTAATCTTGATGATTTAGGACCCACGTTGAGCAAAAGAATTCTTAGATTCTCTCCTTCACTCAAGTGGTAAACCTGCAGTTAGCAACTGGCAGAACATATCCTCTGTGAAGGTAGCTTCCTTGAGCTTGACCTCAGGTAGTGCTGATGTTGGTGAACGATACCTTCTGACATATTTTATATCGTAATTAACTCTTCCTTCAGCCTCCTCTCTTCCATTGAAAACACACTTAGCCTATCTAAACTTAGTTCAGGTGACAGGTTTTAAATCCAGGCCACAAGCTAGTAACTCTGGTCTGTTGTAATCATACCTTTCTGTAATGTGGTGACTATAATGGTGTGTCATACTCAGGCTGTGGCTTAGCCACTGCTGCACACATTTCGACATCAAAGGACACGCAAGTAGGCACAGGGGGTGGGGTGATTCCATTGATACAGAATAAAATCAAATCTTAGAAAGAGGTGATATAGGATCAGAAGATCAAGTTTAATTGTCATTCAACCATACATGAATACCAATGGATACAGCCAAATGAAACAGCGCTACTCCAGGGGCAAAGTGCAAAACACAGACCCAACAGTCATACACAGCACAAGGCCCATATAAGATATCAATAAAATACAGTCACACACACTAAAATCCAAGACCTTGAGTCCATGATCCACACCAAGTGCAGCTCCTTCAGTTTCTCTCCCAACGGGATACTTGCTTATGGAGTAGACCTTTAAGTTCTTAATGTCATAAAAAAACGCATTTGACAAAGACAGTAACACTGTTGGTTGACCCCGTAGAAGCTGCTGTGACCAATTGCACCTCCATGTTACTGGAAATAGAATATGTAGAATCCTTGTGGATAGGGTTAAAAAGCTGCGAGGGTAAAGAAACCCTGATGACCCTGATGGAAGTTATATACAGACCCCCAAACGGTAGCCAGGATATGGGATACAAATTGCAATGGGAGATAGAAAAGACATTTAAAAAGGATAATGTTACAATAGTCATGGGTGATTTTGGTATGCAAGTAGATTAGGAAAATCAGGTTGGTACTGTGAGGAAATTTGTAGAGTGTCCACGAGATGACTTTCTAGAGCAGCTTGTAGTTGAGCCCACTGGGGAAAAGTCAATTCTGTATTGGATGTTGTGTAATGAGGTAGATTTGATTTGGGAGGTTAAGGTAAAGAAACCCTTTGGAGACAGTGATCACAATATGAGAAAATTCAAGTTCAAAGTACATTTATTAATGTATGTATACGTTGTACAGCCTTGGGATTCGTTTCCTTACAGTTAGCTACAAAACAAAGAAACCCAAAAGAACTGATGGAAAAAAAGACCGTCAAACAACTCAGTGAGCAGAGAAAAAAATCTAATCAAGCAGGCAATAAAGGTAAGCAAATAGCATTCAGAACTGAACTTTATGAAAGTGAAACTCCACGGACATGAAGTCACAGCATCAGTTCAGCGCAGGACAAGTAAATGTGGCAGAGTAGCAAGCTAAACCTGTCCATTCCTCGCCTCCACTTCCAATGCCATGGATTTGTTCTGCAGTTTGACAGGGAGAAGATAAATTCAGTGTTACAGTGATGTTAACAGAATTGCAGAGAGGCATGAAAGAGCAGCTGGCCACAACTGATTGGAAGAGGACTGTAGCAGCAACTTGAACAAAATAATGTTGCTCCTAGTAATCATACACCCTTCAATCAACCCAATAGTAGTCTTCCAAAAAGTCAAAGAAAAGTATATGTTTCTTTATTAGCAACTAGCAAAACATACAATCTTGAAGCAGTGAAACTTACAAAACTAAAACTAATGATATTAAATGTACTTAAGCAGACTTAAGTGAAGTTAAGCAGTTCATGAAAGATATCATACCTAGTGATCCCCAGTACTGAACTTCCCAGAACAAAGCATGAATACCTAACTACTTCTCTTAGCTTTTAATGCGCCTCCATTCACATGACTAGTTGCTTTAATAAATGTGCAATGCAGAATACAATGCTAATAGAAAGCAGATGCCTGACACCGCCATTCCAGCCCCTTATTCATTATAAAATCAACTAGAAACTACCAAAGACATGAAATCTTAACATTCATGTCCTCTGTCTGGTAGGTGATCTATTTTTGGTCATGATCTTCTCTTGACAAACCAGGTTGTTCCTCTTGACTGTGTTCAGGGAAATCTGTCTTGAATTGCTGCTGCCAAAGCTCATTCAAGTGGAAAACTGAAACCCTGTTAACTGTCAGCATAATCTCTTCTGCCACCATGGCCTCCTTGTAATGGTCCATTAACAGCCCAACCCAACATTGTTCTGATTGCGTAGGGCCAGTCATTAACACTGAAATTTATTTACAATGGGTCCAATACTTCAGGCAGATCCGTCTCTATCAGCAGCTCAATTTCTGGCAAATGAATATGCTTTAGGTGAGACCATTTCTGAAGATCTCTCTGACGAGGTATGTTCCTTTGTAGACAGGAATACTTTCCTGCATATAGAGGTTAGGCATTTCATAATAGTTTAAAATATCTAAGGCAGCCATTTCCAATCTTGAAATGATGAAGGTGTTCACAACCTTCTCCTGACCCATGGTGCGTAAGAGAATGCGTATTCCTTTTCCTGTCAGGTTGAGCTTGTTCCCGAGGCTCACTGTGCTTCCTTGATCTCAGAAAGCATAATTGGCCACTGTTTTGTTATCTTTCGTAGACTTGACTAGAACTGGAATGAAAGGAAGTTTACAATCATGATCGCTAGCCCCCTTACACCCATTAGATACCAGGGTGTTACTCACTCTGTATTTGATTCTTTCATGGCTTATTTCAAATCTGCGCCCTTTTCATCAGAGTGAATATGAAGTATGCTGCATACCTTGTATGAAAGAAGTTTCCTTCAATCCTTGCTGATGCGTCCCACACACAAACAGCTAAAGCAGATATCATTTTCTTTTAGGAAAGCAATCTTCTAGTTATCAACCCTTTTCGCCAGCTGAGAGCACAAATCCAAAGTATGTTAACCTTGGCAGAGCAGACAAATCCTTGAGCATTTCCCTTCCATTAGTTCCAGGCTCAGCTTTAGGTTCACTTTTCACAGTGAAAAGTGCTGCTTCCTTTCGCCTTAGAATGTCTTTGTTCTGTTCACACCTTTGCTTGCTGCTGGTGATGTAGTGTTGTATAAATTCCCAAACATTGGGTGTGTAGAAATCTTTACCTGCCTTTCAATAAAACCAACAATATCAGTGAAATTAATCTTACTGCTTACAGGCCACTGATCTCCATTTATTGTTTACCTTATGGAGCAACCTCTTTACAATAATTATCATATTAGCAGGCACATCCAGCTCACACATGTCCTGGCATTACAACAGCCTCTAAGAAAAATTCTATAGTTTTCACGTCTTCTAATTTGATATGCAGCCAAGAAAGAGCCTTTTCCGTGCAGGCTGCAGCAATTTTCTGCTCAATTTCAAAACATTCCTGTAGTAAAGCTTTTAGCCTTTAGATATCCTTGCTCCAGGTTGGCTCGCTAAAAATGTTTGACAAGCTCTCTAGAGTAAGCTCCAGTGAGCTGTTCAAGAAAACAGAGGCAGTCACTGTAATGATCAGTTTTGCCTTCAATGCTACTCTTGAAAGCCCTCATAAATGAATACTACTGCAATAGATTGCCATCAAAGATGTGAATCTCTCTTTTAGGCAGAGATGCAATGCATTGTTGTTGAACTACTAGGCTTTCTATTTCCTTTTGTGTCCTTGTGGCCTCCAGCGCATGATTTAGACTTTTATCGGCTGAAATACGAGTGTCACCATACTGTAGGTCATTGTCTTCTGAAGAAGCATCTGCTATTGGTTATGGCATAGATTCAGAAAGGCTGAGAGTGAACACCCTGAACTACCCCTTGGGGTCCAAATCTGTGGTTCACAGATGCCTGAGGAACAAATGTATCCACGTTGACATTGATTATGTTGGATTTTTCAGCCATGATAACATAGGAACTCTCACCATAGAACTCTCCTGCTGGAGCACTTTTAACATCCACAGTGCTTGAAGTGCAAGTTCTTCCTGCAAATTAAGCTTTCATTGTATCTTTCATTCTTTCATTGTATCTGCTTCTTTCCTCTCCAAAGTTGCTCTTTATTTCTCTGAAGCTGTTCTTCCGTCTGTTTGTCTTACTTCCAATGCATGTTTATCCTTCAATATTTGTTTCTTATGCATAACTCAGCTAAATCACCCTCCCTTATAATGCATGCTGAGGAGGTATGAGACACATGGGACACTCTGTCTGCAGGGTGTACATCATCCTGAAAATCATCAGCTGACATCTGTTCTGCCTAACTGTCCAATTTGTCTGTGGACAGAATGTCGCAGCAACTCAAACAAACCAGTGCCAGGGCTAGTGACATAGCATGGGGAGTTACCTTTTATGACATGCCCTCTGATCAAAATGTTCCAAAAAGTCAAAGAAATGCATTTGATCCTTTATTAGCAATTAGCAAAACATGCAATCTTGAAGTGATAAAACTTATGAGACCAAATACAGAGATATTAAGCATACAGGCCACATCAGTGGCCTCTGTATCTGCAGATTCAACCAACAGTGGATCGAAAATATTCAAAAAAATTCCAGGAAGTTCCAAAAAGCAAAACTTGAATTTGCCGCGCGCCGAGCACTAAGCTGAATCCACGCGAATGAAATGATGTGTAGGCATACCCGGCTGTAGCCGCCCACCCTTTCACGGATCCTCAGTCTCTCTCCATCACTCTTTGAGCATTGTTTGCCTCACATCTCGTTCATTCACTACTTGTGTTGTGTGCGAGAGGAAGGAGTTTAAGGCTAGTAAAGAATGGCCGGCCAGCTATGTAAAGCACTACAGCCTCGAGAACTTAAAGATCACAGGAGAATTGGGATTGATTAATGCCAAGGCAGCATCAGTGTTCCCAGAAGAGCTACAATGGTTGTGTCTGTACTGGACATGTACAGACTTTCTTATCTTGTCATTATTCCTTAAAAAATACAGTATAACAACCATTTACATAGCATTTACATTGTATTAGGTATTATAAGTAATCTAGAGATGATTTAAAGTATTCGGGAGGATGTGCGTAGGTTATATGCAAATACTACGCCATTTTATATAAGGGACATGAGCATCTGCGTTTTTTGGTATCTGTGGGGGGTCCTGGAACCAATCCCCCCCTCCCCCAGATACTGAGGGACGACTGTACTTAAGTGGCCTTAAACAAAGTTAAGCAGTCAACAAAAGATGTGACATACAGCAGTTCCCAGCACTATACTGCCCAGAACAAAGCGTGAATACATAGCTAAACCTTTTGCTTTTACCATGTCCCACCCACATGACTAGTTATCATAATAATAAACACACAACACAGAATACAATGCTGATAGAAAACAGTTGCATGGCTCCTACAGGAGTTTCTGGGGGCGATCCGAAGGCCCACGATGGATAGATCCCAAAGATGAAGAAGTATTCAAAAGAGAAGATGAGGCAACCATGGCTGACAAGGGAAGTCAAAGACATCACAAAAGAAGAGGGAAGGCATATAATATAGCAAAGATTAGTGGGAAGTTAGAGGATTGGGAAGCTTTTCAAAGCCAACAGAAGGCAACTAAAAGCCATAACAAGAAAAAAGATGAAATATAGAGATAAGCTAGCCAATAAAATAAAAGGGATAATACTGCATAAAGAGTAAAAGAGCAGCGAGAGTGAATATCAGACCACTGGAAAATTATGCTGGAGAGGTAGTGATGGGACACAAAGAAATGGCGAATGATTAATAAATATTTTGCATCAGTCTTCACTGTGGAAGATGCCAGCAGTATGCCAGAAATGCAAGAGTGTTGAGGGGCAGAAGAGAGGGTAGTTGGTTTTACTACGGAGAAGGTGCTCAGGAAGCTGAAAGGTCTGAAGGTAGCTAAGTCAATTGTATTAGATGGACTGCATCCCAGGGTTGATCTTTCAAGAATCACTAGATTCTGGAATAGTTCTGGAGGACCGGGAAATTGCAAACGTCACTCCAGTCTTTCAGGAGGGAGGAGGTAGAATAAAAGAAATTATAGGCCATTTAGCCTGACTTCAGTGGTTTGGAAAACATTGGAGTTTGCCTGATGTTGTAGTGTATGAAGGAAGAGAAGTGGGTGCAGTTACTTTTACAAGAGAGAAGGTGCTCAAAAAGCTGAAAGACCTAATGGTACATAAGTCACCTGGTCCAGAGCAACTGCACCCTAGGGTTCTGAAAGAGGTAGTTTTAGAGATTGTGGTGGCATTGGAAATGATCTTTCAAAACTCATTGGACTCAGGCTGGAAAATTGTGCTGGAAAATTGCAAATGTTACTCCACTCTTTAAGAAAGGAGGAAGGCAGCAGAAAGGAAATTATAGACCAGTTAGCCTGACCTCAGTGAATGGGAAGATGTCAGAGACAATTGTTAAGGGTGAGGTGATGGAGTACTTGGTGACACAGGACAAGACAGTACAAAGCCAGCATGGTTTCCTTCAGGGAAAATCTTGCCTGATAAACCTGTTGGAATTCTTTGAGGAGATTACAGGTAGTATAGATAAAGGGGATGCTGTGGATGTTGTATATTGGACTTTAAGAAGGCCGTTGACAAGGTGCCACACATAAGGCTGCTTACCGAGTTAAGAGCCCATGGTATTACATGAAAGTACTGTTACTAAGATGATTAGAGCATTGGCTGATTGCTAGGAGGCAGTGAATAGGAATAAAAGAATCTGTTTCTAATTGGCTGCCAGTGACTAGCAGTGTTCCGTAGGATCGGTATTGGGACCATTTCTTTTTATGCTGTATTTAAATGATTTAGATGATGGAATATATGGCTTTGTTGCCAAGTTTGCAGATGATACGAGGATTGGTGGAAGGTAGTGTTGAGGAAACAGATAGGATGCAGAAGGACTTAGACAGATTAGGAGAATGGGCAAGAAAGTGACAATGTTGGAAAATGCATGGCTATGGATTGGTAGAAGAAATAAATGTGTGGTCTATTTTCTAAACAGGGAGAAAATCCAGGAATCTGAGATGCAAAGGTTCTTGGGAGTCCTTGTGTAGAATTCCCTAAAGGTTAACTTGCAGGTTGAGTTGGTGGTGAGGAAGGCAAATGCCATGTTAGCATTAATTTCAAGAGGTCTAGAATATAAGAGCAACGATATGATGCTGAGGCTTTATAAGGCACTGGTGAGGCCTCACCTTGAATATTGTGAACAGTTTCAGACCCCTCATCTTAGAAAAGATGTGCTGGCATTAGAGATGGTCCAGAAGAGGTTTACAAAGATGATTCCAGAAATGAAAGGGTTATCATATGAACAACGTTTGATGGCTTCGGGTCTGTACTTGCTAGAATTTAGAAGGATGAGAGGGGAACTTATTGAAACCTTTCAAAGGTTTAAAAGCTTAGACAGAGTAGATGTAGAAAGGATGTTTCTCATTGTAGGAGAGTCTAGGACAAGAGGGCACAGCCTCAGGACAGAGGGGTACCCTTTCAAAACAGAGATGTGGAGAAATTTCTTTAGAAAAAAGTTGGTGAATTTGTGGAATTTCTTGCCACATGCAGCTGTGGAGGCCAGGCCATTGGGTGTATTTAAGACAGAAATTGATAGATTCTTGATTGGACATGGCATCAAAGCTTACAGAGAGAAGGCTGGGAAATGGGGTTGAGGAGGAGATTTAAAAAAAAGATCAGCCATGATTGAATGGCGGAGCAGACTTGATGGGCCAAATAGCCTAATTCTGCTCCTATGTCTTATGGTCTTATTATTAAAAATGAGGTTTTGGAGTACTTGGAGGCACATGACAAGATGTTGGACTTCCTTGAGGAAGAACAGGCAAGAAAGAAAAAGGAGAGTCAGTGGATGATGTGTACTTGGATTTTCAAAATGGCTTTAAAAATATCAGACTTGAGACTGCAAAACGAGATTGGAGTCAATGGTGTTACAGGAAAAGGATTAGCATGGATAGAAGATTGGCTTATTGGTGGGAGGCAAAGTGCAGAAATAAAGAGAGCCTTTTCTGGTTGGCTGTCAGTGACTAGTGGTGTTCCTCAGGGGCTGGTGTTGGGACCAGCTCTTTTCACATTATATGTTAATGATGGAATTGATGGCTGGGTTTGTGGATGATATAAACATAAGTGGACACTTAGGTGGTGTTGCACAAGCAGGATATCTGCAGAAGGACATGGACAGATTGGGAGAATGGGCCAAAAAGTGGCAGTTGGAATACAGTGCCATGCACTTTGGTAGAAGTAGTAAAAGTGTAGACTACCTTCTAATGGAGAGAACATTCAAAAATCCAATATGTAAAGGAACTTAGGAGCCCTCATGCAGAATTACCTAAAGGTTAACTTGCTGGTTGAGTCAGTGATGAGGAAGGCAAGTGCAATGTTAGCATTAACTTCAAGAGGACTAGGATATAAAAGCAAGGATGTAATGTTGAGGCTTTATAAGTCACAGATGAGGCCTCACTGGCTTGTGAGCAGTTTTATGCTCCTTATCTAAGCAAGGATGTGGTGACATTGGAGAGAGCTCAGAGAAGGTTCATGAGAATTCAGGGAATGAAAGAAGTGTTTGATGGATCTGGGCCTGCACTTCTTGGAATGTAGAAAAACGATGGAGGGATCTTATTGAAACCTATTGAATGTTGAAAGCCCTAGATAGAGTGGATGTGAAGAGGATGTTTCCTATACTGAGGGAAGTCTAGGGCCAGAGGGCACAGCCTCAGATTGGAGGGATATCCATTTGGAACAGAGCCGAGAAGGATTTTTTTTAGCCAGAAGCTGGTGATTCTGTGGAATTCTCTGCTGCATGGTTGTGAAGGCCAGATCACTGAGTGCATTTAAATAGGTTGTTGATAAATTCTTGATTAGTCAAGGTGTGAAAGGTTATGGGGAGAAGGCTGGAAATGAGGTTGATCAGCCATGATAAAACGGCAGTGCAGACTCAATGGTCTGAATGGCCTAAATCTGCTCCTATCTGTTATGGTCTTCTGCTGCTTTACATTAGAAATTTCAAAGATGATTAATAAAATCAAGGACAATAAATGCTGGCAAGAGTGAAACCCATGGAATTAAATACAAACATAAGAAAGAGGAGCAGCAACAGGCCAGCTGGCAACACAGGCTGTGAAACACATAGATTTGGATTGTACTTCTCTCAGTGGAGTAATTATGACAATACACTTACAGCTAAGATGCTCCAGTTTTGCATTTCCTTCTAATTTGGCTTTACTTGGTGCCCATACATGGTACACTGTACAATAAGTGCAGCAGAAATATTTACATACAATTCCTAAGTATTTTCTGTCCTTCTCACAACTTGTTTTCTTACTTCAGTTTGCACCATCAGAAAGCTTTGCTGCAATGCATCTGATCTGCTCCTCACACCCATTAATATTTATTGTAAATAGCTGAGGCCACAGCACTGATCCCTGTGGTATCCTATGACTCACATAGCTGGAAATGACCATCTATCCTAACTTTATTTTCTGTTAGTTTTTTCAGTTATCCATCCGTATTACTCCCAACTTCTAAAACTTTTATTCTAAGCAATATAAGTTATCAAATAGTGAAAGGAATAGTGTCAATGTGGATATGAAATTTGCTGAGGAATAGAGGCAGAGAGAAGCTGAGTTTCATTCTGGATGGTGACACTCTGTATTGTTCTCCAGAGGCTGCTATGATGGTCTCTGATCTTTCTAACTTCTATTCCAAAATTACTGGTGCAGCCGTAACTCCAGTCACCTGGTTTGATCTTGGGGTTGGCTGAATGAAGCTGCATGTTTTTTCAGTGCTGCATAGGTTTCCAGTAGGGGCAGTGAGTTTCTCCCATAAACATGGGTTAGTAGGTTAATGGCCATTGTAAATTGCTCCTAATGTGAAGGCAAGTTGTAGTATCTGGGGAGGGGGGATTGAATAAAGTAAAGTGAGATTAGTTTTGGATCAGTGTAAAAGGATAAACAGATTTTGTTCAAAACATGACAGAAGCAGAAAGTAGGAAGCAATAAACATTAATTTAACATCTGCACAGGGAAGCTGCTGTTACAGGGCACTTGGTTAAAGTCAAGATACCCATGTAAAGTCAACATCATTTGAAAAAAGAGAAATCATGTTTGAGTAGTTCACTGAAGCAGTAATGTGCTGTGGGCAAATGGGAACTGGTCAATCTACAAAGATTTCAGAAAACATTCAATAAAGATCAGCAATAAAAGTTATTGCTGAAAATAGGTGATAGTGTTGGGTGTAATATATTGGCTTGGATGGAAGATAGGTTAGTTAAAAGGAAATAGGACAGACAAGAACACAGGTACCAGGTTTGCTCGGTACAATGAGTGGTGTACCACACAGATCAGCACTGATGCGTTAACTTCCACAGCTCATAAAAATGAACTGGTTGAAGCCATTGAAGTTGTGATTTCTAAACTCGCTCAAGACACAATCCAGAGACCTAGATATTCCTTCCAGGTGAAGCAGCAGTAATATATAAATACCTTTTCCAATTTAATACGCTGTATTTGCTGCACATGGGTGACCATTGGAGACCATGAATTTTGGAGAAACAATGGCTTTGTGGAAGCAGCTTTCAGCTGTCTATCATTTTCATTTTCTACACCTGTCCCACTCTACCTTTAGCCTCCCACTCTGATTCAGAGAAGCTCAAAGAACAAAACCTTGTGTGCTGGTTGTTCAGGTAACAGTCATCAGGTCCCAATGTTGAAATTACCCATTCTGGATTACTAGCCTTTCCTATTTGAATCAGGACCAGTCACTTATGATGCAATGGCAGTGATCTATGACATTAGCTCTGCATTTCTCTCAATAGCTGCTTTCTGATCTGCCGACTATTTCCACTATTCTCTAATTTTATTTTAGATTTTTTATACCAGCAGCATTTTGCAAAACATTATTCCAGCACTACCATATCTTCTCTCTACATTTTCCTCCTCAGTCAGCTGAAGACAACTAATCTTCCCCACACTCTCAGCCTCAGCACGTACTTCAATGCACAAATTAATGTTATTAATTGATCTGTGTGAACAGTATGCAAGGCAAGTTTTTCACAGTATCTTGGTACCTGTGACAAAAATAAACTAATTTAGAATTTAATAAAGCTACTGTCTCCTAGCACTACAGACGTGAATTCCATCCTGACTTTGAGATTAATTCAAAACTCACACATTATTGTTCTAATGTAAATATCCTCGTAACCTTTTTATAATTGACCCCTGCTCAGTGAATCAAGTTCCTAAATTCAGGAATGCATTTGAATTCCTGAATACTGAATACTGAGATTGAAGGTTCTCCCTGCAACCGTATGTGTTTATTCTGTTGGCCATGAAGAAATTGAAAATCTTCAAGACAGCTGAATAGAGAGCAGAAGTAGTCAAAACAAATATATTTGTTTTTGCCTTGCAGTGGAAGCAATGGAGGCCACTGTTTGTGAGACTATTCCGAATTTTGTGACTGTTTTGTGAACTATGGTTCCTACTGGATCAGAGTGACTAAAAGTGGACATAACAATGTCCCTACCTTGGGCCAGAACCAATACAAAGTGCACACAGGCTGGCCAGAACCAATAGAAATGAAATGAAATATGACAGTGACAAACTGATAAGAAAATAGAAAATAATGAAATATTTTGGGTCTAGAGCAGTCAGAACTCCAGAAACTTTCACAAGGAAATCCTCTATGTCTGGGCCAGAAAGAAAGATCAATCATCTGGCCAAAGGAATATTCCCCCATTTCAGTATTGCAAGTTGTATTGAGGGTTGAGTACAAAAGAAACAAAGTATTCACAAACTTAAGGTCTTTGACTTGAGATCAATTATAACAACTTTGTATGGATATTTATGTCAATATAATGAGGTTGCCTGGAGATCAGCCATGATCACTGTGAATGGTGGGACAGGCTTGAGAGGCCGAGTGGCCTACACCCACTTTTTTGGGTTTCTATGTTCTTTGTTTTCTTCACCTCTTACACATCTCTATTTTAATTATGCTTGATTTCTACCTTTTTCTAATTCTCATGAACTGCTATTGAAATGAAAAATTAGCTCAGTTTCTGTCTCCACAGGTGGTACCTGACCTTTTGAGCATTTTCAGCACTCTCTGCTTTTGTATCTATGTTATCCTGATTTCTGTTTCTATGTTTCTATGTTTCTTTCTCTGACTAGCTCCATTTGGATGATTAGGGTGATCATTTTAGCCTTGGGTGGCAAAGGAGTGGATTCAAAAATGATTTCTGTTCTTAAACCCATTGCAGTAGAAGATGTGAGAATTTCAAATGTGGGCATATTAAGCCAACAGTGTTGCCTCACACAGATGACAAGAATGCTACTATTCACTACCCGGGCTCATGCTTATCTAAAACATACAGATTACTTCAGAAAAAAAAGCATCCAATGGATATCTTCAAGGCAAATGCAGTGCAAATTGGATTAAAAACTGCATAGTTATGCACATGCTCTATCCTTTAGCTAATTGTCAGATGTAAAAAAAAATCATCTGATGAAGCTTCTACTACAATGTCGATAAACCCATTTTCCATTTTACATCTATTTGAAAATAAATCTGTTTGCACTTAAACTGAATCCTGGACAATTCAAATCCTTGATCAAGAGATTGAGGCACTGTTGCTAGTAAAAATGTGTTTGAAATTCATCAGGGATGCTTGCTCTGAATCTAGTCACACACATAGTGATCTATATTCTATGCATGTACACTATACCTCCCTGCCTCACAGTACAGCTACAGAAAACTTGAGCTAAATTGCAATGACTAAAGTGTAGAAAGGGTGAAGCAAAAATAAAATAGGTAGCCATTAATCTTGGGTTACTGTAATGGCCAGTGGCATTTTTATCCCTCACGAAAGATGGAATTTCTCCTGCTTCCCTTCATTCTTGTGACTCATTTAGGTAGCCAGACTGAAACTGCAAACTAAAGCCTAAAGGAGACCCTTTTGTTCAGAGAATTCAACCCCGGTTTCAGCAATGCTTCTATCAGTTTTCTGCTCATTCTGTACACTTCTCTTAAAAATGGTTCTTAGACACCAGCTTGACTGGGAGGGAGGGAAGGTGGGTAAGGGAAATCGCTCGTTTGATGTATTAGTTCCCGTATTCTGAAGCATTCATGGCAAAACTGAGATTACTTGTGTGAATAGAAGGCTGGAAAAGCACAGCAGACATGGGAGTTGCCTTGAAAATCAAAGAGCCTTTGTTGGCAGAGGTTAGGGATTGAAAAATGATGGATTAATCCCTGTATAAAGAGCTAAGAGGCAAACAAACTTCAGTCAACATGTTAAAGGGATATGTGCTCATCTGACTTTCTACGTCTGTGTCCCATTCAACCCCATCTGTTTATTTTCATGCTCAAACATGCTTAATTCCACCATCTGGTCTCTGACTATGCATGACTAAACAGCGTTGCCAGTCTGGACAACTCAGACCAGGTACACATTCAGCCTGAGTTTATACTCAATTTCACCTGAAGTGACAAAACCCCATGAGAAAGGAAAATGTTAGCCCACAGGTTTATATAATTTAATGCTAATGTTACATTGTGGTACATCACCAAACTCAGCACAAGATTTGCCTTAAAGCCTAATCTAACTTCTAAAGACACATTATTTAGCTGCTTATACAAGAGAAACCATGCCAACAAAATTTAAGTAGGAAATTTTGCTCTGAGTCATGAAAGAAAGATTAGGTTTGAAAGATAAACTGAGTTTATCACTTTAATCCAAACCACGTTCCTCCTACTCTGTGGTCCGTGCTCATGTTTGGAACCAGTTTCTCTGATGACTACACAAATTAGATGGACACAGAGACTGAGATGCCAGTGTGTTACTGGAGAGTGGACACTGGGGACTTGGTGTACGAGAGGGAGTGAGCACTGGTATTCCAGTGTGCTTGCTGGGCACCTGATATGTTAGCGGAGAATGAGGACAGGGGGTCTACTGTATTCGATGGAACATGGGATTCCAGTGTGTTTGATGGAACGTAGGAAGTGGGGCCCCCTTGTCTTAGAAGAAATGCAAAATCAGCAGTGGGAGCTGGATGGGAGGGTGTGAGGAGCTAAGATGACGCCAGAGGGTGACTTCTGCGAGTTCATCTGAGAAAAGAGGCTGTCGACAGCCTCTGCGCTCGAGATTTCTCTCTCTCTCCCTCCCCCCTCTCCCCTCCCCCTCTCTCCTCTCTTTCATTAGAGACAGTTTGCTGACAATCCTCAAGTCAGGGAAACTTGAAACAAAGTAGTGCTGCAGACTAACATCGAAACAATGAGCTGTTAGTCTCCCTTCGGTCCGTGGCAGGAGTGATACCTCTCTCCCTTGAGAGAGAGAGAGAGAGAGACAGAGCCTGTACCATGCCAAAGTGCTGCATCATGGGCAATAGATCATGGTCTTTGGGGCTTGATTTTGCTTGGTGGTGATGGCTGATGCTTCCTGTTGGAGGAAGTGGGTGGTGTGGCAGGGAGGAAAGTTGATGCTTTACTGTTGCTTTTCCATGTGGAGGTAAGGTTGCTTTGGGGTTCTAATGTTTTCTGTCATCCATTCTTTGGGGTTTTCTTTTGTTTCTTGGATGTCTGTGCAGAGTAAGAATTTCAGGCTGTATATTGTATATGTTCTCTGATATTATACAGAATCATTGAACTATTGATATTGAATCATCAGCATTTCCAAACAATCAGTTAGCAGTCTTACTGTAACTCCTTTGCCCTATTTGGGGGTTAGGTATTAGAGGTAGATCATAGATCAAGCATGAATCTCCAATTCTTAAAGAACACTGATAGTGCATTTCTGCAATATCACCCTTCAATATTTGCATTCATGCTGCAACTTCCTGCTTAACATATTATCTGATGCTAAATGAGAGTAAATCAATATTTCATCTTATTATTCATCTCTGAAACTCTTTAACTCCTAAGAAACTGTTGAGAATCATACTGAATGATTCTGAATTCACAATCAAGATCTTTTTCCAGTGACGTGTAAACCAAGTGCGGTCCTTTGGACACCAAAGATACAGACAGAGCACTCTACAATCATCTGTTTTAAACATCACTTACTTTTGTCAGAAAGATAACTTCTGCTCTTTGCTGCATCCTCTGATCCTACTGCTTCCCCCTTTTAATTATGTTAGCAAATTCTTTCTCCTTTGGCGAATTGGAAGTCAGTGAAGAACAGATTCTTGCACATTCAGTACCCCAGATATCTGCCTGCATAGTGAACTGCCAGTGTGTTTTAGCCATACTTGTGCAACTATCGACACAGTTTCATGGAGGGTTTATTTAGGATTCCTTCTCGTGCACTTTATTGAGAATTTTCTCTAAATTCAAGTAAATACTATCACCTAGCAACACTGTGGCATAGCCACTCAAACTACTGCGTGAGAGCCCAGGTTCAATCCTGACTTCCAGTTTAAAATGGCACTGGTGGAGTCCAGCATCTACTTACTGGTAGCAAAAAACAAAGAATACAATTAAATAATTTATTAATAACACTTCTTGTAAAATTTTTGATAAACGATCACCACAAACAGTGGGAAAGTGAGTGAAGATAAGCCTGGGTCAAAGATTGAAGTGTACAGGTGCGAGGCAAGGTCAAGGCATGTTGAGGTGAGATCAAGGCATGTTCGAGGCAAGGTTCGGGCAGGCAGAGTGGAGGAGAGGCAGCTTTGAAGCCTGTCCAAGTCAACTGAGAGCGAGGTTTGATCAATCTCCTCATTAGACCAATTTGGAAAGGTCATGTACAGGCCGAAACCTGGAGGCGGGGTCCAAGTCCAGAGCATATTGATGTGACAGGGCGAGCAACAACCCGTTGTTGTTGGGATGATTGAAATGCTGGGCCACACGGATTGGAAAGGCAGAGTGCTGGGACGAGATGAGGGTCAGGCTGATTCTGCTCGCTGCTCTGCAACATTTACTGCTCTGAACCAAGGCTGAGCCTGTGGTCTGTTCCAGTCTTCGTGTCTGTAGATTCACTTGCATACTGAATGCTATTTACTTACTTTTATTGTTTGCATGATTTGCTTTTTTATCTCTCTGCAAATTTGGTGTTTGACAGTCTAATTTATTTTAGGATTTTACTTGAGGATGTGACTAAACACATTGATGAAGGAAGAGCAGTAGATTTTGTGTATATGGATTTCAGCAAGGCATTTGATAAGGTACCCCATGCAAGGCTTATTGAGAAAGTAAGTAGGCATGGGATCCAAGGGGACATTGCTTTGTGGATCCAGAACTGGCTTGCTCACAGAAGGCAGAGTGGTTGTAGATGGGTCATATTGTGCATGGAGGTCGGTGACCAGTGGTGTGCCTCAGGGATCTGTTCTGGGGCCCTTACTTTTCGTGATTTTTATAAATGACCTGGATGAGGAAGTTTAGGGATGGGTTAGTAAGTTTGCTGATGACACAAAAGTTGGGGGTGTTGTGGATAGTGTGGAAGGCTGTCAGAGGTTACAGCGGGACATTGATAGGATGCAAAACTGGGCTGAGAAGTGGCAGATGGAATTTAACCCAGATGAGGTAGTTCATTTTGGTAGGTCAAATATGATGACAGAATAGAGTATTAATGGTAAGACTCTTGGCAGTGTGGAGGATCAGAGGGATCTTGGGGTCCAAGTCCATAGGACGCTCAAAGCTGCTGTGCAGGTTGACAAAGTATATGGTTCATAAAGTTAATAAAGTATATGGTGCACTGGCCTTCATCAATCGTGGGATTCATTTTAGGAACTAAGAGGTAATGTTGAAGCTATATAGGACCCTGGTCAGACCCCACTTGGAGTACTGTGCTCAGTTCTGGGCACCTCACTATTGGAAGGATGTGGAAACCATAGAAAGGCTGCAGTAGAGATTTAGAAGGATGTTGCCTGGATTGAGGTGCATGCCTTATGAGAATAGGTTGAGTGAACTCGGCGTTTTTTCCTTGGAGCAACAGAGGATGAGAGGTGACCTGATAGAGGTGTATAAGTTGATGAGTGGAATTGATTGTATGGATAGTCAGAGGCTTTTTCCCAGGGCTGAAATGGCATGAGAGGACACAGTTTTAAGGTGCTTGAAAGTAGGTACAGAGGAGATATCACGGGTAAGCTTTTTACGCAGAGAGTGGTGAGTGTGTGGAATGGCCTGTCGGTGACGGTGGTGGAGGTGGAAACAATAGGCTCTTTTAAGAGAATCCTGGATAGGTACATGGAGCTTAGGAAAATAGAGGGCTATGGGTAAGCTAGTAATTTCTAAGTTAAGGACATATTTGGCACAGCTTTGTGGGCCTAAGGGCCTGTATTGTGCTGTAGGTTTTCTATGTTTCTCTACTTGTACTGGTTCTTTGGGGTTTCTTTGTTTTCTGGGTGTTTGTAAGGAAACAAATCTCAAGGTTGTGTAACGTATACATACTTTGATAATAAGTATGCTTTGAACTGTGAACTTTGACACAGTCTGTGTGATTTGCATGTTTTCCCTGTGCCAGTATGGGATTCCTCTGGTGCTTTGGTTTTATCAGACATCCCCACAGCATGCAGGTTGGCAGGCTAACTTCCAACTAGAAATTGCCTCTACAGATGTGTGATGGAATCAATGAAAATGTGGAGATAAAATTGGAAGAATCAGTGTGGGCAGGTGGCTGAGGTACAGTGAAGGCACTTGAGCTGACGGTCTTCTTTCTGTGTTATCTCTCTCTCTGTCCATCTAAGAAATTTCACTTACCAGCTTTTCCCATCACGTGATCTACCATCATCCAATATCAAAAGCGATTGTTGCATTGGACCATTATGGTCATACTCACTAACATAACAATGTCAATTTTCATCAAGCCGACCTTTGAACACAACTCCCCTCAATATTGTCTAACGTTGCAGTATTAGAATCATTGCCAACCATCTTATCAGTCCAACCAAACTACCTTAGGAGCAAACCTCATGAAGGAGGCTCACTCAGAGGCAGCTTGGAATTGTCAGTAAATCATAACCTTGTTAGAAATGCCCAAGCCCAAGGTCTAGTTTTAGAATCTTCTTTCTCGTCCTGCTGGAAGTCAGTATGCCCCATCATTCCTTCCTGTGGAAAACCAATGGCTTCTGAATTCTCCCTATAAAAACCCAAAGACGTTCTGAGTGCAGCAGATGGAAGATCAGTTTTAGAGATTCGCAATAAACAGTACTAATGATGCTGAGATCACGATACATTCAACTCTTTCATTACAGATCACACGGCAACTTGATGAAAGACCATATGCAAGAGTTTGGAATCAAGGAAGTTGCTGTCAAAGCACTTTGATGCCCGTGTCTTGAAAACAGCATCTCTCTCTTTAGTCCTGGGGTTCTATGGCACTGCTGCTCTTGCAGGTGTCAGCTAAACTCAGTAGAAGGAGCCACTGCCCGTCGTTTCCACCTCAAATAACGCTTGATCCCTCATTCTTTGCAAATTACTGTTGCATTCTGAATGCAACAGGTGGAAGTGCAGAGGGCAGGATTTAATCAACAATGTTTCACTGATGTTGGCCCATGGATAAATGTTGGCTAAGGCAACAGGAGACCAGTTTGGTAATCTGAGACACAGATGTATTAAGATATTTTTGTCTGTTGTTTGGGCAACTAGGAGCCCAGTTCAGCATCTCATCTATAGAATAACTCCTTAATTACTGTCCTGGACCGTCAGCCTAGAATACATGTTCAAATCTCCAGATCAACTCAGTTAATACCAGCACCTGGAGCAAGAGTCCATCTGTTTCTTTGATCATAACATTGATAAAGTCATAAACCAGCTCGTGGAGCAGCTGCCTCACAGCTCCCATGACCGGGGTGCTCTGTTAAGCCTGCTTCGGATTCCTTTGGGTGTCCAATACTCTGATGGTGTGCAGGTTAAAAGGTTAATTGGCTACTGTAAATTGCTTCCAGAGTGTACATGGGGGGAGTTGATGAGAATGTGGCAAGGATTAAAAGTGGGATGAATATAGCACAAAGACAAGAACATCTACAGATGCTGGAAATCTAAGCAACACACACAAAATGCTGGAGGAACCCAGCAGGCCAGGCAGCATTATTGGAAAAGAGTAAATAGTCAATGTTTCAGGTCAAGACCCTTCATCAGGACTGGGAAAAAAGATGAGAAGTTAGAGCAAGAAGGTGGGGGGAGGGGAGGAAGAAGTGCAAGGTGGTAGGTGATAGGTGAAACTGGGAGAGGGAGTAGGGTGAAGTAAAGAGCTAGGAAGTTGATTGGTGAAAGGGATAAAGAGCTGGAGAAGGGGAAATCTAATAGGAGAGGGTAGAAGAACATGGAAGAAAGGTAAGGGGGAGGAAGACCAGAGAGAGATGGTGGGCAGATAAGGAGATAGGGTGCGAGAGGGAAATGGGAATGGGGGAATGGTGAAGGGGATGGGCTGTGCGGTTAATCGCCAGACGTTTGAGAAATTGATGTTTGTGCCATCATGTTGGAGGCTACCTAGACAGAATACAAGGTGTTGCTTCTGCAACCTGAATGTGGCCTCATTGCGGCAGTAGAGGAGGCCATGGACTGACATGGCGAAATGGGAATGGGAAGTAGAACTGAAATGGGTGGCCTCCGAGATCCCGTATTTGAATGTAGGATTAGTGTGACGGCTCAGCATGGACAGCAGGCATGTCTCTTCTGTATTGTCTCTATTTTATTACTCTTGTTGAGTTTATTGTTTTTTACTTCAAAGAATTGTAATTTTTTATACTTAAATTAGGTTTTAGGTAATATCGGATGAGACAATGAGTTTTGCGTGACATTGAGTTGGTGGGTTCCTTCAAAGAATTAATGATTGAGACCTCTTCATTTTAAAGATAAATGCAAGAGGAAGAACTAGTATAGCTTAATCCTGTGCACTTCAGTCCAGATGAACGGTCTTGACCAAAAATGTCAGCGGTCCATTTCCCTTCACAAATGCTGCTTGACCCCTTGAGTTAGTCCAGCAGAAAGAGACATAAAAGATTTCAGATCCTGAAACTTGGACCTGAACGTCCCCTGGCATCTTGCTTGTTGCTCCAGATTCCAGTATCTGGAGTCTCTTGAGCTTCCAGTCATTACTGAGCACCCGGGTGTAAATTTGGCCAAGGACAAGTGAGGTGATATTTACTCTTTGATGACTGCTTTGGGTCCAAGCCCACTGAGTGATAGCTATTTCAATACAGTGCTGAGGTTTCAATGAACTCCACAGTTGTGTTCCATAACTGTGACATTCTAGTGAAATAAGAATTTAGCCAGCATGAGCAAAGCCCAAGTGCAGTAATAAGCAATTTAAAATAGAGGCTATATGAGATGTTACTTCAGTAGCCATCCACTTGGAGGGATAGAGAAAATGGAGCATAAAGGAAGCTAAAGAAGTTACAAAAACTTGCAGTTTGGAGGAAGACATTATAAATTAATGTAGGTAATTTGTAGCTGCAGATATTTACATTATAAATTCATATGTGTGTCATGCTTTCAATTAAACACTGCAATGCTCATGGTTCTTATGGGGAAAGGTATGGCTGCAATATCCATACATTGTAGTGTGATTATCTGATTGAGATTTTAATAGTGTGCAACAGAAATCTATAACCATCTCCTGTCATGATGTTCCAAAAAAGTCAGCATTTTTCCTTTGCAATTGATATTTCCCATGGACTTTGGAAAAACAATAAAATAATAATGGTAGTTAATAATATGAATGTTTTTGTAACAGAGATTTTACAGATAGGCAGCCAGCAGATTAACGCTGACCCAGCAGCTGTCTGTGTCTGCCTGGACACGCTGTGGATCCAGATCCAGTTTAAAACGTGGTGAGCTGAGGGATCAGGTACATTTTTAGAATTAGCCGATCTTCATCAGAAAGGTAAATTTTGATAAAGTTTCTTTATATTTTCTTCCTTTCACTGCACTTCTATGTTTTTAAGTAATTAACAGAAAAAGATTATATTTTAATTAATGTGTTTGGTAGTCCTTCAGAAGCAGAATCAGGTTCAGAACAGAGTTGGATTTAGAATTAGATTCAGAATCAGAATTAGATATATAATCACTGACATATGACGTGCTTTGTTGCTTTACAGCAACAGTACGGTGGTGAGTTTTAAGAATCCTCAATTTTTAAATTTCAATTCCTTAACCCTCGACTTCCAGACCTGAACAGACCTGTGACACAGGACTCCTTGACCTGGGGATCACGATCTTCATCCTCGGTGCTGCAGACCCAACCTCAGGCTTTGACTTCTGGACTCACAAACATTGGACTCCGGGACTCACTGACTCCAGGGATGCCATTGGCCTTCATACCTCCCGCCTGCATGGACCTCCAACCTGGGACAGAGGTTGACAATTCCTAAATTGTTCATCCCTACGTGTCTCTTCGGAAGATGTATCTTGGTTCACTGTAACTCTATATCACCACACAGATATCTTAACCAATGTACTGCAATTATTAATGTTAGATTTCCCTCTTTGTCAAAGAATCATAGTCACAATGCAAAGGACCAGAGCCTCTGCCCTACCATGTTCACGTAGTATCATGCCAGTTACCATACTAACCAATCTTTTTTGCCCACATTAAGTTGCATATCCTTCTGTGGCCTGACTGTTTCAATGCCTCTGGATAATAGAGCACGTCTTATGTGGAAAGGGTGAGCAAACTCTCTACAGAGCAAAGGAGGATGAGAGGTGACTTAATAGAGGTGTACAAGAACTGTGTGTCACAGTTCCCAAGGGGACATTGGATTGCATAGCAGGAGAGAGAGTTCAAAAGAGCATTCTGTGTGTCACAAATCCTCAGAAAATGTTGGACTGCGTAGCGGCAGCAAGTTCAAAAGAAGCGAGCAGGGACAGTCATGACATTTGCATCTGTGAGGCATTTCTTCTTTCACCTTCTGTCACTTGGGTGAGTGAACTCCATTTAACACACCACTTTGATGTTACTGGCACCAATACCTACCCTCCCTGTGAGACAAATGTCCACCTAGCTTCAGAAATAACTCAAGTAGGAAAAGGATTGCTTTCATGACATCTGCCAGTTCCAAGGTGTTGCGGCTGTTCCATGATCAGAAATGCACAGCAAGATCCCACATATCAGATATGCCAACATCAGGTTTTAGGGATAAGTATTAGCAAGAAAAATAGAGTGGACCAAATTGATAGAGGATGACAGAATCCATCCCACCTTGGACATTGTCTCTACTCCCCAAACCTATCAAGCCAAAGATAAAAAAAACTAAGATCATGAACCACCAGACTCAAAGACAGCATCTATCCTAAGCGTACCTAAACTCTTGGGTAGACCTCTTATACACTAAAGATGAACTGATTTCCCAGTCTATCTTGTCATAGCCCATGCCTGTTAGTTGTTCATCTGCTCTGTACTTTCTCTGTTACTGTTACATCACGGTAGCCCTGGTTCTGAGGGAATATCTTGCGTATTGGGAGGTGAAACCAGTGGGAAACTGAGAACAGTGTGGCTTTGTGCGGAATTACAAGTCCAGAATTCCAAGTAAATCTCATATCAATCCCAGCTACAGTCTCAAACTGTTGAGGTTATTTTGTGCAAAGGCAAGATTTTATCCAGGCATTGGACTTCTTGCCAAAACAAGCAATATCCTATCCCCTATAAAAAATACATCGGGATATTTATACATTATAAAGCATAGACGAACTTTAACTCATGCATTAAAATACACAGCCTCAAGGGGGAATTGATTAAAATAGAATACACATTTTCTTACTTAAAATGCAACATGAAATCATTATTTGTTACAAAAGAGTCTGATACAATGCAATCTGAGCCATTTGCAAGCTTCATAACTAATCATTAGTCACTTTTATTCATCCTGCCCTCAACAAATCATTTTCAGGTGAGCAGTTTGCTGATGAGGAACTTTAATCAAGCAAAGGAAGTAATATGGAACCAAATGGATTTGTTTTATGTGCTGTGGTTATATTAGTCATGTTGTGCCAGTGGAAAATAAATGTCTTCAGTTTCAATGTCCAACTTGGCTTATAATGGTCTTTGGAGAGTAGACCTTCAGTGGGAAAGGGCACTAACTCTTGCAGTTATTCCCAGATTCAGTGGAACAGATACTCAAGTGCCAGTGTAGTCTATTTAACCATGCACTGTGACTGGTGCTAGGCAGTGTGTGTGTGTGAGAAAGAGTCTGTGAGAGGGGTTGTATACAGCATACATACGTTGATAGTAAATCTTTGAAAGCTGGACAAATGGGTCTCCCTCAGGTCCTGCTACATTGAATGGCAGAATCTGATTAACATAGTTTACTTCTCATATTTGGCTGAGGCTAGACTGAAAGGCTGCTGAATAAGTAGATCTTTGGAACCAAGAAGCTGAGGTGAAAGAAGGGAACAATCGTGGATGTGGGGTAGTTGGATATTTGAAGGAGAATTGGGAGCATGTGAAGTAGAGCTTAGAGAGAAGTGAGGTGTGTGTGTGTGTGTGTGTGCGTGTGTAACAGAGTGCATCATTTTTGTGTGATGGAGAGACATAGCGATGACAGATCTGGAAGTCAGAGCTCATATCGAACTGCTGGAGGGACTTTGGGTCAGGCAGCATCTAAAAGACATCGAGATGGTCAACATTTTGGATCAAGAACCTGCATCAGGTGTGCGTGGAAATTTATATATTTGTGTCCTAATCCATCAGGAGATGAGGAAAAAGAAACATGGACTCAAAGAGTGAACAAAGAATAACAAGAAAAGGGAACTTCCTATTGACAAGTCCATCTTTTCAGTTTATATTTAGAAACAAAAACAAGACCCATTTGCATTGCAACAGCTGGCTTATTGCATATTGGTATTTCACTTTGATGCAAACTTGTGCCTCACAGCAGGAAAACACACTCAGTTATTTTACTACAAGCTGCCGATGGAAATTGATTCTGATGAAATAACCTAATTAAGTGTGAAATATTCAGCAATACAAACGTTTCAGATTTGACTTTCGTTGTCCTGATTTAAACAAGGGGAGTGTGTAATGCACTGAGAAGTCTGTGTCTGACTTCACTTTCTGTGGGAGCTGTTACCCTGAGAGAGCCTGCCACTCATCTGATTCCCTGGGTGCATGAACAAGCATTATCTTGATTTCAATCAGGAGAGGAATTCTGTTCTGGAATTTCAAATCTGTTTGCTATGTTGCAGCACAGTCCTGTAAAATGAACTTAAATCTGTACGGAACAGCTGAGACAAATATTCGATTGTATTTCTGCAGTCCGTACCCAACCTCAGAGTATGCACATTTACAATTAATGAAGTGAACTCAGTAATCGACATAATGCATCCTGCAGTGACAGAAGTTGAATGTAAAGTCTGGGAGGGAGTGCTTCAGTTAAGAGAGGCTGGATTGACTGGTTTGTTTTTCATGGAGCAAGGAGGTGGTGGGAGGGCGGGTGGATGTAGTCTGAAATAGGCAAAGATGGTGCTGACAGTAGGAAACTCTCCATAGCAGACCTCTCTGAAGCTAGATGATAAAACTTCAGATTAATGGAAAAGAAATCTATACAAAAAGACTAATAAAGCATAGGAGCAGAATTAGACAGTCGGTCCAGTGAGTCTGCGCCGCCATTCCATCATGGCTGATTTATTATCCCTCTCAATCCCATTCTCCTGCTTTCGCCCTGTAACATTTGACACCCTTACTAATCAGGAACCTATCAAACTGCACTTTAAATATACCCAGTGACTTTGTCTCCACAATCATCTATGACAAAGAATTAGACAGATTCACAGAAATTCCTCCTCATTTCTGTTCTAGAGAGGTGTCCTTTTCTGAGTGAATGGCCTGCATTGCCCTTTGGGAACTGAAGTTCTGTATTATCTACACACATAGTAATACATTTTCTCCCTTTGAAGAAAAACCAAAAGCAATACTATATCCTCATAGACCTGCAAAAACAATAATCCTTTCCAACAAATATATTATGTTAACTTCAATTGTAAAAAGCAAACTCAGTCCATTATTCACTCAATAACTCTCAGTCAGTCTCTGAGGTGGTTTGATGATCCTTTTTGGTCTGTTCTTTGTCTCCACAAACATATTGCTTCCACTTGCAGTGTTGATATCAGTGTCTTTCTGAGAACTCTAGCAACATTTATTTTTCGCATCTGCTGGCCCCTTTGGTGTACTGACAGGTGGTGTGTCACAGCTATGGGTTGGAACTTATGGCTGTAGATCCACACGATTCCTTCTCCGAGGTGTACCTCACTCTGTTTGTATCTGGTGGGCATTTGGAACAACTTCTTCTTACACATATCCTTGTAATGACAATGTGCCAGAATTGTGATCTCAGATTGACACTTGATCTCTAGGCTTCAGAACTGGCAGGCATTTTGCAGTTTTATCATGATACAGTTTTCTTTCCCTTTCTTTTTTGCCAATTTTACCTTTATGTGCTCCATTAGGTGTCAACAGGTTTTTGTTAACTGGAAGATTAGTGCATATGCATCAACACATCAACATTTGAGCCGGTGAAAGGACATTCTGCAGTGGCATGTTCCTGTGAAGCCACAGACTTTTGAGGAAATCCTTTCATCCACCATGCTCCTTCTTCGTGAATCCCTTCACTACCTTGACCAAACTCACTGCTAGACCATTAGATTTTGGGTGATGTGGGCTTGAAGTTATATGACAAAACACCTAATCACTGGTAGAAGGACTCAAATTCAAAGCTGGAAAATTGTGTACCATTGTCTGATACCACTTCACATGCAACTCCGTGCCTCACAAACAGCTTTCAGAAAGTGATGACCATTTTGCTGGATGTCATTTGCAGAGTCGTAATCTCTATGTAACTGGAAATCTCTATTACAACAATATGACTCTTCCCATTACATTCAAACAAATCCACTCCAACTTTGAAGTGCAGCCTGTCTGGTACAGGGTGAGGTGTAAGCAGTTCTGGTTGTTGCTTTCGTCTGTAGGTAAGACATATTTCACGTGAAGCAATGGATTTGTTGATGTCTTGGTTCATTCTTGGTCACTACATTGCTTCACGAGCTCTTTGTTTACATTTTTTTCTCTCCAAGGTGCCCTTCTAGAGCATTTCCTTGCACAGTGACACTGGAATCACAAACCTGTTCCCTTTGAAGACCATATCAGCCACTACTGACAGTTTAGCCCAACAATTATGAATACACATTGGACAGTCATTCTGAGTTGCTGGCCACCCTTTCTGTATTGAGTACTTCCATTGTCTCTGCTGCTGTCCTAACCTTCTCTGTTCTGCTGGGAGATACTGGGGAAGACAATCAAGTCAATGCAGGCAGTGCATGTTGTTCCTTTTCATGCCTTGTGGCACATCAGGTGACATTTTTGCCATTCTGTAGCATTTTACGGTTTTGGCCGAGTTGCTAGCTCAATGTTCAACCCAGCACAGATAGAAGGTGAGCAAGGAGCTGGCTGGATTTGAACTTGGAACCATTCACCTCAAAGTCTGGTGCTAATGCCACTATTCCACTGGCCAGCACAACATAGGCTATTAATCTCTTGGTCACTCTTGTCGTTGACTGCTCGAGATTGTGCATCTTCAGGTCATCATATTTTGCAGCCTTATCAACATGCACTGCACCCTCATGGGACAGTCATTCAGTGGTCTGGACATAATTGAGACCAGAGGTTTATGGTCTGTCTCCACTTCAAAGGCTTGTCCATAGATTTACTGATGAAACCTTTTGAATGTATATGTGCTGGCAAGAAGCTCTTTATCTGTGCATAGATGGCTCCTTTACTTACTAAAGCCCCTGAGGTATAGGCCACAGTTTGCCATGTGTCATATGCTACTGCAGTAGTGCTGCTCCAGGATGCACCCCCGGGATCCTAGTCCACCTCCCCAGGTCATAAAACTTCAGCACTTGCTCTTCAGTTAGGATTCTTTTCAGCTTCTGCAAACACTCTTCTTGCTCATGAGACCAAATCCACTCATTCTGTTGCTCCAGGAGTGACCTAAATGGTGCTGATTCAATAGACAGTCGAGGGATGACCTTAGCCAGTTAAGTCACCAGGCAATGTCTCACCTCCTCTTTGTTTTGGAGCCTCACCAGGTTCTTAGTGGTTGATGTCTTTATTGGGTCAGGCCTTACTCCCTCTTTCAATATGACATCTCCTATAAAAGTCAGTATCTTAACACCAAACTGACTTCTCTTTATTTAATTTCACATTCACATTCCATGTTCTTCCTTGGTGGATCTTCAGGCAATGATGTCATCCATCATGGTCTAGACGCCAGGTATGCCCTCAGAGATCATATGGATGGTTTTAATGTAGACTTCTGGTGTGGATAGAATCCCATACAGTAGCTGAAGAAAACAAACCCGGCTTCTATCCTGACCTCCAGCACAGAGTCCGTGAGGAGTTCCTCCCACATTTGTGGTTTTGCACGTTAATTAAGCACTGTAGATTGCCCACAATGGGTGGTTGTGGGGAGAGGGAGTTGATGGTAATGTGAGGAGAATAGATTAAGGAAGGAAATAATTGAAGAAAAGGTGCTTGATGTTTAGTGTGGATTCAGTGGGACAAAGAGCAGCTACAAAGAGGCTTGGTAAGACAGGCAAATTGGTAAACTGGTAAATGCCTGGACTCCTCTGACATTTTGTACCTTGTTTTCCTTTGGGCAAACCTTGCTGCAGAGCTCAGGGATCAACATCAGTGCCAGGAAATGTGGCTCACTCTTCTAGTCCAAGCACCCAAGTGTCAGGCCTCAACAATCCCAGCCCAGAAATAAGAGACTGTTCTGGTCCAATCCCAGGCTGAGGATCAGAGCAGCAACACTTCTTGATTCACCTTGTTCTTCACCTTGTGAGATTCTGCAGCTGCTGGAAGTCCACAGCAATGCACACAAAATGCTGGAAGTACTCAGCAAGCCTGCTGACGTCCATGGAGGGAAACAAGAAGTCTCTGTTTCAGGCCAAGACCTGATGAGACCTGACCTATATATAGTATATTTAAAAAGTTAAATTAAATAAGTAGTGCAAAAAGAGAATTAAAAGTAGTGAGGTTCATGGGTTCAATATCCATTCAGAAAACAGATGGTAAAGAGGTAAAAGCTATCCTTGAATCACTGAGTGTGTGCTTTCAGGTTCCTGTACCTCCTCCCTGATGCTAACAATGAGAAGAAGGCATGTCCTGGGTGATGGAGGTCTTCAAAGAAGGATGCTGCCTTTTTGAGACATTGCTCTGTGAAGATATCCTGGATGCTGGGGAGGCTAATACCCATGATGGAGCTGAGTGAGTTTTCACCTTTCTGCAGCTTATTTTGATCATGAGAAGTGCCACCCCGCCCCCAATACCAGTTGGTGATACAGCCAGTTAGTGTGCTCTCCATGGTACATCTGTAGACATACCAAATCTCCACAAACTATGAATGAAATACAGCCACAGTCATACCTTCTGTGTAACTGCATCAATACGTTGGGCCCAGGATAGATCCTCAGTGATGTTGACAGACAAAAACTTGAAATTGCTCACTCCTTCCCCTTCTAATCCCTTAATAGTGTGTATTCCCTCATCTTACTCTTTCTGAAATCACAAACAATTCTTTGGTCTTATTCACGTTGAGTGCCAGGTTGTTGCTGCAACACCACTCAACTAGGTGATCTATCAGACTCCTCGACATCTTCTCATCACCATCTGAAATTCTGCTAATAATAGTTGTGACAGTAGCAAATTTATAGATGGTATTTGAACTGTGCCTAGCTACACAGCCATGGTTGTAAGAGAGTAGAGCAGTGGCTTGGCACACATAATGAGGTGCATCAGTGTTCATCATTAGCGAGGTGGAGATGTTATTTCCAATCTACACAGACTCTAGTCTCTCAATGAGGATCCTGTTGCAGAGGGAGGTATTGTGGCCCAGGTTTTGGAGCTTTTTGATCAGAACTGTCGGAATGATTGTGTTAAATTCTGAGCTATAGTTAATAAAAAGTAGCCTGACGTATTAGTATTGTCCAGGTGATCCAAGACTGTGTAAAGAGCCAATGGAATCACTTCTGTTGTAGACCTATTGTGACAATAGGCAAATTGCAGTCGGTCCAGGTACTTGCTTTAGCAGGAGTTGATTTCAACAGATTTGTCAGGAAAGGTTTTTCCTTAAGGAAACCATGCTGACTTTGGTCTATTTTATTGTCTGCCTTCAAGTACTACAAAAACTCAATCTTAATAATGGACTCTTATCATCTTTCCAACCACTGAAATTAGCCTAACTAGTGTATAATTTCATTTTTTCTGCCTCCCTTCATTCTTAAAGGATGCAGTGCTATTTACAATTTTCTAGTCCTTTGGAATGTTTGTTGAAAGGTTATTACTAATGCCTCCACAATATTTTCAGCTTCCTCCTTCAGAACCCTGAGGTATAGTTCATCTGCTCCACGCGACTTATCTACCTTCAGATTTTTCAGCTTTCAAAGTACCATCTCTGTAGTGTACTCACATCTGCCCCGACACTCTCAAATTTCTGGCGTATTGCTAGTGTCTTCCACAGTGAAGTCTGATGCAGAATACTTATTCAGTTCACCTTCTAACTCTTTGTTTCCCATTACTAACTCCCTGGCATCATTTCCCAGCAGTCTGATATCCACTCTCACTCTCACTCTGAAAAAAATATATCTGTTATCCAGATCTAAGGAAGAATTTGGAATGGACCTAAACGTGTGGTCTCATAGTGCTTATGAAGTACTGAGAATCACCATCGCAGAGAAGACATTGATCCATGTGCTGGTGTATGGGGTTTGGATGGGTGGCAAGGAGGTGATGAGCTAAGGGTTGTGATGTGTGACTCTGTGACTCTAAATATTGGTCAGGGCTCTGAGCAAATATTCCTGCTCTTCTTTGAGGTACTCTCACTGGATATGTTAAAGCAATAGGCAGGTCAAGGGTTTCTGCCCAAAACGTCGATTGTACTCTTTTCCAGAGATGCTGTCTGGCTGTGTTCCTTCTGCATTTTGTATGTGTTAAGCACATCAACTTCTCCAAAAATATCCAAGCATCATTCTCTGTGATGTACATGACTCATTTAACTATTGATGTATAGTTATAATACAAAGCTGCTTCTCCTTGAGAGAGTGATTCATCTATGTGCTACAGTTACATGTAATAATGTTCTTATTGGCAGTTAGATCACTAGGCATCCAGGTATGGGTGTCTGGGAATCGTTAGCACTTGCTTCTGAAATAAATCCATCTTCATGCAAAGCAAGACTATGTTTGGAAGCTGTAATCACATGGTTATGAACACAGTTAACCTTACCTTGAATTCAGAGGATGATGCAAAAGAGTCATGGAGAGAAACGACAGGGAACCAGGCCCATTGGCCCCCCAAGTCCTCACTGACTATCAACCACAAATTAAACTGATCCCACATTAATCCCAATATTTGTTGTCTTCACATTCTCACACATTCTTATCAATTCTCCTTCTGATCCTGCCACGCATCTACACACTACAGTCAATTTACAATGGCCTTTTACCATGTTTGTAGCATATGGTTGGAAATTGGATCACCCAGGGGAAACACATGTGGTCACAGGGAGAACCTCCTTACAGACAACATTGGAGATTGAACCTGGATCTCTGGTGTTGCAAGTTGGTAGCTCTACTAACTACGCCACTGTGCTGTTCTGATGTTTAATGAAGTAGCCTTAGGTGATTGTGCCTTCCAACCTCTGCAACAATACCCCAGAACTGAGTTGGCTGCTCTGTAATGTCCATGATAATCTGCCTTTGTGCAAGGCTTGAAGAATATGCTTGTGTGCAAATTGACAGCTTTTTTGCTTTCACTATCATTATAACTACATTGCAAAAGCTTACACTGATTTGACACAAGTACTGCAACATGAGGCAAAACAACATGAGAAAATGAAGACTGCACAGAACTCAGAGTATGATAAGAAATTAAAAACATTCAGGATGCCTTTAAATCCACAGGCATTGTTTGATTTATAAAAGGGTTACACACTGAAAAATCCCCATCAACTGTGAAATCCAAATGAATCAAATTTCTTTAAGGATTGTCAAAGACTGGAGTTTAACACAAGTGAGTAATAGTCTGTTTGTATTAAAGAGCTTAAAGAGAATGTTAAGTAGTTTGCTGTTTCAATTTTTTTTAGTTTTAGAGTCTTTAGCTGGTAAATTAAGCAGTTTTGTTTCTAGAGAGAATGTTCCATGGCAAATGTTTATTCCTTGTGTTTCCTACAGTTAATACAGTTACTTTTCATACTATTCCCACATTTTTGCTTTTCAGCCTTTTAAACCACCAGTCTCTGCCCTCCGAGCAAGCAAATAAATAATTAAACATTGAAGAGCAGGAGGTCTGTTGATTGGCATGTAAAATATAATATGCCGATAACCAAAGGATCCCAACCATGTTATTTTGCAGTCTGCTTTTTCTCGAACAGATATTTTGCTAGATTTGACTGCAGTATTCTACAGGTTATTGTGAGGTTTACTTTGTGTAAAGTCAATCTCATTTAAATCCCTGGTAATGCATTTCTAGAGCTAAACACTAGAGGGTTGTACCGTCACAACCCAGGAGGCAAGACTTTCTATGCAAGGGTGTAGAGCTGGACTGCTCTGGTATCCCCATAAACAGCTGGATTCACTGCACAGTTGACATTCGGAGTATTTCAACTTGTCGATTTTTTGGGTCTGTCAGTTACAGGAGATGGTGTGCTGCCTGCCGGAACCACTGCAGTCTTTCTGGTGAATGTCCTTCCACAGAAGCACACCAGCTTGCTTTTTATCTGCAGGAACAAAGTCCAGTTGTTGCTGAATGTAACAGTCTGAAAACAATGTCCATCAGGTACAAACAAGAGAAAATCTGCAGATGCTGTAAATGTGAGCAACACACACAAAATGCTGGAGGAACTCAACAGGCCAGGCAGCATCTATGAAAAGAGTACAGTCGACGTTTCAGGCTGAGAGCCTATCAGGCACTTCTGCATTATATCCAGATAATTTGGAATATATGTGACACCCATGTTACAGACATGTGGATTATGAAAATTCACCCATACAGAATTCACAAATCACTACCCAAGAATTTGAGATATGAAATAATTTTATATGATCAATATGTGACGTGTGTGGTAAATATGTGGGATGATAAATATATTTTTGTGATGTGCGCCATGGTAGCGTAGCGGTTAGTGCAATACTATTACTTGGAGCATCAGAGTTCAATTCCGGCACCTGTATGTCCTCCCCGTGGAATGCAGGGTGCTCCCATATCCTTCTACAGTCCAAATACATACTGAGGTCATTGTAAAATGTCCTGTGCTTAGGTTAGGGTTAAATTGGGGTTGTTGGGTAAGGGGGGTGACGGTGTTTCAGGGCAGTGCTGCTCAAAGGCATGGAAGGGCTTATTCTGTGCTCTATCACTAAACAAACAAACAAACAAGCAAGCAAGCAAATAAATAAATAAATACAATCTTTTCCAGCTTGCTTTTCTTGATGTACAGCTAATGCAGTTTTGTTATACAGTAGATCATGATATGGACTGTTTTCTAAGAATGTAACCCTCAGTATTAGCCCTGTATTTAATTTTCCAAGTAAAGTATATCCCATGTTTCCCACCAATAAGTACCACTGCACTTTCATCTGTATTAAATTCCATTTGCTAACTGTTTGTCCTTTCTGTGAATTTTGGTAATCCTCCAGAAGTATCCTTAGTGTTGACTATGCCCCCATGACCCGATTCAGAATAATTCTCAAATTTGGATATTGTGTTTTTAATTCCTGAGTCTGAATAATTAATGTGAGTAGTGGATCTAGCAGTGATCCTCCACCTACCTTTCTCTACTCGTCTTTACTTTCTCTAATCGTCTTTACTCCCATTCTCTTCTCAACGACAACAGCCAATATATTCTCCAAAGTAAATGCCGGAAATTTGAGACAAGTCTGGAGATACACCAGGTCAGGCAGCGTCTGTCCAAAGAGAAACAGAGTTAATGTTTTAGATCAATGAGCTCTCATCACAGCTGAAGTGTTTTCTGCTACCTATCACCCAATTCTGTATTATCTGGTGACATTTATGAGTCAGAAACCTTTAGATAATCTGGATGTATTATTATCTACACTCATCAAACAATATTCACAATCCATGCTGAGTGCTCATTATTATACTTTACATTTTAAGATGCTTTTCTATTCTTTAGTAAAGATGCCAATAGTTTTCTACTACCAATGTTAAACTGACTGGTGGATAATCCCTGAGTAGGTTCTCTCCCTTTCTTAAAGAGAGGTAATAAGTTGGTTATTTGATCGTCACCTACTATATCTTTTTTACAAATTACTAAACGTGTGGTTGTGACTTTGTTGACTTTGCTTTGTTTATTATTTCAGCATTTTTTATGTTGAATCTACACTTAGTGCTCACTTCACCATCCAGTATCACACACCCATCTATTGTACCTCCATGAAAAACGCTAAAGAAAAACAATATTTTCATATTTCAGCCAACTATCTTTCATCACCTGAAGTATTGTTCTGTTTATGCACTAAAGTCCCAATTCCCATTCCAAGCTTCCTTTCTATTAATGCACCTGGAAATTATTTATTGATAGTTTAATAATATAGTTTCTTTTGCTTTCTTTATTATTATTTTCTCTCCTAATCCCTTGATATTTTCTCCTATCGCACACTTCTCTGCTATACTTGTTCCGTTATCTCTTTGTTCCTTAATGTAGTAATGAGGGTGTTTAGTTTGTTCTTTCTATTTATATTTATTCTACACTCTGTTGAACACCATTGCAAATATTGCTGACTTCATGCTTTATTATTATCTTGATGTTATTCTTGACCATTTTTTCATCCCATTCTCCTTTCTTCTCACTTATTATCCATTTCTCAATCTATGACCAATATTTCCACAACCCAATGTGCTTTAATTTTATGTAGTAATCTCTTAGTGGAACCCTATCGAAAGCTTTCTGAGAGTCCATATTCACTAGTTCTGATGATCTATTCTAACAGACTCCAGTAAAATTGTTAAGCATGACTTCATTCATAACTACATGCTGGTTTTCTTCAATCACACAAATACTTTACAAGTGCCTTCTCATTTCAACTTTTGTAAATGAGTCACATATTTTCCCATTTCTGATGTTTGGTTTATTTACCTGTAGCTTACTGTGCCTTTCTTTTAAAACAGTGGGGGCTACCCTTCCTACCCTCCAATCTGTAGGTGCTGCTCCAGAGTCTAAAGATTTTTGAGAAGATCACTATCAAAGATTCTGCCATCTCTAGGGCCAATACTCTGGAATGCAGGTTATAAAACCTAGGGAATCTGTCAGACTTTAGCCCTGTTTACTTCCCAAATACTATTTTAATTAAAGTTTAAATTTTATTCAGTCTCTCCCTTTCACTAGACCAGGGGTCAGCAACCTTTACCACTGAAAGAGCCACTTGGACCCGTTTCCCACAGAAAAGAAAACACTGGGAGCCGCAAAACCCGTTTGACATTTAAAATGAAATAACACTGCATACAACGTTTTGTTTTGCCTTTATGCTATGTATAAACAAACTATAATGTGTTGCATTTATGAAATTGATGAACTCCTGCAGAGAAAACGAAATTACATTTCTGCATGCAACAAAAACATTTTGAACTCCGAAAAAAAAGACGTTGGGTTGAAGGTTACTTTTAAGTAAAATACTCAACGTCTATTTGAGTCCTTCTTGTATTTATGAAAAACGCCAAACTTAAATTTGCCGCCAGCAGCAAACCAAAAATAACGTCAGCCAGCTGTCAACCTGAAAAATAAAAGGACTATTTCACTGAACAATGAAAACATATGAATATACGTAAAATAATAGGCAATTAAAACATTTATCATACTTGGTCAGGTTGACTCACACCTGACAATGCAGTCGTATTCAGTAGGGATGGATCGATGCTTAGGGGAGTGACCGGGAAGGATAATGTGTTTTTTTCCTCTCTGAACTCACAGAAGCGTTTCCCAAACGATGTTTGCATTGCAATGATTGCAGAATGTAAATACTCCGAATTTATCATGTCGTGACCTTGTTTGAACTCTCTCAAATTGGGGAAGTGAGACAATGTGCCTTTCTGTAAATCTCTGGCAAGCAACGTCAACTTGCGCTCGAATGCCAAAACATCCTCCAACATGTGCAGGGCTGTACGTCCTTACCCCGTTGAAGAGCTGTGTTCAGCGTGTTCAGGTGCGCTGTCATGTCTACCATGAAGTGTAGCTTTTCCAGCCACTCTGGCTGTTCCAGCTCAGGAAAGGTGAGCCCTTTGCTGCCCAGGAAAGTTTTCTCTTCTTCCAGACACGCGACAAAGCGTTTCAGCACCTCCCCTCTGGACAGCCAGCGATAAAAACACGTTGTAGCGGTGTGCTACACGCAGTCAGTAAACTGCAGTCAAAGATAGCTTTATTCGAACTAAACAGCCTTGCTTTTAAGCCTCCCTCAACCCGCCCCCCATGGGCGCGGATGCTGCAAAAGGCACGTACTCACAAACCCCAGTAGGCTATCTCCCTTAGCCTGAGCGCTGGCTAATTGTGAGCCGGTTCGGATGTGTCAGGAAATGGGTCGCCACAACGTCTTATTTAGATTGTACAAGATCACCGTAATCTTCAAATTTAGAATTACATTTCAAAAACTAACAAACTAACATAAAATACATTTTAATTAAATACTGACCATGTAGCGGTGTGCTACATGCAGCGCTAAGATTACGACACGGAGTCGGTAACTGCAGTCGAAGGAAAAAACTTTATTCGAAATCTTCAGCCTCACTTTTAAGCCTCCCTCAACCAGCCCCCCATGGCGCAGAGGCTCCAAAGCTCTGTGCTCGCAAACCCCCGTAGGCTATCTAATAGTGAGTCGGTTCGGATGTGCCAGGAAAAGGGTCGCCACAACCAATTATTTCCCAAAGCAACGGGGAGCCGCAGCACAGACGTAAAAGAGCCACATGTGGCTCCGGAGCCGCGGGTTGCCGACCCCCGCACTAGACCTTTGATTCCCAAACATTTTCGTGTGTGTTATTTGTTCTGCTATTTGTTTGTCCCCAGTTAAAATTTCCCTTCTTTTTGACTCTAGGAGAATTGGATTTTTTCCTGAATTGGGATTGGTTTAATATTGTTACATGTATCAAGAAACCAAGATTGACAGTGTTGTTAAGAAGGCGTATGGTGTGTTGGCCATCATCAACCGTGGGACTGAGTTCAAGAGCCGTGAGGTGATAGTTCAGCTACATAAGAATTTAGTTAGACTCCACCTGGAGTACTGTGTTCAGTTCCGGTCACCTCACTACAGGAAGGATGTGGATACTATAGAGAGAGTGCAGAGGAGACTTACAAGGATGTTGCCTGGATTGGAGAGCATGACTTATGAGAATAGGTTGAGTGAACTCAGCCTTTTCTCCTTGGAGCGACGGAGGATGAGAGGTGACCTGATAGATGTGTGTAAGATGATGAGAGGCATTGATCGTGTGGATAGTCAGAGGCTTTTTCCCAGAGCTGAAATGGTTAGCATGAGAGGGCACAATTTTAAGTAGGTACTAGAGGAATGTCAGAGGTGAATTTTTCACATGGAGTGGTGGGTGCGTGGACTGCACTGCCAGCCACAGTGGTACAGGTGTAAAGGGTATAGGGTATAGGGTCTTTTAAGAGATTCTTAGGTAGGCACATGGAGCTTGCAAAAATACAGGACTATGTGGTACGGAAATTCTAGGCAGTCTCTAGAGCAGGTTACATGGTCGGCACAACATTGTGGACTGAAGGGCCTGTAATGAGCTGTAGATTTCAATGTTCTATACAGGGAAAACCTTGTCTTGCATGTTGTTCATACAGACAGATCAAATTATTGAGGGAGAACAGAAAAAAAGATAACAATGCAGAATAAAGTATAACAGCTACAGAGAAAGTGCAGGCAGGTAAACAATAACAGTAGAAGAATATAAACAGACAGACAGACAGACAGACATACATACTTTATTGACCCCGAGGGAAATTGGGTTTCATTACAGCTGCACCAAGAATAGTGAAAAAGTATAGCAATATAAAACCATAAATAATTAAATAATAATGTTAATCATGCCCAGTGGAAATAAGTCCAGGACCAGCCTATTGGCTCAGGGTGTCTGACACTCCGAGGAAGGAGTTGTCTGATGGCCACAGGCAGGAATGACTTCCTATGACGCTCAGTGTTACATCTCAGTGGCTGAATGTACTCCTGTGCCTAACCAGTACATTATGGAGTGGATGGGAGTCATTGTCCAAGATGGCATGCAACTTGGACAGCATCCTCTTTTCAGACATCACTGTCAGAGAGTCCAGTTCCACCCCCACAACATCACTGGCCTTACGAATGAGCTTGTTGATTCTGTTGGTGTCTGCTACCCTCAGCCTGCTGTCCCAGCACACAACAGCAAACATAATAGCACTGGCCACCACAGCCTCGTAGAACATCCTCAGAAGTTGATTGTGAGGTCAAGAGTCCATCTTATCATAATACGGAGCTATCAATAGTCTTATAGCTACACTCCTTGAGTCTGGTGGTACGCATTGTATTTATTAACCATTTTCTCTTTACATACTCATTTGATACAGTTACAGTTATTTTTATGTCCCATGCAAGCTTACTCTCATATCCATCTTTCCCCTGTGAATCTTTTTGCCTTTTGAATTCTAAATTACTCCTGATCCTCAGGTCTGCTGTTTTTTACTGGCAACTTTATAAGTTTCCTATATGGATCTAATAATATCTAATTTCCCAGATCACAGGACTTGCCAGTTCAGAAGAATTCCCTTTCAAACCCTCCATGCTTATAGTTCATCAGTCCTGTAAGGCTTGTTTCTATCTCCTACCCACGATCCTCAGATAGGGCTGTCCTTGTGGACACATTGTTTCTGCCTGCTCTGTTTATCCCCTCATACCTCAACAGTATTTTGTCCCCTCTGGTCCAGTTCCTTTCCACCTACATTCAGGATACTTCATATGCTTTCTACCATTTTAACAACGTTTATTTCCCTGATCCCTGCTACCTCATTTTCTCCATGGGCATCCAGTCCCTGAATACATTCACCTCAGGGCTCTCCAGTTTTTCTAAAATATGGATCCAATAAGTTCTCATCTACTAATAGCCATCATCACTATTCAGAGCTTGTTCTTAAAACCAGAACAACTTCAGTTTTGAATCCTCACACTTCTTAAAAATCCCAGCTGTAACCATGAACTCTCGCATGGAGCCAAGAATTTTGCCATCTTTTCATTGGCTACCATGAAGCAGTCTTTGTTCCAAACCTTCTCTGATATCACACCTCTACTCCTTCTCTGCTACATTGATGAGTGCAAGTTCACAAATTCATCAACATCACTGCCACCTTCAAATCTGCCCTCAAATTCACTTGGTCCATCTCTGACATCTCTCTCCCCTTGATTGCTCTGTCTCCATCCTCATTGACAGATTATCCAAGAATATCTTCCACAAAACCACTGATTGCCATTGTTACTTAAGCTACATCTTCCTCATATGTTAAGGATTAACATATGAACAGTATTTGATGGTTCTGGGCCTGCACTCGTTGGTGTGTAGAAGAATTGGGGGGGGGGGGGGAATCTCATTGAAATGTATTGAATATTGAAAGGGCTGAATAGAGTGGATATAAGAAGAATGTTTATTATAAAATAAAATAAAACTTTACTCTTCCCAGCGGAAATTATTGTTGCAAAGTTGCTCAGTCAGAAGTATATACTTTAAAATTCAAAATATAGATAGCATAAAATATAGTAGGGAGATCTAGGATCAGAGGGCACAGCCTCAGAATAGAAGAATGTCCCTTAGAACCGAAATGAGGGGGAATTTCTTTAGACAGAGGGTGGTGAATCTGTGGAATTTATTGCCACAGTTGGCTGCGGAGACCAAGTCATTGAGTATATTTAAGACCATAAGAGCATAAGATATAAGAGCAGAATTAGTCGATTTGGCCCATTGGGTTTGCTTTGCCATTTCATCATGGCTGATCCATTTCACCTCTCAGCCCCATTCTCTTGCCTTATCCTCATGTCCCTTCATGCCCTGACTAATCAAGAATTTATCAATCTCTCAATTAAATATAGCCAATGACTTGGCCTCCACAGCCTTCTGCGGCAACACATTCTATACATTCACCACTCTCTGGTTAAAGAAATTCCTCCTCATCTCTATTCTAAAGGACACCCTCTATTCTGAGGCTGTGTACTCTGATCTTAGAATCCCACATCATAGGAAACATCCACTCTATTTAGGCCTTCCAACATTCAAAAGATTTCAATGAGGTCACCCCTCATTCTTCTGAATTCCAGTGAGTAGAGGCCCAGAGCATCAAATGCTCCTCATATGATGAGCCTTTCATTCCCAGAATTATTTTCATGAACCTCCTTTGAATCTTCTCCAGTGTCAACACATACTTTCTTAGGTAAGAGGCCAAAAACTGCTCACAATACTCCAAGTGAGGCCTCATCTGTGCTTTATGAAGTTTCAAATTATATCTTCTAGTCCTCTTGAAACATATGACACCATCGCATCTGCCTTCCATACCACACGTAATGTGAAAATTGATCTTTAGGGAATCCTACACAAAGACTCCCAAGTCCCTTTACACCTCAGAGTTTTGAAATTTCTCTCCATTTAGAAAGTTTACGCTTTTATTTCTTCTACCAAAGTGCATGATCATACACTTCCTGACACTATGTTCCATCTGCCCCTTCTTTGCCCATTTTCCTAATCTGTGTAAGTCCTTCTGTAGCCTCTCTGCTTCCTCAAAACCACCTGCTCCTCCACCTATTTTCATATCATTCATGAACTTGGCACACAGCTGTCAATTCTGTCATCCAAGTCATTGACATATAACATGAATAGAAGTGCTCCCAACACAGACACTGTGAAAATCTACCATTCACCAGCAGTCAACCAGAAAAGACTCCCTTTATTCCCACTCTTTGCCTTCTGCCACTCAGCCACTGTTCTGTCTATGCTATTGCCTTGCCTGTAATGCCATAGGCTTGTAGCTTGTTAAAAAGCCTAATGTGTGACACCTTGTCAAAGGCCTTCTGAAAATCCAGGACACAACACCCACAGTTTCTCCTTTGCCTATCCTGAGTGTTATTTCTTCAAAGAATTCTAACGGATTTATCAGGCAAGATTTCCCTTAAGTAAACCCTGGCCTATTGTATCATGTGCTTCCAAGGACACCAAAACTATTTCTTTAACAATTGACTCCAACATCTTCCCAAACACTGAGGTCAGACTAACTGGCCTATAATTTCCTTTCTGCCTCCCTGTCTTCTTGAAGAGTGGAATGAACTCTCCGGAACCATTGATTCTTGAAAGATCATTACTATTGTCTCCACAATCTCTTCAGCCACCTCTTTCAGAATCCTGGGTTGTATACCATCCAGTCCAGATGACTTATCTACCTTCAGACCTCACAGTTTCCCAAGAACCTTCTCCCCAGTGATGGTAACTTCTGCTGCCTGACACTATTGAACTTCCAGCACACTGCCGGTGTCTTCCACAGTGAAGATCGATACAAAATACTTACTCAGTTATTTAAAGCAGATTAGTAAGGTGTCAAAGGTTATAGAGAGAAGGTAGGAGAATGGGGTTGAGAGGGATAATAAATGCATAAATAAATATATGTAATAAATAGTAAGTCAGCCATGATGGAGTGGCAAAGCAGACTTAATGAACCAAATTGCCTAATTCTGTTGCTCTGTCTTATGGTCTAACTACAGTGGAGGAGACAAAAGTCCATTTGTTGGAAAATAGTGTTGAGGCCAGGCAGCCTCTGCCAGAAAGTTTAAACTGGTGAGGAAATTTGTCTTTCAGCAGGACAGTGACCCAAAGCAATGATGGAGTAGCTTCAAGTGAAAAAATTGAAGTCCTTGAGTGGCCCAAACAGAGTCATGACCTTACTCCAATCGAGGATCTCTAGCCCGACCTCAAGGTTGCTGTCCACCGCTGCTCCCCTACTAACCTGCCACCGTTTGACCATTTTGCAAGAAAGAATGGAAAAGTCTTGCTCCATCATGTTGTGCAAACCTAACAGAAGCATCTCAGAAAGATTACTGACTGCATTTACTGTGAGAGGTGCTTCAACTAACTGCTGAGCAAAAAGGGATGCATACTTAGGAACTGTTGACATCTCAGTTTTTCAACTTTTAGTTTTACGTGCTTTTCAATTTTCTGTTTTTTGGGCTCTACTGTGAGAAAAGAAGCCTATGATTCACGAATAAAAAATCTCCATTAAGTTGATCAAAATCTCTGGTTGTAATACTCATGTATGTGAACAAAGGGTTTGGGTTTGAATACTTTCAGAAGGCACTGTACATGTATCGGCATGTGTGTGTGCATGAGTAAAGGTGTGTGTGTGTATATGAATGTATATGTAGAGCAGCCTCGTTAACGCAAAGTTCCAGAATAACTTCCAGCTGTGATATGAATGAGCAATTAACTCCATTTTAAGCTATTGAGAATAAAATCCAATTAGCACCAATTGAAACAGTACCAGTTTGACAGACGCAGTATTTCTTAGCTAACAAGCCCTAGGTATGCCGAAATAGGGAAGTAAAACATCTGTATGATTCAAACATGAAGAGAGGCACAGAGAAAATACACCTTTAGCAAGAGCAGACAAACAGATTTGGGTCCATTATACAAGTGGCACTTTAATGTGTGCATTGAAGGGATAAAAGTCTTCTAGCATGGAAAGCTTGTAAATTGTGAGGTTATTCAAATTTGCATTCTGGGGGTTTTTGTTCTTTTGCAAATGAAGTTTAGAAAGCTGATATACAGCCTTGGAAAGCAAAACAACACACACAAAATACTGGTGGAACACAGCAGGCCAGGCAGCATCTATAAGGAGAAGCACTGTCGACGTTTCGGGCCGAGACCCTTTGTCAGGACTCACTGAAAGGAAAGATAGTAAGACATTTGAAAGTAGTGGGGGGAGGGGGAAATGTGAAATGATAGGAGAAGACTGGAGGGGGTGGGATGAAGCTGAGAGCTGGAAAGGTGATTGGCGAAAGTGATACAGAGCTGGAGAAGAGAAAGGATCATGGGATGGGAGGCCTCGGGAGAAAGAAAGGGGGAGGCAGGGAGCACCAGAGGGAGATGGAGAACAGGCAGAGTGATGGGCAGAGAGAGAGAAAATAAAACAAACAACTAATATGTCAGGGATGGGGTAAGGAGGGGAGGAGGGGCATTAACGGAAGTTATAAGTTATAAGTTATAAGGTGTTGTTCCTCCAACCTGAGTTTGGATTCATTTTGACAGTAGAGGAGGCCATGGTTAGACATATCGGAATGGGAATGGGTTGTGGAATTAAAATATGTGGCCACTGGGAGATACTGCTTTCTCTGGCGGACCGAGCGTAGGTGTCCAGCGAAACGGTCTCACAGTCTGCGTCGGGTCTCACCAATATATAAAAGGCCACACCGGGAGCACCGGACGCAGTATACCACACCAGCCGACTCACAGGTGAAGTGTCGCCTCACCTGGAAGGACTGTCTGGGGCCCTGAATGGTGGTGAGGGAGGAAGTGTAAGGGCAGGTGTAGCACTTGTTCCGCTTACAAGGAAAGTGCCAGGAGGGAGATCTGTATGGGTCCCAGTTATGCCTGCCTTTTTGTTGGCTTTGTGGACCAGTCCATGTTCCAACTCTATACGGGTATCCTTCCCCCTCTTTTCCTTTGCTACATCGACGACTGCATTGGCGCTGCCTCCTGCACGCATGCTGAGCTCGTTGACTTCATTAACTTAGCCTCCAACTTTCACCCTGCCCTCAAATTTACCTGGTCCATTTCTGACACCTCCCTCCCCTTTCTTGATCTTTCTGTCTCCATCTCTGGAGACGGCCTATCTACTATAAGCCTACTGACTCTCACAGCTACCTGGACTATTCCTCTTCCCACCCTGTCTCTTGCAAAAATGCGATCCCCTTCTCACAATTCCTCCGTCTCCGCCGCATCTGCTCTCAGGATGAGGCTTTTCTTTTCAGGACGAAGGAGATGTCTTCCTTTTTTAAACTAAGGGGCTTCCTTTCTTCTACCATCAACTCTGCTCTCAAATGCATCTCTCCCATTTCCCACACATCTACCCTCACCCCATCTGCCCACCACCCCACTCGGGATAGGGTTCCCCTTGTGCTCATCTACCACCCCACCAGCCTCCAGGTTCAACGTATAATTCTCCGTAACCTCCACCACCTCCAACGGGATCCCACTACCAAACACATCTTCCCCTCCCCCTTTCTTTCTGCTTTCCACAGGGATCGCTCCCTACACAACTCCCTTGTCCACTCGTCCCCCCCCATCCCTTCCCACCGATCTCCCTCCTGGCACTTATCCTTGTAAACAGAACAAGTGCTACACCTGCCCTTACACTTCCTCCCTCACCACCACTCAGGGCCCCAGACAGTCCTTCCAGGTGAGGCGACACTTCACCTGTGAGTTGGCTGGTGTGGTATACTGCGTCCAGTGCTCCCGGTGTGGCCTTTTATATATTGGTGAGACCCGACGCAGACTGGGAGACCGTTTCGCTGAACACCTACACTCAGTCCACCAGGAAAAGCAGGATCTCCCAGTGGCCACACATTTTAATTCCACGTCCCATTTCCATTTTGATATGTCTATCCATGGCCTGCTCTACTGTAAAAATGAATCCAAACTCAGGTTGGAGGAACAACACCTTATATACCGGCTGGGTAGCCTCCAACCTGATGGCATGAACATTGACTTCTCTAACTTCCGTTAATGCCCCTCCTCCCCTTCTTACCCCATCCCTGACATATTAGTTGTTTGTTTTATTTCCTCTCTCTCTGCCCATCACTGCCTGTTCTCCATCTCCCTCTGGTGCTCCCTCCCTCCCCCTTTCTTTCTCCCGAGGCCTCCTGTCCCATGATCCTTTCCCTTCTCCAGCTCTGTATCACTTCTGCCAATCACCTTTCCAGCTCTTAGCTTCATCCCACCCTCTCCGGTATTCTCCTATCATTTCACATTTCCCCCTCCCCCCGCTACTTTCAAATCTCTTACTATCTTTCCTTTCAGTTAGTCCCAACAAAGGGTCTCGGCCCGAAACGTCGACAGTGCTTCTCCTTATAGATGCTGCCTGGCTTGCTGTGTTCCATCAGCATTTTGTGTGTGTTGCTTGAATTTCCAGCATCTGCAGATTTCCTCATGTTGAGCCTTGGAAAGCAATTAGATTTTAACTGCAGGTGGAATGCAGAATAAGCTATAAGGAACTCCTGTTGACATTGCCCAGGACTATTGTATAATTAGCCTGGAGATCTGTGTTCAGTTACCACAGGAAGAACAGAAGTGGAAGGAAGGTTCACCCGGTTAGTGTCTGAGTGGGTATTCTCTGAGCAGTGTTGCGAAGGGTAGGCCAGAATGAGGCAGGGCAGTCATGCGGCTGATGGAATTCCTGCAGCTCAGGTTAATCCTGTGCTTGGGGGGGGTGGTCTGTTTCCTTTCACATCCCAAAGATGTTCAGATTAATAGGCGAATTGTAAACTGCGAACAGATCCTAGTGTGTTGATGAGGGGTGGAATCTAGGAGAATGTGGAAGGATTAAAATGGAATATACTCAGGATTGTTGTTAGGGGCTGTTTGATGGTCAGCAAGGACATGTGAGCTGAAGGTCCTGTTACCATGCCGTTTGACTCTGTACCATAAAGCCTCTTCCTGGATGCATCCCATATGCAGATGAGGTAGATAGTAGGCTTAGTGATTTGATCACACCATAAGCAGAGAAGGAGAGGGAATGGGTGATGATTAGGCAGGGTAGACAGATGTGTAGGAAATCCATGTGCTCATTCCCTTTTCTAGCACTGCTGGTGGAGTGGCCTTCCAGAGGAAAATAGCAATAATAGCCCAATTAGAGTCATCATAAAGGACTGTGCTGTACAGAAATAAGACTGTGAGAGTGATAGTGTTCAGAAATTCTTTTGTAAGCGGGCTGTAGGTTGTAAATGAGACAGCAGGGTAATACATTGCCTCCTTGGTAGTCAGGTTAAAGCTATTGTAACACAGCAGCAGAAGAATCTGATGGAGGGAACAGCAACGAATGTTCATGGAATGTATGTTGGAAAGGGATAAGGTCTTACATGTGTTTAGGGAGCTGGATAGACATTTATAGAGAGAGATTTTGAAGGATGTAATCTCTCAATTGCTTTTTTGATGCAGTGAGAAAGTGAGTACAGGAAAAGAAAGCTAGATCCGATGAATGGATGGCTGGAGGAATGGTGCAGGGGCAAGTGCACTGGCTCCTGGATCACTGGGACCATTTCTGTGGAAGGTGGGACCTGCACGTGGGGTAGGTTCCACCTTAATCAGGATGGAAACAATATCCTTGTGGAGAGATTTGTTCATTCTGTTGGGAAAGGTTTAAACTGACTTGGCAGGAGAACTGGGCTCACAGTAAATGGTCAGATGAGGAGAAATGTCTAGTAGGCAGCACAGGTTGGTTAATGCACATAAGGGGAATACAAAACTAAATTGCATCTATTTTAATGCAAGAGGTCTAACTAGTAATCTAGATGAACTCAAAGCCTTAATTAACATAAGGGACTACAACAGTGTTGTCAACACTGAAACTCAGGTCAAGGATAACAATGTAGTGTCCTGTCGTTAGAACTTTTAGACAAGACAGGGTCTGGCATGCAAAAGGTGAGGTGGCAAAATGCTATTGATCAAAGATTGGATTATTTCAGTATAGACAAACGATATTTTAGAAGGCTCCAGAAATGAGACCATTTGAGTAGAGATTAGGAATAGAACTGGTGTCTATATTTTGCTACGGGTGTATTAAAGTGTCATGGTCTGGTCCGTGAAGTCCACGTTCTGGCTCATGGTCTGGTCAGTGGACTCCAGACTCCGGGTCTTCCGGTGTCCCCTTGTCTTATTTGGGCTTAATCGTAGGCACCTGATTCTCATCATTGGTTCCAGGAATATAAGTGGCCCGGGGTTGGAGGCTAGTTGCTGGTTTGTCTTGTCAGTATCCTGTCCTGGTCTCTGTGGGATAGACAGGCTGTCCTTGCCATTACCCTGTGGTGGGATCTGTCCCTCCTGGTCCTTGCCTCTGTTGGGTAAGTCAGACTGTCATTACTGTTACTCTGAGGCTGGACTGTTCCCTTCCTTCCCTCTGAAGCCCTGCCTGCAATCTACACCTGGAGCTTTGCCTCTGCCTGGAGCCTTGCCTTGTCTTGCCCTGTTTGGAACTGCTTCTCTGTGTCTGTGCCTTTGCTAGGTAGATCCAGCCATTTTGTTACTACCTAGTGTTGGGAACTGTCTCCTTGTGTTCAGTGTTCTATGTAATGAGTCCCAGCCTTATGTCCTGTACCCATGGAGGGGTCCTGTCTGTGTTCTGTGTTCCTGTCTCTCCCTTGACCAAGGCTCTGTGTCCTTGTCTTGTTGATGTGCTTCACCCAGCCCAGGAGTACCTTGCCCAGCCCAGTGCTGGGATTCCCTTGTCCTGTCCAGGAGTCCTCTGCCTTTCCCTGTCCTGTAGCCATGTCTTGTCCTCGCCTGGTTCTGGAGTCTGAGCCTGAGTCAATACCCAGGTGTTGGGTCCTTGTCCAGTCTCTGGCTTGAGTCCAAGCCCAGGCTCCTAGTTCCCAGTTCCATGTCCTGGTTCAGCTATCCTTGTCAAGTCCTAGCCCAGGCCTGGAATCCTTGTCTCATCCAGGACCTGTGTCATGTCCAGTGTCCTTTCTTCCCCACTTTCCTTGTTTCCTTCTCACACCTAGTCCTGTTCCTGGTAGTTCAGTGTCTGTCTTGCTTTTGGGTCCATTCCCAATGTCCCCCATTATGACATAAAGAAATTCCAGCAGGCAGAAAAAGCTAGAGGGACATATGTAAGCAAATAGCAGAAATATTATTATAATGTGTTATAGTACAAGGGGATTTCAGTTTCCTAAATGTTATCCACAATTGTCTTTACAAAAGAGAACAGGAATGTGAGGTGTGTCCAGGAGAGCCTTTGGTACACTGCAGATAGACCAACAAGGGTAGTGGAGTTACTGGGTGTTGTCGTGGGGAACATAGTTAGTCTGTGAAGAGTGTCAAGGGGGAGTATTATGGAAACAGTGACTAACTCCATACATAGGCAGTACATTACTGTCAACTGGGGCACCATTTAGTTGGGGCAGCCACTTATTTGGGACAACCCTTAAATACAAAAACTAGTCAAGAAAATAACTGGGAATTGCTTTGTTTAATTGGGGCAGGAGAATGTTGTTGAACAGTTTCTAACTTGCATTAGGCACACGCACTTGATGTCCATTAATGTGCTTATGTTTAAAAAGCAACAATTTGTCACTGATAGTTGGTGAGAAATGAGCAGGAAGACAATTCAGAACTGTTTTGCTCACAGCAGTTTAAGCATTCAGGCTTGGAGATGCCAGTGTTACGAAGGATGAACAGTTCTGATGGGCAGAATGGTGTAAGGTTGCCCATGTCCCCCTCCCCTGGGAGAATTACAAACCGTTACTGTTGCCAGGCTGCTAATGAGAGAGAAAGAGATGGAACAAAACATACTGGGACTGGAACATTTGCTTCAGACAAGGGTGAGATAACACTGGGGGAGAGAGACCATATTATGACTCCTGTAAGACTCACGGCTCCAGAGAGGGTTGTTTACTTGGTACTATTCTGTTCATTAAAATTCCTCAGTGGACAGCTGGAGTGGGCTGGTTTGATGGGCTAAGCCATTCAAAACTGATTGACTCCTGAGATCCCGCGAGTAGGGATAAAAGTGAGGTCTGGGGAGACACCCCTCAGATGCACCAAGAGACACTAGTGAGCACTGCTTAAGTGTTGGAACCCATGAGAAAAGTGTGGGGCATCAGAGACCAAACGAAGGATCGGTCAATTTTAACTCACGGTGTTTATAGCGAGGCCAGTGGGGGCTTATGTGTGTGTCCACTCTTGCCTGGGTGACGGGTCCACCATAGAAGAATGGTCTAGCTAAAGGACAGAGGGGTCATACCTGAATGGCCACAACAAGACATCGATGGATCAAGAAAGTAAAGGAAGGTTTGAATGACTGTAGCTGTCACTGTTTGCTTGTCCTCTCTCTCCCTCCAACAGTTACAACAAAAGAATCAACAATTACCTCAGCCTACATGAACTGAACTTTAGACTTTCCCATGATAATTCATTATCCCCTAGACAACGGTAGAGCTTGTTTATTGATTATTATTATACCCACACTTTTAGGTTTAGTATTGCTAACGTGTATTATCTGTATATTTGCATTGATATTGATTTGTATATTTTACTAATAAACACTGTTTTGAAAATAGTACCAGACTCCAACGGATACTTCTATCTTTGCTGGTAAGACACCCAGTTATGGGGTACGTAACACCAGAAACAGCTGGAAGTGAAAATGAAACAATTTCACAACTTCAACAAGTTAGGACTATGAACAATTTGATGGTATCAACAATTGTCTTGAATGTTACAATGAAAATGAAGATTTGGATGATGCAATCATTGACAGCATTGTATGAAGACAGTCCATCATGTATGTTAGGTGTGTGTGCTGATTTTGTTCATTTACTGTCAATCAAAAGAACACATACACTGGATGAATTCCTCTGTCAGTAACTATTAGGACTTAATACACACTTTTATAGTACTGTAGTAGTATCAATAGTGTTGTAACTTGCTCTGTATTTTGTTTAAATACATAATTTGTTACTCAATTAAATGGGAGTTTCTCTTTATATAGCTTTTTAACTATTTGCATGAAAATTTCAGCTAATTGGTGCAGCTGCTTAATTGGACCAAAATGTTCTGGTCCCAATTAACTGGAATCCACTGTATTTCAAAGTGCTTATGGAAAAAGATAGCCATAGACCAGGTTTTAATAGAGGGAAGGGCAATTTCATTAATATAAGACAGAACCTGGCCAAGGTAGAATGGGAGCATTTACTTGCAGGTAAGTATATATCTGCATAGAGAGAGGGGGACACTTTTCATCCAGAGAACAATAAGTATCTGGAATTATCTGAGGAGGAGTGGTAGAAATACACTGACCATACCTCTGATAAGATGGTACTTTCTCAAAGGGATACAAAAGATTTCAGGGCATATTTTGATGACAACCAGGATGAAGGGAAATATTTATCCATTATTCCCCAGAGTTTTGCACAATTACTCTGAACAAGAGCACAAGAAACTGCAGAGAGTTGTCAACACAGCTTAGAATATCATGGAACCATACTCCCCTTCACAGAAGCACACACAATGCTGGAGTAATTCAGCAGGTTAGACAGCATCTAGGAAAAGAGTTCAGTTGACGTTTTGGACCGAAACCCTTTGGCAGTCCTGCTGAAGGTTTTTGACCCAAAATATCAACTGTACTATTTCCTAGATACTGCCTGGCCTGCTGAGTTCCTCCAGCATTTTGTGTGTGTTGCTTGGATTTCCAGCATCTGTGGGTTTTCTCTTGTTTGTGATTGGCTGCCCTCCATAGATTCTATTCTCTTCCCATGACCTTGATAAAGCAGCCAATCTAATTGAACACCCAGCCTACCCCAGACACTCTCTTCTCCACTGTCCCATTGGGAAGAAGATACCAAAGTTTGAAAGCATTTATCAGATTCAAGGACATCTTCCATCTCACTGTTATCAGACTCTTAGAATGGATTATTCTGGTTGCATCATGACTTAGTGTGACTATTATGCTGCCCAAGAAGCAAGAAACTGCAGAGAGCTGTAGCTATAGTCCAGTCTATCAATCTAGCTTCCCCTCCATTGATTCTGTCTACAGTTCTCACTGCATCAGTAAAGCAACCAACAGAACCAAAGATTCATCCTATCCCAGACATTCCCTTCTATTCCCTCCCATTGGACAGAAGATCTACCATGAGGTTGAAGGAGACCTTATATCCCATTATTAGCCAATGGATCTCTTGGCCCTCTGATCTACCTCACCATGGCCCTTGCACCTTACTGTCCATTTGTACTTCACAGTCTCAAATGGTAACACTTCATTCTGTTATTGTTCTCCCTCAATGTACTGTTGTGATGAAATAAATTTTATGGATAGCATTCAAAACAGTTTTTCACTGAACGTCAGTAAATGTGGTAAAATAGTTTTTTAAAAAAATGCTATTTACCAGTTTACACCATTTCTGTCAGCTCAGAAATCTGAACAAGTATTTGTTATCAATGGTTTGACCACAGAGTTGGTGACCAGCATGCTGAGATCATTGAAGGTACTGGCCAGCTTCAGTCAAATTCACTGCCTTAAATTACACTTGCCTTTCATTTAACTTGCAAGATGCAGAGGACGTGAACGTCGTGACTTACATGCCTGATGACATGTATCAACATTACCTCGATGCCTTTCTTTCCAATAAAGACTCTTACCCATCTGGACCCTGACTGCTGAGGCAGAGGAGAGTCAGGAAGGTGACAGCTATCAACCAGCTCAGATATTGACATTCCATACATTGTTGTGAACTGCTTAAAGCTAGGGTTTTCAGCAGGCATGAGGCTTGTCGGCTGGCATCCAGCCCTACACAAAGGTAGAAGTTAAAACAGCACAACTGTTATTCTACTATTGTAATGCGTATGTTGACCAAAGAGTGCAAAGAATTGGATTTGATTGGATTATTATTTTACACACTTAGCTGCAATGAAATTCCTTGGTCAAATGGAACTTGTAGAGTGAACAGTATGCACAGTAATAAGAAATACAACAATAAGTTCAAAGTCAGTTTATTATTAAAGTGTTACCATACACTACCATGAGATTCATTTATTGAAGGCATTCACAGTAGAACAAAGACAATAGAATCAATGAAAATCCTGCATATAAAAACTAATGAGCCAAAAACAAATTGTATAAATAGAAATAAGCTAATAATAATACAAATATTATAGATAAATAAATATTACTGAAAACATTAGTTGTAGACGCCTTGAAAGTGAGTCCATAGGTTCTCATAAGTGATCTGTACAGTGTTGTTGTAGTAACCCACACCAGTTCAGGAGCCTAATGGTTGAAGAATAATAACTGTTCCTGAATGTGATGATGCTGGACTTGGGTGATCTTGTATCTCCTTCCCAACTGTAGCAGTGAGAAGAGAGCATAGCCCAGTTGCTAGGGGTCTTTGATAATAGATCTGTGACAGTGCTCTTTGTAGATATGTTCAGTAGTGGGAGGGGGGGATTTCCTGTGATGGACTGGGCTGCATCCAACACATTTTGTAGGCTTTACCATTCTTGGGCATTGGTGTTCCCACACCGGGCTGTAATGCAATCAGTGAGGATACTTTCCACTGTCAAAGTTTTAGATGGCATGAGGGATCTGTGTAAACATCCAAGAAAGTAGGGGTGTTGTGCCGCCTTTGAAATGGCATTTACATGCTGATCCTCTGATATGATAACACCCAGAAATTTAAAGTGAATGTCCCTCTCAACCCTCTCCACCCCTGATCCCCTACTAGGACAGGTTCATGGGAGCCCGATTTCTTCCTCCTGTAGTCATTATCAGCTCTTTGGTCTTGCTGACTTTGAGTAAGAGCTTGCTGTTGTGGTACCACTCAAGCAGATTTTCAGTCTCCCTCCTTTCATCGATTCATCACCTTTGATTCAAACACAAACAAAATGGCTCAAAGAATATGTGTAATGTGAAGTACCACAAAAATACATCTGAAGTGGCAATAACAGAATAACTAAAAAAGAGAATGAAGAGAGATGGGCAGGGCTAGACAGTGTGTGGAAGTAGCTTTAATGTCTCTCTTTCTCCTTTTCAACGTGAAATGGGGTTCTGTCAAAGTCCCTGACCTATAACTGCACCCAAGCTTCAGTTATTTACGGTGAATGGTTCCCACTCCCAAAACTCACTGGCCAGCCATTTTTCGATATCTCAAGGGAGTGGCCTAGAAGACAAGCATGCCTTCGGCGTCCTGAGGCTTTGTAGCTCTGGGGGTTGAGTTGATTCTATGCCAGTGCCGCTGACTGAAGTGTTGCGTGAGAAAATGGAACATTAGGAACAGTGGTGTAGCTATCAGGGGCTCTGTACTCAGCAAATCGTGGGCTCGCTCTCTTTCTCTCATTGGTATGGGAGAGTTTGTTGCTGATTCTCGAGTCAGAGAACTTGGAAAAAGTGTCACGGCAGACTCTAACACCATATATCAGCAGCTTCTTTGCTTATGTCTCCCCTCTTGCTGTGTGGCACCTCTGTCCCTTTATTAGAGAGAGAGAATGCCTGTGGTATGTTAAATTCTCTGGTGAACAATCATGGTCTTTATTGGGAGCTTTGCTATTGCTTGCTTGGTGGGTGGAGGGCACCGATACTTTTTGCTGAAGTAAGTGGGGGAAGGGAGGGTTGATGCTTTGTGCTGCTAGTCGGGGGAGTAGCAGGGACTTAGGGCTGCTAATGTTTTTACTGTCATTCATTCTTTGGGGAACTCTTGTTTTCACAGATGTCTGTGAAGAACAATAATTTTAGGTTGTATATTGTATACGCTCTCTGATATTAAATGGAACTATTGATGATTGACTATTGACAATTGAAAAATTGGAAGCAGGAGTGGGGAAGGGGGTGTGAAAGATGTAACTGGTTCAGGAATCTGATGGTATTGGGGAAAAAGTTGTTTATAATTCAGGACATCCGGGCTTTCAAGTTCCTGTATCTTCTCACAGAAGGTAAAAGAGAACAGGGAATGATCAGCCTTCCTGAAGCAAATCACTTTGAAGATGGTCTGTAATGAATGAGGTGACAAACACAACCTGTGATGGACTGGGCTGTGTTTACTGCTCTACAGGTTCTGCTAGTCAAGAGATAACATTATAACCATACTGCGTGGTGCTTCCACTTGGTGCTATTTGTTAGATCTCACTCCTACTGTAGATTTCTTTGTTAGAATTGTGAAATGTGCCAAATCTCAAATGGGTTGAATTAGTAACCAGTATCATTAGATCTTGTCCTTCCAAACAGTTCTAGTATGATTGGATGCATTCACAGTTATTCAGATATGAACTGGGGAGAGGCACAACAGGTAAACAGAAAGTTTCAGATAAAACAGGCCAGTCTTTGGAAATGTGAAGTGATTACTCAGTTCACAGGTGGCAAGCAGAAAGAACTGGAGCAGTTTTGAGAGTTATTTAACAAATTTAAACACAATAAAAGTGAAAAAAAGGACCTAGTAGTTTTCCCAGTGTATATGATGAATAAACTCTTCTCGGGCTACAAGCTGAGTACAGGTATCAATTATAATTGACGTTTTGATGTCAAACTCTGCTATCTTCATCAGGGATGATACCTGGGTATGTCTAGTCCTGTGTTATTTATACCCCTGTAGTCCATCCCTCCTGATTGGTTAGCCTTCAACTAATCAGGTTTCGGCTTTGTCACCATGTTTGCAATCAAATTCCAGTTCTTCCTGAAAACCAGACCTTTGGCTTTGTTAAAATTCTTTCCCTCTGGTATTATTTCAATGACCTCCTTTACCATGCGGTCCCAAAAGCCATTGGTGCTGCGCAGTAGTTTGGTGCTGCGCAGTAGTTTTGTGCTGTCAAAGTCAATCCTATGGCCATTGTGAATGTAGCGTCTGTTACCACCGATTTTTTTTTCCCAGGTAACCCTAACGGATACACCTCGTCTGCTCCTTGATGCGGGTTTCTACTGTGCATCCTGTCTGACCGATATATGTTGCTCAAGATTCACAGGGAATCCTGTAAGTGCCTGCTGACCTGAGTCCCAGGTTATCTTTTGACTCATTCCCTTTGTTGGGGGCTGTGAGCATCACATTACGAATTTGACTGACTTTGTTAAAGCGATAACCGACATCTTTCTGAACCCAGAGGACATAATGATCAGTTTCAATGCAGTGTCCCTGTTCACAAGAGTTTCCATTAAGGACAGCTTGGTGCTCCTGTGGTCAGGGTACCCTTGACCTTTTTGAACAGACCCTTACATCGACGTACTCTCTCTATAAGGGGAGCTACTATGAACAAATGGACAGAGTGGCCATGGGGTCACCCTTGTCACTGGCTATTGATAATTTCTACATGGAGGACTTTGAGGAGAAGGCTTGCCCTTATGCCTCAGATACATCGATGACACCATCATAGTGTGGCCTCATGGACTCCAGCCACTCCAGTGGTTCCACAACCATCTGAACAGCACACATCCAAATATTCAATTTATGATGGAGATGGCAAAAATGGCAGCCTCTTGTTCCTGGAAATTCTAATATGATGCAAAGCAGACAGCAGCCTCAGACATGGAGTCTATCGGAAACCCACTCACACGGATTTAACCTCAACAATAACAGCCACCATCATGCCTCCCAACATAGAGTAGTTCCTTCTACTTTGATTAACTGTGAAAAAACTATTTCAGACCTGGAGACCCACAGTATGGCTACAAGGTGATGAAAATTAATTGGGCCCTTAAAAGGGCCAATGGAGAAACCAGGAAAGCTAACAAGGAGGAACCTGACCCTACCACCTGTCTTCCCAATATTTCAACAGTTTCTGGAAGGATTGCCAGGTTCTTGAAGAAAAACCAGCTAAGTATCAACCACAAACCTGTAAGGAAGCTCAAACACAGCTTATGTAGGTCAAAGATGACCTGGGTCTCAGGATGGGGGTGTTTATAGGATTCGCTGTGAGTGCAGAGCAGTATATATCGTTCAGATGGGACACATGGTGGAGACCCACATCAAGGCCACATGAGATATATCCGTTTGGGTTACCTGGAAAAATTGGCAGTAACAGACACGGCATTCACAATGGCCACAGGATTGACTTCGACAGCACAAAACGACTGTGCTGCACCAGTGGGTTTTGGGACCGCCTGGTGAAGGAAGCCATTGAAATAAAACAAGAGGAAAATAACTTTAATGAAGTTGAAAGTCTTGTTCTAAGTGAGAACTGGAATTTGATTGTAAACAAAGTGTGAGAGCAGAAACCTAATTGGATGAGGACTTACAAATCAGGAGGGACAGACTACAGGGGTATAAAAACCACTGGACTAGACATATCCTGGTATCATCCTGAAGAAGATGGCAGAGCTTGTATTAAAATGTTGGTTATAATCAATACCCGTACCTGGCTGAAAGCTCAAAGTTTATTCACAATAAAAGTAGATCCTCTTCCAAAAATTTGGATGTATAATTGATGCTGGTTGGGAAAATGGCAATTGGAAAATATGAAATGGCATTTGGAATAAAACTTCAGAACTCTGTCCATAGCCTATTGAACTTTGAAGCTGGTTTAGGGACATTGAAACATCTGCAAATTTCCACAACAGATGGAAAATGGTATCTGCCAACTAACCTGCAAGTTTTTTATGGCTTTTTTAAGTGGTCTTTCCAGGGGGATGCTGTTAAACCAGTGCTCTGCTGCATGAGGTTAATTGAGGGCATGTTTTGGACCACAGTGTTTGAAAATGGCAGCACTGAACAGTGAACTGACTGATATCATAAGCTGCTTGTTCTGTGTTGTTTTGCTGAGGTTTACTAAGCATAGAACGGCTTATAATCAGATTGCCTTGGGATGTAAAGTTCACTTACTGTGTGTCTGCATATGGAACTCCCAAGTTTTGACATTTTGCATTTGAGAGTCTAAGTGGTTCCAATTTCTTCACTAATTTCAGAATGCTCACTGCCATAAGATCCTACTGAAATGCATGGCATTACTATTACCATGTTTAAATAATAATTCCAATCTGATGAAGGGTTATTGACCTGAGATGTTAAGTATGTCCTTCTCTATCCGTAGTTACTACCCAACTCCAGTATTTTCAGTGTTCTCTGTTTGTATTACATTCTCATGAGAAATGTTTCCCAACTTTGTGAAATATTATGACTATTCAAAAACTTTTTACATCAGACTCCTGAGCCAAACATCAAAATTAGATTATTGTAAGATTACTGGAAACCTGTAGCTATTCAAAGAAAATAAATCAGTGTAATTTTGTGAAATAACATTTTGTATATAGATTGAAATTTCAGGTTGACAATCTTGGGGTGTAACCAGTGATTATATAAAGTTACATGAGTCTTAAGAGTCATACAGAAACAGGATCTTTCCACCATCAAGTAATAATTGTTTGCCCAAGAGCTAACTTAAACTGAGTTTGCAAATGCTACCACCATCTTAGGCCATATCTCAAAAAATGATGAATCAGAGGAGATAGAGAGTTAATATGGTGCCATGACAAGAGCCTTTCCCTCAATATCAGCCAAAACAAAGAGCTAATCATTAGCTTTGATTGGGGAGGGGGGCATGCAGTGGTGAGACTATTTCCATCAATGCTGTGATTGAGAGGGTTGAGAGCTTCCAGCTCCTAGGAATGAAGGTCATCAACAGTCAACCATATAGTTATCACCACAGTAATGTAGTAGTTAGTATGACACACTTACAGTTTGGGGCGTTGGAGTTTGGAGTTCAATCCAGGCACCTTCTGCGAGGAGTTTGTGCTTCCTCCCTGTGGAGTACATGGGTCTTCTCTGGGTGCTTCTGTTTCCTCTCACAGTCCAGTTGGTTAATTGGTCATTGTAAATTGTCCCATGATTATTGTAGAGTTAAATCAGGGGCTGCTGGTGACCTGGCTCAAAGGGCCGGAAGGGCCTATTTTGTTCTGTATTTCTAAATAAAAAATAAAAATCATAGCCAAGAAAGCTAAAATACCTAAAGAAATTTGGCATTTCCCCAATTTTTATTGATATAGTATAGAGAGCATCTTACCTGGGTGCATAGGAGCTTGGTATGGCAACAGCTGTGCACTTAACTGCAAGAAATCGCAGAGAATTGTGGACACAACACAGAACATCCTGGAAACCAGCCTCCCCTCTAGGGACACTGTCTACAATTCTTGCTGCATCAGTAAAGCAGCCAGCATAAAGAAAGACCCCACCCACCCTGGACATTCTCTCTCGTCCCCTTTCTTGTACGGCTGAAGATACAGAAACTTGAAAGCACATACCATCGGGCCCGAGGATAGAGTCTACCTTGCTGGTATAGGATTATCAAATAATTCACTGGTACGATAAGATTGACTCTGGACCTCACCACCAACATTGTTATCATCTTCCACCTTATCGTTGACCTGTACTATACCTAACTGTAGCTGTTGCACGTCATTCTGCCAAGTTATTGTTTGACCTTGTACTACCTCAATTCACTGTGCAACACTTTGAACTGTATGAGCAGTATGCAAGACAAGCTTTTTACTGTATCTTAGTATGAGAGACAATAATAAACCAGTTCCACTTCCAATTTCAAGTCTAATTCCATTACTTATTGTAAAAACTGGAGGGAATTTTAAAATCGAGTGTCACAGCTCAAGTCATCAAGGCAAGAGCGGAAGGTGTGCAGATGCTCAGTGACATCTACCAGCCTCTCGCTTGTTGCTGCCAAAGGAAGGTGTCTGTATGGGACTGTCTCTCTCCCTCCTGCTTGCTGCTCCCAGAGGAAGGTCCCTGTGTTTAAATGGTCTCTCTTTCCTCTCGCTTGATGCTGCAGGAGGATCATGCCGGAGCCCTGGGCCTTGGGTAAGGTTTAATCGACATGGTTCGTGGATTGAAGTGTAGTTCACGTTATGATGTGTTTCTGGTTTCTGGTCACTCCTTTTTTTTGTTACTATTTTTGGTGATTTTGACCTGGGCGACCTGCAGACAATGAACAACACAGCACTATATTGCACTACACTGAATATGCCTGGACTCTATTGATTTTGTGTTTTATATTCTGTATTTTTCACCCATTATTTTTTTGCTGTTTGTGAGATTTGTTTGTTTAATTTTGGCGTGTCAGGGAGGGTGATGTTTTTCGTTGAACGGGTTCTATGGTTTTCTTTGTTGCATGGCTGTCTGTGGGAAGGCGAATCTCAGGGTTGTATACAACATACATTAATAATAAATGTACCTTGGATGTTTGAATCAAACATTTTCCTAACCATTTCTCCAACCACTAATCCTAAACAAATTCCCCCAGATTCTACCACTTACCTACACACTAGGGACAATTTAAAGTGGCAAATAGTCTACAAATCAGCACATCTTTGAAATGTGAGAGAAACTCCACACGGTCACAGGGAGAGCATACGAAGTCATTGCAGACAGCCCCAGAGGTCAGGATTGAAGCAGCAGCTTTACAGCTGAACACCTGTGGGTTAAAGAATATTTCCTGATATTAATAAGAATTGTAATCTGTTTTTTAATACAGTTTAAGATAGGTTCATTACATGGAAGAGGTATTTTTTCTGCATCAGTTTTGAAATGAGCTGATTTAAAAAAAAATGAAGATCAATGTAAAATCTATATTGAATCATTTGACAGTTTTGCTCATGGGCTGGTAGAGAGTCATTTAAAAGCATATTTAAAATCATTAATGAATTATTTTAGGAGCCTCTTTGAATCACAATTAATGCAATAATTCCAATTCCTAAATAGTGGGTAAACTACATGGAAGTATCTGCCAGCGATTCATAAAACAAACCCAAATTTCACTTGGTTTACTCAGCAAACTTGCTGCTGATGTGACATGAGGTTCAGGTTCCATGGGAGAATCATTCTGAATGCATAAATAAACAGCTTTATTGCATGGATTGGACAGATGTATCTCTCAGAGGAATGTGCTCTGACCCCAATTGTGTCAGCGATGACATGGTAAGAAGATTTGCCACTATGCAAATTCTCAGCAACTGGTAAAAATAAACCTGACAGGTCAAGGTTAACAGAATGAAAGAGCTGTGGAAGACAGACCTCAAAGCTGGCAAAGATCAGTGTGGCTATTTTCTGAGCTTCAATAGATTCATGCTTCATTACCCTTGCTTGATTCTGTGTCTGCTCTGTAGCTTTGAGCGAGGCAGACTGACTGAGGTAACTGTAAATCCCTCTCAGGGAAGTCAGCAGATCATGCACCCTTGTTCCCGTGTGCTTTGACCCCTCCGAGCAATGAACAGACTGGATAAATTGTAGGCTGAAGTGTCAGCACTGTCAGCATTTTGGAGTCAGTGATTAGCTGTCACATTGGTGTCCCTGATAAAGATTAATGACTGGTTTATGGGTAAGAAAATGAGTTAGAAAAGGAGCATAAAACAACACAATGTGATCAGTGACCTCCTTGTCTGGTTGAGTGATTGGGTCTTGCAGAATTATAATTAATTCCAGGCAAAATAGAGATGATGTATTCTAATTGTTTCTTTATGGAGACTTATGTGCAAACCTAAAAAGGACAGAAGCTGCTCTTCAGCTGTGACCTTGGACCAGATGTTTAAGGGGCCTCTCATCAGTCTACAGTCTGCAAGGGATCATTAGTCATCTGGAAATATATACAGTGGTGTAGATCAAATAGGCAGAGGGTGTATTCTGTAGTCCTCACCAGTAACTCACAGACCCACCCCCAAATGCAATACAACTGATGATGAGGACTGTAAACTCAACTGACCTGTGATGCCCAGTAAAAGAAAGCTCATTCAAATCATCAGCTGAGTTCTGTTACCATAATTATCAGCACTGAATGCGCTGGACAGCAATTTTTTTCAAACATGTTGATTCCTTAGAATTTTTGTTGTTTTGATAGACTGCTTGAAGCTGAACACAAATATAATTTCATACAACTTGTATCACATGGGGATTTGGAGAAACATGAAATTAACTTCTATTAAATATAATGTGTTTAATTGCATAATGGTGCAACACTTTGCAATAGTTCAACTAAGCTAAGATGCTTTGTTGATGATTTTCATTTGTACTCAGTGTCTGAGGCTTCTTGTTTAAGTGTCCAACAATAATCAGCCAGCATTGATGGATTCCAGTTGTCCTGATACTGTTCCTCCACGACCGCGCAATGTCCTGGTGGAACTGTTCACCGTGCTCGTCTCTGACAGTACCAAGATTTGCAGGGAAGAAGTCTAAATGGGAGTGCAGGAATGAATCTTTTGTGACATATTGCACTTCATGGTTTTGTATGCTTGAAGCATGTTGTCAACCAGCTGCATGTAATTTGATGCTCTGTTGTTGGCCGGAAGATATTCAACAACGTCCTTGAATGTCTTCCATGTGATTTGCTCCGGTCCCACTCAGGTTTCAAATTGCCTGTCTCATCTGTAGACCATCAAAAATGCCTTCCTTAATCTTGGCATCAGTTATTCCAGGAAACATCTTTTTCAAATATTGAAATCTTTCACCTTCCTTGTTCATCATTTATGCAAAACTTTTTATAACCCCCAGATTTATATGACGAGGAAGCAAACATATATTTGTTGGGTCTATAAGAGGTTTATGAGTCACACTTTTCTGTCCTGCAACCAGCTGCTTTATGGAGTGTCCAATCCTTTATAAAATAATGAGACTCTTTAGCATGGTTGACCCAATTACAAATGAAACGAGTACTTGGTGTATCCGAGCTGCATTCCTCGTATCAGCGCTGCTACTTTCAGATCGTCACAGATGTCCCAGTTGTAGTTGCTGTACTATATGTGTTTTTCATAAGACTTCCAAATGTCGGTAGTTTATTTTCATGTGTACTGATTAGCTGATTGGTACTGAAGGTACCAATTGGTATTGAAGCATGGACATTGTCAATTGGTATTGAAAGGTGGGCATTGCCAATTGGTGTTGTTGGGTGACTACACAGACGATTGGTGTTGAAGGGTGGACATTGCCAATTGTACTGATGGGTGGACATTGCCGATTGGTGATGAAAGGGTGGACAATTCTGATTGTATTGATGAGTGAACATTGCTTATTGATATTGAAGGGTGGACATTGCCAATTGGTATTAATGGGTCACAGCACAGACAATTGGTATGGAAGGATGGGCGTCGCCGAATGGTATTGAGCGATGGACATTGCTGATTGGTACTGAAAGGTGAGCGTTGCTGATTTGTATTGAAGTGTGACTGCACAGACAATTGGTATTGAAGCGTGGGCATTTGCAACTGGTATTAAAGGGTGGGCATTGCTGATTGGTATTGAAGGGTGACTGTACAGAACATTGGTATTCAAGGGTGACTATACAGATAATTGGTATTGAAGTGCGGGCATTGTCAACTGGTATTGAAGGGTGGGCATTGCTGACTGGTGTTGAAGATGGACATCGCAGTTTGTTATTGAGGTTGGACATTGCCAATTGGTATTGAAGTGACTGTACAGACCATTGGTATTGAAGGATGACTGTACAGATAATTGGTATTGAAGTGTGGGCATTGCCGACTGGCATTGAAGGGCAGGCACTGCTGCTTGGTATTAAAGGGTGGGAATTGCTGACTGGTATTGAAGGGCGACTGCACAGCCAATTGGTATTGAAAGGTGGGCATTGCCAATTGGTGGTGAAGAGTGAGCATTGCTGATTGTATTAATGGATGGATGTTGCTGATTGTATTGATGGGTGAACATTGCCAATTGTTATTGAAGGGTGGACATTGCCGATTGGTATTGAAAGGCACTGATTACCAATTGGTATTGAAGAATGGGCATTCCCGACTGGTATTGAAGGGTGGGCATTAGTGATCAGTATTGAATTATGGACATTGCCAAATGGTGATGAAGGGTGTGCATAGCCAATTGGTATTAAAAGGTAGGTATTGCTGATTGGTATTGATTGAAGGGTGACTGCACAGACAATTGGTATAGAAAGGTGGGCATTGCCGATTGGTATTGAAGATGGACATCTTCAATTGATATTGAAGGGTGGGCATTGCCAATTGGTGTTGAAACGTTAAACATTGCTGATTGGTATTGAATGGTGGGCATTGCTGATTGTATTTATGGGTGGATATTGCCAATTAGTGTTGAAAGGGTGGATATTGCTGATTGGTTTCAAGATTGGGCATTGCCGATTGGTGTTGAAAGGGTGGACACTTCCGGTTGCATTGATGGGTGGGCATTGCCAATTGGTATTGATGGGTGGCTGCACAGACAATTGGTATTTAAGTGTTACTGTAGAGATGATTGGTATTGAAGGGTGACTACATAGACGATTGGTATTGAAGGGTTGGCATCTCTGATTGGTATTGAAGGGTGAGCATCACCAATTGCTGTTGAATTATGAGCATTGCTGACTGGTATTACAGGGTGGGCATCGCCGATTTGTACTGAAGGGCAAACATTGCAGATTGGTACTGAATGGTGGGCATCGCTGATTGATATTGAAGGGTGGACCCAAAAGTATTTAGGAAGCAAAGTCTATGTCCACTGATGTATGACCTCCAAACTGCACAACCAAAAATGAGAAAATAGCTGGCTCATTCCAGGTGCACGGAATCAGTGTACAGATATGCAGTGGAGATTGATGAGACAGAGGTGGTCGGAGAGTTTATTCCTGTAGAATAAACACATCAGGGAACTGAAAGAGCACGGTATAGTCAGCAAGTTAGGCAGCATCATGATTAAGGATAATGCTTCAGGTGGTAAAGCAGATGAAGGAAAACATCAGACTATTCAGCCATTTCATAAGATCATGGATAATCTAAATTCGGCCTCAACACTACTTTCCTGCTCTGTGTCCATATCCATGTAGATTAAACCTGTTCTGTTGCAAGTTACATGATGTTTTCCTGCAGATGAGCTGGCTACCATTCACTATGTGACTATTTAATGAGATACTACATGGAATAGTCTGACAGTCCCCTGATGTAATCTGAGCCTAATCATAGCACAATTTACAATGGCCATTCAACCTACCAACTCGTATTTCTTTGGAATGTGGGAGGAAACCCACGCAGTCACAGGGATGATGTACAACTGCCTTACAGGCAGCAATGGGAATTGAACCTGGGTCACCTGTACTGTAAAGTGTTGTGCTAACCATTAGCTACCATGTGTTATTTAAGGAGCCAAAAAACCCAAACATATCTGAGAGGGAGAAACTGAAATCAGATGAAGCTGTATTTCAATGGTGTAAAGGGAACTATAGAGGGATGGAAGGGGAGCTGGCCAAATTTGACTGCAAGGGGGCACTAACAGGGATGAAGACAAAACAGAAATGGCTGGAATTTCTGGGAGCAATTAGAAAAGTGCATAATAGATTCATCCTAAAGTAGATGAAGTATTCTAAAGGGAGAAAGAAGCAACCATGGCTGACAAGGGTAGTCATAGAACCATAGAACACTTCAGCCGTCCATGTTGTGCTGACCCATATAATCCTTAAAAAAAGTACTAAAGCCACACTACTCATAACCCTCCATTTTTCTTTCATCCATGTGCCTGTCCAAGAGGCTCTTAAATACCCCTAACATTTTAGCCTCCACCACCATCCCTGGCAAGTCATTCCAGGCACTCACAACCCTCTGAGAAAAGAACTTACCCCTGATGTCTCCCCTAAACTTCTGTCCCTTAATTTTGTACATATGCCCTCTGGTGTTTGCTATTGGTGCCCTGGGAAACAGGTACCAACTATCCACCCTATCTATGCCTCTCAATCTTGTAGACCTCTATCAAGTCCCCTCTCATTCTTCTACACTCCAAAGAGAAAAGTCCCAGCTCTACTAGCCTTGCTTCATATGACTTGTTCTCTAAACCAGGCAACATCCCGTTAAATCTCCTCTGCACCCTCGCCATAGCTTCCACATCCTTCCTATAATGAGGTGACCAGAATTGAACACAATAAGGACAGCATAAAAGCAAAAGAGAGGGCATATAATTATTTGTGGGAAGCTAGAGGATTTGAAAGCTTTTAAAAACCAACAGAAGGCAATTAACAAAGCAACAAGGAGAGAAATGGTGAGATATGTATGCAAGCTAGCCAATAATATAGAAGATACCATTCTAGTTCAGCACAGACTAGAAGGGCCAAGATGGCCTGTTTCCGTGCTGTAATTGTTATATGGTTATATTTTTTTCAGATATATTAGAGAATAAAAGTGAGGCAGGAGTGAATAATGGAAAGCTGGAAAATGATGCTGGAGAGGTAGATATGGAGAGCAAGCTCTTGCCCATGTAGCAGGCCTCTACTCTCCACACAGATGATAAACTCAAAGGAATGGCAGAAACCAGTACAAATTGGCACCAGTGGCATCACAGGAGCTGTTAGTCATTGTTGAACTCAACATAGGACTGCCTTAAAGAAGACAGCTCTAAACTTTTCCTCCCAAAGAAATGGCAGATGAATTCAATAAGCATTTTGTGCCAGTCTTCACTGAGGAGATACCAGCAGTATGCCAGAAATTGCAAAGTGTCGGGAGCAGAAGTGAGTGTTATCAACATTACTAAGGAGAAGGTGCTTGGAAAATATTAAAGGTCTCAAAGTGAACGAGTCACCTGGATCAGGCAGACTATACTCCAGTGTTAAGAGGTGACTGAAGAGATTACTGCAGCTTTAGTAGTGATCTTTCAAGAATCACTATATTGTGGAATGGTTCCAGAGGTCTAAAAAATTGCGAATGTCACTCTACACATTAAGAAGGGATAGAGGGCAAAAGGCAGGAAATTATCGTCAGTTAGTCTGACTTCAGCTGTTGGAAAGATGTTGAATTCCATTATCAAATATGTGGTTTCGGGGTACTTGGAAGCACATGATAATAGGCCAAGGTCACAAATCTGTAGGAATACTTTGAGAAAATAATAGACAGGATAGACAAAGGAGAATTGGTGGATCTTCAGAAGGCCTTTGATAAGGTGCTGCTCAACAGCCTGCTAAACAAGATAAAAGCCCATGGTATTACAGGAAAGCTACAAGCACGGATAGAGGACTGGTTGAATGGCCAGAGGCAAAGAGTGTGAATAAAGGGGGCCTTTTTGGATTGGCTGCTGGTGACTAGTAGTGTTCCACAGGGGTCTATGTTAGGATTGCTTCTTTTCACATTATATGTCAATGATTTGGATGAAGGAATTGAGGGCCTTGTGGCCAGGTTTGTGGATGATACGAAGATAGGTGGAAGGGTATGTTGATTAGAGGAAATAGAGAGACTACAGAATGGGCAAAGAAGGGGCAGATGGAATATAGCACGGGGAAGTAGCATGGTCATGCACTTTGGCAGTAAGAATAAAGGTGTTGACTATTTTCTAAATTGGGAGAAAATTCAACAATCAGAGGTAAAAAGGGACTTAGAAGTCCTTGTGCAGGATTCCCTAAAGGTTAACTTGCAAGTTAACTGACAAAATCATAAAATTAGTCAGCTCCATCTTGGGTACTATCCACCAGAGTATCCAAGACATCTCCAAGGAGGGTTCCTCAGAAGGGCAGCCTCCATTATTTAGGACCCCCATCAGCCAAGACGTATCCTCTTCTCATTATTACTATCAGGAAGGAGGTATAGAAGCCTAAAGTCACACACTCATCAATTTAGGAACAGCTTCTTCCACTGTGCCATCCGATTTCTAAGTGGACATTATTCCTATGTACACTACCTCACTTTTCAAATTCAGTTTTGGGCCCCTTTCTTAGAGAGTTCAAAGGAGGCTCATGAAAATGATTCTAGGATTGAATGGCTTGTCATATGAAGAGCATTTGATTCACCAGAATTCACCAAATTCACCAGCAATTCACCAGAATTCAGAACAATGAGGGGTGACCTATCAAATGGAGTAAGACCTTGACAGAGTGGATGTGAAGAGTATATTTCCTACAGTGGGAGAGTCTAAGATCAGAGAACACAGTCTCAGAATAGTGTCCTTTTAGAACAGAGATGAGGAGGAATTTCTCTAGCCAGAGTTGTGAGTCTGCAGAATTTGTTTACACAGACAGCTGTGGAGGCCAAGTCTTTATGTATATTTAAGGCAGAGGTTGTTAGATTCTTGATTGGTCAGGGCAAGAAGGGATACGGGGAAAAGGCAGGATATTGGGGCTGAGAGTAAAAGTAGATCAGCCATAATGAAATGGTGCAGCACGCTTGATGGGCCATTTGGCCCAATTCAGCTCCTACATCTTACATCTTGTGGTTTTAGGGTCAAATGCTGGCGATATTAAACCTTGTTCTGATTCTGAGGTTGAGTCGGTAGTAAAGAAGGCAAATGTTAGCACTCATTTTAAGAAGAGTAGAATATAAAAGCAAGTACGTTATGCAGAGGATTTATACGGCGTTAGTCAGATCACATGGGATATGATGATCGGTTTTGGGCCCTTTATCTTATAAATGATGTGCTGGCAATAGAGAGGGTCCAGAGGAGATTCATGAGAACAACCCAAGTATGAAAGGGTTAATGTATGAGGATCATTTGATGGCTCCAGTCCTGCACTTGCTAGAGTTTAGAACAGGGGTCAGCAACCTTTACCACTGAAAGAGCCACTTGGACCCGTTTCCCACAGAAAAGAAAACACTGGGAGCCGCAAATCCCGTTTGACATTTAAAATGAAATAACACTGCATACAACGTTTTGTTTTGCCTTTATGCTATGTATAAATAAACTATAATGTGTTGCATTTATGAAATTGATGAACTCCTGCAGAGAAAACGAAATTACATTTCTGCATGCAACAAAAACATTTTGAACTCCGAAAAAAAGACGTTGGGTTGAAGGTTACTTTTAAGTAAAATACTCAACGTCTATTTGAGTCCTTCTTGTATTTATGAAAAACGCCAAACTTAAATTTGCCGCCAGCAGCAAACCAAAAATAACGTCAGCCAGCTGTCAACCTGAAAAATAAAAGGACTATTTCACTGAACAATGAAAACATATGAATATACGTAAAATAATAGGCAATTAAAACATTTATCATACTTGGTCAGGTTGACTCACACCTGACAATGCAGTCGTATTCAGTAGGGATGGATCGATGCTTAGGGGAGTGACCGGGAAGGATAATGTGTTTTTTTCCTCTCTGAACTCACAGAAGCGTTTCCCAAACGATGTTTGCATTGCAATGATTGCAGAATGTAAATACTCCGAATTTATCATGTCGTGACCTTGTTTGAACTCTCTCAAATTGGGGAAGTGAGACAATGTGCCTTTCTGTAAATCTCTGGCAAGCAACGTCAACTTGCGCTCGAATGCCAAAACATCCTCCAACATGTGCAGGGCTGTACGTCCTTACCCCGTTGAAGAGCTGTGTTCAGCGTGTTCAGGTGCGCTGTCATGTCTACCATGAAGTGGAGCTTTTCCAGCCACTCTGGCTGTTCCAGCTCAGGAAAGGTGAGCCCTTTGCTGCCCAGGAAAGTTTTCTCTTCTTCCAGACACGCGACAAAGCGTTTCAGCACCTCCCCTCTGGACAGCCAGCGATAAAAACACGTTGTAGCGGTGTGCTACACGCAGTCAGTAAACTGCAGTCAAAGATAGCTTTATTCGAACTAAACAGCCTTGCTTTTAAGCCTCCCTCAACCCGCCCCCCATGGGCGCGGATGCTGCAAAAGACACGTACTCACAAACCCCCGTAGGCTATCTCCCTTAGCCTGAACGCTGGCTAATTGTGAGCCGGTTCGGATGTGTCAGGAAATGGGTCGCCACAACGTCTTATTTAGATTGTACAAGATCACCATAATCTTCAAATTTAGATTTACATTTCAAAAACTAACAAACTAACATAAAATACATATTAATTAAATACTGACCATGTAGCGGTGTGCTACACGCAGCGCTAAAATTACGACACGGAGTCGGTAACTGCAGTCGAAGGAAAAAAACTTTATTCGAAATCTTCAGCCTCACTTTTAAGCCTCCCTCAACCTGCCCCCCCCCCCCATGGCGCAGAGGCTCCAAAGCTCTGTGCTCGCAAACCCCCGTAGGCTATCTTATTGTGAGTCGGTTCGGATGTGCCAGGAAAAGGGTCGCCACAACCAATTATTTCCCAAAGCAACAGGGAGCCGCAGCACAGACGTAAAAGAGCCACATGTGGCCCCGGAGCCGCGGGTTGCCGACCCCCGGTTTAGAAGAATAAGGGGAAAATCCTATTGAAATCTATCCAGTATCAGAAGGCCTAGATAGAGTGGATGTGGAGAGGATGTTTCCTACTGTGTGAGTTTAGGGCCAGCAGGCAGAGCCTCAGAATGGAAGGACACCCTTGAGAACAGAGATGAGGAGGAATTTCTTTAGCCAGAGAGTGGTGAATCTTAGAAATCATTGCTATGGACAACTGTGGAGGCCAAGTCAATGGTAAATTTAAAGCGGAAGTTGATAGGTTCTTGACATCTAGGTGTCAAAGGTGATGATACTGGCACCTTAAAATCGGTCGCTTTGGGCAATTGGGGTTCATCAGCCATGGTTGGCAGCTCATCTTGGAGAAATAAAACTCTAATCTCAAATCTCCACTGTCTTGTGCTTGTACCTATTCATGAGGAAGAGTATAACCCTAGGAAATGTCTGGAGCTGATGTCCCTAAGGCAGTCCTACATTGAGTTCAATGCTGACTGACAACTCTTGTGATGTCACTGGTGCCAAATTGTACTGGTATCTGCCGTTCCTTTGGATTCATCAGCTGAGAGGAGAGTGGGAGCATGCTACATGGGAAACAGCTTGCTCTTCATATCGTATTGCCCTGGCTTGGGTATCATGTAGACAGCTGGGACTTCTCTCGGGTCATATGATCTTATCTCAGATCAAGAGACAAATGGGAAGGGTATGGAAATCAAATACAAACCAACTAACAAACTCAATTTTACCATTGCAACACTATCGCACATCCAATAGGGGAATGCAGAGTGGAGTCTGGAAAACCAAAAGAGACAATCGGGACTTGTAAAATTCTATGGTATATGTGTAAATGGAGACCAAATTTCAACAGCAAGATCAAACTATCAATCACAACCCCTCAATAATAAGGATCATGAAAATGCAGCAGTGGACTATTCCACCATTGGTAAAGATACCTACAGTAGGAAATTCAGACAATATACTTTTGTCAAAATATAAACTATTCTCCAGACATAAGTGTTCCAAAAGCAACAGCTGAAGTACAATGCACCATCTATTATCATGGCCAGCAACTTGAATATCCAATAATTACAGCTAACTGTAGTGCAATGGTTATTGCAACACTATTACAGCTCATTACATTAGAGTTTGGAGTTCAATTCCTGCATCCTCTGTAAGGAGCTTGTACATCCTCCCCATGAACTGTGTCCATTTCCTTCAGGTGGTCAGTTTCCTCTTGTAGTCCAAAGACAATGGTTAGTAGGTTAATTGGTCATTGTAAATTATTCTGTGGTTAGGCTAGAGTTAGCTATATAGGTTTCAGGGCCAGAAGAGCCTTTACCACACTGTACCCATAAATAAGTATATAAAGAGACAGAATAATTGGTTTATTATTGTCACATGTATTGAAATACAGTGTAACGCTTTGGTTTGCATGCCATCCGGAGAGGTTATTCCATGCATAAGTGCACCGAGTTTGTTGACAGCAAAAAGGATGCAGAATATATTACTAGAGTTTTGGAGTATATTCACAGAGTAATACAGCACGGACATCGGCCCTTCAGCTCACCGGTCCACGCCAACCATACTACCCTCAATACTCATCCCAGTTCCCCTCACTCAGTGCATAACCCTCCAAGCTTCTCCTTTCAAATGTCTGTGAAATATTGCAGTTGTACCTACTTCCTCTAGCAGTCTCTCTTATCTTTATCCTCTAGTTTGGACCTCCCAGTCCTGTGGAAATGACTCTGATCATCCATCTTATCCATTCACCTTGTGAGTCTATTATATGGACAAGAACATGATCTTTAAAATAAAATCAGTGGATAATAACTCCCCTTTAACAACTCACCTCAGTGAAGGAAAATGCTGAACATGAAATTCAACATCACCTTGATTGTGCCAACACAGCCTTTGAATTATCGAAGTTTGGGAAGCTGAAGGATCAAGAAAAGTTGGTGTTGTCAGCGATTTAAAACAGTTTCAACCTTATTTGATCCTCACTTGGAGGGAATTAGTAACCTTCACCCACGATAGTCCCTGCTGGAAGAGCAGAAAGGACTGGGGCAGTGAGTTATTTGCCAAGAGGAAAAGGTGAGTTCATTTAAGCCATTTTATTTCCTTCATCGTAAATCCTTTGGGCAGGGCATATTTCAGCTGGGATCAGCAGTAATGTCATGTCTTAAGAGAATTTAACACTTCAAGTTAAGTCTCTCCTAACTGACTGTATAAATGACTTGGACTTTTTACATTATCGCTCTAAGAACTGTTCGAGCTGCTGTATAGCAGTCGACTTCCAGTTAAGTTAGTTGTTTGTTTACTTTTGGGTTTATTTTTAGCAGAGTTTAACATTTTATTTGTTATTTAAAAAAAACCTGTCTCAATTCTATATTCATTGTTGCTGGATCGTAACAAAGTATTTAATACAAACCTTCAATGATTTGCATTAAAATGTGGCATTACAACAGCCTTCTGGTCTTTACTGGTCCTTATTCTAAATGATGGAATCTTGCAAAACAGTGAACAGCTGAGGCCACAGTCCCTGGTACACCCAAAAAGCTGGTGTCAGATGACAGACCTCCAGTCAGGCCATATTTGTTCAAATGCTTCATGAAGTATGATGCAATCAGACCATCATTAATTCCCAGTACTGTCTGGCCTCTCACAGAGCAGCTGGAAGGTTTATACTTGTTCTTAAGGAAAATTTGAGAAGAAAATATTCCAACAATGTCTGTGTCCAACTATGAGCCATTGTTTTCTCTGACTTCAGTTTCTGAAATCAAAACCGCATATCCAATTGAATTGCGTCAGCAGGGCCACTCTGAACATGGGTGAATTTACTACAGTCCTACCGGAAGGAGATTGTGTAGAGGTAACAGGTGAATGATGGATTCACATCCTAATGACTCATTTGGAGAGAAGCAGTTCAGATAAAAGTGAGAGTTTTAAGACTGCTGAACAAGTATGGGATTCAGTGGTGGGATCTTGCTGAGACAGTGGAAGTACCAAGAGTTGAAAAGTGTGAATCAGAAGAAATGACAGAGGGTTCATGTTGACGAGCTCCTGGGCACAGTCTAATAATATTCCTTACATAGACTTGAGATCCAACTGCTGAAGAGAGGTCACAGGTCAATAGAAAACCAGCCTAGGTCTATGAAAACAATGGCAACACTAGGGCCATCCACACATTAAAGAATATCCAAGCATCTGAGAAAGCCAGTTGAGAGAGTGACAATATAACTGCCTTACATATGTGAAACACCATCTCCAAGAGGGAAGCAGTATGCTACATTTGTATGTAATTATATAAACAAGACATAAATGCATGTCACTTTGTGATGTATCGGTGTAAATACACGTGGCAGCTGTTGTTAGTACTCACTGAGGTGCAAACAAGTTTGAAGCTCCAGGTGTCTCCCAGAGATTATTTAAGGCAGTACTCACCGGCTCTACAATGGAGACTCACATGCTATCTCCACGTATACTACAATAACTCCTAAATCCTGTTGGAAATTGAGGGAACATTGCCCAGAGCATGGTTATAATGTTGATGTGATGCTAAGGACAACAACTAAGCAAAGTTGGCTGAACTCTAGAGGAAAATAGGAAGAGATGCATATATTAGTGAAGAGGAGGAGGCTTGGGTGAAGCGCACAATCCAGCATGGACCGTCTGTGCTGAATGATCTGTACTTCTGTAGTAAATGTTAATAATATGAAAAGGAAGCAAGCATTGCATTGAATTTTGAACATATAGTCTGGTGTCCTACGTCAGGTAAAAAATCTTAAGCAATGCCAGGAAAGGCTATCCAACTTAGTTATACAAAATATATCCTTTTAAGGTAAGAAATTTCAGCATCAAAGAATTAGGCTTATGAGTACAATATTCCACTGAAAATTTTACCTGAAATTCATAAAGCTAACATACTTGAAGATGCGTTTGCTGTTGCTTTTGCAATTACTGCACTTATTATTCCATGAATCATGATAATAAAAACCAAATAATCTGCTCCTCCGACTTGATGGTACAATGTATCTTCCCCAGGATGTAGCAGACAACTGTCTTCTTTAGTGTACTGAGCTACTTGCCCTGAAGACAACAGACAATAGGTGCAGGAGTAGGCCATTTGGCCCTTCAAACCAGTACCAACATTCTCTGTCATCACGGCTAATCATCCACAATCAGTACCCCTTTTCTGCCTTCTCCCCATATCCCCTGACTCCACTGTCTTTAAGAGCTCTATCTATCTCTTTCTTGAAAGCATCCAGAGAATTGGCCTCCACTGCCTTCTGAGGCAGAGCCTTCCATAGATCCATAATTCTCTGGGTGAAAAAGTTTTTCCTGAACTATGTTCTAAATGGCCTCCCCCTTATTCTTAAACTGTGGCCTCTGGTTCTGGACTCCCCCAACATCGGGAACATGTTTTCTACCTTTAGCATGTCCAATCCCTTAATAACTTGTATGTTTCAATCAGATCTCCTCTCATTCTTCTAATTCCAGTGTATACAAGCCCAGTCATTCCAATCTTTCAACATATGGCAGTTCCGCCATCCTGGGGATTAACCTCATGAATCTACGCTGTACTCCCTCAATAGTCAGAATGTCCTTCCTCAAATTTGGAGACCAAAACTGACACTGCTTCATTTGCTGCAGAGTTGACACTGGAATCGGAGGCACTGAATGGTGGACTGAAAAGCTTGAGCATGTAGATATTAAGGAAGAGGATGTGCTGGAGCTTTCGGAAAGCATCAAGTTGGATAAGTCGCCAGGACCGGATGAGATGTACCCCAGGCTACTGTGGGAGGTGAGGGAGGAGATTGCTGAGCCTCTGGCGATGATCTTTGCATCATCAATGAGGACAGGAGGTTCTGAAGGACTGGAGGGTTGTGGATATTTTTGCCTTATTCAAGAAAGGGAGTAGAGACAGCCCAGGAAATTACAGACCAGCAAGTCTTACTTCAGTGGTTGGTAAGTTGATGGAGAAGATCCTGAGAGGTAGGATTTATGAACATTTGCAGAGGCATAATGTGATTAGGAATAGTCAGCATGGCTTTGTCAAGAGCAGGTTGTGCTTTACGAGCCGGATTGAATTTTTTGAGGTAAACACATTAATGAAGGTAGAGCCATAGATGTAGTGTATATGGATTTCAGCAAGGCATTTGATCAGATACCCCATGCAAAGCTCATTGAGAAAGTAAGGAGGCATAGGATCCAAGAGCTCATTGCTTTGTGGATCCAGAAATGGCTTGCCCACAGAAGACAGAGAGTGGTTGTAGACAGGTCATATTCTGCATGGAGGCTGGTAAGCAGTGGTGTGCCTCAGGGATCTGTTCTGAGACCCCTACTCTTTGTGATTTTTATAAATTACCTGGATAAGGAAGTGGAGGGAATGGGTTAGTAAATTTGCTGATGACACAAAGGTTGGGGGTGTTGTGGATAGTGTGGAGGGCTTTCAGCGATTACAATGGGACATTGATAGATGTTATAAAGATATAAAGAGTTATAAAGATAGAAAATGGACAATAAATTTTTGAAAGGCAGAAATGACAGACTGCATCAGAAAGATAGTTGTGTTAGATTGCACAACAAATAACTAGGTGATGAATGAAATAAGCAGTATTTTAAAAAAAATGACCAGGAAAAGCCAGTGGCAATGATACTGAGTGAAATAGGTGGAAAAAACATACAGCTTGCTCAGAAATTTATCAAACCAAACCAAACCAGACCAAACCAGCCAAAATGAACTTTGTTGATATCATGAATATAATGTAAGAACATTTAGAACAAAAATCATTGCCGATTGCAGAATGTTTCTGGTTTCATAAGTGGAATCAAAAGGAAGGGGAGTCCATTCCAGTTTACGTGGCTGAACTGGAGAAATTGTCTGAGCATTGTGGGTTCAGTAATAGGCTTAATGATGCACTGAGAGATTATTTAGTTTGTGGAATCTTTCAAAAATAGCTCCTAACTGAAGCACAACTCACATTTAAAAGAGCAGTTGAAATTGTTGTATCAATGGAAACAGCTGCCAGAGACACAATTGAGTTGCAGTCAGGAATGAAAGTGAGTGTGATCAAAATTGCAACATCTAAATGAAAACCTGTCTGGCTGAACAAATTGTGTTACCATTGAGACAGGGGCTCACATATACCAGATCGTTGGAGCTTTAAAGGTAAAACGTGCAGAAAATACTACAGTGCAGGATACTTACAAAGAGCATGTTGGGCAGACAAAAATAATTCAACCACATAGAAAGAGAAAAAGAGAAAGTAAAATTTCAAGTTTCAAAAAGAGCACTAATCTGCATGTTGATGATGAGAAATCTAATAATGATGAGAGTGACACAGGACTGAGTAGCCTTGAGATTTAAATATGAAAATGACCAGGAAACAAACAATATGGCTTACACCAGAAGTAAACAGCAAGTTAATTAAAATGGAATTGGACACTGGCTTGGCTGTTAGTCATTCCACAAAATTTGATCGAACGTTATTTCAAAGATACTGTACTGAAGCCTGCAGATATCCATCTAAGGACATACACTGGAGAACGTATAATTCAGGTGGGAATGATAACAACCAACAAACCTCATTAGACTTGTATGTAGTAAAAACAGGGGGGCCAGCATTGTGCGGCTGTTATTGGCTGAGACAACTGCAACTTGATTGCTGATTCATTCAATATTTGCATGCCACACCCCCTATCAAAGAGTCAGTTGAAAACAAATTAAGAAACATACTAGAAGTACATTTCAAGAATGGCAGTGTTCAAGGATGACATTGGAAAACTCAAACATCAAGGCTAAAATAGTGTTGAATGAAAATGCCACACTCAATTTTTACAAAGCTCATCCAGTTCCTTATACCATCCAAAATAAAACTCTCATTGATCTGATTTACAAGAAAGAATTCTTTCCAAGGTTGACTGGACCCCATGGCAATGCCAATGGTCCCAGTAGCTAAGAAGAATGGGTCTGTCAAGATCTGTGGTGATCTTAAAATCACCATCAACCCAGTACTGATCAATACCCTCTGCCTGGGATAGATGATATCTTTGCAAACCTTTCTGGAGTGAACTTAGCTGAATCCTACCTACTGATGGAAATGGAAGATGAGTTCAAAGTGTTTCTCACCAAAAGCACGCACCAAGTGCTTCATAATTATACTAGGCTTAATTTTGGAGTATGAACTGCACCTGCACTTTGGCAGAAAGTGATGGACCAGGTGTTACAAGACTGCCCAGCACTCAGTGTTACTTGGAAACATCATTGTTGCTAGTGAGGATGACACGGAACATCTGCAAAATCTCAATACAGTGTTAAAAATATCAGAAGTTTCTGGGCTCAGAGCACGACACATCATGTGTGATCTCTTTAAACTAAGTATCAGTCTACCATGGTTAACACTACGGAAGCACCCGTGTGCTGCGAAAATTCATGCAGTAGTGGATGCCCTAAGGACAAATAACGTGTCACAGATGTGATGCTTTTTAGCATTTGTCAATTACTATAAAAGGTTTCTGGCCAAACCTGGCTACATCCCTTGAACTCATTACTACAGATTGGGAAGAAATGATAATGGACAAAGCAGTGTGAGGTGACTTTCCAAAAGCCAAGGGAAATGGTGATGGCAGTCATAGTGCTTACACTTTTTTAATCAACATTTTCCAGTGAAGCTTGCTTGTAACACCTCACCTTATGGTACAGGTGCAGTTATATCACATGTTTTGAGTGATGGAAGTGAACACTCCTTGCATTTGCATCACATTCCCTTACTGCTGTAGAGAAAAGTTATGCCCAGATTGGTGGACGACACATATACCAAATCAAATTCAAGAGGACAACTTATCATGGAAATGCTGATGGTTGTCCCGTTTACCCTTGGAAAAGGAAATACTTGAAACATTTACAAAAGAGGACACACCTCTTGACGTATTCTTCCTATTGCAAATCAAAAGTTTCCCTATTACAGCAGAGATGATCCAAAGGGAAACCCGAAAAGACCCCACACCATCTCTGGTCTAGATGATTTCAGGGTCAAATGGCTGTAATGTGCAGCAGAAATTGCATTTTCCCCATTTTTACCAGGGTGGGGATGAACTTGCCCTTGATGGGGTTGCCTTTTGTGGGATTGAGAGTTGTTACACCATCCAAGTTTTGGAGGGGCTACATGCTGGTCATCTAGGCATGGTCAAAATGAAAGCACTGGCTAGTAGAATTCTCTTGTAGCTGAGGATAGATCAGCAGATTATATAGCTTGCCATGAACCATCTAGGATGCCGACACGGCCAGAAGATACCAACAGCAGTGCAGCTCCGCTGGGAATGGCCTGCATTGCTCTGACAGAGTGACATTGTCAGGAAAGTACAAGAGTACAGTATATATGATGATGAGAGAACAATGTGTTACATATCTGAGTTGAAATTCATTCTGTATTGAGTTGCAGTTTATAGCTAAACAGGGAGGAGTGTAGTCTATTTAACATTTCAGTAATATTTGAGTGATACTGTAAATATATTGCTGATTAAACATTATTTGTTTGTTTACATAATTTATTATGGGTTACACATGTATGTGAATTGCATACACCACCACATCCTATATGAATGCCTTACTAAAGGGAAACTAAGTACACACACATCCTGGCTCTTGTGTTTTTCTTGCAATTAGTTCCTATAATTATAAAACATAACAATCCTTGTCCGTAATTCCTAATCTATCCTGTAACTCCTCCACATCCCTTCAATCACATTGCTGTTGATAGAGAGTAAACTGATTGGACATATGACCACAAGACCATAAGACGGGGGTTCCCAAACATTTTTATGCCATGGACCAACACTATTAAGCAAGGGTCATGGATCTCAGGTTGAGAACCCCTGCCATAAGACACAGGAGCACAATTAGGCCCCTCAGCCCATCAAAATTGCTCTGACATTTCATCATAGCTATCCATTACCCTCTCAACCCCATTCTCCTGCCCTTTCCCCATAACATTCCAAGCTTTGACGAATCAAGAACCTATCAACCTCATTCTTCTAAATTCCAGTGATTATAGGCCCAGAATCATATGATAACCCTTTCATTCCCAGAATCATTCTTAGGAACTACCTCTGAATTCTCTCCAATGTCAGCATATTCTTTCTTAAATAAGCGGCCCAAAACTGCTCACAATACTCCAAGTGAGGCCCCGCCAGTGTCATTATAGAGCCTCAGCATTACATCTTTGATTTTATTTTCTAGTATTCTTGAAATGAATGCTAACATTGCATTTGCCTTCCTCACCACCTATTCAACCAGTGAAATTTCCTTTACGGAATCCTGCAAGAGGATTCCCAAATCTCTTAGCACCTCAGGTTTTTGAATTTTCTCCCCATCTGGAATATAGTCTACACTTTAATTCTTTCTACCAAAGTGCATCACCATACATTTTTTTGACACCTGCAACCTCTTTGCCTATTCTCCTAATTTTTCTAAGTCTTTCTGTAGCCTTTCTGTATCCTCAACACTACCAGTTCTTCCACCTACTGTATCTTCATATTGTCTGCAAGCTTGGCCACAAAACCAGGAACTTTATCATCCAAATCGTTAACATATTATGTAAAAAGAAACGGTCCCTCCATATAACCCTGTGGAACACCACTATTCACAGACAGCCAGCCAGAAAAGGATCCCTTTCTTCCCACTCCTTGCCTTCTGCCAAGCTGCCAATTTTCTATACATGGTAGTATCTTTCCTGTAACACCATCTTTTCTTGTTTGGGAATCCTCATGTTCAGCACATTGACAAAGATCTTCTAAATATCTAAGTACAAAACATTAACCAATTCTCCTTTGTCTATCCTGCTAGTAATTTCTTCAAAGAATTCCATCAGATTTGTCAGGCAAGATTTTCCCATAAGGAAACCATGCTGATTTTGGTCAATTTTGTCATGTGCCTTGAAGTACCCTGAAAGCACATCCTTTACAATCAACCCTAACATCTTCCCAACCACTCAGTTCAGGCTAACAGGCCTATAATTTTCTCTTTCTGCCCCCTTCCCTTCTTGAAGTGTGGAGTGACATTTACTATTTTCTAGTCCTCTGGGACCATGCCAGAATCTACTGATTCTTGAAAGATCATTATTTATGCCTGCACAATTTCTATCTCTTTTAGATCCCTGTAGCCCATCAGGTTCACGTGACTCAACTTCAGACCTTTCAGTTTCTCAAGAACCATCTCCATGTAACAACACCTGCACTCATCTTGCCCCTTGAAACTCTTGAACCTCTGGCATACTTCTAGTGTCTTCCACAGCGGAGACTGATGCAAAATATTTCTTCAGTTTGTCCACCATTATGCTGTCCAGCTCGTTTTCCAGTGGTCCAATTTCTACTATCAACTCCCTTTTGCTCTTTATGTATCCAAAAATACTTTTGGTATCATTTTTGATATTATCGACTAGCTTACCTTCATATTTCATCTTTTCCCCCTTATAGTTTTCTTAGCTGGTTTTTAAAATTTTCCCAATCCTCTATCTTCCCACTAATTTTAGCTTTACTATGTGCCCTCTCTTTAGTTTTTATGCTGTCATTGATTTCTCTCATCAGCCAGAGTTGCCTCACCCCCCCTTATAGAATACTTCTTATTCTTTGGGATGTAGCTATCCTGCACTTTCCAAATTGCTGCTAGTGTCCCCTTCCAATCAACTTTGACCAGCACCCCTCTAATGTGTTTGTAATTCGCTTTACTCCACTGTAAAGGCTGAGTTATACTTGTGCGTATGGGCTATGCTGCAGCCTAAGCTGTAACCCTGATTTTCACTTCTGCATTGCTCTATGCCATAGCGAGCATGCGTTGGTGTGCACCAAAACGCTAGTTAGTGGTGGGGTTTCTATGCCACTGTGTGAGAAACATGGACAAGGAAATGCATTTCAAACATTTTCACATGTTGGCAGGTAGATTTGACATTTTGGTTCATCTATTTCGCATCGGTGTACAGACATGGTGGAGAAGAAGCAACCGGAAATGTGTAGGAGGAAATGCGATGCTACCAAGCAGACCAATCACAGTTGTTGTGGTCTGCGTCACCGCAATGTGTGAGTAACTTTTCTGGAGAAGTGTGTGTCACCCTACAGTGTAGGGTACGGTGTAGGTATGGCATAGGGTAAGCATTACCTACAGTGTCGATGCGACGCACAAGTATAAGTCAAGTCAAGTCACTTTTATTGCCATTTCGACCATAACTGCTGGTACAGTGCATAGTAAAAATGTGACAACGTTTTTCAGGACCATGGTGTTACATGACACAGTACAAAAACTAGACTGAACTACGTAAAAAAAAACAGAGGAAAACTATATTAGACTACAGACCTACACAGGACTGCATAAAATGCACAAAAACAGTGCAGGCGTTACAATAAATAATAAACAGGACAATAGCCTTAATAAATCAGCCTTAATACTGATACATTTAACGTTAGTTTCTCCTTCTCAAATTGCAGGATGAATTCTATGGTCTCTGTTTGCTATGGGTTCCTTGACCTTAACCTCCCAAATCAAATCCGGTTCATTACACAATGCCCAATCCAGAATTGCTGATCCCATAGTGGGCTCAGCCACAGGCTGCTTCAAAAAGCCATCTTGGAGGCATTCCACAAATGAACTCTTGTGTGAACTTGAGTATCGCAATCTACCTGCATACTGAAATCCCCCATGAGTAGCGTAGCATTGCCTTTATGACGTGCATTTTCTATTTCCCACTGTAATTTGTAGACCACATCCTGGCTATTGCTTAGAGGCCTGTAAACTTCCATGAGGATCTCCTTACCCTTACAGTTTCTAAACCCAATCCACAAGGATTCTACATCTTTCAATCCCATGTCACCTCTTGGTAAAGATTTGATTTCATTTTTTTCCAGCAGAGCCACTCCTCCTCTGCTACCTGTCTGATCTTTCAACAGATAGTGCACCCTTGGATATTAAGCTCCCAACTATCATTGTCTTTCAGCCATGACTGTATGATACGAGATTTAGTCACCACACAGCAAGAGGTAGCAGCAAGCTGGGCTGATGTGGCAATGCGTACTAGTAAGTAAATGGCCATAGCATTTAGTTCAAATCTGTCCACTGCCCACTACTCAGTTCCACACAACCATTCTCATCCTGCAGTCCAGGAAGTTTTATGGAGTCATAGTGTTATACCGCATGGAAACAGGCCCTTTAAGCCATTAACTGTGCACCGAGTCTTAAGCACCATTCCAGGATGAGAGAAAAGGAAGCTGTCAGGGGCGTAAAAAGGGTACTGAGGACACAGGAATGCAACTCCAAATGCTTCGAAAGATTGAAACCAGCTGAGGAGAATACTTGCAAGAAACATTTGCAGAGTAGAGACGACCTGATTTTTTTGTCAATCATTATCTTAAGTAATTAAATTACCTATCCGAATGATTAAGTTTCTTGCACAATGTGACTGATGTTGCTGGTGGAACTCAGGAGAATGGCGTGGGTGTGATTGAATGCAAAGAGAATGTGTAAAAGAATCACACATAAGCAGTTCTCAAGGATATTCAGGAGAACTGACCCAATTAATCTCAAAACGATGGTGATTTAAGGAACATTTTTCACCATATTTTTTTTTAAAAAGACCAACAGTTGTGTGCTGGTGTGTTTAGAGTTAAAATGGTAAACCTAGCTAGAGTATTATGTCTGACTGCCCCTGTGTGAAATCTATACTTAGTCTGTCACATACTTAAACAGAATTAATTAGATCTGATTAGAGGACCAGCTTTGCAGACGTAATTAGGGATCATTACTGGAACAAAACAGCATGATGCACATCTCATTTGCAGAATATGTGGGAGAGTATTCTTTTGAAACAGCCCATTAACACCACCCCACCCACTACCCGCAGTCCAAAGAAAAGAAAGATTCAACTTATGAAGTTTGGCTTCCATAACCAATAAAACCCCAAAAGAACATATTAATGAAAATAGCAAGGAATCTCTTTCAAGTGAATCGTGCCCAGGAATTTGATTTTTGTTTGGGGGGGGGGGGGGTGAATAAAAGATTGTGCTAATTGTTAGAAAGAAGACTCATTAAGTTTGTACTAATGAGATGGTCCCAGTCCATGCAGGGCTCATTACTCTGCATGCCAGAAGAGGTGTATGCTTTAGAGGCATGGTGTAGAATGCCATACATTGTAGTTAATTAGGAAGAGAGTTTGAGAGACTGCTGAATGAACAGTGCCTGGGAACGTAGAAATTCTTCCTTGGAAAGATAGTTGTGACTTTAGACCACCCAGAAGTTCACTAAGCTGCCCAAAAGAAATAAACTGGGCATCATGAAGAGTGGTTGGCTGCGAGAATGACAATCACCTAGTAGAGAGTCCAGTTTCTAGTTTGATGCCCTTATAAGGGTAGCTGCTCTCTGGCTTGCTAGTCACTCCCAGGGTTTTCTTTCTTGCCAAACTACTTGGAAGAAAGTAGGTATATTATCAACACATTCCCTGATGATTCTGTGGCAGGAAAATCGCATTACACTGGGTACTACCTGGCATGTTTGATGATCTTCCTCCATAAGTTGTAACACAATCACTTTACTTTTATATCTGCATAATAACACACTGTTATCAGATTTAATATTTCTGTTTTCCTTGTGCACTTTGCTGATTGCAGCAATATTTTTACCACAGTCAGAACAAATTGGATTAGTTTATTGTCATAAATATCAGGATGTAACAAACTTTCTTGTTCACATGAAGCTCACAGAGTAAACAGTAATAATAAATACGATTATAAGACCATAAGATATAGGAGCAGAATGAGGCCATTTGGCCCATTGAGTCTTCTCCATCATGGCTAATCCTATTTTCCTCTCAGCCCCTCTCCTGCTTTCTTTCCGTATCCCTTCAAGCCCTGACCAATGAAGAGTCTATCAACCTCTGTCTTAATACATACATAAAGACTTGACCTCCATAGCTGCCTGTGGCAAAGAATTCCACAGATTCACCACTCACTGGCTAAAAAATTTCTCTTAATTTCTGTTCTAAAAAGACACCCCTTAATTCTGAAGCTGTGTCCTCTATTCTTAGACAGCCCCCAAACAAAAAAAAAATCATCTCCACATCAACTCTATCAAGGCCTTTCAACATTTGATAAGTTTCAATGATGTCACGCTTCATTCTTCTGAATTCTAGTGAATGCAGGCCCCAGACCATCAAATGCTTATTATAAGACAGGACTTTAATCCTGGAATCATTTTCATGAACTTCCTTTGAACCACTCCAGTTTCAGCACATCCTTTCTTAGATAAGGGGACTAAAACTGCTCATCCTTGCTTTTATATTCAGTCCTCTTGAAATGAATGCTAACATCACAATTGCCTTCCTCAACACCAACTCAACATGCACAATAACCTTCAGGGAATCCTGCCTGAGGACTCCCAAGTCACTTTGCACTTCAGATTTTTGAATATTCTCTCATTTAGAAAACAGTTTACCCTTTTATTTCTTCTACTAAAGTGCATGACTATATACTTCCCAACACTGTATTCCATACACCATTTCTAATGCCTCCATGATCTTTTCAGCCATCTCTTTCAGATCCTTGGGCTGTATCACATTTGATCCAGGTGACTTTTCTACCTTTAGAACTTTCAGTTTCCCAAGAACCTTTGCCCTAGAAATGGTAACTTCACACACATCTGTCCCCTGGCACTCTCGATCTTCAGGCATAGGACTAGTGTCTTTCACAGTGAAGAGAGATGCAAAATACTTACTCAGTTTGTCTGCCATTTCCTTGTCTCCATTATTGCCTCTCCAGCATCATTTTCCAGTAGTCCCATATCAACTCTTGCCTCTCTTTTACACTTAATATTTCTGAAGAAACTTCTGGAATCCTCTTTAATATTATAGGCTGGCTTACCTTCATATTCCATCTTTTCCTTATTTCTGACTTTCTTATTTACCTTCTGTTGGTTTTTAAAAGCTTCCCAATCCTTGAACTCCCACTAATTTTCACTCTATTATATGCCCTCTCTTTGGCTTTTACGTTGGTTTGATTTCTCCTGTTTGCCCCACTTATGTCCTCCTGCCTTTAGAATACTTGCTCTTTTTTGGGATGTATATATCCTGCGCATTCCAAATTGCTCTCAGAAATGCCAGCTATTGCTGCTCTGCCATTGTCCCAGCTAGTGTTCTTGTCCAATCAATTTTCGCCAGCTCCTCTCTCATGCCTCTGTAATTCCCTTTACTCCACTGTAATACTGATCCACCTGACTTTAGCTTCTCCTTCTCAATGGCTGGGTGAATTCTATCATATTATAAGCACTCAACCCTAAGGGTTTCTTTACCTTAAGCTCTCTAATCAGTTCTGGTACATTGCACAACATTCAACCTAGAATAGCTGATCCCTAATGGGCTCAAACACAAGCTGCTCTGAAAAGTCATCTCAAAGGCACTCTCAAAACTCCCCCTCTTGTGATTCAGTACCAACCTGATACTTCCAATCTACTGCCTATTGAAATTCCCCATGACAATAAATACAAGTCATGTGAGCAGGGGGCACGAGATAGATAGGCAAGGTGGTGGGCCCAGAGTTGAAATCCTGGAGTCCGGGGTCCTGCGATCAGCTAATACTGGGGTTGATACCATTGGTTGTACATCCAAAAGGTCTATTGGAAGTACACAAGATGAAGCCCTGGGTTTTTGAGTCTGAAGTTCACTTCAGGCTTATGTCCCCGAATCCACTGCCTGTCCTGGGGTTGGTGGACTATCTGTGAATGTGTGTGAAGGAGGAAAGGGAATTGACTGGCAGTTGTTTTATTGCTTGTTGTGTTCTGTTTGTTGCCTGTGTTGTTCTGCTGAACACTATGGGCATGCTGTGTTGGCGCTGGAATGAGTGGGGCACTTGCGGACTGCCCCCAGCATATCTTTGGGTTGTTCTGGTTGTTTACGCAAATGATGCATTTTTCTGTATGTTTTGATGTACGTATAATAAATAAATGAATCTGATTCTGTTCTGAATTGGAAAAACAAGCACAAAGCAGCAGAATTGTGTTTCAATTACAAGACTGAAAAAGTGAAGTGTGCATGTCATTGAGCCTTGAGACGCAGTTCACATCATTTGGTATATGTCGGACATAGAGTGCCTAAACTCCATGTTTCTGCATTGCATAGATCTGCTCCATATTGCACAGAGACAGCAAAGAAACAGGCTCTTCCGCTAATCAAGACTGCACTGAATCTTATAGTAATCCTACAGTAATCACACATTTTGTTCTCCAATATTCCCATCAACTCTCCTGCAAATTCAATCACTGACCTACACACTAGGGACAATCTACAGCAGCTAATTAACCTATCTATTTCTATGTCCTTGGAATGTGTAAGGAAACTGGACCATGCGAATGAAAGCCAAAGCCAAAGCCAAATGTGCAAATTCTACACAAAGAGCACCCAAAGTCAGGGTTGAACCCAGACTTCTGGCTGTGCAATTGATCCACCCCATCTACTTCATGACGTTTGCTTTAGATGAAGCATGTGGATCCATGGGCAACATAAAGAACATACGTCTCGATGTTTGCTGCTGGTGGTGTTGATGTGCTTATCTTCCCTTTGTCATCTATCTGTACTGAGGATGAATGGAACATATGTTAGGCAAGTTTGCACTGGAACTAACCTGCCTGCCTCAAATTCACCTTTCATGGGATGCCAGTAATCCTACTATCAACTTATGACCACATAGCTCAAAGTAAATTTATCATCGAAGTATATATGTGTCATCATATACAATCCTGAGATTCATTTTCTTGTGGGCATACTCAGTAAGTCCATAATAGAATTAATGAAAGACTGCACCAACTTGGGTGTTCAACCAGTGCACAAAAGACAACAAACTGTACAAATACAAAAATAAATAAATAATAATGATAAATAAACAAAGAAGCAATAAATATTGAGAACATGAGGTAAAGAGTCCTTGAAAGTGAGTCAATAGGTTGTGGGAACATTTCAATGATGAAGTGAAATTGAGTGACTGATGCACCATCAATAACTCTCTCTGAGACATAAAGGCGAGATATCGGCTTTTATTGACTGGAAGAAGGAACAAGCAGTGAGTGACCACCATACTACATCCTGGAGACTGAGAGGCCGGACTCAGACCTCAATCGCCTTTATACCGGGATCAGTGGGAGGAGCCACAGGAGCAGTCAGCAGGGGGCGTGTCCAGACAGGTATATGTAGTTCACCACAGTGACATTATCCTCTCTGGTTTAAGAGCCTGATGATTGAGGGGTAGTAACTATTCCTGAACCTGGTGGTGTGAGTCCTGAGGCTCCTGTATCTTCTTCTTGATGGAGGCAGTAAGAAGAGAGAATGTCCTGGATGATGGGTATCCCTGATGATGAATGCTGGTCCTCTGCGACAATGTTCCCAATAGCTCCCAAGATGACTGTGGTGGCTAGTTTATGAGGCAAGGAAATCCACCATCAGCAAACAGACACCATAAGTAAAGACTCTCCCAGGAACTAAATACGTGAAAAACAATTAAAGAATAAGAACCACAATACAGTACATTGATTTAAATTCAGATTCAACTTCTGTTAACGGATTGAAAATACCAAAGTAATTGTTTATGAGATGATTACAGTTAGGTTTTGTAATTTAAAAGCATAAAACTAATTCAAAGGAAGACATGGGAGCCTGAAATGTGAGTCTAACTTCAGAAGGGAAGGAGGGAAAAGAGGAGAGCAGTAGTGATAGGGGATTTGATAATTAGGGGGACAGATAAGAAGTTCTGTGGGAGTGTTTGAGAATCCCAGATGGTCTGTTGCCTCCCCGGTGCCAGGGTCCATGATATCTTGGATCAAGTTCTCAGTATTCTCAAGAGGGAGGGTGAGCAGCCCGATGTGGTGGTCCATGTAGGGACCAATGACATGGATAGGAAGAAAGAGGAGGTACTGCAAAGAGAATTTAGGGAGTTAGGTGCAAAGTTGAAAGACAGGACCTCCAAGGTTTGCAATCTTAGGATTGTTACCCTTGCCACGTACTAGTGAGGCTAGAAATAGGAAGATAATGCAGCTAAATACATGGCTAAGGAGTTGGTGCAGGAGGGAGAGCTTCATATTTCTGGACAATTGAGCCTTGTTTCAGGGAAGGTGGGACCCGTTCTGACGGGACAGGTTGCAACTGAAATGGAGGGGGACTAATATCCTTGCGGGAAGGTTTGCTAGTGCTGCTCTGGGTGGTTTAAACTAGATTTGCAGGGGGAGGGGAACCAGAGTGTTAGAGCAGATAGTGAGATGGAGGATAAAGGTCATGCGAGAGCTGCAAGTATAGTGCATGGAGTAAAGCCAGATCTAGCATATAAAGAGGCTTTGATGAAAGAGAAGCAGAATAAAGGGTGTACAGGTAGTAAGGTAGAAGGACTAAAGTGTGTGTACTTCAATACAAGAAGTATCAGGAACAAAGGTGATGAACTGAGAGCTTGGATACATAATTGGAGTTATGATGTAGTGGCCATTACAGAGCCTTGGCTGGCACCAGGGCAGGAATGGATTCTCAATATTCCTGGATTTCAGTGCTTTAAAAGGGATAGAGAGGGAGCAAAAGGGAGGAGGGGTGGCATTGCTCATCAGGGATACAATTACAACTACAAAAAGGGTGGGTAACGTAGCAGGATCCTCTTTTGAGTCAGTATGGGTGGAAGTCAGGAACAGGAAGGGAGCAGTTACTCTATTGTGAGTATTCAATAAGCCCCCAGGTAGCAGCAGAGATACCGAGGGGCAGACTGGGAGGCAGATTTTGGAAAGGTGCAAAAATAACAGAGTTGTTATCATGGGTGACTAACTTCCTTACTATTGATTGGCACTTGTTTAGTTCCAATGGTTTAGACGGGGCAGAGTTTGTTAAGTGTGTCCAGGATGGATTCCTGTCACAGTATGTTGACAGGCCGACTAGGGGGAATGCCATACTAGATCTAGTATTAGGTAACGAACCGGGTCAGGTCACAGATCTGTCAGTGGGTGAGCATCTGGGGGACAGTGATCACCGCTCCCTGACCTTCAGCATTATCATGGAAAAAGATAGAATCAGAGAGGACAGGAAAATGTTTAATTGGGGAAGGGCAAATTATAAGGCTATAAGGCTAGAACTTGTGGGTGTGAATTGGGATGATGTTTTTGCAGGGAAATGTACTATGGACATGTGGTTGATGTTTAGGGATCGCTTGCAGGATGTTAGGGATAAATTTGTCCCGGTGAGGAAGATAAACAACGGTTGGGTGAAGGAACCACGGCTGACAATTGAGGCGGAGAATCTAGTCAGATGGAAATAGGCAGCATATGTAAGGTTTAGGAAGCAAGGATCAGATGAGTCTATTGAGGAATATAGGGTAGCAAGAAAGGAGCTTAAAAAGGGGCTGAGGAGAGCAAGCAGGGGGCATGAGAAGGCCTTGGCGAGTAGGGTAAAGGAAAACCCCAAGGTGTTCTTCAACTATGTGAAGAACAAAAGGTTGACAGGGGTGAAGATAGGACCGATTAGACACAAAGGTGGGAAGATGTGCCTGGAGGCTGTGGAAGTGAGCGGTCCCCAATGAGTACTTCTCTTCAGTATTCACCACTGAGAGGGAACTTGATGACGGTGAGGACAATATGAGTGAGGTTGATGTTCTGGAGCATGTTGATATTAAGGGAGAAGAGGTGTTGGAGTTGTTAAAATACATTAGGACAGATAAATTCCTGGGGCCTGATGGAATATTCCCCAGGCTGCTCCATGAGGCAAGGGAAGAGATTACTGAACCTCTGGCTAGGATCTTTATGTCCTTGTTGTCCACGGGAATGGTACTGGAGGATTAGAGGGAGGTGAATGTTGTCCCCTTGTTCAAAAAAGGTAGGAGGGATAGTCCAGGTAATTATAGACCAGTGAGCCTTAAGTCTGTGGTGGGAAAGCTGTTGGAAAAGATTCTTAGAGATAGGATCTATGGGCATTTAGAGAATCATGGTCTGATGAAGGACAGTCAGCATGACTTTGTGAAGGGCAGATTGTGTCTAACAAGCCTGATAGAGTTCTTTGAGGAGGTGACCAGGCATATAGATGAGGGTAGTGCAGTGGATGTGATCTACATGGATTTTAGTAAGGCATTTGACAAGGTACCACATGGTAGGCTTATTCAGAAAGTCAGAAGGCATGGGATCCAGGGAAGTTTGGCCAGGTGGATTCAGAATTGGCTTGCCTGCAGAAAGCAGAGGGTCGTGGTGGAGGGAGTACATTCAGATTGGAGTGGTGTCCCACAAGGATCGGTTCTGGGACCTCTACTTTTTGTAATTTTTATTAATGACCTGGATGTGGAGGTGGTGGTGTTGTGGATGGTGTTGAGGATTGTCAAAGATTGCAGAGAGACATTGATGGGATGCAGAAGTGGGCTGAGAAGTGGCAGATAGAGTTCAACATGGAGAAGTATGAGGTGGTATACTTTTGAAGGACAAACTCCAAGGCAGAGTACAAAGTAAATGGCAGGATACTTGGGAGTGTGGAGGAACAGAGGGATTTGTGGGTACATGTCCACAGATCCCTGAAAGTTGCCTCACATGTAGATAGGGTAGTTAAGAAAGCTTATGGAGTGTTAGCTTTCATAAGTTGAGGGATAGAGTTTAAGAGTCGCGAGTTAATGATGCAGCTCTATAAAACTCTAGTTAGGCCACACTTAAGAGTACTGTGTCCAGTTCTGGTTGCCTCACTATAGGAAGGACGTGGAAGCATTGGAATGGGTACAGAGGAGATTTACCAGGATGCTACCTGGTTTAGAGAGTATGCGTTATGTTCAGAGATTAAGGGAGCTAGGGCTTTACTCTCTGGAGAGAAGTAAGATGAGAGGAGACATGATAGAGGCATACAAGATATTAAGAGGAATAGACAGAGTGGACAGCAAGTGCCTCTTCCCTAGGGCACCACTGCTCAGTACAAGAGGACATGGCTTTAAGGTAAGGGGAGGGAAGTTCAAGGGGAATATTAGAGGAAGGTTTTTCACTCAGAGAGTGGTTGGTGCATGGAATGCACTGCCTGAGTCAGTGGTGGAGGCAGATACACTAGTGAAATTTAAGAGACTACTAGACAGGTATATGGAGGAATTTAAGGTGGAGGGTTATATGGGAGGCAGGGTTTAAGTGTTGGCACAACATTGTGGGCCGAATGGCCTGTACTGTGCTGTATTGTTCTTTGTATGAGCCGTGCCATAATGGTAACTCTTTTTTTTTTGGCAACACAGGTTTCTGTTTGAACGTTGCAATTTTGTTCATGCTACCTTTCGTTCCTGACTGCAAATCAATTTTGTCTCTGTCTGCTGTTTTTATTGATACAGCAATTTCAACTACTCCTTCGAAAGTGAGTTGTGCTTCTGTCAACAGCCATTTTTGAAAGTTTTCTTTTAAACTTCCACAAACTAATTGATTTCTCAATGCATTATAAAGCCTGTTACAAAACTGACAATGCAAAGACAATCTCCAGTTCAGCCACGTACACTGAAATAGACTCAATAGGTACATTTAATGTCAGAGAAATGTATACAATATACATTCTGAAATTATTCCCCGGGGCCAGATGGAATATTCTCCAGGCTGCTCCATGAGACAAAGGAAGAGATTGCTGAGCCTCTGGCTAGGATCTTTATGTCCTCATTGTCCATGGGAATGGTACTGGAGGATTGGAGGGAGGCGAATGACAGCGCATCCTGAAGTTCTTTTGCTTTTCAAACAGAGGAGCGCCCCAAAGAATGAATCACAGTTAAATGTTGAACCCCAAAGTCCCCCAGATCCCCCTCCCACGCATAAACAGCAGCAAAGCGATGATTCCCCCTCCACCAGCAAAAAAGTATCGGCACCCTCAAACAGTCAAGCAGTCAGCAGTCAAGCATTATTAAGACACAGACTTGCTGAATCCCAAATACTACTCATTCATCCAGTAATTCAACACACCACAGGCTCTCTCTAATAAGGGAAGACAGAATGGGGCGGAGCTTAGGATGATGGCATCTAACGGCGACTCCTTTGCTTGCATCTTTGGAAACAACTTCATTTCTATCTTATATCTCTTTTTTCCTTTCCAGGGTTCTTTTGAAGACCCTGACCTGGAGTTACACATTGACTTTGGTTCTTTGCGGATATGGGACCTGCTCTCAGGGCAGTTATCTCCCCCGTTTCACAGTGAGAGGGGAGGCATAATAAAACAACTCACCGATTTATGGTGTTAAAAGTCTGCTGCGTTGCTTTTTCCGAGCTCTGTGCCCAAAGATCTCAAGTCTCTAGGCACACAGCCAACAGCCAGCTTGCTGCTTTTGTTCTTCCATTTACTCCCACAATACACCAGTTTTCTGCAGTGGCGCCAACCTCGAATCGCTCACCTCCAGAGCCACGAAAATCCGACACCCTGAAGGTGCACTAGTCTTCCAGGCCTCATCCTTGGCATGTCAAAAAGTGGCCGGTTGTGAGGCCCTGAGAGTAGGTCCCATTCCCGCAAAGAAGACAGCGAGGTTTTGAGAAGAAGTGCGGCGGCGACCATTTTCAAATTGCTTCTCAGATCGGAGTTCTGAGAGGCGTGACTGCGCAGGTGCGCGAAGGAGGCCTGGGAAGGAGGGAAGATATAAAAAGAACGCAGCCTTAAGCAGCGGGCAGCTTCGCTCGCCGGGAGCAGAGTGAGCCGGGAGCAGAGTGAGCCGGGAGCAGAGTGAGCCGGGAGCAGAGTGAGCTGGCAGCAGAGTGAGCCGGGAGCAGAGTGTAGGGCTTGGGCTCAGAGGGCTTAGGTGGAAGAGGGCACAGTAGGCTTATCTTTTAGTTCTCCTTATTATTTTCAGTTATTTGGGAGGTATGAGTGTGAGGGCAGCTTGTTGTTCTCGGTGTTGGATGTGGGAGATCCTGGAGTCTCCGAGCCTCCCGGACGTCCACATTTGCGCCAGATGCGCTGAACTGCAGCTCCTGAGGGACCGAGTTAGGGAACTGGAGCTACAGCTCGATGACCTTCGCCTGGTCAGGGAGAGTGAGGAGGTGATAGAGAGGAGTTACAGGCAGGTGGTCACTCCGGGGCCATGGGAGGCAGATAGGTGGGTCACGGTCAGGAAGGGGAAGAGGCAGGTACTAGAGAGTACCCAGTGGCTGAACCCCTTGACAATAAGTACTCATGTTTGAGTACTGTTGGGGGGGGGGGGAACAGCCTACCTGGAGGAAGTGACAGTGGCCGGGCCTCCGGCACAGAGGACAGCCCTGTAGCTCAGAAGGGTAGGGATAGAAGAAAGAGGACCATAGTAATAGGGGACTCGATAGTCAGGGGTTCAGACAGGCGGTTCTGTGGAGGTGATCGGGAGTCCCGGATGGTATTTGCCTCCCTGGTGCCAGGGTTCGGGACGTTTCTGATCGCGTCCAAGATATCCTGAAGTGGGAGGGTGAGGAGCCAGAGGTCGTGGTACATGTAAGTACCAATGACGTAGGTAGGAAAGGGGAAGAGGTCCTGAAACGAGAGTACAGGGAGTTAGGAAGGCAGTTAAGAAGAAGGACCGCAAAGGTAGTAATCTCGGGATTACTGCCTGTGCCACGCGACAGTGAGAGTAGGAATAGAATTAGGTGGAGGATGAATGCGTGGCTGAGGGATAGGAGCAGGGGGCAGGGATTCAAGTTTCTGGATCATTGGGACCTCTTCTGGGGCAGGCGTGATCTGTTCAAGAAGGACGGCTTACACTTGAATCCTGGGGGGACCAGTATCCTAGCGGAGAGGTTTGCTAGGGCTACAGAGCAGACTTTAAACTAGTAAGATGGGGGGGGGGGGGGGCGGGAATCAATTTGAGGAAACTATGGGAGAGGAGGTTAGTTCACCAGTAGAGCAAGTAAGTAGACAGTGTGTGAGGGAGGAAAGGCAGGTGATGGAGAAGGGATGCGCTCAGCTCGAAGATGTAGGGGAGAAGAAAGAAAAGGATAATAAATTTGAATGCATTGTTAGGGATGAAAAGAGAGGAGGAGGTGGAGAGTATCTTAAATATATCTATTTTAATGCTAGGAGCATTGTAAGAAAGGTGGATGAACTTAAAGCGTGGATTGCTACCTGGAATTATGATGTTGTAGCTGTTAGTGAAACATGGTTGCAGGAAGGGTATGATTGGCAACTAAATATTCCTGAATTTAGTTGCTTCAGGTGTGATAGAGTAGGAGGGGCCAGAGGAGGAGGTGTTGCATTGCTTGTCCGAAAAAATCTTATGGCGGTGCTTTGGAAGGATAGATTAGAGAGCTCCTCTAGGGAGGCTGTTTGGGTGGAATTGAGGAATGGGAAAGGTGCAGTAACACTGATAGGAGTGTTTTATAGGCCACCTAATGGGGAGTGTGAGTTGGAAGAGCAAATGTGTAAGGAGATAGCAGATATTTGTAGTAAACACAAGGTGGTGATTGTGGGAGATTTTAATTTTCCACACGTAGATTGGGAAGCTCATTCTGTAAAAGGGCTGGATGGTTTAGAGTTTGTGAAATGTGTGCAGGATAGTTTTTTGCAACAATACATAGAAGTACCGACTAGAGATGGGGCAGTTTTGGATCTTTTGTTAGGGAATGCGATGGGTCAGCTGATAGATGTATATGTTGGGGAGCACTTTGGGTCCAGTGATCACAATAGCATTAGCTTCAATATAGTTATGGAGAAGGACAGGACTGGACCTAGAGTTGAGATTTTTGATTGGAGAAAGGCTAACTTTGAGGAGGTGCGAAGGAATTTAGAGAGAGTGGATTGGGTCATGTTGTTTTATGAGAAGGATGTAATAGAGAAATGGAGGTCATTTAAGGGTGAAATTATGAGGGTACAGAATCTTTATGTTCCTGTTAGGTTGAAAGGAAAGGTTAAAGGTTTGAAAGCTCCATGGTTTTCAAGAGATATTAGAAACTTGGTTTGGAAAAAGAGGGATGTCTACAATAGATATAGGCAGCATGGAGTAAAGGAATTGCTCGAGGAATATAAAGAATGTAAAAGGAATCTTAAGAAAGGGATTAGAAAAGCTAAAAGAAGATATGAGGCTGGTTTGGCAAATAAGGTGAAAGTAAATCTGAAAGGTTTCTACAGTTAGAGGATAGTGAGGGATAAAATTGGCCCCTTAGAGAATCAGAGCAGTCAGCTATGTCTGGAGCCAAGGGAGATGGGAGAGATTTTGAATGATTTCCTCTTCGGTATTCACTAAGGAGAAGGATATTGAATTGTGTAAGGTGTGGGAAACAAGTAAGGAAGTTATGGAACCTATGACAATTAAAGAGGTGGAAGTACTGGCGCTTTTAAGAAATTTAAAAGTGGATAAATCTCCGGATCCTGACAGGATATTCCCCAGGACCTTGAGGGAAGTTTGTGTAGAGATGGCAGGAGCTCTGACGGAGATCTTTCAGATGTCATTAGAAACGGGGATTGTGCCGGAGGATTGGCGTATTGCTCATGTGGTTCCATTGTTTAAAAAGGGTTCTAGAAGTAAGCCGAGCAATTATAGACCTGTCAGTTTGACATCAGTGGTGGGTAAATTAATGGAAAGTATTCTTAGAGATAGTATTTATAATTAATTGGATAGACAGGATCTGATTAGGAGTAGCCAGCATGGATTTGTGCATGGAAGGTCATGTTTGACAAACCTTATTGAATTTTTTGAAGAAGTTACGAGGAATGTTGACGAGGGTAAGGCAGTGGATGTAGTCTATATGGACTTCAGCAAGGCCTTTGACAAAGTTCCACATGGAAGGTTAGTTAAGAAGGTTCAGTCGTTAGGTATTAATGCTGGAGTAATAAAATGGATTCAACAGTGGCTAGATGGGAGATGCCAGAGAGTAGTGGTGGATAATTGTTTATCGGGATGGAGGCCAGTGACTAGCGGGGTGCCTCAGGGATCTGTTTTGGGCCCAATGTTGTTTGTAATATACATAAATAATCTGGATGATGAGGTGGTAAATTGGATTAGTAAGTATGCCGATGATACTAAGGTAGGAGCTGTTGTGGATAATGAGGTGGGTTTTCAAAGCTTGCAGGGAGATTTATGCCGGTTAGAAGAATGGGCTGAACGTTGGCAGATGGAGTTTAATGCTGAGAAGTGTGAGGTTCTACATTTTGGCAGGAATAATCCAAATAGAACATACAGGGTAAATGGTAGGGCATTGAGGAATGCAGTGGAACAGAGAGATCTAGGAATAACAGTGCATAGTTCCCTGAAGGTGGAGTCTCATGTAGATAGGGTGGTGAAGAAGGCTTTTGGAATGCTGGCCTTTATAAATCAGAGCATTGAGTACAGAAGTTGGGATGTAATGTTGAAATTGTACAAGGCATTGGTAAGGCCAAATTTGGAATATTGTGTACAGTTCTGGTCACCGAATTATAGGAAAGATATCAATAAATTAGAGAGAGTGCAAAGATGATTTACTAGGATGTTACCTGGGTTTCAGCACTTAAGTTACAGAGAAAGGTTGAACAAGTTAGGTCTCTATTCATTGGAGCGTAGAAGGTTGAGGGGGGATTTAATCGAAGTATTTAATATTTTGAGAGGGATAGATAGAGTTGACGTGAATAGGCTGTTTCCATTGAGAGTAGGGGAGATTCAAACGAGAGGACATGATTTGAGAGAAAGGGGGCAGAAGTTTAAGGGAAACACAAGGGGGTATTTCTTTACTCAGAGAGTGATAGCTGTGTGGAATGAGCTTCCTGTAGAAGTAGTAGAGGCCAGTTCAGTTGTGTCATTTAAGGTAAAATTGGATAGGTATATGGACAGGAAAGGAGTGGAGGGTTATGGGCTGAGTGCGGGTAGGTGGGACTAGGTGAGATTAAGAGTTTGGCACAGACTAGGAGGGCCGAGATGGCCTGTTTCCGTGCTGTGATTGTTATATGGTTATATGGTTATATAACCAAAGTCAACGTGCAACTCCAGGTCAGGGTCTTCAAAGGAACCCTGAAAAGGAAAAAAGAGATATCAAAGATAGAAATAAAATTGTTTCCAAAGATGCAAGCAAAGGAGTCATCATTAGATGCCATAATCCTAAGCTCCGCCCCATTCTGTCCTTTTTTTGTTCCACTTATGATGCCTAAAGCATTCTGCAATCAACAATAGTTTCAGTTCTGAACGTCCCAGAATCACTTTCAGTATATCAGCAAAGCTTCTTTTGGATGGTTTGGTTGGAGCAGTTAAACTTTGAAGCAAACTGTATGCCTTTAAACCCGATGCACCAAGCAAAATTGGTACTCATTTCTCATTGACTATTTCATTTGCTTCAAAGTACTATTCAATTAGCTCAGTATACATGAGCCAGTTATCTCCTGTGGAATCAAACATGCCAATCTTTCCAATGTACCCAGATATTTCTGCTCTTTTTTTTAATCATTATTATCACCTGTTATTCACTTTTTATGAACCTGTGAATTCTTCCATTTTCTAACTTCTTAAAAACTCTATTATATCTTCCCTTCTGTGCTGCCTTTTTGAACTCATCAGTCTCTGCACATGCTGGGCTGCATTTATTTTTAGTTTGAACATCTCGTTGCACTTCAATGGGTTACTAGCTACCTCAAATTCATTTTAAAAGTACCCTGTCACCACTTTTATGTTTTGTAACTTCAAAACATTAAGCTAATTCAAAGGAAGATACAGGAATCCAAAATGTGAGTCTAACTTTATTCTTTACATTAAGATAGGAGTTCATGTATCACATGTACTTACACATGTAACCCACAATGAATTATTTAAATGAACAAGAATGCTTAATCAAGAATGTTATATACTGTAGATACAAAGTTATTCAACTATTACTGAAATATTAAATACACAACAATCACTACCACATTGAAATGCAGTAAACCCTCCAGAAAAACTGGATATGAAAATAGAACAATAACAGTACAGCGAAGTACAGACCCTTCAGCCCTCAGTATTGTGCTGACACTTTAACCTATTTCAAAGTCAATCTAATCCTTCCCTCCCATATAGTCCTCCATTTCTCTTCCATTTATGTACTCATCTAAGAGTCTCTTAAATGTCTGTAATGTATCTGCTTCAACCACCACTCTGGTAGGATGTTCCTAGCACCTACCACTCTCTGACATATCCCCTATAATTGCTTCCATTGCGAATAAGAGAAATAGGTGTAGGCTGTCCACTCAATATATGCCTTTTACCATCTTATACATCTCTATAAAGTCACCTCTCATGCTTCTTCACTTCAAAAAGAAGAGCCCCACTTTGCTAAATCTTTCCTCTTAACACATGCTCTCTAATCCTGGCAACATCCTGGTGATCTCCTCCACACCCTCTCTAAAGCTTCTTCATTCTTCCTATGATGAGGCAACCAGAGCAGAACACAATATTACAAGAGTCATCTTACCAACTTACACAGTAACATTGAGGGATCTATGGACACGGACCCCAAGATCCCTTTGTTCCACCACATTGCTAAGAATCCAGTTAATAATTGTATTCTGCCTTCCAAAGTGTATCACTTCACACTGCTCCAGATTGAGCTCCATCTGCCACTTCTCAAACCAGCTCTTCATCCTATCAACATCCATTTCTAACCTATGACAACTTTCCACACTATCCACAACACACTTTCACTTCCTCATCAGTCATTTATAAAAATGACAGGGAGCACAGGCTTCAGAATAGAGTAACACTAGTCACTAACCTCCAGGCAGAATACACTCCATCTACTACCATCCATTGCTTTCCATGGACAAACCAATTCTGAATCCATGCAGCCAAGTTTCCTTGGATCCCATGCCCTGACTTTCTGAATGACAGTACCATGAAAAACCTTATCAAACATTTTACTAATATCCATACACACCACATCCACTTCTTTATCTTCATCCATTTATGTCACTTTTTTGAAAACCTCAATCAGTTTTCCCACTACTGACATAAGACTCATTGGTCTATAATTTGCAAAGTTTTCTCTATCTTTCTTGAATGAATGAATAATGCTTGCCAAACCCCAATCTTGTAGCCCTACTCCTGTGGGCAGTGAGGACACAGAGATCTTCAGGAATGGTACAGCAATTGATTCACTTGATTCCTGTAGTAACCTGAGGTATATCCCATCTGGCCTTGGGGATTTATCTATCTTAATGCTTTTCAAAAGTTCTAGCACATCCTCTTTTGTAACCTTGGCATATTCCAGCACATTAGCTAATTATTTGCTGACCTCACATTCATCAATGTCCCTCTCACTGGTGAGGTTTGAAGCAACGATTTCCCTCTTCTGACTCCAGGCATGTGTTTCCTCTTCTAACCCACCAAGAATCTAGTCATCCTCCTATTCTTCAGAAATGCTTGGGTTTTCCTTAATCTTATTCACTAAGACCTTCTCATGCCCTCTTCTTGCCCTGCTAAGTTCCTTCTTAAGATCATTCCCAGCTACATTATCGCTCTCCAGAGCTCTGCTTAATTTTTGCTTCCTAAACCTCAAGTAAGTTTCCTTCTTCTTATTGAATATCTACTCCTTTTCAGCTTTCAACATGGTTCCTTCACCCTACCAACCTTTCCCTGCCACAATGGGACAACCCTGTCCAGAAACCCAGGCAAGTGCTCCCTAAACAACCTCCACATTTCTGTTTTACATTTCCTGACAACATTTGTTCTGATTTTATGCTGCTAGGGTCCTGCCTAATGGCATCATAATGAGCTCTCCCCAAATTAAATACTTCCCCATACCGCCTGCTCCTATTGCTGTCCAAGGTGATAGTAAAGGTCAGGGAGTTGTGGCCACTGTCTCCGAAATGTTCAACTACTGATGTATCTCTTCCCTTGGTATGTTATAAGAATATAAAACCATAAGACAAGGAGCAGAATTAGGCCATTCAGCATATTGAATCTATTCTACCATTCAGTTATGGCTGATATATTATCCCTCTCAATCCCATTCTTCTGCCTTCTCCCCAGAACCTTTGATGTCCTTGCTAATCAAAAACCTATCAGATTCTACTTCAGATATAGCCAATGGCTTGCTCTCCACAGTCATTTGTGGCAATGTACTCCAAAATCCTCTGTCACCTCTCTTTAACTCTTCATATATCTGGAAAAATCTTTTGGTATTCTCTTTTATATTATTGGTTGGCATACTTTCATATTTCATCTTTACCCTCCTTTTGGTGTTTTTAGTTGCCTTCTGTTGGTTTTTAGAAGTTTCCCAATCTTCTAACTTCCCACCAATTTTTGTTATATCATAATCTCTCATTTTGCTTTTATGCTATCTTTGACTTCCCCTCGTCACCCATGTTGCTTTATCCTCCCTTCAGAATACTTCTTCATCTTGGAGATATATCTATCTTGCACCTTCCAAATTTCTCCCAGAAACTCCAGCCATTGCTGTTCTCCTCCCTCGGAGGGTTAGACACCCTGAGCCAATAAGCTGGTCCTGGACTTATTTCCACTTGTCATAATTTACTTCTTCTTATTATTATTGAATTATTTATGGTTTTATATTGCTATATCTCTACACTATTCTTGGTTGGTGCGACTGCAATGAAACCCAATTTCCCTCGGGATCAATAAAGTATGTCTGTCTGTCTGTCTACCATCAACCCTGCTAGTGTCCACTTCAAATCAATTTTGGCCATCTCCCCTCTCATGCCTCTGTAGTCTTCTTTACTTCACTGTAGTATGGATACATCTGATTTTACCTTTCCGCTCAAATGGCAGAGTGAACTCTGCCATATTTTGATCACTGCCTGTTAAGAATTCCTATACTGTGTACTCAGTGGGTTATCAGGGGCTGGAACATGGAGCTGAGAAGGGATTTATATCCAGCCTTTGGTGTTCCTGGTAATTCCGTGCTGAAGTGGGCAGGCATGGAAGTCTGCAATATGCTGAGACAAGCACTGTAGTTACTTGTCATGCTAACTTTCTACCACCATCCAGGGGACTAACTGCAACCTAACAATAATCCCCCCAAAATGGAAAGGAGAAGCAGCAATTTGACGAATCAGAAGAAGTTAAATATTTTAAATCAAAAGTAAACAGGTTAGGAAAATCATTTGAAAAAGGGAGGCCCGTCACTGAGCTCTCTCATAGTCGACAGTTCTTGCTTTGATAACTCATCTCTTCTTCAGTATTAGTACATTGTAAGGAGAGCCAACCTCTCAACAGTTTATTAAATATCAAATAATGAATTCCTGCATCAACAGGAGTGTGACTTATCAGAGTTTTTGTGAGAACATCTGGACAGTGAAGGTGCATATATCAGAATGCTCTTCATTGAATACAACCCGACGTTCAATATTAACATCGTTTCAAAACTAATCAATAAGCTCCGAGACCTAGGCCTCAATACCTCCTTGTGCAACTGGATCCTTGATTTCCTCACTTGCAGAACCGTGTGCTTAGCACCCTGCTCTACTCACTTTATACTAATGACTGCGAGGCTAAGCACAGCTCCAATACCATATTCAAGTTTGCTGATGATACCACAGTTGGCCGAATTAAAGGTGCTGACAAATTAGCACATAGAGCTTTGACCATAGGCCAATCTGGACATCAGAGTCCGGAGAGGAGGGGACTTCAATTAGATCCACTGCCTGAGGCAGGGATAGGTCGCAGCAGCATCTTAGAACTATGACCAGCAGCCAATCGGTGTTTGGAATTGATTAATAAGAACAAATTAAACTAAGGCAGCAGCATGCACAACAGCCATCATCTGAGTCGACATAGACTGCTGATCTTAAGGCTTTAGCTCTTCGAGGCTTCACTAAGAGAGAGCAAAGGAAAGAAAAGATCAAGTGTTTTTTCCTTCTGTTCTATATATCTGTTCAGCTAAGACAGTAGAGATGTCAGGCAGGGTAGTAAAACTCTCCTCTTGCAGGATGTGGGAGGACATGGAGATCTCCAGAGTCCCTGACCACTACAACTGTGAGAAGTGCATCCAACTGCAGCTTCTAACACTCGGGATAAGGAGTTGGAGCTGGAACTGGACAAATTCCAGATCATTCAGGAGGCCAAGGGAGTGATAGATAGGACACATGGAGAGGTAATTACACCCAAGGTGTAGGAGACAGGAAACTGGGTGACAGTCAGGAAGGGGAAAGAGGTTAAGGAGCCAGTGTAGAGTACCCCTGTGGCCATCCCCCCTCAACAACAGGTATACCACTTTGGATACTGTCACAGTGGTCAGTATCTAGAACTGAGTCTGCCTCTGTGACTCAGAATGAATGGGGAAGAAGAGGTACGCTGTGGTGATAGGGGAGTCGCTAGTTAGGGGAATGGACAGGAGGTTCTGTGGGCGAGAATGAGATTCCTGAATGATATGTTGCCTCCTGGGAGCCAGGATCCAGGATATCTTGGATCGAGTCCTCAGTGTTCTTAAGCGGAGGTTGAACAGCCAGGTCCATGTAGGTGTCAATGACATGGTAGGACGAGTGATGAGATGCTGCAGAGGCAGTTTGGGAAATTAGGTGCTAAGCTAAAGAGCAGGACCTCCAATGTTGTGATCTCAGGATTGCCACCTATGCCACGTGCTAATCAGGCAAGAAATAAGAAGATAATATGGTTTAACAGGTGGCTGAGGAGTTAGTGTGGGAGGGAAGGCATAAGATTTTTGGATCATTGGACTCCCAGGGAAGATGAGACCTGTACAGAAGGGACAGTTTGCACCTGAACTGGAAGGGGAGCAGCAATTCTGTCTGGAATTTATGGAAGCAAATCAGGAGGCACAGGATATATACATCCCAAAGAGGAACAAGTATTCTAAAGGAAAGATGACACAACTGAGGCTAACAAGAGAAGTCAAAGCCAACATAAAAGCTAAAGAGAGGGCATATAATAGAGCCAAAATTAGTGGGAAGTTAGAGGATTGGGAAGCTTTTAAAAACCAGCAGAAGGCAACTAAAAAAGTCATGAAACCCCTTTTTACTGGGCATCTTTGGAAATGTAGCTCATTAGCCACTCGTTAACAGTCACTAGACTTCCACGGCGAGAAACCCACCTTTCTCAGGCTTCGTACGTCAAGGGTGTATATGACTTTGGTCCCGCCAAACCTGTGAGGCTAGGATGTCTTGCCCTGGTTTGTGTGAATGCTGTGTGATTTATGGCTCCCAATTTCTTGGCCCATTGCCAAGAATAACATCGTACACTGCATACAATTATAAAGGAAGTATATTTCTGAACATTAACCAAAGAGTTATTAAAGAAAAGAAGATAAAAACAAAACAGGCCCATTATAATTAAACAGCCAAATGTGCACATAACTTGGAGCTCATCTTGAACTTGTCTGTCACTCATGGCTGGACCCTCAGTCTGCGTGAAAGCACACACCACCTACTGGGTGTTGTTCAAAATCCATTTCAAATAAACAGGTCTCCACAGGGTATTGATCCTTCCTCCTTGAAGTAATTCATTTGCAGAGAGCAACTTGTGCAACAGGGACAGCATTCTCAGCCTCTGTCTTCTCCCAGCTCCCACCAGAAAAGACCTCGATCCATACCAGTGTCCCTCACAAAAACTCTTCACTCAACATTCACTAGAACTTTTTCCCAATTCCACCACCCTGATTTGCTGACAACACTTTCCTAAATGAACAGCCAAGCCCCTAATCTCAGCTGAAATCTAAACAGGCTGTAAGTAGAACAGACTGCTCTTACAGAAAATCAAACACCTACAGCACAGCAGTAAAAATCTTAACCAGGACGTTCCAGTCAGATGGAAAAGATGGAATATAAGCCAGCCAATAATATTAAAGAGGATACCAAAAGTTTCTTCAGATACATAAAGTGTAAAAGGGAGGCGAGAATAGATATCAGACCACTGGAAAACAAAGCTGGAGAAGTAGTAGTGGGGGACAACGAAATGGGGAATAAAGTGAATAAGTAGTTTGTATCAATCTTCACTGTGGAACACACTAGCATTATGGTGGAAGTTCCAGGTATCAGGGGACATTAAGTGTGTGAAGTTAGCATAACTAGAGAGAAGGTTCTTGGGAAACTGAAAGGTCTGAAGGTGGATAAGTAACCTGGACCAGATGGTCTACACCCCATGTTCTGAAAGAGGTGGCTGAAGAGATTTTGGAGGCATTAGTAATGATCTTTCACGAATCACTTGATTCTGGAATTGTCTAGAAGACTGAAAAATTGCAAATGTCACTCCACTCTGCAAGAAGGGAGAGAGGCAGAAGAAAGGACACTATAGGCCAGTTAGTCTGACCTCAGTAGTTGGGAAGATGTTAGAGTTGATTATTAAGGATGACTTCTCAAGTTACTTGGAGGCACAAGATAAAATAGGCCATAGTCAGCATGGTTTCCTCAAAAGAAAACCTTGTCCTTCAAATCTTTTGGAATTCTTTGAAGAAATAGCAAGCAGCAGAGACAAAAGTGAGCCAGTTTTGTACTGTACACAACACAAAAGTGATGTTGTGTACTTGGATTTTCAGAAAGCCTTTGACAAGATGCCACACATGAGGTTGCTTAATAAGTTATGAACCCATGGTATTAAAGAAAAGATTCTAGCATAGATAAAGCAGTGGCTGATTGGCAGGAGGCAAAGAGTAGGGACAAAGGGAGCCTTTTCTGGTTGGCTGCCGGTGACTAGTGGTGTCACACAGGAATCTGTTTTGGGATTTATTATTTTTATGTCATATGCCAGTTATTTGGATGATGGAATTGATAGCTTTGTTGCAAACTTTGCAGACAATATGAAGATAGGTGGAGATGAAGGTATTTTTGAGGAAGTGTAGGAGCTACAGATGGACTTAGATAGATTAGGAGAATCAGCAAAGAAATGGCAGTTGGAATACAGTGTTGGTAAGTGTATGGTCATGCACTTTGGTAGAAGTAATGAAAGGGTTGACTATTTTCTAAATGGAGAGAAAATGCCAAAACTGAGTGCAAAGGATCCTTGTGCAGGTTGCACAATTTGAAGATTGAGTCTGCGGTGAGAAAGGCAAATGTAATGTTAGCATTCATTTTAAGAGGATTAGAATGTAAAGGCAAGAGTGTAATGTTGAAACTTTATAAAGCACTGTTGAGGCCTTACTTGGAGTATTGTGAGTAGGTATGGGCCACTTATCTTAGAAAAGATGTGCTGAACCTGGAGAGGGTTCAAATGAGGTTCACGAAAATGATTCCAGGATTGAATGGCTTGTCATATGAAAAGTGTTAACATGACTCTCGGCCTGTATTCTCTAGAATTCAGAAGAATGATGGGTGACCTCATTGAAACTTGTCAAATGGTGAAAGGCCTTAACAGAGTGGACGTGGAGAGGATGTTTCTTATGGTGGGAGAGTCTAAGACCAGAGGATACAGCCTCAGAATAGAGTGGCATCCTTTTAGAACAGAGATAAGAAGGAATTTTAGCCAGAGAGCGGTGAATCTGTGGAATTCTTTGCCACAGGTGGCTGTGGAGGCCAAGCCATTGAGCAAGTCCTCATCAGGGAACCAGTTGAAGAGTGTCAGCAGCTTGAAATTTCTTAACATTATCATTTCAGAGAAAATGTCCTGGGACCAGCACATAGGTGTGATTATAAAGAAGACATAGCAGCACTTTCACTTTCTTAGAAGTTTGCAAAGATTTGGCAGGCCATCTAAAACTTTGACAAACCTCTATAGATGTGCAGTGGAAAGTATACCAATGCTCTTGAATGGAAAAGCCTACAAAAATTAGTGGAAACAGCCCAGTCCAAAATAGGTAAGGCTGCCCCATCATTGAACACATCTGCAAGGAATATTGTCACAGGAAAACACCATCCAGGCCATGATCTCTTCAGGAAGGAGGTGCGGTAGCCTTAGGACCCACTTCACCAGGTTCAGGAACAGTTATGATTCCTCAACCATCAGACTCTTGAATTTGAGGGGATAATTTCACTCAATAGTTCATTCAACCCTGAACTATTCCAACAGCTTATGGACTTACTTTCAAGAACTTTTTTCAATATTTATTGGTATTATTTTTTATTGTTTTGTTTGCATTTTTCTTGTTGTATCAGCATAGTTTGCTGTTCTTTGCACTTTGATTGTTTTCCTGTCTCATTTTATATGTGTTTTCATTGATTCTGTTGGGTTTCATTGTATTTGCTATGAATGTCCAAAAGAAAATGAATCTCAGGGTTGTATATGGCAACTTTTGGTAATATATTTATTTTGAACTTTGAACATTGAGATTACAGTTGATAAAGTAGTTGGAGAGATGTTATGGAAGTAATCAGTGGAATGAGAGTCAACTACCTTTAAGGCAAGAAGCTGAGTTAAATAAATGAGTAAGGGAGGCCTGCTGAGATAAAATGCTATTTATACTATACATAATAATATGCTAGTATTCTTTGAAAATTTCCTAGAGTGTTCTGAAAGCTGTGGTGAAGAAGAAGAGCCTAACAACATGAAGTCCTGATTCGCACCAGTAGACAGAAGGAAGGGTCGATCTTCATTATGGCAGAGATCTGAATGACCATATTTCATTGACAGACAGCACCGAAGCAACAGTCCCCTGTTAGATGGCTGCTCTGCAGCTAAAATGTTAAAACCAATCCTTGGTCTGATCTCAGGAGAACAGAAGAGAAACAAAGACCCATCAGTTAGATCAGGCAGGATAGTGGACTGCTCCTCTTGTGAGATGTGGAAGGGCAGGGAGACCTCCATGGTCCCTGAAGACTATACCTGTGAGAAGTGCATCCAGCTGCAGCTTCTAGCACTCCACATTAAGGAATTGGAGTTGGAAGAAGATGAACTCCTGACCATTTGGAAGGCTGAGGGGAAGACAGATAGGACATATAGAGAAGTAGTTAAACCCAAAGTGCAGGACACAGAAGAGTGTAAGACAGTCAGAAAAGGGAAGGGTTAAACAGCCAGTGCAGAGTAGCTCCGTGGCCATCATCCTGAATGACTGGTATACCACTTTGGATGCTGCTGGTGGGGGGAGAGGGGATGACTTAGCAGAGCAAACTCACTGTAACTGAGCTTGGCTCTGTAACTCAGAAGGGAAGGAGGGGAGAAAAGGCAAGCAGCGGTGTTAGGAGATCATTAGTTAGGGGAACAGAAAGGAGTTTTTGTGGAGTGAATGATATTCCCGGATGGTCTGTTGCCTGCCAGGTGCCAGGGTCTGGGATTTCATGATCAAGTCCACAGCATTCTTAAGTGGGAGGGTGAACAGCTAGAGGTTGTGGTCCAAGTAGGTGCCAATGACGTGGGTAGGAAGGGTGACAAGGTTCTAGTGAAGTGAGAAATACAAACATGATAAAGATTAACATGTGGCTAAGGAGTTGGTGCAGGAAGGAGAGTGTCAGATTTTTGGATCATTGGGCTCTCTTTCAAGGAAGGTGAGACCTGTACACAAGAGACAGTTTGCACCTGAACTGCAGGTGGATTAATATCTCAGTGGAAAGTTTTGTGAATACTGCACGGGATGGAGGGAGGGGTTTAAACTAGAGTTACAGGGGGATGGGAGCCAGAGCACCAGAACATCAGTGCAGAGATTGTTGAGACATGTTGTTAAGACTTCAGACAAAGTCAGGAATCAGAAGTTTGACCATGGTGCGACTAATGTTCTGAGATGAGTATATTTCAATGCAAGAAGTATGACAGAAAAGGCAGATGAGATCTGGGCATGGATCAACACCTGGAAATATGATATTGTAGTTATTAGTCAGACTTGGTTGCAGGAGGGGCAGGACTGGTAGCTCAGTATTCTGCGGTTCCACTAATTTAGACTCAACAGAGCAGGAGAGATTAAAGGAGGAGGGTTGGCATTACTTGTCAGGAAAAAAGTCATGGCAGTTCTGAGTTTGGACAGACTGGAGAACTCAACTAGTGAAGCATTATGGGTGAAAGTGAGGAATAAGAAAGATATGACCACGGTAATAGAAATATATTACAGAGCACCCAACAATCAGTAGGATTTAGAGGAACAAATTTATAGAGAGATCGCAGATTGTTGCAAGAAATATAAGGTTGTAACAGTAGGTGATTTTAACTTTCCTCAGATTGACTGGGACCCCTATACTGTAAAAGGATGAAATGGGATAGAATTTGCCAAATGCATTCAGAGAAGTTTTGTTAATCAGCACGTAGAAGTTCCAATGACAGAGTGTGCAATACTTGTTCTGCTATTAGGGAATGAGACAGGGCAGGTGTTTGAAGTTTGTGTGGGTGAAAATATGCATAAAGATAGGTCTTGTGTGCAGGTTGAGATTCTAAATTGGAGAAAGGCTGGTTTTGATAGTATCAGAAAGGACCTGGCATGTGTGGATTGGGACAGGCTGCTTTCTGGAAAAGATGTACCTGGTAAGTGGGAAGCCTTCAAAAATGAAAATTTGAGAGTATAAAGCCTGTGTACACCTGTCATAGTAGAAGGTAAAGATAAGAGGTTTAGGGAACCTTAATTATCAAGAGATATCAAGGCCCTAGTTAAAAAAAAAAGAGGTGCATAGCAGGTAGGAAAAAATGAGGTACCAATAGAGTATAAGAAATGCAAGAGAATACTTAAGAAAGAAGTCAGGAGGTTGCCCTATTAGACAAAATGAAAGAGATTCATTAGGGATTCCACGTACATGCTATGAGCAAAATGATTGCAAGGGACAAAATTGGTTCTCTGGATGATCAGAATGGTATTACATGCATGGAGCAAAAAGAGATGGGGAAATCTTCAATGGATATTTTGCATCTGTATATACTCAAGAGATGGACAGAGACTATAGAAGTGATGCAAAGCAGCACTGAGTTCATCAGCCCTACACAGATTGCAGATGAGGACGTGTTTGCTGCCCAGAGGTATATTAGGCTGGATAATTCCCCAGGGCCTGACAAGATATTCCCTTGGACCCTGTGTAAGGCAATTGCAGAAATTACTGGGGCCTTAGCAGAGATATTGGAATCATCCTTAGTGACAGGTGAGGTACCAGAGGATCGGAGGATAGCTAATATTGTTCTGCTGTTTATGACAAGCTCTAAAAATGAACAAGGAAAATACAAGCTGGTGAGTTTGATGTCAGTAGAGGGAAAGTTACTGGAAGGTATTCTAAGTGACAGATATAAGTACTTGAATAGAGAGGGACTGATTAAGGTTAGTCAGCATGGCTTCATGCGTGGTAGGTCATGTCTAGCCAATCTTATAGAGTTTTTAGAGTGAGTCAGCAGGAAAGTTGATGTTGTCTGCATGGACTTTAGTCAGGCATTTGACAAGGTCCCACATGGGACGTTGGTCAAGAAGGTTCAGTCACTCACCTTTCAAGGTGAAGTAGTATATGATTGACTCTCTGACTGGAGGTCTGTGACTAGTGGAATGCTGCTGGATCTATTGTCTGTCATCTATATCAGCAATCTGGATAATAATGTTGTTAACTGGATCAGCAAATTTGCGGAGTGTATTGCACAGTGAGGAAGACTATCAGAACAACACACATAAAATGCTGGAGGAACTCAGCAGGTCTGTCAGCATTATGGAAGTGAATAATCTGCCAATGTTTTGGGCCTTGACACTATCAGAGGTTGCAGTGGGATCTGGACCAGCAGGAAAAATGGGCTGAAAAATGACAGTTGGAATTTAATGCAGACAAGTGAGAGGTTTTGCACTTCATTAGGTCCAACCAGGATAGGTCTTACACTGTGAAGGATAGGGCACTGAGGAGTGCAGAAGAACAAAGGGATCTGGGAATACAAGTCCATAATTCATGGAAAGTGGTGTCATAGGTAGATAGGGTCATAAAGAAAGCTTTTGGCACATTGCTGTTCATAAATCAATGTACTGGGTACATTGGGATGTTATCTTGAAGTTGTTTATGATATTAGTGAGACCTAATTTGGAGTATTGTGTGCAGTTTTGGTCACCAAATAGTGGAAAGATGTAAATGCAGGGTTCTCAGATTATTAACTGTAATATTAACTGTTAACTGCATATATAAAATGGCTTCCCTGTAGTGTTATAATGAAATGGCTTCTTTGTAGGTAACTGATGAGGTTTACTTTAGTTGAAATGTTTGGGTTATAATTATTGATAATGGAGGAACCAATGGAAGCAATGTTGTTCTATCTGTATGTGTGTGAACCTGGAGTGAGTGCACGAGATTTTCAGGAGGGGAACCGGAGAGGAAGGATGTGCTGGATGCACTCCGGTCGACCACTGAGGTTGGTCCCAGGCGGCGGGTTGAGGAGGTTGGAGAAGGTCGAACAGCAGACTGAAGGCTTCGATAATTGAACTCCAATGGCTGTGCATGAACTGACTGAACTCTGATAAGTTTTGATGCCCTTTTCTTTCTTTTTATATTGTATCACTATTAATTACCTAGTTCCAGTAAGATTTATAAAGTGTAATCTGTAAAACGTACATTGTGTGATATTGTATGTGCGAGTTTGTACCAGTGTGCATTACACAGCATCTACGCAAATGGATGACATGGTTTGGCGGGTGGACGGATTTTCCCCTAGACAAACACAAGCTTTAAGCCCTAAGTGTTACATTTGTGGGGGCTCTTCCGGGATAGAATTCTGTGGATGCTGCGTGACCACTCTGCTTAAATAAAATACAGTTGGGATGGCGGCAGCTGCTTTTTGGCGATGGTGTGTGGCTGTGAAGGTGGCAGAGAGCAATGCATGCGTGTTGAGGGGGTGGAGACTAGTGTACCAGATGAAGGGTTACTTTGAGATTTGGGTGCAGTTAAAACTTTTGGCAAAGTGGAGATTGTATCGCAGAACTTTGATTTTGAGGCAGGTACAGATATGGTAGTGCAGACAAGTGAGGACATAACAGGGGGCAAAATTGCCAGAGGGGATTGGCATCCCCGGGGAGGCGGGGCCATGGTGCCTGCAGAGTGTCCGGGAGGGAAGGGCCAAAGCTCAGCGAGCAAAGTAGCCAGCAGAGTGGGGGAGGAGATCTTAGGGAATGGAATCTTTCGGTGCTGGAGGATGAAAGGAAGGAGTGGTCAGATTTGGAAAAGTTTGTCAGTTCTCATTCCCCAGTGAAAGGCGAGAGCTCTGAGTGGGCTAAGGCACTTACCTCCTTAGCGAGAAGAACGAGGGGCTCTGCCAGAAGGTAAGAGTTTTCTCAGGGATAACGCCCACTCCCGAGGGTGAGGAGGATTATGAGACGTGGTACAGCAAACGTCGCAGTTGTTAAGTGAGTGGCAGCGCTCCAATGAGGAAAAGTGACAGAGATTGGTTGAAAGTTTGTGAGCAGTGTTGGCTGGGGTAGTGCGAGGTGTTAAGGTTAACCAGCCTTTGGCCACATTGAAGAACTATATGGAGGCCTTGGAAAGTGCTTTTGGGTTGACTGGGGGGTCCTGTGAGCTCGTCGGGGAATTTCAAAACATGCATCAGGAGCAGGGTGAGCAGCTCTCTGAGTACCTTTTTCAACTAGAGAGACAGCTTAATGGGCAGTGGCGCCGGGGGGGGGGGGGTCATTCGGGCTGAACAGGTGGATCAGTTAAGGATGGATCAGGTAACAAGGGGTGCCGAGGCTGAGGACAAGATTGCTTGGAGTCTCCGCAGCCTTATAAAACACGCCCCCCTCCAACATTCATTCAACTGATCAGAGATGTGAAGGGGGATGAGCGTACGTTGAGGCCATGGGAGGACTCTGTCAGCAGGGTGAGATCCTCAGTTGTAGCCCCCGGTGGGGACAGGAGAGGAGCCGACTCCACCCGGCAACTGATAAAGGAAGTGGTGGCCGAGCTGAGGACTGAGGGGTTGGTAGGGAGGGCTTTGCCCCCCCCCAGAGGATGGACAGTGCAGAATGCTGCGAGAAGAGGGGCGGCTGGTAGCGCGTGTGATAACTGTGGGAAGGAGGGGCACTTCCGGAGAGACTGTGAGAGGCAGGGCGTGTGCTATAACTGTGGGAAGGAGGGGCACTTCCGGAGAGACTGTGAGAGGCAGGGCGTGTGCTATAACTGTGGGAAAGAGGGGCACTTCCGGAGAGACTGTGAGAGGCAGGGCGTGTGCTATAACTGTGGGAAGGAGGGGCACTTCCGGAGAGACTGTGAGAGGCAGGGCGTGTGCTATAACTGTGGGAAGGAGGGGCACTTCCGGAGAGACTGTGAGAGGCAGGGCGTGTGCTATAACTGTGGGAAGGAGGGGCACTTCCGGAGAGACTGTGAGAGGCAGGGCGTGTGCTATAACTGTGGGAAGGAGGGCCATTTCTGGTGGGAATGTGAGTGGCTGGAAGCCTCTGGGGGGGGTGAGTCCCAGGGTATCCAAGAAGGGAGAGATGTCCAGAAACTTAGAGGCGACCCAATGAGGCAATGGCCTGGTGTCTCCAAGGGAACATGTTCCCAGCTATGTACCAAGGAACCCCCAAAATCAAAGGATTCTGGAAGGATTAGTGGAACCCTGCTCTAGCACATCGCTACAGACAGAGGGAATCGATGCTAAAGCCATACTCGACACCGGGTCACAGGTCACGCTACTACACTGCTCGTTTTACAACCAGTACTTAAAGCATTTGCCATTGACTCCATTCCGTGCACAGGAGACTTGGGGCGCCAGTGCTGGGGATTATCCGTATGACAGGTATTTGTCGGCGAAAATGGAGATTTCAGAAGCTGATGTGGGAGTGTCTGAGGTGTTGGAGATGTTAGTGCTGGTTTGTCTAGACCCAGTTGAGACGGGGCAGTGGTTCAATTCTGGTGGGGACCAACACTCCTGTGGTGCAGAGGCTCATGGGGGCCTGCCAGGAGAACCATGGAAAATTACAGCACAGAAAGAGGCCTTTTGGCCCTTCTTGGCCGTGCTGAACCATTTTTCTGCCTAGTCCCACTGACGTGCACCTGGGCTATATCCCTCCAAACCCCTCTCATCCATATACCTATCCAAGATTTTCTTAAATGTCAAAAGTGAGCACACATTCACCACTTCATCTGGCAGCTCATTCCACACTCCCACCACTCTGAGCATGAAGAAGCCCCCCAATGTTCCCTTTAAACTTCTCCCCCTTCACCCTTAACCCATGACCTCTGGTTTTTTTCTCCCCTGGCCTCCATGGAAAAAGCCTGCTTGCATTCACTCTATCTATACTCATCTTAATTTTATACACCTCTATCAAATCACCCCTCATTCTCCTATGCTCCAGGGAATAAAGTCCTAACCTATTCAACCTTTCTCTGTAACTCAGTTTCTCAAGGCCCGGCAATATCCTTGTAAACCTTCTCTGCACGTTTTCAACCTTATTAATATTCTTCCTGTAATTAGGTGACCAAAACTCCACACAATACTCCAAATTTGGTCTCACCAATGTCTTATACAACCTCACCATTACATTCCAACTCTTACACTCAATACATATTCAAGAGGACCAATTTTATCCCTTACTATCCTTTTGCTCTTAACGTACCTGTAGAAGCTCTTAGGATTATCCTTCACCCTGACTGCCAAAGCAACCTCATGTCTTCTTTTAGCCTTCCTGATTTCTTTCTTAAGTATTTTCTTACTCTTTTTATACTCCTCAAGCATCTTATTTCCTCCCTGTTGCCTATACATGTTATACATCTCTCTCTTCTTCTTTATCAGAGTTCCAATATCCCTCGAGAACCAAGGTTCCTTATTCTTTTTCATTTTGCCTTTAACCCTGACAGGATCATACAAACTCTGCAGTCTCAAAATTTCTCCTTTGAAGGCCTCCCACTTACCAATCACATCCTTGCCAGAGAACAACCTGTTCCAATCTATGCTTTTTAGATCCTTTCTCATTTCTTCAAATTTGCCCTTTTCCCAGTTTAGAACTTCAACCCAAGGACCAGATCTATCTTTATCCATGATCAAGTTGAAACTAATGTTGTTATGATCACTGGAACCAAAGTGTTCCCCTACTCACACTTCCGTCACCTGCCCTAACTCATTTCCTAATAGGAGATCTAATATTGCATCCTCCCTAGTTGGTACATCTATATATTGATTTAGAAAACTTTCCTGAACACATTTCACAAACTCTAACCCATCTAGACCTTTAACAGTATGGGAGTCCCAATCAATGTGTGGAAAATTAAAATCCCCTACAATCACAACTTTCTGTCTCCTGCAGTTGTCTGTTATCTCTCTGCAGATTTACTCCTCCAATTCTCGCTGACTATTGGGTGGTCTATAATACAACTGTATTAATGTGGTCATACCTTTCCTGTTTCTGAGCTCCACCCATATGGAGTGGAGCCCTCTAATCTGTCCTGCCGAAGCACTGCTGTAATATTTTCCCTGACTAGTAAAGCCAACCCCTCCACCCTTCATCCCTCTGCCTCTATCACGTCTGAAACATCGGAAACCTGGAACATTGAGCTGCCAGTCCTGCCCCTCCTGTAGCCAAATTTCAGTAATGGCTATGATGTCATAATTCCAAGTGTCAATCCAGGCCCTCGGCTCTTCTGCCTTTCCCACAATACTCCTCGCATCTCAGAAAATTATTACCACCACACACAACCTTACTATTTGTGACTTTGCGTGAACTACTAACATCATTTATTTTTACCCCCTTCCACTATCTACTCTGGCTCTCTGGTTCCCATTCCCCTGCAAATCTAGTTTAAACCCTCCCCAATAACACTAGCAAACCTCCCTGCAAGTATATTGGTCCCCTTGTAGTTCAGGTGTAACCAGTCTCTCTTGTACAGGTCCCACCTGCCCCAGAAGAGGTCCCAATGATCTAGAAATCTGAAACCCTGCCCCCCACACCAGTTTCTCAGCCACGTGTTCATCTGCCAGAGCATCCTACTCTTACCCTCACTGGCACGTGGCACAGGCAGCAATCCGGAGATCACTACCCTCGAGGTCCTGTTTTTCAACTTCCTACCAAGCTCTCTGTACTCACTCTTCAGGACCTCCTGACTCTTTCTACCTGTGTCATTGGTACCGATGTGTACCATGAGATCTGGCTGATCACCCTCCCATTTCAGAATGCTGTGCACGCGATCAGAGACATCCCTGACCCCGGCACCGGGAGACAACAAACCATCCGGGAGTCTCTGTCACAACCACAGAATCTCCTGTCTGTACCCCTGACTATGGAGTCCCCAATCACTACCGCTCTCCTCTTCTTCCCCCCTCCCTTCTGCACTGCAGAACCAGACTCAGTGCCAGAGATCCATCTGCCGCAGCTTGTCCCAGGTAAGCCATCCCCCCCCCCCCCCCACCAACAGTATCCAAATCGGTATACCTGTTTTGGAGGGGAATGGCCACAGGGGAGCCCTGCACTACCTGCCCTTTCCACTTCCCTCGCCTGATGGTAACCCAATTACCTGTGCCCTGTTCCTCAGGTGTAACTACCTCCTGGAAGCTACTGTCTATAAACTGCGGTCATCCAGCTCCAGCTCCAGTTCCCTAGCGCGGTCTGGTAGGAGCTGCAGCTGGATGCACTTCTTGCTGGTATCATTGTCAGGGACACCGGAGGACTCCCTGACTTCCCACATCCTGCAAGAGAAGCATTCCAACATCCTGCCTGGCATATTCTCTAGTCTGAACAAAAAAAAAGAAGGAAAACAGAAACTTACTGGAACCTACCGTTGTCTCTGCCTGTTTCTCGCCGAAGCCTGATTGAGCCAAAGCCGTCCCACTCCAATGATGGCCGCTACGATGATGACTGCTGTATATGGCGGTCTCCCTTTTAAGCCTTGGCGCGCTATGTCACATGCCTGCGCAGTAGAGCCTCTTTTCCTCGATCAGTTAAAGTAAAGAAAAACGACCTTCCCTCCGCAATGCTTCAGTCTTCCACTCTCAGCCGCTTGCTTCGAGTGAAAAGGCGAGAGAACCGTTTGGAGACCCGGGCCATGCACCCAGCATTTCACGCTGCTTTTGAGGAAGTGTGAAGCCGCCCTGGGCTGGAGACTGAATTTAAACGAGGGACTGTGTGGTGCACCCAGTCGAAGCCTGTGATAATAAGGCCCAGTGAAGTAGCAAGAGTGATGGGAACCCCCAGATTTCCTGGAGTGCCTGATGGCAATGCCTTTTTTGTGGATGCCCCAGAAGACCTCGAGGGGGAGACACGATTTCCGGCAGGGGTGCTGGTGAGGCCCAAAGTGCAGAGGCCCTTGGTGGTACATGCGAGGCGGATGGCTGTGAGTGTCAGGAACACTATGGAGAGAGAAATCACCTTTAAGAGAGGGATGCCGCTGGCACATTTGTTTCTGGTGACGGTAATGTCTAGCGCCCCTGTGAGGCCCACTAAGGGGGAAGGATTGGAAAACAGAGGAAAGCTGACCGTTGAGGCTTTTAACTTTGGGGATTCTCCAGAGTGGAAACGCAGGCTGGTGGAGAAGATGTTGAAGCTGGAAGATGTCGTTTCTCTTGGCGAGTTTGATGAGGGTTGCTCCAAGAGCACTTGCCATACCATCTGAGTGACTGAGGACACCCTGTTCAGAGAGAGGTCACGGCGACTGGCCCCTGCAGATGTGGAAGACGTGCGGCAGCACTTGTGTAAGTTGAAGGAAGCTGGAATCATCGCTGAGTCCTGAAGTCCCTATGCGTCCCCAATAGTGGTAGAAGAACGGAAAGGTACACGTGTGTGGACTATGGGACCTTGAATCAGTATATGGTCCCGAAGGTCAAAGACACATTGGCCTGTCTGAGTGGAGTGGAGTGGTTTAGTGTGCTGGACTTGAGGAGTGGATATTACCAGATCCTGATGAGTGAGGCTAACAAAGAGAAGATGGAATGGGGTTTTTCCAGTTTGAAAGGATGCCCCAGGGCCTATCGGGAGCCCCGCCACTTTCCAGAGGGTCATGGAGAAGATGGTGGGGGATATGAATTTGCTTGAAGTGTTGATGTGCTTGGATGACTTGGAAGAACATGAAGCGAGGCTACTGAAGGTTAAAACTCTCCCTGGACAAGTGCCAGTTCTGCAAGACGTCTGTTAGCTATGTTGGACACATAATCTCTCAATATGGAGTAGCTACAGACCCAGCTAAGATAGAAGCGGTGTCCACGTGGCCGAGGCCATGGACTGTGAGTGCTCTGCGCTTGTTCTTGGGGTTCTATGGTTATTATTGGAGATTTGTGAAAGGCTACGCCAAAGTGAGTTACCCCTTGAACCAGCTTCTCCCTGGTTACCCTCCCTTAGGGAAGAAAGGAAAAGGGGGACAGGAAGTTGGAGAATATCTCAAACCATCAGAGTCCTTCAGACAGAGGTGGGATGCAAAATGTGAGGAGGCTTTTAAATCACAAAGTGTTGCTGACCCAGGCACTGGCGCTGGCTTTTGTGGACCCCCAGTTACCCTATGTACTACACACCGACGCCAGCTGAGAGGGATTAGGGGCTGTCTTGTATCAAGATCAGGGCACCGGGTTGAGACTTGTCGCATTTGTCAGCCAGAGTTTGTCGCCCTCCGATTATACCAGCCATAAGTTGGAGTTCCTGGCATTGAAGTGGGCAGAGGTGGATAAGCTGAGTGACTATCTCTACGGGCCCAAGTTTGAGGTGAGGACGGACAACAACACACTTACTTATATCCTGACTTCGGCGAAGGAATGTCGATGCGGATGCTTTGTCACGAGGGGAGCATGAGGAATAGGAGATGGATGAAGAGTGGGAGAGCATTCCTGCCCTTGGGGTGAAAGCCATGTGTCAGTTTGCTATCACCATGAAGGCCGAGGAAAAGGAGAGGCCAGATCGCGCAGTGGACCCATTGGGGGCTTCTGATGATGTCCTACCCCCCGTTTACTGTGGCATGACTGCGCTGAAGACTAAGCAGTTGCCAGAACTAAGTCAGGGGGACGTGCCAGCTGCTCAGCGAGATGACCTGGGCATTGGCACTGTTTGGTGCGCGGTGGAAAAGGGGCATGTGGCTTGGGCGGAGAAGACAAATCACACTCCAGTGCCTCCATTATTGAGGGAATGACCTCGGTTGAAGTTGAAGAAACAAGTTTTATATCGGGTAGCATCACCCCCGGACCGACCTCGGCGTTGGCAGCTGGTCCTGCCTGAGAAGTATCGGAAGACTGTGTTGAAGTCCCTGCACGATGATTCTGGACATTTGGGGGTGGAGAAGACCTATGGATTACTCGGAGACAGGTTTTACTGGCCCCGAATAAAGGTAGAGGTGGAAAAGTATTGCAAATTTGTGCATTCGCTGCATATGCCAGAAGACGCTGCCTGTGCAGGCTGCTCCGTTGTCACACTTGCAAAGTGAGGGGCCGTCGGTCCTGGTGTGTTTGGATTTCTTGGCCATAGAACCCGATGCCAGTAATACGGTGAATGTCTTAGTCATCACAGACCACTACACCAGGTATGCTCAAGCATTCCAAGAGTCAGATGCCAAATCTACCGGTTTTCCGGGTGAGACCCGAGGATGGGAGAGGGCCCATCAAGATTCTCCATCCGAATCAATTGTTGCACCTGGGGCGAGATGTACAGATAGAGCGGGAGACCAAGATGCCAGCTGCACCTCGTACCAGGACTTTGCGTCCGCGTAGGGTGGAGGAAGAGCCCACCCCGGGAGAGGCGGGCCTGGGCCCAGCCACTGTGAACGGTACTGACTCGGACGACTGGTACATGCTGCTGTTCACTGATGCTCCTGTGATGGAGGGATAGGCTCCTGGCCCTTCCCCCACTGGGTTAGATGGGTTAAGTGGGGGCTAGTGGTGGGCAGTCTGGGGTACCACAGGGCATTGGGGAGAAGGATGTGGGGCCCAAGCAAAAGATCGAGGGTTCCAAGGTGCAGAGGGGTTTGGGTGACTGCTCATCGGAGGGATCACTTGGTAGTTCCCATGAGTCTCCCATATTGTCCGAGGTGGAGGAGTTAGAAGAGGGAGTGTGCAGGTCTCAGAGAAGTAGGCATCCCCCAAATAGGTTGGCCTATGTGGCACCTGGGGAACCGGGTGTGAGGGAGCTACTGTGTTGGGGAGCAATGCCACAGCTTTCTGCAATTGGATTGAGCTGTGTGTTCTGCAGGAGGGGTTGGTGAATTTTCTGAACGTCATGAGGGTATGACTTAATTCGGTGGGGAGAGAATGCAGGGTTCTCAGATTATTAACTGTAATGTTAACTGTTAACTGCTTATATAAAACAGCTTCTCTGTAGCTTTATAATGAAATGGCTTCTTTGTAGGTAACTGATGAGGTAATGCTCTGTTTAGTTGAAATGTTTGGGTTATAATGGAACTAACCAATAGAAGCAATGTTGTTCTATCTGTCTGTGTGGGAACCTGGAGTGAGTGGTCGGATTTTCGGGAGGGGAACCGGAGAGGAAGGATGTGCTGGATGCACTCTGGTTGACCACTGAGGTTGGTCCCAGGCAGCGGGTCGAGGAGGTTGGAAAAGATCGAACAGTGGACCGAAGGTTTCGATAATTGAACTCCAATAGTTGTGCACGAACTGATTGAACTCTGATAAGTTTTGGCACCCTTTTCTTTCTTTTTATATTGTATCGCTAGTTCCAGTAAGATTTATAAAGTGTAATCTGTAAAATGTACATTGTGTTCTGTCTGATATGTGTGGGTTTGTACCAGTGTGCATTACACAGCATCTATGCAAATGGGAGACACGGTTTGGCGGGTGGACGGATTTTCCCCGAGTCAAACACAAGCCGATAGCCCCAAGGGTTACATAAATAAAGTAGAAAAAGTGCAACGAAAGTTTATAAGAATGTTGCCAACTGGAGGACCTGAGTTATAAAGAAAGATTGAATAGGATAGGATTTTATTCCTTGGAATGTAGAAAACTGAGGAGAGATTTGACAGAAGTATACAAAATTATGAAGGACAGAGATAGAATAAATGCACGCAGTCTTTTTCCACTGAGGTTAGTGGTCATGGGTTAAAGGTAAAAGGTGAAAATTTTAATAGGAACTTGAAAGGAAACCACTCAGAGAGTGGTAAGAGAATGGAACGAGCTGCCAATACAAGTAGTGTATGCAAGCTCAGTCTCCATGTTGAAGAGAGGTTTAGATAGGCATTGGATAGTAGGGGTACGTAGGGCTATGGTCCCAGTGCAGGTCGATGGGTGTAGGCAGTTTCAGTTGTTCAGCACAGACTAGATGGGCTGAAGGGCCACTGTTTCTGCGCTATACTTTGCGAGGACTCTGACTCTGTGACTGTTGGACTGCCTCACAGCTCCTGTGACCAGGGGTTCAATGCATTGTTAGTATGGAGTGTCCATCTTCTCCCGGGGTGCATTTCCTCTGTCATCATCTGGTTTCCTTCTTCATCCAAAAGTTGTAAACCATTTATGTTGTTGCAAATTGCCCAGAATATGTGGATGAGGGTTGGAGTCTGGGGCAACTGATGTGAGGTTGAAATGGGGTTAGTATGTGGATGAGGCTTGGAGACTGAGCGAACTGATGGGAGATTGGCATCGGTATACTCTTGGAAATCTCCATTATTTATTTATTTAACTTTTGATAACCACACCCCTCCATCATCCTCCTTGGTTTTTACCTGTACCCTATCACCCCATCACTTCTTCTGTTTTCTTACCCCTACCCTCACAAGTTGTCAAAGTGCTCGATGAAGCAATCCCCCAATCTACAGGTGTAAAGGTAGCTATAAAAAATGTCATGCTTGCAGGGATATATGCCAGGAGGGAGAGCAGTGGGGAGGGATGAGTGGACAAGGGAGTGACATAGAGAGCGATCCCTATGGAAAGCAGAGAGTATGGCAGAGGGAAAGATGTGCTTAGTGGTTGGATCCCTTTGTAGTTGGTGTAAGTTTTGTATATTTGTACTCCCAGACTATTATGCTTCTCTGGAACCTTACTTTCAAGTAAAATGCAGCCTGCCTATTCTCCTTATCAAAATGTCAAGAGTCCTAAAAAGAAATCCGGAATGTGCAGAACAGGTAACGTCTCACTGCTGTGAGCCATGAGGTTAGAACTGCAACCAATGTACAGTATGTTGCTGGTCACATCAGCTTTTTAACTCAGGTCAATGCATTAGTATTAACCTGGTCTGTCTGCATTCTATTTTTACTATACAGAGCTCCCTCAACAGTGGTGCTTCCATAATGAGGTGCTCCCTCATCAAAACCTTAACCACAATGTGGTTCTCTCTCAGCACAGCCATTCCAATGATATAAGTAACAACACAACCTAAAATGTAAGTGTTCAATTAACTAAGTTTACATTCTTAGCCTCTACTGTCAAAACACCTTTCAATTCTGAAAAAACAGTTTTTACACCAGACACCCAGGTATTTTGAAAGGTATCAAGATTACATCCACGGGATGTGGAAGTCTGACCTGTGCCTTATCTTACCCCCTAGAGGAGTGTGATATAGCAAACATATTTCAAGAGAATGAGCAGGCAGAATGCAAAAGTTCCTCTGACTGACAAGCTCAAAATCTAGAACAGGACGCAGTACCTACAACAACCGATCTGTCAGTGACTTGGATAGCTCCTGAGGTCTACTCAGTAAAAGTTTAATTTTCTTTACAAGACTGAAAGGCAGCATTATTATTTTATTTTGTTTCCAAATCAGAGATATTCCTTGGGTCTTTGACCAGCATTGATTATAACTGCAGAAAGCTGCAGAGGTTCAGTGGAATAACTTGAAAACTCAGCAGCATCCTTTGAAACTGTGCAATGAATTATAAGCTCATTCAAATGGCATGGAGGCAGGCAAATAATTGGATTGCTTAACAGAAAGGAGAACTTTTAGCTCCAGAAATGGCCTCAGAACAAGGAGTAATGAGGGAGCCCTTTTGAATTTTGACCTTTTTATGGTCATCCCTTGTAGCCCGCATGTGCTGTAATTTTTTTGCAGGCAAACAGAGTACCTGGTTGGAAATTCAGAATCAGGTTTATTATCACTGACTATTTGTTGTTTGTGGCAGCAGTACAGTGTAATGCATTAAAAATCTATATGTTACATTAAGAAATACACAAACAAATATATAGACAAATTGTGCAAAGGATGTTGATTTCACAGGCTAAGCTGATGTTTAATTTCTCAACTCTTGTTGAGTTTGAAGGCGGTGGGAGCTCTCTTCTATAGGTGCTGCAGTCCTTGAGGTGTGGTAAGCCCACAGTGCTGTAAGGGGGGGATTCTGACCCAGTGATTGTGAAGGATATATTTCCAAGTCAGGATGGTGTGAGGGTTGGAGGGAAGCTTTCTAGTGGTGATATTCCCATGCGTTTGCTGCCCTAGCCGGTAGGACTGGTGGATTTGGAAGGCGGAGCATAACGAGTCTTGCTAAGTAGCTGCAGTGTGTTCTGTTGATGGTACAAACTGCTGCTGTTGTGTGATGGTGGTGGAATGGTTGTGGATGGGGTGTTTATCAACTGGGCTGCTTTGTAACAGAAATGGACAATTCGGATTCAAACTGCTTTAAGAAGCCAACTAAAAGTGGTCTTGATAGCTAGGCCACTAGATAGAGTGGCTCTGTTACCTATCTTTTCCCATGAAGTATTTTGAGAGGCTGGTTATGGCATGTTTTAACTCCAGCCTCCCAGATAATCTTAACCCATTGCTATTAACCTACTATTGAAACATGTCTATGGTGGATGCCATTTTCCTGGCCCTACACTCATCTCTAGAGCATTCAGCCAATAAAGACAACAAATTAGACTATCATTCCTTGATTACAGATGTATCTTCAATGCTATATTTCCAATCAATTTCATCTCTAAACTTCAAGACTTGGGTGTCAAAACTCCCCTCTGCAACAGATTCTCAACTTCCTGACGGACAGATTGCAATCAGCCACACCTTCGCCATCATTGGTCGGATCATTGGTGCTTAAGATGGTTGTCTCCTCAGCCTCCATCCTCCCTACTCTACTCCATGTCACTCATGACTGCATGGCCAGATTCTGCTCCAACTCCACCTACACATTTGCAGATGATACCACTAGAGTGGGCCAAATGCCAAATATTGGTGCGTTGTGGGAGGAGATAGAGTGATTAGTAATGTGGTGACATGACAATATCCTTTCCCTCAATGTCAGGACAAGTAAGAGATGCTCTTTGATTTCAGGAAGAGAGGGGTGGGTCTGTGGGTGAGGGGTTGCGGTGTACATGTTCCTGTCCACATCAATAGTGTTGAGATCAAGAGGGGTTGAAAGTTTCAAGTCCTGGTCCAACCACTTTGACACCACAGCAAGAAAGTTCATCAATGCCTTTACTTCTTCAGCAGGCTAAAGAAATTTGTAATGCTCCCATAAGCCGTTACCAATTTTGATTAATGCATCATTGGAAGCATCCAATCTGGATGCATGACAGCTTGCCAAGCCAACAGTTCTGCATGTGACCTCAAGGAACTGCAGAGTTGTAGATACAGCTCAACACATCAGAGAAAGCAGCCTCCTCTTTATGGATTCTGCCTATACTTCTTACTGCCTGAGTAATGCAGACAGCATAATCAAAGACACCACCCTTCCCCAACATTCTCTTTTGTTCCCTTTTCTATTGGGCACAAGATATGAAAGCCTGAAATTGCATAGCACCAGGCTCAAGGACAGCTTCTTCCCTGTTGTTATAAGATTATTGTATACCTCCCTAGTATAAAAAAAGGTTTTATTAACCCTACAATCTACACTCAGTTTCCATTTTATTAGCTAGCTCCTGTTCATGATCTTCTGCTGCTGTAGTCCATCCACTTCAAGTTTCAACATGTTGTGTATTCAGAGATGCTACTCTCCACATCACTATTCTAACACGATTATTTGAGTAGCCGTCACCTTCCTGTCAGCTTGAGCCAGTCTGGCCACTGGCCTCTCTCATGAACAAGGTGCTTTCACCACAGAACTGCCGCTCACTGAATGCTTCCCACACCATTCTCTGTAAGCTCTAGAGACAGCTGTCCAGGAGCTCAGCATTTTCTGAGATAGTCAAACCACAGTCAAAGTCACCTAGATCACATTTCTTCTCCATTCTAATATTTTGTCTGAACAACGACCATATCTGCATGCTTTCATACATTGAGCTGCTGCCACATGATTGGTTGATTAGATATTTGCATTAGCAAGCTGGTGGAGAGGTGTGCCTAATAGAGCTGTGCCTTTGAGTGAAGGCTGTTATGATCTTATAGCTTATTGCTTACCTGCACTGCACATTCCCTGTAGCTGTTACACTTTATTCTGCATTATCATTTTACATTGCATTGCATCAAAACACTGTGTAACAAATATCTGTGAGAATAGTCTGTGGTGCCATGGTAACATAGTGGTTCTGGAGTTCAAAGTTCAATACCAGTGCCGTTCTGTAAGGAGTCTCTGTACATCCTCCTCATGAAATATGCGGGTTTTCCCAGTGTTCTGGTTTCCTCCCACAGCTATTATTTCTATTTATTCAATCCGCAGGAATAATCAGATCTCTCTGATGGCTCAAAAATAAATCAACATATTGAATTTCTGTGGGAGTCCTCGGTCCACATCCATCACTTAGCTGAACACAGATTCTGGCACAGAGGGAGTACAACGGGGTGCTCACAACTTTTCTCCAAGGATGCCACCTTCTGTTGAAGTTGCAGCCAAGTATCAGGAATGCTCTTGTAAAAATTCAACCTATGGTTCTTTCAAAATGCCGATAATGTAGATGTAAGCAGGTTACTGAACAGTGAGAGAGAACAGAAGCAGGCAGGCAGAAAATGAACAAGGCTCTGCTGAGGATTCATATCAAAGGTAACATCTCTCCAACAGGGTAATAGAAATATGGAAGTTATTCCCAGTTAGATGCTAATGATGTCCTTATTAACTGCTCCAGTAAGATCTGGATCCAAAAAGGTTGGTTGATTGTAAAACAACATGCATTTATTTTATGCTTTTAACAGGCCCCAATTGAGTTTAATTATGACTTTCTTTCCTGATGCCCAATTCCTCCTGACCCACTGAATTCCTCCAGCAGTTTCTCTGTTGCTTTTAATCATGGCAATACTGTATTTTTCTTTTCGAATAGGTTGCACAAAGCTTAATCAGTATTTTTCAAAGAAAATCTTAAGGAGTTACTTAAGGAGGAAACTAGTAGCATGAGGCAAGGCTGTCAGTGGTGAGATGAGGGAATTTGGGATGATTAAATTGTCAGAAGTGGGGACAATGATGTGTGGACGGTGTCTGATGGAGGTGGCCATATTTGGAAAAGGACTATTTGAGCACTGGGTCACTGCTGGGTTGAGAGCCAGTGTTGATGTTAATGTTGATCCAATTGATAAGCTAACATCCTGATGCTGTCTGTATGGCCTCGGGCTTACCGTTGCAAAATGATCTCTGAAGCTGAAGGTATTGTGTGTTCAAATCCCACTCCAAATGTTCATAGATATAATTCTAACCTGATGTTCTAGTGCTGTACTGAGGAATTGAAGCATTGTTTTCCATATGAGACATTAATGTAATGCCCTGTTTATATACCGAAGTGGTTGTGAAAGATACTGAGGATTTAGTCGGAAAAGAATATGGTATTTCAACCAAAACTCAAATTATATTTTGGTCATTATCCAATTTCTGTTTGTGGAGCTTTGCTAAATGCATTTTTTTGCCCTACTTCCTGCATTTTACCTTCAAACATATTCTACTGGTTGAAGAGCATCTTGGGATTTCCTGAAGTTATGCTAGTCTCTGTGTAAATATTATGTTTTTATTGTGTCCTGTTCAGTTGTAAAAATGGAAAAAAAACACCAACTTGTGTGTGCAAGTCATATCTAGGAGTTACTAGAATGTTGTAACTCCTCAACTGAACCCAATAACTAACCCTTCTACCTTATTTCATACATGGAATCTAGCAAGAAGGTTTTGCAAACATCCTTGAAGCTTATTCATACACCTTATTATCTTATGCCCTGACAGAGTTCAGAAGAGTGTGTTTTGGTGGGGGGGGGGGGAATGGTTTCAGATGTGATTGGCATAATCTTATTGCAGGTGATATTGCCCATGGAGACGAAACTGGAGTTTCCACTTATCCTGCTGTTGAATTTGGAGAGTTGGTCATATCTCTGGAATAAGAAGTCAATAAACTGCTGATGCTAGAAACATGAAATATGAACAAAAAATGCTGAAAATGGTCAGCAGCTTAGGCAGCGACTCTGAAAGTGAAACAGTGCTAACCCTTCATCAGAACTGGAAAGGAACCAATTTGCAGGGGAGATGGGAGGACAAAGAAAATATCTGAGAGAGGATGAAGTCAGGGTTTCCATAGGAATAAGTTGTGCAGGTTGTCTGGTCAGTGGGTTAATGGGGGAGTTAGAGAGGAAAAAAGTGAACAAAAGCTAAGAGCAAGAATACAGATAATGAAATGTAACAGGTTATAAAGGATTAAAGGCTTAACCGGATTATAAAGAAACCAGAAAATAACTGAAGAAAGGAATTAGGAAAGCCAGGAGGGGCCTTGAAAAGCCCTCGGCAAGTGGGATTAAAGAGAATCCCAAGGCATTCCATACATATATCAGGCACAAAAAAATAGATAACTTGGGACAGGATGAGACCATTCAAGAATAAAGGGGGAAACATTTGCTTAGATGCCGCTGATGTGGGTGAGGAACTCAATGAGTACTTAATATCAGTATTTACAATGGAGAAGGACATGGAGGATGGGGAGAGCAGTGCCAGTGCCCATACTATGCATGGGCATTTTGAAGTAAAAGAAGCTTAAAGAACATTAAGGTGAATAGGTCCACAGGGCTTGACAGGATATATCCCAGGTTATTGAGAGAGGCAAGTGAAAAGAATGCTGCTGCCTTTGTGTCCTCTCTAGCCGTAGTTGAGGTCCCAGAGGACTGGCAAGTAGCAATGTTGTTTGGTTGCTGAGTCTCATGTCAGTGGCAGGGAAGTTATGGGAGATAATTCCTAGGGATAGGATTGATGAGCATTTGGAGAACTTTGGCCTAATTAAGGAGAGCCAGCTTGACTTTGTATGGGGCACACGTCATCACGCTACCACATCATACATGTGTACTTAAAGAACACACAAAGTTGGACTCACATTTTGGAATCCTATGTCTTCCTTTGATTTAGTTTAATGTATTGAAGTGACAAAACATAACACTGCCTAGAAGGTCAGACAGTGCTAATGAAGAGAGTGAAATGAGAACTATTACAGGTGGGTGACTTACAACCAAAAAGGCCAGACAGAGTCTGTTAACAAGCTGACGAGGAATTGAAGATTAAGCCTGAAAGTAAAGGTGCCGCACTGTCCTCATTTTATAATTAAGCCTCTTTATAGAGTACCCAGTCAGGCCAGAGTGGGAATAGGAAGGGGAATTAAAGTAGCAGATAACAGTGTCGCCCCTTAGTGTGTCGATGCCAGACACCAGTACAATTACATCCAACCCCACTTCTCAAAGAGAACTTCTTCCTTCATTAATTGACTGGGATATGAATAAATATGAGCAGAGGTTGGTATATCATGGGGTGGAAGATCGATGAGTGAAGAAACTAATTTGTGGCTAACTTGGAGATATGACAGATCATTGCACATGTGGAACTGAGACCCAGTATTTTTGCTGGGAAGTTGGGTGCCCATGAGAGAACTTATCCACTCTAGTTGGCAGCCCAGCCTGACGCACAGAGACTCCCAGCACAAAATGAACCAATGCATCCAGACAGGACCACACAATAAACCCGTCACTTAAATGTTTCAGTAATCATGTTCTTACAGAAGTGCAAACGATAGACAGAAGATAATATGTCATGCTTAAACATTGTGGATTAATGGAAACGTAGGGTGTCAATTATACATTCTCACTATTGCTGGCTCTAGTCCAGGGGTCCAGGGCACCCAAATCCAAGGGAGAAATCCAAAACCCAAAGTCCACAATACGAAGACACAGGTTAGAACACAAAGACAAATTTGTTAATTTGAAAACTGGCTTGATTCTTGAGCAGTCAGATCTCCCTAGTGGCTCTCTCCCTCTCTCTCTTTCTCTGTCTCCTCTTCTGGGATCCATTTTTTAAAGTGCGCTTTCCAAATCACAATAGGAGCAGTTCTGACAAGGGACGGGTCCAAGAAGACTTTAAATAGAGAGTGACAGTGGCTCAGCACACCTGAAACAATGGAAGCTAGAAGGAGTTAGAGATAGAGATAGATATATAGAGTGAGAGAAGGGGAGAGACATGAGGGGGAGAGAGAGGGGGGGAGAGGAGAAGAGGGGGAGAGAGTGGGGGGGGGAGGGGGAGGGGGAGGGGGAGAGAGAGAGAGAGAGAGAGAGAGAGAGAGAGAGAGAGAGAGAGAGAGAGAGAGAGAGAGAGAGAGAGAGAGAGAGAGAGAGAGAGAGAGAGAGAGAGAGAGAGACACTAAGAAGAAAGCTCCAAGATTTAGACCCATTGACAAGGAGTGTGCAGTGACAATTGGGAATGACACTAAGGGGATATCAATATTTTGTCCTTTAATCAGATGAATTAATTTTGTATCAACAAGCTGCCAGTGACTGGTTCTCCCATTATGGCTATAGGGTCATAGTTTGACATGTCCACATAGGCACTTACTTCAAACTTCTTTCCCTATTGTGAGTATTAACAAACATTGAGACCTTAATAGACATAAGTGACTATGATATCTTCCTCTTCTGGATGGCCATCTTAAGCCTGATCACCTGACTGGTGATCGGATCAGACATGCCCTTCATTTGTGGTGGTGCTGAACAATTAACATGCCACTGAGTTATCAAGAGCATGTCAATGATTTTACAATAACAAAATCTGTAAACTATATTTTGCAACATTACAATTTTAAACACTAGTAATATTTTATTATGATAAATTATTTTCCATTTTATTTCCCCACATCTCTCAATCCTCAGTAAAATCATTAGGATCAACAATCCTCAGATTTAACATGGTGCAGGATCAGACAGTGATTTCCCAGAATAAGTGGAGATGGATGAGGAGCCCATTTGCTCTGGGCATCAAGGCACCCGACCACTGTCATTCAGTGAGCTCAAGAACACTTAATTTGCCTATATGTTTGCATAAATCTCATACTAACCAATATTTAAAAAGGAATGTACAGATTTAGACAATACTTATCAAAAGAAATCAAGTGTCTATGTGGAAGCAGAGCTTTTGCGAGCTGGGATTTCACCCACCACTCAGGTAGTATTGATTTCTTGAATACCAACAAACTGTACTGGCTTTAGCTTCAGTATGAGAGGTAAGGAGGAGCAGAACCTATGCCTGGTTGGGAGAGGAAAGGGGTAATACTTAAATGCTTTTCCATGCTATTTGATGTATCACAGGGCCTATACAACATTACAGATATCCACTGTGTATCACAGAGACAATACAACATCACAGATATCCACTGTGTATCACAGAGACAATACAACATCACAGATATCCACTGTGTATCATATAGACAATACATCACAGATATCCACTGTGTATCACAGAGACAATACAACATCACAGATATCCACTGTGTATCACACAGACAATACAACATCACAGATATCCACTGTGTATCACATAGATAATAAAACGTCACAGATATCCACTGTGTATCAGAGACAATACATCACAGATATCCACTGTGTATCACAAAGACAATACATCACAGATATCCACTGTGTATCACAGAGACAATACATCACAGATATCCACTGTGTATCAGAGACGATACACATCACAGATATCCACTGTGTATCACAGAAACAATACACCATCACAGATATCCACTGTGTATCAAAAACAGCATACAAATCACAGGTGCCCATTATGTATCAGATTGACCATATGACAGTACAAATGTCCATTTTGTATCACGGAGATATACAGCAGCACAGATATCCACTGTGTATCACAGAGACTATACAACATCACAGATATCCACTGTGTATCACAGAGACAATACATCACAGATATCCACTATCACAGAGACTATACATCACAGATATCCACTGTGTATCACAGAGACAATACATCACAGATATCCACTATCACAGAGACTATACATCACAGATATCCACTGTGTATCACAGAGACAATACAACATCACAGATATCCACTGTGTATCATATAGACAATACATCACAGATATCCACTGTGTATCACAGAGACAATACAACATCACAGATATCCACTGTGTATCACAGAGACTATACATCACAGATATCCACTATCACAGAGACTATACATCACAGATATCCACTGTGTATCACAGAGACAATACATCACAGATATCCACTATCACAGAGACTATACATCACAGATATCCACTGTGTATCACAGAGACAATACAACATCACAGATATCCACTGTGTATCATATAGACAATACATCACAGATATCCACTGTGTATCACAGAGACAATACAACATCACAGATATCCACTGTGTATCACAGAGACTATACATCACAGATATCCACTATCACAGAGACTATACATCACAGATATCCACTGTGTATCACAGAGACAATACATCACAGATATCCACTATCACAGAGACTATACATCACAGATATCCACTGTGTATCACAGAGACAATACAACATCACAGATATCCACTGTGTATCATATAGACAATACATCACAGATATCCACTGTGTATCACAGAGACAATACAACATCACAGATATCCACTGTGTATCACAGAGACTATACATCACAGATATCCACTGTGTATCACAGAGACAATACAACATCACAGATATCCACTGTGTATCACAGAGACAATACAATATCACAGATATCCACTGTGTATCACAGAGACTATACATCACAGATATCCACTGTGTATCAAAAACAGCATAAATATCACAGGTGCCCATTATGTATCAGATTGACCATATGACAGTACAAATGACCATTTTGTATCACGGAGATATACAGCAGCACAGATGTCCAGTGTGTATCATGGAGACCATAAACAGTACCAATTTTTTCATTGCTTAGGTGGTTAATTAGTCTCTGTAAATAAATGTAGAACCCAGTAATCGCTGAGAGGAATGTGGGAGAATAAATTTGTGGATTGCTGTCAAATTATGGATGTGCGGCAAATGGTTGGCACAGACTTGGTGGGCCAAAAGTTCTGTTTCTGTGCTGAATGTCTGCATGACAGTAAAGCAGTTCGAGGGATGATGGACATAGCCTGGAGCCTGCTAAATCCCAAATGCAGCTTCAGTTGCAAGTTGTTACGGGGAATCTCAGGCAATCTGTCAGTGTAGCCTGTCACTGCCTGAAACTCTGCAAAGCATAAAATTCTTTGCAAGCCACTCTTCCACTTCAAGATTGAAGATTGTTTAATGTAGATAAGTGTAAAGGAGAGAGAAATGATTGTGACTCTGTATCTGATGCAGCATAATATATACAATAAACATAACCAACACAACAATCAACAACATAAACACAAAATGCTTGCAGAACTCAGCAGGCCGGACAGCATCTATGGGAGGAGGTAGTGATGACATTTCAGGCCAAAACCCTTCATCAGGAGAAATATAAAAGTCATCCTATGAAGCAGAATGAACAACTATTTGTTATATACAAAGACTGATGGTACGTACTGGCGTAAAGTGACACTAGGTCATATGTTTGTAGTGGTGGTGGGGACTGTTAATGGGGTGGAGGTATTGATCAGCCTGATGGCTTGGGGGAAGTAATTCTTTTTAAGTCTGGTGGCCCTGGTGTGGGTGCTGAGTAACCACTTCTCAGATGGGAGTGGGGTGAACATTCGATGAGCAGGGTCAGTATAATCCATCATGATATTGCTGGCCTTTGTCTGGCTCCTGTCCTTGACGGTGGTTAGGCTGGCACCAGTGATGCACTGGCAGTTTTGACTTCCAGTTGTACAGCCCTCCTGTCCAGCACAGAGCAGTTTCCGTACCACGCTGTGATGCAGTATGTTAGGATGCTCCCAACTATGCATCTTCAGAAGATCATGAGTACTGCTATGCATAGACCAGCTCTCTTCAGTCCCCTCAGAAAGTGGAGGTGTTGCAGGCTATAATGTCTGCTCATGAGATGAAGTCCCTTGTTGAGAAAAGCACTGCTGAGACACAAACTGTGATCTAAGTCACAACTCAGTCCCCATCAACTAAGATGATGAAGGTCTTTTCCCTCACTGAGTTAAGTCTGAAACCATTGGATGAGAAAACTGAGATAATGTTCACAGAACAGCTCAACCCAAATTCTTCTACAGTCCTGAAGAAGAGTCTTGGCCCAAAATGTTGACTGTTTATTCATTTCCATAGATGCTGCCTGACCTACTGAGTTCCTCCAGCATTTTGTGTGTGTTGCCTTGGATTTCTAGCATCTGCAGACTTCCTGGTGTTTACTTTTTCACACAATTTATTTAAAAAAATCAAACAAGTGCCATAAGTAAAATGATATCAATAGATGCATTACAAATGATATTACTGACAAGGTTACATGAGATTACTAAATCTGTGATATAAAATATGACAAATGATTGCACCATAATAGGACCCATTAAATCTCTAATGCTGCCTCTGGCCTCTTTCTCCTGACAGGTGCTCAATCCTCTTCACAATTATTTTGCATTCTTCTACAAACATAAGAACGTAAGTACCAGGAGCAGGAGTTGGCCATCTGGCCAGTTGAGCCTGTACCAATTCAATGAGATCATGGCTGATCTGGCTGAGGACTCAGGTCCACTTACCTACATTTTCTCCATAACCATTGATCCTTTTACTATGCAAAAATCAGTGTCCTAACTACATTTAATGAGGTAACCTCTACTATAACTTCTACATTTGTCTGCTCAGCCATTTCTTTCAGTGACCTTGGATGCATCCCGTCACAATCAGGGACTTGTCTAGTAAATGGCCACCTCCCACTACCATACGTTTCCATGATCCAATGATGCCTGTTCCTACCCCCCACCCAGGAAACAGCTCCTGCTTTGTGCAAACCCTGAATGTTTAACTGTTGAATGAAGATCAAAAGCCTTGGATGTGATCATCAGTTATAAATCTAACAGGGGACTTTACCCAGGGAGTAGTTTGAATGTGGAGTGTGCTACTACATGGATCAGTGAAGTGACGAGCATCAAATATTCAGGTGTAGGCTCATCATGAGAGGGCTGCAGGTTGTGCAAAACACAGCAGATCTGAAATTAAAAATGCTGGAATACCCAGCAGTTAAGTCAACACGTACAAAAGCAGGTCGGGCAGCATCTGTTGAAATCAGCAGTCAACGTTTTGGGCCGAGACCCTTCGGCAGGACTGAAGAAGGAGGGGGCAGAGGCCCTATAAAGAAGGTGGGGGGAGGGTGGAAGGAGCCGGATGAAAAACCAATCAGAGGAAAGATCAAGGGGTGGGGGAGGGGAAGCAGGGAGGGGATAAGCAGGAAAAGTGAAGAAGGAATGTAAGGGTAGTAGAAGAAGACAGAATCATGAGAGAGATGATAGGCAGCTAGAAGAGGAGGCAGAGTGAAAGTGGGATGGTGGAAGGGAGAGGGAGGGAATTACCGGAAGTTGGAGAATTCGATGATCATACCAAGGGGCTGGAGACTACCCAGACGGTATATGAGGTGCTGCTCCTCCAACCTGAGTTTGGCCTCATCATGGCAGTAGAGGAGGCCATGTATGGAAATAACAGAATGGAAATGTGAAGCAGAGTTGAAGTGGGTGGCAACTGGGAAATCCTGTCTGTTGTGGTGGACAGAGCGGAGGTGCTCGACGAAGTGGTCCCCCAATCTGTGTCAGGTCTCGCTGATGTAGAGGAGGCCACACCGGGAGCACCGGATGCAATAGATTACCCCAACAGACTCACAAGTGAAGTGTTGCCTCACCTGGAAGGACTGTTTGGGGCCCTGAATGGTGGTAAGAGAGGAGGTGTAGGGACAGGTGTAGCACTTATGCTTGCAGGGATAAGTACCAGGTGGGAGATCTGCGAGGAGGGGCATGTGGACCATGCAGTCGCGGAGGGGACGAACCCTGCGAAAAGCAGAGAGGGGTAGAGAGGGAACGATGTGCTTAGTGGTGGGGTCCTGTTGAAGGTGGCGGAAGTTGCGGAGGATAATATGCTGGATCTGGAGGCTGGTGGGGTGATAGGTGAGGACAAGGGGAACACGGTCCCTGTTGTGATGATGGGAGGATGGGGTGAGGGCCAAAGTGCGGGAAATGGAGGAGATGCGGGTGATGGCATCATTGATGATGGCAGAAGGGAAACCACGATTCTTAAAGAAAGAGGGCATTTGAGATATCCTGGAATGGAAAATCTCATCCTGGGAGCAGATGCGGCGGAGACGGAGGAACTGGGAATGGGGAATAGCATTTTTGCATTTGGCAGGGTGTGAAGAGGTATAATCAAGGTAGTTATGGGAGTCAGTAGGTTTATGGAAGATGTCAGTGCACAATCTGTCTCTAGAGATGGAGATCGAGAGATCGAGAAAGGGGAGAGAAGTGTCCAAGATAGACCAAGTGGATTTGAGGGCTGGGTGAAAGTTAGAGGCAAAGTCGATGAAATTGACGAGCTCAGCATGGGTGCAGGAAGCAGCACCAATGTCGTCGTCAATGTAGTGAAGGAAAAGTTGGGGAGCAGTACCAGTATAGATTTGGAGAATAGACTGTTCCACATAACCCACGAAGAGGCAGGCATAGCTGGGGCCCATGCGAGTGCCCATAGCTACACCCTTGGTCTGAAGAAAGTGGGAAGAGCCAAAAGAGAAGTTATTAAGTGTGAGTAACAGTTCCGTCAACCGGAGGAATGTGGTGGTGTTGGGGAACTGGTGAGGTCTATTGTCCAGAAAGTAGCGGAGGGCTTTGAGACCCTCTTGGTGGGGAATTGAAGTGTATAAGGATTGGACATCCATTGTGAAGTGGTCGGGATCGGGGAACTGGAAGTTATTGAAGAGGTGGAGGGCATGGGATGTATCCCGGATGTAGGTAGTATGAAGTATGACCTTCTGTCCCTATAGGGATGCCCCTCGGCCTGCAGGTTGTTTGCTGCTGCAGTGTCCAGTATCTCCATTGTGACTCTCTGTAGTTTAATAAACAAATGGGCTTCATGCCCCTGAATAATAACCCCACAAAACTGTACCCTGCAGCAACACTTTTTGCCCTCGACTCTACACACCCTTCCCTCCTTACCCACTCTCACTGTAGCATTATCTGTTAATTCCACCACCTGTCTCATACCATTCATATGCAAATAATGTTCAATCTATCTCCACTCATGTGGAATCATACTTCTTTTAGTTTGTAGTTTGGAAACTTTCCAAACTTACTATTTCTTTCATTGTGCCATGTTGTTCTCTCATTTCATCTTCAACCCCTCTTCCGCAACCACGGCTGCAGACAGAGGCTTCCAGTGTCAATAAGTGGGAGTCACTGAGTGTCTCAGTGCCTGGGTCACACTCCATTCAGAGAACTTGCCCCTTGTCCTCCCCCTTCCCCCTCCCGTCTGTGGAATAGTGTGCTCACTTTGCCTGCTCCCCTCTGCTTGGAGCTGCATTTTAACCAATATTATTTATTCCTATAACATTGTTTATCCTCTAGCTGTAGATGACATGAGGCACATTGACCACTCAGACTATTCTGCCACTGACTCAATGTGACTTGACCTTGACAAGACTTTAACCCTTAACTGCAACAATTCCTCTTTTCAAACACTCTCTACTTATTATCCAAAAACCTCAAGCAGGTTAGTGTGATTAACACAACCTTCCACTTGATCAGAAAATCATGTCTTATCCCAGGTTAGGCAAATAAAGTGGAGTCCAACCATTACCACAGCAAAGAAGATTGATGGTGAAGACCAAACACGAGGAAATCTGCAGATGCTGGAAATTCAAACAACAACACACACAAAATGCTGGTGGAACACAGCAGGCCAGACAGCGCTTCTCCCTATAGATGCTGCCTGGCCTGCTGTGTTCCACCAGCATTTTGTGTGTGTTGATGGTAAAGAGTTATTTTTGAGTTTAGCAGCAGTAAACACTTTGTTAACAAATGTTTCACACCTGCAAATGCCAGTAAAGACAAAGCTGGACAGACTGGAGATGTTTTGTATTTATAGATTGCTTGCTAGTTTGATGATATTGCTATGCTGCATGAGTCTAGATGATAAGTTCCTCTTTTACATAAACAAATACTTCATGATTTAGTCTCCAATTTAGAATGGGGCCCTGTTCTGACCCTGGACTGCACTGCACCTTGGGAAAGGAAGTTCAGTCAAGCTTCTGGGTAGATTCTGAATCCCAGTGAATTATGTATTCTAGCTGCAGTCATCTGACTACAGAGTGCATTGAGCACCTCTGAACAGAGAGCTAGCTGCCCAGGCGCATGAATGGTGCATGGCATGAGGGAGCTGATAGACCTCTGCCTCCACTGTCTGGTATGGAGAGAGGGAACTAAGGAGACAATTAATACATATAGTAACACACACAAAATGCTGGTGGAAAGCAGCAGGCCAGGCAGCATTTATAGGAAGAAGCACTGTCAACGTTTCAGGCCGAGACCCTTCGTCAGGACTAATTAGTACGTATATTTGTGCTCCATCGTACGTAAGGGAAATTGATAAGTACACAGGGAAGTTAATTGTTTTTTTTGGTGGGCTGCAATTATTGTGAGATGTTTGTTGGTGAGGCAGTGTGAGCTCGAGGCCTCTTGGAACTGATTGGTGGGCTGCAATCATAACGATCCCTTGGGGACTAGATTGGGGGCCAATAAAAAGAACAAGGTGTCAGCAGAGTGGCCATTTACGCAGCAACCATTGTTGGAGTGGATAGTCTAAGAGTGGCTAGGCTTTGGCTCAACAGGAGCAGGCTTGAACTTAAGCTTGAGAAGTTAGAGGAGTAACAAGTGTAAGCAGGATGATAGTTGAGGCAGTGGAATGCTCCTCCTGTGAGATGTGGGATTTCTGGATACCTGGCAGTGTTCCTGATGACTATATCTGCAGGAAGTGCACCCAACTTCAGCTCCTGACTGACAAGGTTAAGAAACTAGAACTAGAGCTGGATGTACTCAGAACTTCCAGGAGGCAGAAAACCTCATAGGTGAGACTTTTACTGGGGAGGTCACACCCAGGGAGCAGGCTTCAGGTAGAAGATGGCTGAATACCTGGAGAAATAAGGGGGGTAAGCAGTCAGTGCAGGGTTCCCCATGGCCATTCTCCTCAGCAACAAGTACTCCCCTTCGGATACTGCTGGGATGACACAGCAGAAGCAGCCAGGCCAGTGGCTCTGTGGCTGGCTCAGAGACTCAGCTGGGAAGGATAAATTCAGACACAGTGATAGTGGTAGGTGATCCGATAGTTAGCTAGATGATAGGAAATTCTGTCTCCTTGAAAGAAATACCAGGATGGTGTGCTGCTTCCCATGACCCAGGGTCCAGGACGGTGTGTTTCCTCCCATGTGCCAAGGTCCAAGATCTCTCAGAGCAGTTGCAGAAGTCTCTCAAGAGGGAGAGTGAGCAGCCAGTGGTCATGGTGGACATCAGCACCAATGACAAAAGGGAAGAGGTCCTGCACAGAGAGTATAGGGAGTTAGGAAGGAGGCTAAAGAGCTGGGCCTCCATGGTAACAACCTCTGGATTATTCCCAGTACCATGTGCTCATCAGAGCAGGAACAGAATGATGGTACAGATGAATGAGTGGCTGAAGAACTGGTGCAGGGGGCAGGGTTTCAGATTTCTACATCATTGGGATCTCTTCTACCTATAGAAAATGGACAGGTGATACCTGAAACCAGGGGTTCTAATATCCTTGTAGACAAGTTTGCTGGAGTTGTTGGCGAGGGTTTAAACTAATTTGGCAGGTGGATGGGAACCAGAATTATAGAACAGAGGATGGGGCAATTGGTATACAAGTACATTCAGTGTGCAGTGAGACTGAGAGGAATGACAAGGAAATGTTAGGACACAATTGCAATGTGTTGGTTGAGTTGAAGTGTAATGTGGGGTCAAAATTGAAAAGACTGATGGATATTGCTATATTTCTTCACTATTCTTGGTTGGTGCAGCTGTAACGAAACCCAATTTCTCTCGGGATCAATAAAGTATGTCTGTCTGTCTACAGGACTGAAGATGCTATATTTGAATTCAAGCAGTATACAGAATAAGGCAGATGATCTTGTAGCGCAATTAGAGATTGGTAGTTATGATGTGTTGGGCATCACTGAGTCATGGCTGAAAGGAGATCACAGTTGGGAGCTTAGCATCTAAGGATAGACATTGTATCAAAAGGACAGGCAGGTAGTCGGAGGAAGTGGGGTGGCTGTATTGGTAAAAAATGAAATCCAATCCTTAGAAAGAGAGGACATAGGATCAAAAGATGTAGAATGATTGTGGATAGAGTTAAGAAACTGCAAGGGTGAAAAGACCCTGAAGGAAGTTATATACAGGTCTCCAAAAAGTAGCCAGGATGTGCTATATAAATTACAATGGGAGATAGAAAAATGCATGTAAAAAGGACACTATTACAATAGTCATGGGGGATTTCAAAATGCAGGTAGATTGGGAAAATCATGTTGGTGCTGGAACGCCTTCAAGATGTCTTTGTAGAGCAACTTGTGGTTGAGCCCACAAGGATTGGATATTGTGTAATGAACCAGATTTGATTAGGGAGCTTAAGGTAAAGGAACCTGTAGGAGACAGTGATCACATTATGATAGAATTCACCTGCAGTTTTTGAGGGAGAAGATAAAGTCGAATGTATCAGTATTACAGTGGAGTGAAGGGAATTACAGAAGCGTAAGAGGGAAGCTGCTGAAATTGATTGGAAAGTAATACTAGCAGGAGTGATGGCAGAACAGCAATGGCTGTTTTTTGGGGGGCAATTCAGAAGCACAGGATAGATGTATGTTAAATAAAAAGTATTCTAAAGGGAGGGTAAGGCAACCATGGCTAACAAGAGAAATCAAAGACAGCATAAAAGCAAAAGAAGAACATATAATATAGAAAAAAATAGTGGGAAGTTAGAGGATTGGGAAAAGGTGAAATATGAAGGTAACCTAGGTAATAAGAGGATATAAAAGTAAATGAGAGGTGATAGTGGATATTGGACTGCTGTAAAACGAAGGTAGTAATGGGGAACAAAGAAATGGCAAACAAACTGAATAAGTCTATGCTTTAGTCTTTACTGTGGAATTCTCTAACAGAATGACAGAAATTCAAGAGTGTCAGGGAGCAGAAGAGAGTGTAGTGTGAGGAGAAGGTGCATGGAATACTGAAAGATCTTAAGGTAGATAAGTCATCTGGACAAGATGGAATACACCTCAGCGTTCTAATACAGGTAGTAGAAGGGATTGTGAAGGCACTAGAGACATTTCCAGAATCACTACATTCTGGAATGGTTCCAGAAGACTGGAAAATTGCAATTTCACTCCACTCTTTAAGAAGGGAGGGGGTCAGAAGAAAGGAAATTATAGGCCAGTTGTTAACCATTCGTCAATGGAATTTAGTTAGGAAATTCACCATGCAACTCAAAATTAATTGGAGCTCGCACTTTATTGTCTCTACACAAACAATAATGTAACTATGTTGACTCCAGGCCAACAGCTAAGAACATGAATTCTACTGTTTCTTCTATTCCAATACTCACTCAGACCACTTTTCTAATTTATAACACTGAAATAATCAGGCCTTCATCAATTGTGGGATTGAATTTAGGAGCCAAGAGGTAATGTTGCAGATATATAGGACCTTGGTCAGGCCCCACCTGGAGTACTGTGTTCAGTTCTGGTCACCTTACTACGGGAAGGATGTGGAAACCATAAAAAGGGTGCAGAGGAGATTTACAAGGATGCTGCCTGGATTGGGGAGCATGCCTTATGAGAATAGGTTGAGTGAACTCGGCCTTTTCTCCTTGGAGCGATGGAGGATGAGAGGTGACCTGATAGAGGTGTATAAGATGATGAGAGGCATAGATCATGTGGATAGTCAAAGGCTTTTTCCCAGGGCTGAAATGGCTAGCACAAGAGGCCACAGTTTTAAGGTGCTTGGAAGTAGGTACAGAGGAGATGTCAGGGTTAAGTTTTTTTAACGCAGAGTGTGGTCAATGGGCTCACGGCGACAATGGTGGAGGCAGATACAATAGGGTATTTCAAGAGACTCCTGGATAGGTACATGGAGCTTAGAAAAAATAGAGGGCTATGGGTAAGCCTAGGCAATTTCTAAGGTAAGGACATGTTTGGCACAACTTTGTGGGCTGTAAGGCCTGTATTGTGCTATAGGTTTTCTACATTTCTAGTAGAGGATCTCCAATAGCCAGGTAATCGATTCTTTCTTTCCCAGCCCCTAGCATAGTGTTCCTTCCTTGCGGTGGTGGGTTCTCATGAGAGAGTTATCACTGATAGCACACTTGGAGTGTTCACTTTTATATTCATTCTTTACCAATTCAAATATTGCATTCCAGCTGTAGGTTATCTGATTGACCTTAAACGTGTTTAAGGCCAGCATCCATTTATGGCCCTCTTCCCAGCAAGAGACAGTCGGTAATTTATAGCTGTTTGTTCTCTTCAGTAACCAGGTCGAATCACTCCTGGCAGGCACCAACCCCAACACTCACAAACCTGCATGTTATGTCCAACCAAAGAATGCCTCACAAATAACTTATTTGGAAATTATCTCTAGTTCAGCAGATTACCTGAAACATCAATGCATCCACATTAAAACACAAAAAGCAAAGCAACTCCATCTGACAAAATGGAGGACGTAAAACAGTTCCACAAAATGGCAACCTCCATATTCACGCACATGGCAGGAACAAAGACAATTGATTTGTCTGCTTCCATTGTAATTTACTCATTTGAGTTCAATGTTTTCTTGCATATTTTAAATCCACCATGACCAACACAGCTAGCCTGACTTCAGAAGTTGAGAAGATGTTGGAGTCCATAATGAGGGAGGATGAGGGTTCAAGGCACTCAGAAGCATATGATCAAAGAACAAAGAACAATACAGCACAGTACAGGCCATTCAGTCCACAATGTTATACTGACCCTTAAACCCTGCCCACCATATAACCCTCCACCTTAAATTCTCCATATACCTATCTAGTAGTCTTTTAAGTTTCACTAGTGTATCTGCCTCCACCACTGACTCAGGCAGTACATTCCACACACCAACCACTTTCTGAGTAAAAAACCTTCCACTAATATCCCCCTTGAACTTCTCTCCCCTTACCTTAAAGCCATGTCCTCTTGTACTGAGCAGTGGTGCCCTGGGGGAGAGGTGCTGGCTGTCCACTCTGTCTATTCCTCTTAATATTTTGGAAACCCCTATCATGTCTCCTCTCATCCTCCTTCTCTCCAGAGAGTAAAGCCCTAGCTCCCTTAATCTCTGATCATAATGCATACTCTCTAAACTAGGCAGCATCCTGGTAAATCTCCTCTGTACCCTTTCCAATGCTTCCACGTCCTTCCTATAGTGAGGCAACCAGAACTGGACACAGTACTCCACATATGGCCTAACCAGAGTTTTATAGAGCTGCATCATTACCCCACGATTCTTAAACTCTATCCCTCGACTTATGAAAGCTAACACTCCATAAGCTTTCTGAACTACCCTATCTACCTGTGAGGCAACTTTCAGGGATCTGGGGACATGTACCCGAGATCCCTCTGCTCCTCCACACTCCCAAGTATCCTGTCATTTACTTTGCACTCTGCCTTGGAGTTTGTCCTACCAAAGTGTACCACCTCACACTTCTCTGGGTTGAACTCCATCTGCCACTTCTCAGTCCACTTCTGCATCCTCTCCAATGTCTCTCTGCAATCTTCGACAATCCTCTACACTATCTACAACACCACCAACCTTTGTGTCATCTGCAAACTTGCCAACTTCTACTTCTACCTCCACATCCAGGTCATTAATAAAAATCACGAAAAGTAGAGGTCCCAGAACCGATCCTTGTGAGACACCACTAGTCACAACTCTCAAATCCGAATTTACTCCCTCCACCATGATTCTCTGCTTTCTGCAGGCAAGCCAATTCTGAATCCACCTGGCCAAACATCCCTGGATCCCATGCCTTCTGACTTTCTGAATAAGCCTACCATGTAGAACCTTATCAAATGCCTTACTAAAATCTATGTAGATCACATCAACTGCACTACCCTCATCTATATGCCTGGTCACCTCCTCAAAGAACTCTATCAGGCTTGTTAGACATGATCTGCCCTCCACAAAGCCATGTTGACTGTCCCTGATCAGACCATGATTCTCTAAATGCCCACAGATTCTATCTCTAAGAATCTTTTCAACAATAAGTATACCGTTTTGGATACTGTTGGTGAGGACAACCTACCAGGGACAAGTTGCAGTGGTTGTGTCCCTGGCACCAAGACTGGACCCTCAGAGGTGCGAATAGACTTTAGAGTCCTTAAAAGTTATTTTGCAGGTTGAGTTGGTGGTGAGGAAGGCAAGTGCAATATTCATTTTGAGAGGACTACGATATAAAAGTAAAGATATAATGCTGAGGTTTTATAAGACACTGGTGAGGCCTCACTTGGAGTATTGTGAGAAATTTTGTGCCCCTTATTTTAAAAAGGATGTGCTGGGATTGGTATCCAGAGGAGCTTCACGAGAACGATTCTGAGAATGGAAGTATTAATATATGAGGAGTATTTGCTGAGGGCCTATGCTCACTGGACGTTAGAAGAGTGAAGGGGAGGATCTCATTCAAACCTATCAAATATTGAAAGGCCCAGATGGAGTGGATGTTTCTTATAATGGGTGAGTCTAGAACCAGAGGATACAGCCTTAGAATAAAGGGCTATCAATATAGAACAGAGATGAGGAGGAATTTCTTAAGCCAAAGAGTGGTGAATCCATGTAATTCATTGCACGGATGGCTGTGGGAGCCAAGTCATTGAGAATATTTAAAGTCGAGTTGATAGAGCATCAAAGGTTATGGAGAAGGCAGGAGAATGGGGTTGAGAAGGATAATAAATCAACCATGATGAAATGGTGGAGTAAACACGATGGGCTAAAAGGCCGAATTCTGCTCCTGTGTCTTATGATCTTATGACCTTATAAAATGAGTTAAAAACAATCCTGTTGCTTATTTTTGATGAATTGTTTCTTTAAATATTCAAAGTCATTCTTCATCATCTTCTATTTCTCACACTTCAAGTGTTATCTCTACTCCTGAAGACAAATCCTCCTTGGAGTATGGTCCAGGAAAATAAGCTCTCCTCCTTTATTCCCACCCTACAACTGGCAATATCCTGTCCACCTGCAAATCCTCTGAGGTTGTCACCAAGACCCCTTGGGCAAAATGGTCATTAATGGAAGATCATAAAAGGATAGTAAAATATTTAAAATATTTAATCCCATATTGCATTAATGTTAATATTGTTTTATAATGACAGCTGTATTGCAATTATTGTTTCAAAGGTACATTTAATGTCAGAGAAATGTATACAATATACACCCTGAAATGCTTTTTCTTCGCAACCATCCACAAAAACAGAGGAGTGCCCCAAAAGAATGAATGACAGTTAAATGTTAGAATCCCAAAGAAACCCCCAGCTCCCCTCCCTCCTGTGCATAAGCAGCAGCAAGCAATGATCCCCCTCCCCCCACCGGCAAAAGAAAAAGCATCAGCACTCACCACCGAGCACTCAAGTGTGCAGCAAAGCAATAGCAAAGACACCTACTTGCAGTTACCCCAAGGACTTCTTGTTCACCCAGTATTCGACATACCACAGGCTCTCTCTCTCCCTAATAAGGGAGAAAGAGGTGTCACCATTTCACAGCGAGAGGGGACACATAACGAACAACTCACTGGTTTATGATGTTAAAAGTCCATTGTGTTGCTTTTTACGAGCTCTGTGCCCAAAGGTCTCGAGTCTCTGGGCACACAGCTATAGAACCTCTGACTCCCATGACACACCGATCTCCTGCTGAGACACTGACCTCCGATCCGTCCGTCTCCAGAGCCACATGATCTCGGACCTCAGAAGGCGAGTAAGCTCTTAGACCACGTCCTTGGCATGTCAAATAACAACCAGTCCTGAACCCCCGAGAGTGGGTCCCATTCCCAGAAAGAACCGAAGTCAGTATGTAACTCCAGGTCAGGGTCTTCAAAAGAACCTTGAAACGGAAAAATAGAAATATTAAAGATGGAAATAGATGTGTTTTCGAAGATGTAAGCAAAGGTGTCACCATTTAGTGCCATCATGACTAAGCTCTGCCCTCCAGACTTGTCAAAGCAAATATGGTATATAGTAACCCTATTAAAATACCATAAGGTCAAGTATCAAAGCATAATGGAAGTTGTTAAAGATCATGCTAACTGCAATAGCTGAAATAAGATTAGGTTTAAAACTTTTAGAACCAAATTCAGAGTAAAATTTAGGTGATTGGGCTGTGATGTTGTTCTGGAAGCTGGCAGAACATTAAATCTGCAAGGAGCAGTGTCTAATCTAGTCAAGCTCCTGTCACCTGGGTATAATCCTGACCGCTGGTGCTTGTATGGAGTTTGCACATTCTTCCAAGATCACATGATTTTTACCTGGGTGCTCAAGTTTTCTCCCAGATACGAAAAGCCAGTGGGTTGGACTCTGGTAGGAACTGAGTATACTTGATGGGACTGTGCGGAGGTTTTGCTATTGGCTAATGAGAAACATCACTAATCCTTCATCACAATTGGAAAGGAGGCTTATTATTTAGTAACAACTGAGGATGTGAGTGTGCACTTCAACAAAAGTATATTTTGCAGCCTGTGTGCCATGTTATCTTCAGATTTAGGTACAACATAATCCTTAACAAAGTGGAAAGTGGAGAGTAGCCCTTTGAATGAAAGTGCAGTGAGCTGGGCGTTCTGCCCTGAGGAATGGCCAACTTCCTTCTCTGCCAAGATAAAAACATAAGTAGTTTACAGTGTATCAGGTAGATATTTTGCATAAAACATTATGTGCTGCAAGGAGCATGGAAGTATTACTGCCAGTGTATACTGTACATTCAAGCATTTGATCATGCAGCACGTAATAATGTTTCAATTGATTACAGTTTCAGTTGGTTACAATTCAATTTAATTTTGTTGCCCAGATTCCTGACACAAGAATTAAAATCACCAGCAGGTCTCACTAAGGAAATGCTGAAGTGTGATGAAGAATAAAAGAAACTTTCTTGCTTGCACTTTTCCTTCTTGCCCCAAGGTTGAAGAGGGCCTTTTTACTGATGGGCCAGCTGTTGCTTAAGATCTGAGTCTTCTTCTGTCTTAGCCTTTCTTCTAGATGTAACAGAGCTGTATGAAGTCTACTCTGACAGAATACTGAGGGGTGCTTATAAAATGCTTTCTGATACTGGGTCTGCTTGCTGCATCTGAAATTCTCTTTGATCTTGTGGCAGCAAGCAGATGAAAGGAGAGCAGCCCTGATTCTGTGAAGCTCTGTGAGAACAGGAATCCAAGGAGTTTTGACTGTACGGGAGATAATAATGAGCAACTTAAAGGATAACTTCAGAAAAAATGATTGAAGTTTGTTTATAGCTTATTCCATTTAATTTCCCTCTGCTTACCAGCCTCCCTCACAGTAATGCATGAAGGGACACTAATGCAGTAACTGTCTCTTCACTTACACACACTGGAACTTCTTGGTTGAAACATCATACTTACCAACACTGATAAGCTGCCTAACATAGTGTACCTTGAATTGTACTGTTCCATTTCACAAGCAAGTGGAACCTAATGTTTAGTGTATTTGAAATAGCTGAAAAGACACTGCAGTTCAATGAGAGAATAGAAGATGGTGTCTGGGTTTTTCACCTGAAAATGACATCATCATTGTCCTGATAGTTACCTTCCAAATTCCCTTCAAAGTAACTTGCATCATTGCAGACCTAGAACTTCTTCAAAAGGCAGAATATTAAAAGGCATAATAGAATTCCTTTCATGTCTATATACTTACAGGAATAGAAAATAACAAGGACAAGAGCAAGTCCTAATGCAGACCCACAAAAAGTGGAGGCAAAAGATGTGACTGTCATCATTGACAAGAGGATGAGGCAATGACAATAGGGAGAGAATGTGAAGTATTGTACAAGGACATATTAATGGGTAAAACATCCTTAAAGATGGATTATGCACCAGACTGAGATAAAATCTATCTGAATATCAAAGGCTTTGACTTTTATTTACCAATCCTCTTTACTACAAGTTTTTGATGGATTGAAGATGGCTAATTAAAGAGGGAGAAAGAAATAGATGGAGCAGTTCTAATCAACTTGAGTTTTGCTGGTAGACAGATAATTGGAAAAAGAATTCTGCAAAACAGCAGGTGATAGAGATGGGTTTAATTACAACATTTAAAAGACTTTTGGAAAAATGCATATTTGCAAGGATTTGTAGGCAAATGGGACGAGCCCAGATAGTTAGCTTGGACAGGTTGGTCCGAAGGGTTTGTTTGATGTTATAAAACTCTATGATTCTATAATTAACAGAAAGCTATGGATTAATCAAGGCAAGTCAATATTGGTTTGTTAAAGGAAAGTCATATCTGATTAACTTCAATGTTTTAGCTACCTCCTATAGCTAATATAGAAAGTGATCTTCTTCTGCTGAAAACCAAGTCCCTCATGGGAGGCTCATCTTGAAGATTAAGATGCATTGGGTGTGTGGCAAATTGGCTGTTTGGATTCAGAACAGGCTTGCGCAAAGAAGACAGGAGGTAGGGACTGATTCAAGCTGGAGGCTTGTAATGAATGGTGCTCCCAGGAATCTGTGCTCGAACCTCTGCTGTTTGTGATGTATATAAATGACCTGGATGAAAATGTAGATGAGTGGGTTAGCAAATTTATGGATGATGCCAAGACAGGAGGAGTTGTGGATAGTGTAAAAGATTAGCAAAGTATACAGCACAATATAGATCAGTTGCAGATACAGACAGAGAAATGGCAGATGGAGTTTAACCTCGATAAATGTGAGGTGTTGCACCTTGGTAGGGCAAATGCAAGGAGACAGAATATTGTTAAGGGCAAGATTCTTAACAGTGTTGTTTAAGCAAGAGATCCAAGTTCAGATCCAAGTTCATGATTCTTTGAAAGTTGATACACAGGTCAATAAGGTGGTTAGGAAGGCTTATGGGATGCTTGAAAATATTAGTCAAGGCACTAAGTTCAAAAGTCAAGAGGTTATGTTGCAACTTTACAAAACTCTGGCTCAACCACATCTGGAGTATCACCTGTAGTCACCCCACTATAGGAAGGGTGTTAAGGTTTTGGAGAGGGTGCAGAAGAGGTTTACCAGGATGCTGCTGGTCTAGAAGGCATGAGAGGTTGGATAAACTTAGGTTGTTTTCTCTGAATGGTCAAGGCTGAGGAGTGATCTGATAGAGGTTTGTAAGATTATAAGAGTAGACAGTAAGTATCTATTTCCCAGGGTTGAAATGGCTAATACCAGAAAACATACTCAGAGAGTGGTGGATTCCTGGGATGCACTTCTTGCTATGGTGGTAGAGGCCAATACATAAGAGGTTTTAAAGAAACATTTAGATATGGACATGGATGTGAGGAAGATGGAGGGATATGGACATTGTGTAGGTAGCAGGGATTAATGTTTGGGTGTTTTTGATTTGCTTTTTAGCTGGTTCTGTTCATATGCTGTACTGTTCTATGTTCTATTCACTTCAAGATTCAACACGTTGTGCATTCAGCGATGCTCTTCTGCACACCACTGTAACAAATGGTTATTTTTGTCTTCCTGTCAGCTTGAACCAGTCTGGCCGTTCTAACCTCTCCCATCAACAAGGTGTTTACAGCCACGGAACTGCAGCTCACTGGATGCTTTATTTTTAGTTTGCACATTATTTTATGTAAATTCTAGAGACTGTCATATGTGAAAATCCCAGGAGATCAGCAGCTTCTGAGATAATCAACAATCATTTCATGGTCAGGGTTATTTAGATCACATTTCTTCACCATTCTGAAGTTTGATCTGCACAAATGAAACTCTTAACAATGTCTACAGGTTTTTAATGGGTTGAGTTGCTGCCACATGATTGGCTGCTTCGATTTTGCCATAATGTACAGGTGTACCTAATAAAGTGGCTACTGAGCTTCTGTTTAGTTTTTGTATTTTGTGTGAATATTATGTATTTGATGCCATGTGTCTGAGATGCTGCTGCAAGTAAGTTTTGCATTGCACCTGTGCATCCATGTACTTGTGATTAAGACAATAATCTCAATTTTGACTTTGGAAAGTGGGAATAAATATCCTAAGCAGCACAATTTGTGGATACAACAGTGGAAAAGGCCTGCTCCCTAAGCCTGGAATCTAACTGTTAGGATTGCTTTAATTCCAGGGGAAGGTGAAAGGGAACAGAGAGGCTGGTGAATAATAGTGACTGAAAACAGTGATAGATTCACAATGTTGTTCCTTCCAGGATTCTCTTGATTTCAGCCAAGGATGTGACAGCTTGTGTTGAGGTGTGAACACCATGGTTATGGGATTACTCAGCCTTCTCCCCAGTCACATCACCGTCTTCCTTTCCAACTCTCACCTTTTCTAGAGTGTAAACAGAAAACATGCTGGCAGTCAGCAGGGCAAGCTCAAAGTGGCTGCACGTGGGCTGCTTCTGTTTATGTAACTGTGAAGCTTGGCAAGACATGCATAGAGCCACACCACAGCAGGAGGTGAGATAATGGCCTGAGATCTCCTTGTTTTGCTCCAGTCCTCGGGTAACAATCAATGAAAGAGAACAGTAATAAGGGTGACATAACAAGCTGCCTCACAGTTCCAGCATCCTGCATACAGTCCTAAAACCTTGTCCTGGTTACACATTCTTCCTTTGACCACTTGTCATGTCCCAAATTTTGCCCATGTCCCAAAGATTTATTGGCTGCTATAATTTACTCCTAATGTAGGTCTGTGGAATGAAAATCATGGAGTATTGATAGAATTGGCTATGAGGGAAATCATTGACATAGGACTGGGTTTGCATAGATTGGATAAACTGAAGGGTCTCATTGCATGTCAAAAGGAAATTCTAGATACAAGGAAAGCACTATTCAGTCAATTGACATGAACTGGACATAGTTTTGTTCTTAAGTAACAGATTATCCCACTATTGTCATTTTATTCCAAACCACCTGTCCCCTGAAAAGTACATTTAAGAGTAATATTTAAGTCTTGGAGAACAATTATTGCCCTTGGGGAGTTTCGGAACACAGCAGTAATTTATCCCTTACCAAGTTATGTCCTGATAAAGAATGTGGGCAAAGAAATCAGTTTATGAATGAAAACATTCCTTGGACATGACAGCACACTTCCTGAGAACAGTTGTTCTACCTGCCTCCTAAGAGCAGATTGATTAGGCTACATGTCACCCAGGAACAATCTGGCTGCCCAGCCTGTTAGCTGCAAATGGATTGGTTGCTTTACTTGTCAACTGGGAGTGGATTGGTCATGCTGCCTCTTACCTGGGAATGGATTGGTTGCTCTACCTGTCACTTGTGCGTAGACTGTATATCCCCACCTGTCTTCAGAGAGGAAATTGGTCATGGAGCATATTCTGGCCAAGCAATCACTTAAAATCAAGAATGTAATTGTTGTGGTGAAAGGCATACTTAAAAAAGTTAATTTGATCACTGTGGTAACAAAGTTGGGATAAGGAAACAAAAAAGTGGTAGTTATATAAACTTCAGAGGATGTTGGGAACTCAACCAGGAGATGGGTATAAAAGGAGAGAAGTTACACTTATACATTTACATATTGGGCATACTAGGTTGAATAATTCCCTGTTCAGAATTAATATGCATGATACTGGCATCTATGTGGAGTGCACCTGTCAAGAAACAGTGCCGCATATATTGTTTGAATGGAGCTCCTATGATGTGCAAAGGAAACATTCAATTGCTTAATTGAGATATTTGGGAGAGACATGGAAAGTTTGTTAGGATATCACTGCTATCGGAATGTATATAAGTATGTATTTGACTTTCTGAAAAATATTCAACCATTTCATGTTACTTGAGTTTTTTTTTGGGGGGGGGGTGGTTTAATGGGTACGCTCCCTGTCTCTTTGCTCCACACCTACACACAGCAGGTGATAGTAATCCACTTTATGCTGGTCTGCCAACTGCCATTAAACTTCACAAGAAGAAGTAGATGAAGAAGTCACACCCTTCACCTCTTGAGAAGGGATTGATTACCCATCATGGCTTCTTCAATGCAAGTGAGAGCATTGAGGTATGATCCCTATTTCTTGTTTATATGATGCTTCTTTCTTATCAGCCCCCACCCTTCATACACAACACCCCACATCTGCCCAAAAGCTTAAAATTATTCCATATTATTATAAGGACAACGTTGAGGAGAATGACTAAAGCACAATGATGTGAGTTCATTGGGAGGTTGGAAAAAAGTCAAAGGCATTGGCTTGGGGTGAGCTGAATACTGGAGCCTTCAATGGGAGAAGAATGTATGCCCCTCACCCACACTGCTCGTCCACTTCTTGTAGCATGACCAAACAGGAGGTTCCCTCTAATACCTCACCAACATTTAGCCCACATTGGAATTCTACTTCATTCATCTGACTGCAGTTTGTGGGAGGTAACGATCCGTGTTTTCGTCACCCACCCCGAGAGTGCACAGTCAGCTGATTCAGACCTGGTCAGTACTTGTGTGGGAAAACCAGCTGCTAGTATTGTCACCTGTGCATTTCTTGAAATGTGTTTCTAAATTCCAAAAACAAATGATTTAAAATGCTCTACTGACTGCCGAAACACTTAGGGAATCCCTGAGATTGTAGAAAACGCACAACAGAAATTCCATATTTTATTTATTCATTAAACCATTTCAAATTTACTATATCATTTTGAATTTGATTTTTTAAAATCTATTTATATGCATTTCCCTTGAAAAATAGCTCAGCCAAATCAGTCTACTTCCCAGCTATTGATTTAGAATCAGATTGCAATTCACATTCACTTGAGTTTATTGCTTCACACTACGGGGTGCAATGACACATTATCTGCATGGATCTCACAGAGCAGGTAGTATGCAAGGCAATAAGTACAAGCATCAGTACAACAATGAGCAGAAAGCAGCAGGGCAGTACAAAGTGCAGTCTGAAGTAGTGTAAGATAATTGCTGAAGAAGACAATACCAAATAACCAAGAGAGGTCGTGCTAAGGGTACAAGAATCTGAGCAGCATAACTGGGAAGGAAGCTTAATAGAAGTCATTGGTTCAGGAGTCTGATGACTTTGGGGACAAGGCTGTTGTTAATACTGGATGTCTGGACTTTCAAGCTTCTATATGTTTTCTCTTAAGATTGAAGAGAGAAAAGAGAATGAGCCGAGTAACAGGAATCCTTGATAATATTGTCAGGCTTCCTAAGTAAATTGCCTTGAAGATTGACTGGTTAGAGTGAGGAGATAAGCCTATGATAGATGAGGCCATGTTTACCACTCTCTGTAAACACTGATCCAAAGCAGAGCAGCTGCTATACTAGGCTGAGATGCAACCCATCAGGATACTTTCTATAGCACATTTGTTGACGGCTGAGAGAACCCTCATGAGCCACTCAAATCTTCTCAGAATCCTAATCAAGTGCACACGCTGACATGTTCTCATGATCACTGCATCAGTGTGAACGGACCAAGTAAGTAACAACCCAAGTAAGGTTGTTGTTAATATGGCTGCTAAAGAACTTGAAGCTCTAAAGAAGTTCTAAAGAACAGCAGCTCCTTTGGTGAGGACAATATTGTGTTACTACTAGCTTCCTTTGATCATCATCCAGCTCTACAGCTAAGGATAATACCAGCACACACAGCTACACAACTACAATTTCAAGAACTTGGATTCCATATACCCCTCCATTACCTCTTAAACAGTGAAGAAGAATTATTTGATTAATATTATTAAACAGAATAAAAATGCATTGGAAATCAAACATCATTTTGAAACCAGTAATACACACTGAAAGGACAAACCTGACCATTCTTAGAGTTTACTATTCATTTTCCTAATTACATCCTTAAATGTGTAACATGCTTTGTAATTACTGCTACCTAATAGCTGTTTTCTAAAAGATAATAGATGAGGGTTAGTTTTCCGGTTGAAAAATCATTATTATTCTTTAATAGTGTGTCATTTGGAGCAGGTATGAATTATTTATTGCAATGATTAGTGCAAAAACTGTTATTAGAAGTTGTCACAATAAGTTTCCTTGTCTGTACTCTTGCTTAATTGAGTCCTATTATGAAGGTTCTACGTTAGGAGTCTGTAATTTAGATTTTCAGCTGAACTTTTGTCTTGAAGGAGAGTATATGAACAAACTACAAATGAGATGGCCCAAGAGGACTTGCATTGTGATTAATCATTAACAGAATTCAATTACCAAAGGCAGCCACAGAAAATTATTTCTCTTTTACCAACATTTACAGGGAGACCTAAAGGCTTATTTTGTGTCTGAAAGGAAATCTTATCTTGGGTTTGTACTTAATTTGATCTGATTCAAATTACATGACTGAAACTGACAGGAATAAGATGCTAATGAGACATACTCCAAAAAAATTGTGGACATCAATCCCCAAATGTTAAGGACAGAAGTGAGGGTTTCCCTTGACTTTGAGGCCACAAACTAATTCAGAAAGAATGGTCATAGAAATAAATTTTATAGAACATCTCCAACAAGAAGAAAGAGTTGGAGAGATGCAAGTCTGATAGGGAAAATTGGCCTTATGGGTTTGACAACTGCATTCTAACTCTAGTGGATGAAAGGTGTGGAGAATGATAGAACATTTTCTTCAGGAAACTTTATGCCTTCTACTGAACTAATTACCAAAGCACATTTCTGATTTTCAATACCTAAGCGTAACAGGATCATCACCAAAATCAGGCTCTCAACTGACATGAGAGAACATAAATGACCAAAACTAAGTCACTTCGCAAGAAAGTTATGAATTTAATGGCCATTATCTGAAGAAAATCACAGGACAGAATTATCTTTGTGTTTCATGTACTTGAAGTGCACTTTATCAGAAGAAACTATCACAAATAATCTGAGCCTGAAAACATTTAATATATTAGGATATAATAAAGAGGAGATGGAAAGTAGCAATGATTGTCTGTATGATCTAAATCATTTGCCTGAACATTGCTGCTGCTTTAGAGGTGAAAGATGGCACTTAAAATATTTCTTTCATTTTGAGTTCATTCATGTGTAAGTGTCACTTTTGCAAATGATTGCAAAAGCCTGGATTTATACAGGATCTTTAATACAAAAACTTAAGAGAGTGGAAAATCATTTGTCAAAAGGAGCTATAACTTAGAGCGATGCACTTTACGGAAGAGCTTTACTGAGGAAGAAGTAATGGAGAAATGCACGGCATGTGGGAAGGAATCTCAGGGTAAGGGTTTGACAGTCAGTAGAAGGAGGTAAAGAAGATTAGCATAACAAAGATGCTACAACATTCCAATAGTTTGGACATAGTAAAAGTAACCCTCACTGCCAGAGAGAAAATAATGAATGACTGACCTCTTGATCTGTATCAGTTGTAAGTAAAATGCTAGAATCTATTACTAAGCAGCTGATAGCAAGGTATCCAGAAAATGATTAATGAATAAATGAGTATGGATTTATAAAATGGAAATTATATTTGATAAATCTGATAAATTTAAGTTTATATGTAACCAGCTAATAAGGAGAGACTAATGGATGTGATGCATCTGAATCTTCTGTGGCTCCATTTTCCTGCCAGTTCCCAAATGAGTCCCTTCATCTCCCTCTGGAGTAGGGAATTTTAAAGATTCATAGCCATCTGCTAATAAAAGTTCCTGCTCACTTCAATCTTAAGTGGGAATTCCTTTTTCCTGAAACCGAGCCTCCATTTCCAGATATCCCAACTAGAAAAAGCATCTTCTCAGCACCAACCCTTGTCAAGATCCCTCAGGATCTTATGCATTTTTGCCAGATCACCTCTCATTCTTTTGTGTGGAATTTGCAAGTTCTACCTGTGACTGCACAGGTTTCCTGCAGGCTCCCTGCTTTCTGCACAATTCCAAAAGCAGTGTAAAGCAAGCATGGTCTCAACTGGTCACTGTAAATCAGCATTGTCAGAATGGAGGGGATCTGATGAATACCAAAATCACTTTAATGTAGATTGGTGGTTGAAAATAGACATGTATTCAGTGGACCGAAGGGCCTGTTTCTGGGCTGTATCTCTCTAACACTATATGACTCTAAATTCCAATGAGTATAAACCCACCATGCTCACCATAACCTATTAGCTAACTCCCTTTATCCCATAAATCATTAGGTAAACTTCTTTGTGCTCTCTCCAAGTAAATACATCCTTTATTATGGAGACCAAAACTGACAATGGTATTCTTGATATGATCATGTTGTCTATTTGGTGAGATCATGTTTGCTTCACAAAATATAAATGTAATTGGATCTCTGACTCAAGAAGCTATGTTGTTTGAAGTCTGATGGTTGAAGGTATCTGATGGTACAGAGCAAGTGAATTGGTGGCTGAGAGACAGCGAGAAACAACAGAGGTAACATGGGTAGGAATGTGCAGTTCATTGGACTGAGTAAAAGACTCATTTTCAAGATTCCAGACAAGGCCAGTGTTTATTGCCCAACTCTTCCTGCATTAGAGAAGGTGGCAATGAGACACTTTTTCAAACCTCAGCTAAAAAAAATAAGCTCCTACAGAGCTTTAATGAGGAATTTTCAGGGTCTAGATCCAGTGAAGAGGAATGAATGGTGATATTTCTAAATTGAGATTGTATGACTTGTAAAGTGATCCGTAGTTTTCATTCAGCTGTCTGTAATAGTGGTAAGAGTTCAGGAGATGCTGGATAAGCAGTCTGAGTAACTACAGAGCTGTTTGTAGATGGACACATGGCAGTTGCTGTCGTCTCTGGTTCAATTACCAGCAAAATCATACAATTGAGAATTTAAATCCCATTCATTCCTGTCACACACAGATTTCTGTGATTGAAGCTTCAGTGTAGCAATGAATGTACCCTGCCTTACTGGAGATGCTGCTCCCCCTTTCTCCCCTTCACTTTCCTCCCCTTCCCTTCACTTTCCTTCTCTTCTCCATTCACTTTTCTCCCATTCACCTTCACATTCCTTCCTTTCCTTTCACTTTCATCCCCTTCACTTCTCCCCCTCCTCTCTACACTTCCTTTCCCTTCCCATTCTTTTCTTCTTCCCTCCTCTTTCATTCTCTTCTTCCCTTCCTTTCCCTGAGAGTAACTAGGACATGCCACACTGAGCCAAGGGTAGCTTCAGGTCAAAAGCCAGTACATTCAGGAGTAGAATAATGACCGATAGAAATAGACACGCAGCCCAACTATGCCAAATCACAATGGTGCTGTCTACACTGACTGGGATGATACCAGTAGAATTCTGAGGTTCATCGAGAGATCAAAGTTATTACAACATCAGTGGGAAGATAAAGTGCAAGTTGATGAAAGAGTACTTGAGCACAGTGTCTCCCAACATGAAAAGCCAAGAAATAGGGCTGGTAATTGCCAGCAGATCATAGCATAATCAGTCCTATTGCAGGTATTCCGAAGTAATTACCACGTGGAAAAACAAGTCACATTAATGTAAGCACAGTGCAGTGTGGAATAAGGGCAAAGTGTTTACTCAACAGATATTTCCAGCTGCATTAACATTCATTTAATACAAATGGCTCCAGCAGCTTGAAAGCCACGCACATTATTGGTATTGATTCCCTTAGCTGTAGTGAAGTGTCAGAAGACATTTCCTGCTCATTGAAAAATCATTTTGCTTGAATTACCATAATTTTCTCTGAAAAATCTGCCCCAACACTTTCTCCTGCAGACTGCTCTCATCACATTCATTCTTGGTTACATTAAGCATCACTGCGCTGTTTCACTTTTGCAATTTCTACTGCATTCTTTTGTGATCCTGTCAATCTTCCACAAAAGGAATGTCGGTCCCCCTTCCAATTGTGAATGTGGGAGGAGAGCCACAGTTAAGTCTGTTGCTTAAATCAGATGTACTCAAGGAGGGTTTGAAGTGTCCATTCCACGGCTGGGGTAAGCTCCGACAGACAAAGGGCTGCGGAGATGAGAAGTGGTGAATATAAAAAAAATGGAAACACTCAATAAGTCAGTCAGCTTCTATAGAACAAGAAATGGAGATCTGTCAGAAAAACAGGCACTTATGCCCTAACAGGGCAAGAATAATGTTCTTATATCAATAATGAATCAAAAAATATAACTATATTGGCAAACTAATCTGAGAAGCTACCAAAGAGAGTAAATAAGTAGGGGATCAGTTTCACAGGATTACACTCTAGGAGGAAGATGGTGGCCATTCCAGATGCTGAGAGGAATGTAGGCAACTATTTAGTATTATGGGATAACTGTTGGCATTATAACAAGGGCTGTTAGTCTTCTAAATTTTTGTGTGAAATAACAGGACAAAGGAGCGGATATTAAGGAAAGGTATGGATATTTGTTGAAGTTGATGGATGAAAATGGAATTTTGGGTAGGGTTTTGAAACTGCATCATGGCTTTATATACATCTCTGATCAAAATGGTGCTATTGTACAACGTTCCCTCAGTTGATATCTTCCAGAAATGTCTTTTTTACTTCTTTTGTTTATGTTTTTCACCTTAAATGTGAAAAGTACTCATATCCTTTGCATCCTAGCAAATGTTTCCCCCTTTATCCTTGATAGTCCCACTCTCTCCCTAATTATCCTCTTGTTCTTGATATATGTCTAGAATGTCTTGTGATTCTCTTTAATCCTACTTGCCAAGGGTTTTTTCATGGCTCCTCCTGGCTTTCCTAATACTCTTCAATTTCTTTTCTGGCTTCTTTCTAATCCTTCAGGGCTCTGCTTGATCTAGCTTCCCAAGCTTTACATACTTTTCCTTTTACTTCTTGACTAAATTCAGCACCTCTCTCAACATCCTTGCTATCTTTGTCCTTCTTTCTGACTGAAGCATACCTGTCCTGTACTCTGTGCAAGATGGTCTTTAAACATCTTCTGCATGTCAGATGTGGATTTGCCCAAAAGCAGCTGTTGCCAAGGAACTTTCACTAGTCCTGCCTAATGCTCTCACATTTTGCCCTGTTCCAGTTCCATACTCTCTTGCAAGGATACATATTCTTATCTATAGCTATCTTAAAGCTTCAGAGTTCAAATTCATTTATTGTCAAAGTATGTGCCCAAAATACAACATTGAAATTCGGCTCTTTACAGTCAGCTGCAAAACAAAGAAACCCAATAGGACCTATTAAGAAGATCAACAAACACCCCGTGTACAAAACAAATTGTGTAAACAATAAAAAGTAAGCAAATAACATTCAGAAGTAAAGTTCATGATAGTGAGTTGACAACTATGAAGCCAATCTTCACTGCAGCCAGTCCAGGAGCCTGCTAGTTTCATGCTCCAGCCTCAGTGCAGCACAGGGACAAGTGGCTTTTTCCTCACTCTCGGGCCTCAACACTGCCTCGTCTCATTTCACCTCAAATCTGCCTCTGATTAGGCTCCAAGCCCACTCCAGCAATGGCCAAACCAGTTCACTCCTCGCTCTTAGGCCTGGGCCCCATCCCCTCAATTTGGCCTGTCCACAGCTCAATGCAACTGTCTTCAGTTCAGACTGCGAAAATGCCCAGTTGTACAGGTGGTTTGAAAGCTCAACTCCAAAAGGGAAATTACAGGCTGAAGTGATCTTTTTCCAGAACACGTGTGATTAATTAAAACTTAAGGAGTTGTGGTCACTCTTCCCTATCTGCTCACCCACTAAAAGGTCTCTCACCTGGCCAGGCTCATTATCCAACACCAGATCCAGTACAACCTGTCCTCTTGTTAGACCTTTCAACATACTGATTTAAGAAAGCCTCCCGGATGCACCTATGAAATTTTGCCCCATCTAAGTCACTTTCCTGGACACAAATTCCCTACTGTCCAAGCTGCTTACATAGTGGTTGGCCCAGTCAAAATAAGGGAAGTTAAAATTTCCCATTAATATTACCTTATTATGCTTACAACTATCTGCAATATTTCTGCCTATCCGTCTTTCTAATTCCTACTGACTACTGTGGGACCTAGAATACAACTGCATCAGTTTCTGTTTCTAAATTCTACCCATATGGTTTCACTGAATGAAGTCTACATCCCCTTCCATGCCTCTCTTGCCTACACATCAGTTGCAACTATAGTATCTGATTCCTGGAACACTGAACTGCCAATCCAGCTCTTTCCTCATCCACATTCCTGTCCTGGCTATGATAATCTTGCTCCCAAAGCCAATGTAGTTCACCCACCTTACCTGTCAAGCCTATTGCATTGAAATAACTGCAGCTCAAACCAATGGTCCTTTCATTCCTTTACTGTGCTTCTGTCTATCCTAATGACCTTGTTTTCATTGGCTACAGTATTATCCGGATTTCTCATATCCACCCCTCCATGCAGTTTAATCCCACTTGAGTAGTTCTAACAGATCTTCCATTGAGAATATTGGTCACTCTCTAGGGTCAACCTTTCTCTCTTGTACAGGTCATACCTACCCCAGAAAAGATCCCCATGATCAAAGATCTTGAATCCCTGCAAAGAGTCAATCAGCTACACGTTCATCCGAGCTATCTTTCTATTTAAGTTTTTACTAGCATAAATAGAAACCAAGAAGTAACCTAGTGATTACTAATATTAAGGTCTGTTTTTCAGGTTCTCTCTTAACTCCCATTTTCACTGTGCAGGATATCATTCCATGTTCTACCTATGTTGCTGGCACCAACCTGTACCACATCCTCTGGCTGTTCACTCTCCCTCTTGAGAATGTTTTTCAGCCACTCTGACACATCCTGACCCTGGCACCATTCCACCCTGGCATCTCTTTTGGGGCCACAGAATTTCCTATCTCACTCCCTAACTATCGAGTCTCTTACTACTGCCACTCTTGCCCACGAAGCGTCAAAGATGGCTCCAGTGCCACCAGCCTGGCTGCTTCTGCTGCAGCTAGAAAGGTCTGCCCTTCTCCCACACCCCCAGAAGTAAGCATGTTTTATACTTGTTGGAAGGAACAACTGCAGGGAGACCCTGAACTATCTATCTCATCCCCTTACCTCTCCGAGTAGTCACCCAACTACCTACAGACTATCTTAGTCTATGGTGCTCTCAGCATCCCAACAATTCTACGTAAGAACAACTTCAGCTTCAGTTTCAAATCATAGACTTGCAATGTCCCCAGTTTTCTTTGAAATTAAATTGCATGGGGCACAAATTGTTTACTGACGTGGTCTAATTCCTAGGTCTTTATATCTCTTGTTCTAACTAGGAATGTCTTTACCTGCTTTCTTAGTCCGATTGTTTTCAACCAGTGAAATTACATTTGCAAACATTCTTTCTTACTGCTCAATCTCTGAATCAAGAGTTTTAAATGAGCACTTCAGCACTTCCACAAATCTGTCTTTTTAATTCCAAAACTTGGAAATGTCTGAAATCCTATATTTTGATCATTGTCATATTTTTACATACAGTACACTCAATAGGATCCTCAGTTTTCAAGATTTCTACCTTCCCTTTTTAGCACTGTTTAGTTTCTCCCTCTTCTAAGTAAACTGATATGAACTACCAATTATCCAACGTGTTGTACCTGGACTGTTACCTACCAGCTGCTCCTTTCCTTAACTAATTCAAAATTCCCTCAGCTCCTCTGACTTCTCATATGCTTAGTAGCTTCTATATTACTTGCACATCTCCCATTTGGAATATTTCAGTATTTTTCCTGTGAAGCTTTGATGTCTCCTTCCTTTGCCCAGATTATTGTTGTTCCTGGTATTCATGTAAGGCATTTTCATTTATTTTATGGTTCATTGGTTGACCATGTTATCTGACAATACAAGAGAAAGTTTATGGTTTTCTTGGTTTTATGCCGTAATATAACTACCTTTCTGATCTCTGTAGATGTCATATTTATGTATTCACCTGCAAACAGCTCTCCACTATTTAATGTTGCTTAGCTTATGCCTTACATCTGAGGATCAGTCTCACTTAAGTTTGAAGTTTTCCTTATTGTACTTTCTGTCTCCGTCTCAAACTTCGTGTCAAACCATGCCATGTGCTGGTTATTTTTGTTTGATGCTCTCTCACTGACAGGGCAGATTATAAATTCTGTCTTTATTAAATATGTCACAACTGATTCTCTTATCATATCAAACACATATAGGGCTCAGCTTTTACAGGGAGGCAGGGAAGGAACAGGTTAGGCTGAAAATAGATAAAGAATCCAGCAAGATACAATCAATTTATGTTGGGTTGGGATGGTTTTCAGGTCTAGGGGAGAAGGCCAGCTGCAAGACTCAAAGTCAAGAAATGCACAACTTACCTTTCAAAGCCAAGAGCTCCTCTCTCCCCTTTCACAATTGCCTGCTGAATCTGCCCAGTTCAAACTGAGCAACTTAAATGTGTCATTAGAGACCAGTCTTAAGTGTGTTAAGGATCCTGTCTTTTAAATGATTAGGCAATCGAAAATATATTTAACTCCAGCCATGAGAAAGGTGGTGAATTTGGGTATCAGTTCCTGGTATTTGTCTTTCGCACCTCCTGCCATCTCCATTGGCTTACTTTCTCTTGGCAATCATGGGTGGCTTACAATTGACGGCATGGTTTCAGTAGACCTTCCCGGAAACATTCCACAAGTACTTTGCCTTTGTGACTGGAGATATTTATCATCTCCAAAGCAATGTAAAAATTAAAGTGTTTCATTATAAATGTTTGTCTTTGCCACAAGCTTTGCTAACTTCTGAAGGGACTGTATATATTGTACAACTACAACACCACCGCTAGGAGATTTGTTAACATCTCACACCTAAGTCTTACAGCCTTTACTATGCTTTCATTTGACCATGAGTAGTTGGCTATTGATAATCTCTCTATGTCACTTTCATCGACTTGACCAAGGCATTTAACCTTGTCAGCAGGGATGAGCTCTTTCAGATTCACCTCAAGATTGGCTGTCCCCCGAAAGTCCAAAGTATTATCAAGTCATTCCATGATGACATCGTACTGTTCAGTACAGTGGCAGCTCATCAGAACCCTTCGGTATTCGTAGTGGAGTCAAACAAGGATGCATGTTGGCCCCAACATTATTCGGCATCTTCTTTTCTATGCTATTGAAGCATGCGTTTTGGACGTCGACAGAAGGCATTCACACCAGGTCTGATGGGCAGCTGTTCAACCCTGTGTGCCTACAGCACCCTGTCCAACACCTAGAGCAAGGTGAAAGAGTGATCCTGAGTCAGTTTGAGGAGCGGAGAGCTAAACGAAGAACACGGCAGACAACAATTCCACGACGCCCTACACATGCAGCAACTGTGGCAGAGCCTACCATTCCAGGATGGGCCTCCAGAGTCAAAGTTGATACTGCTCGGCAAACCGATGACTACCAGAGGTGCAGTACCCATGGACACCCCCCCCCCCCCCCCGCTGCCACCGCCGCCAGATTTGTTAACATCTCACACCTAAATCTTACATCCTTTACTATGCTTTCATTTGACCATGAGTAGTTGGTTATTGATATTCTCTCTTTCAATCATTGGACCATAGTCCTTTAGTAACTTCCATGTTTCTCTTGGAGAACTCCCTGTTAGTCACACTGTTCTTATTTTTGCCTAGTTCACTGCCATCTCAATGTACCAGCTACTCTGTTTACTTCGTGTATTAAATCTGAGCTTTTCATTCCTTTGTATTTTGCCTTCTGCCACAGGCACTGTGATTTAACTGATGCACAAGTAAAGAGTTTGTATAGCTCTTAGTGTATCATTTTTTTCTTATTTTTCAATGACCTTGGTATATTTCCATTTGGTTTATTATCAAATGCAGAACTAGGTTCTTTATATGTCCTCTTTCTGCCTTCAGTACTTTTCCTCACTCTTGGTTGCTTTCACTTTTGTGAACATTCAAAGTTGAAGCTCTCTAGCATCTAATATCTTTTTTTAGTGTCATCATATCCCTTTAGCTTTGGTCGTAGCCTAGTTCAGATAGATTCTGTTATAGTGACAGGGTCAGTGCCGCAAAATCTCAGCCACACAAACCTCATCTGTTTCTCCTTTGTCATAGCTTTGAGAAATTATAGCTCAGAGTTGTATAATTCATGCATTCTTTGATAATAAATGCACTTTGAATCTTGAATCTTGAGAATAGGTGATTCATCTTTTCTAGCTGGTTCAGGACATGAAATGATCTAAGGTTCCTCAACAAAGGCATCACAAGTGCATAAGCATTAATAACTTTGCCAAATAAAATCTTCCACAGGGAGAAATGAACAGGCTGAGTCTAGAGGGCGATTAGGAATGAGTCTTCACATCCATAAATATAAGGTTTGGACTGGTCTGAGGTTAAGCTCTATCCCCCATGTTAACTAAGCTTATTTCCATAGTATCTTCATCAGTATTTGAAGGCTTTAAAAAAGTCAATTTATTGTATATTTTCCACCATTCTAGGATTAGTAAATATAAATTACAAGGTATGGTCACTTTTCACTTAAAATTGATTGTTTGGTTTTTATTTTAAACGTGTAACTGTTGTGTTAAGGTAATGAACCATCTGTTCCATCATAATCAGATATATGATCACATTAGAGTTTGTTTAATAGATTTGACATTGAGCTTCAATCTGACAAGTTTTGTTTCCTCGCTCTCTGTTAAAGTACATAAATATGTGACAAATAAGGCTGCAGGATATCACAGACTAGGATCGTGACAAGTAGGAAAATCAAGGTGTTGGGCTAATGTTGGTGAGGGGTATCTATTAATTAATGGAGGTCTCAGTTCAATAGAAATAGTTCGCATAAGATCAGGAAAGCAAAATGTAGAAGGTGGCTGGTTGAAGCAAGAAATATTAAAGGTAAGTTAAAAGGGAATGGAGTACCCATAAGTAGAACAAAATAAAAGAAAAAAGTAATGATTTTTTTTAGAAAGGTAGAGTTATAATAATAGCATTTTTAATTTTCATATAGTGAAAAAGTCAAAAGCAAACAGACTTAATAGAGCACTTCAGAGTTAATTTCTTACAACACAATGTCACAAGTACAAAGGGTAAATAATTAGACAGAGAGAAGAAAGAAGCAAAGACAATACAATTATATAATCCCTTTATAAAATAAAATGCCTTTGCAATGTCTAATGTCATTATTTAGCTGATTATAAAAAATTGGCAACTTACTTACAAACTTCTAATATAATTAAGCAGAATTATGGTTCATGAAAGAGGTATCATATTTGACAATTCTAGGTATTTGAGAATGTAATCAGCGGGGGAACAAAGAGGAACCAAAAAGCATTTCAAAAGTTTGTCATTTAAAGTGCAGTTAATTTTGCAGAGGGGGAACTGGCTAACTAATAGAAAGCAGAACATGGGGATAAAAAGGCAATTGTCTGATTGGCAGGCAAGGAAGGTGTCATGAGAACACATGCTGGGTTTACATCTCCATGTTGGGCACTTGGATGCAGCCTATTTTACTGATGATGCAACGTTACGAAGAAAACAGCATGAAGAGTCAGCAAAGAGATGTACAGTTGCTAGGCTAAGGGAGTAGGCCAAAATCAGGTGGATAAAGAGGAATTTGGGGAAATGTCAACTTTGTTAGGAAGAATAGAAAAAGATTATTATTTAAGTGTTGAGAGTCTGCAGTGTTTCTGGTGCGTGGGGACTAGGAATTCTTGTACAATAAACACAGAAATCTAAGAGGCAAGTATAGCAAGTAATTTGATTTTTTTTGGTTAAGAACTCTTTGTAGAAAGAGTTTATTTTTATAGAGAAAAATAAAATTAACAATAAAAATAAGCAGCTATTTACTCTAGGGCGCTACGGTAGTGGAGCAGTTAGCAACACTTTTACAGCTCGGGGCATCGGAGTTCAGAATTCAATTCCAACACTGTATGCAATGGAGTTTGATTGTCCGGTGATTAGGCTAGTGTTAAATAGGAGGGCTGCTGGGTAGCGCAGCTCACTGGGCCAGAAGGGCCTATTCTGCACAGTATCTCGAAATAAATAAATTCCAAACATTAATTCTTCCTCGTGTTGCCTAATCAGTTATGGATTCTCAGCATTCTCTGTCTTTATTTCAGATCACCCGCATCTGTGTAATTTGCTTTTCCAGCCCTTGATTTGCCTGTTTGTATTTGCATATGACTCATCCAGTTTGTATTACTTATGTTGAGGCATCACACCTATGGTCATCTGGGGGTTAATGCAGGGTGCAGAGTGAGATACTGTAACTAATCTTCAGCAACAACAGTGTGCACTTTGATAAATTTATCAAAGTACATATATGTCACCATATACTACCTTGAGATTCATTTTCTTGCAGGCATTCACAGTAAATACAAGGAAACACAATAGAATCAATGAAAAACTGTACACAAAGACAGACAAATGACCAATGTGCAAAAGACAACAAATTGTACAAATACGATACAAAAAATAATAATAAATAAATAAGACATATAAATAAACAGACACCTACATTAACCCCAGAGTACCTTGATCAATTCCACAGGCCAACAGCCTGGTCTGATGAAAGATTATTCAGCTGAAGTTCCCTCTACTACTCTCTCCACATATATGCCTGGCCTGCTGACTCTTTCCAAATTTTCTGATTTTTATTTCAGATTTCTAGCAGGTGCAATCACGAGCTTTTATGAAAATATTGGTGTTAAGTTTTGTAGCTTCAAAACATTAAATTATTTCAAAGGAAAACACAGCTCCAGCGGGGTTCACAGGCCATTACTTTCTACAAAGCAAAACCTAACATCATGAATAGCAGTGATTTTTCACTCCCAAATGAATGCAACACCTTTTATGTGTGCTCAGAAAGAGAGAATAAAGCCATCCCTGCAGCATCTGTGATCTCGGCCGACATCAGAACATCTTTCATGAGGGTGAACCTTCAGGTACAGCCCTGCTGATGTACCTGCTAGGGCTCTGAAAACATGTGCCAACCAATTGGTGGGACTGTTCAAGGACATCCTCAATCTCTCACTGCTGCAAATGGAGGTCCCCATCTGCTTTTAAGGGGCAACAATCATACAAGTGCCTACAAAGAGCAGGGTGAGTTACTTCAATGGCTATTGCCCAGTTGCACTCACATCTACTGTGATGAAGTGCTTTGAGAGGTCAGTCATGGCTATAATCAACTCCTACAGAAGCAATGACCTGGACCCACTGCAGACGCAATGTCTGCCTCTATACTCAGCATCAGACTACCTGGACAATACCAATACCTACTGTTTATTGACAGCAGCTCATGTTCAATACAATAATACTCTCAGTTGCAATTAACAAGCTTCAAAACCTGTCCCTGCAACAAGAGAAAATCTGTGGATGCTGGAAATCCAAGCAACACACACAAAAAGCTGAAGGAATTCAGCAGGCCAGGAAGCATCTAATGAAAAGAGAAAACAGTCAGTGTTTCCAGCCATGATCCTTCATCAGGACTGGAGAGAAAAAGATGAGGGGTCAGAGTTAGAGGGTGGGCGGAGGGGAGGAAGAAACACAAGGTGAGAGGTGAAAACGGGAGGATGGGGGGGAGGGGTGAAGTAAACAGCAACTGGAGACTGAGAGATGTCGGTCTGTGTGGTTTGGAAATAATGTCTCCTCCTCGCGACAATCAACCTCAAGGATGTGTGCTCAGCCCACTGCTCTACTCTCCCTTACTCACAACCGTGTAGCTCAGGTATCCTCTATACACAGCTGCTGTCGGCAGAATTTCTGATGATGACGAGGCGTACAGAGGTGAGACAGATCAACTGGTTGAGTGGTGTCACAACAACAACCTTGCGCTCAATGTCAGTAATATAAAGGAATTGATTGTGGACTTCAGAAAAGTTAAGTTACACTCCAATCCTCATTTAGGGATCAGAACAGAAAGGGTGAGCAGTTTCAAGTTTCTGGGTGTCAACGTCTCTGAGGATCTATCCTGGGACCGACATATTGATGCTATTGCAAAGAAGGCATGACAGTGGCTATGTTTCATTAGGAGTTTGAGGAGAATTAGTATGTCTCCAAAGACTCCTGCAAATTTCTACAGATGTACTCTGGTGAGCATTCTAATTGATTGCCTGACCGTCTGGTATTAATGGATCACTGCACAGGATCGGAAAATGAAGAAAGGTTTAAATTCAGCCAGCTCCATCATGGGTGTGAGCCTCCCCCACATCTGGGACACATAGGCAATGCTTCAAAAAGCGACATCCATCATTAAGGACCACCGTCACCCAGAATGGGTCCTTTTCTCTTTATTACCATCAAGGAATCAAGGAGGAAGTACAGGAGCCTAAGGACACACACTCAATGCTTTAGAAACAGCTTGTTTGCCTCAGCCACCAGATTTCTAAATGGACAATGAACCTAGGGACCCTTCCTCAGAATTTTTCTCCCCTCTTTTTATTTAAATTATTTTTATAAGTACTTATTGTAATTTATAGATTTTTATTACTATGTATCTATTGCAATGTACTGCTGCCACAACATAGCAAATTTCACAACATATAGTAGTGATATTAACCCTGATTCTGATTCTGAAACTGCTCATCCTTTCCACTTCTGATCCCTCAATGAGAACTGGCGTGTGTTAGCCAATTTATCCCTCCTAAAGTCCACAATCAATTCATCATCACCATCAGAAATTCTGCCAACCTTAGTTGTGTCATCAGCAAATTTATAGATGCTGTTTAAGCTGTGTCTAGTCACACAGTCATGGGTGAAGAGAGAGAAGAGCAGTGTGACATTGCTGATTGTCAGTGAGGAGATGTTATTTTCAATCCACACAGACTATCATCTCCTGATGAGGAAGGCAAGGATGCACTTGCAGAGGGAGGTAAAGAAACTCAAGTTTTGGAGCTTTTTGATTAGAACTGATGTTATGATTGTGTTGAACGCCGATCTATAGTCAATAAACATAAGTATTACAATTGTCCATGCGATCCAAGGCTGAGTGAAGAGCCAGTGAGACTGCATCCACTGTAGCCCTATTGTGTGGTGATAGGAAAATAGCAGTGGGTCCAGGTCCTTGCTTCAGCAGTAGTTAATTCTAACCATGACCGATCTCTCAAAGCACTTGGTCACAGTAGAGGTAAGTGCTACTGATAGTCCTTGGGGCATTTCACCCTGCTCTTTTTGGGTACTGATATGAATGTTGCCTTTGTGAAGCAGGTGGAAACCTCCAACTGCAGCAGTGAGAAATTGAACACTTTCACCAGTTGATTAGCACAGGTTTTCAGAACCCTTCCAGGTACAACATCAATGTCTGAAGCCTTGTGAAGGTCTATCCTCTCGAAAGATGTTCTAGAATCGGCTTCTGAGACCGAGACTCAGGGTCACTGGATGCCATATTTTTATTGGGAGATGTAGTTTTATTCTCCCTTTTAATGTGTGCATAAAAGCATTGAGTTCATTTTGGAGTGAAGCACTACAGCAATTCATGATGTTAGGTTTTGCTGTGTAGCAAGTAATGGCCTGGCCAGAGCCGATGTGCATCCGATTCTGTCCCTAACCTCAACCAAAGTTGCTATTTTTGCTCTTAAGATAGGTTGTACCTGGATTTCTTGTATAGTTCTGGATCCCCAGTCTTGAATGCCACAGACAGAACATTGAACCTATGGCACAATACAGGCCCTTCAGCCCACAAAGTTGTGCCGAACATGTCCCTACCTTAGAAATTACTAGGTTTACCTATAGCCCTCTATTTACTAAGTTCCATGTACCTATCTAAAAGTCTCCTAAAAGATCCTATTGTATCCACCTCCACCACCGTTGCCGGCAGCCCATTCCACGCACTCACCACTCTGTGTAAAAAAAAACTTACCCCTGACATCTCCTCTGTACATACTCCCCAGCACCTTAAACCTGTGTGCTCTTTCAGCCCTGGGGAAAAAGCCTCTGACTATCCACACGATTAATGCTTCTCATCATCTTATACACCTCTATCAGTTACCTCTCATCCCCCTTCGCTCCAAGGAGAAAAGGCCAAGTTCACTGAACATATTTTCATAAAGCATGCTCCCAATCCAGTCAACATCCTTGAAAATCTCCTCTGCACCCTTTCTATGGCTTCTACAGACTTCCTGTAGTGAGGCGACCAGAACTGAGCACAGTCCTCCAAGTGGGGTCTGACCAGGGTCCTATATAGCTATGACGTTACCTCTTGGCTCCTAAGTTCAATTCCACGAATGATGAAGGTCAATACACCGTACGCCTTCTCAACCACAATCAACCTGCGCAGCTGCTTTGAGTGCCCTATGAACTCAGACCCCAAGATCCCTCTGACCCTCCACACTACCAAGAGTCTTATCATGAACACTATATTCTACCTTCATATTTGACCTACCAAAATGAACCACTTCACACTTATCTGGGTTGAACTCCATCCGCCACTTCTCAGCCCAGTTTTGTCATTTTCATTTTTAGAGTCTTTTTATTGCTACATAATCTTCTACAGCGAGAAAATGATATAAAACTTCAACAAATTGATATATATACAATTAATAAAGCTGAAGAGTAAAAAAGCTGATCGTAATATATGAAAATGAAAAAAAAAGTTTTTTATATAAGGAAAAGGAGGAAAAAAAGAGAACCCCAACTAACTAAAAAAAACACTAACTACAAAAAAGGGGAAAAAAGCCCATTAGGAATCAACTTCCAGAGCAATACATCTTACCATCATCTATATATATAAAGAAAAAGAATCATCAACTGCCAATTCATGTTTATATAGAATAAGATTGGAAGGAAACCATATAAAATAATTCAAATTAAATGATAATATTTGGCAAAAGAGTCCCATCTTCTCTCAAAATCGAATCGAGGATCAAAAGTTCTACTAATTTTTTCCAAACTGAGACATAACATTACTTGAGAAAACCATTCAATTAATGTAGGGACAGAGGTATCTTTCCATTTTAATAAAATAGCCCTTCTTGCCCCAGTTTTGCATCCTGTCAATGTCCTGCTGTAACCTCTGACAGCCCTCGACTACCCACACCACCTCCAACTTTGTGTCATCAGCAAACTTACTAACCCATCCATCCACTTCCTCATCCAGGTCATTTATAAAAATCATGAAAAGTAAAGGACCCAGAACAGATCCCTGAGACACACCACTGGTCACCGACCTCCATGCAGAATTTGACACATCTACAACCACTCTTTCCCTTTTGTGGGCAAGCCATTTCTGGATCCACAAAGCAATGTCCCCTTGGATCCCATGCCTCCTTACTTTCTCAATAAGCCTTGCATGGGGTACCTTATCAAATGCCTTGCTGAAATCCATATACACTACAGCTACTGCTCTTCCTTCATCAATGTGTTTAGTCACATCCTCAAAACATTCAATCAGACTCGTAAGGCACAACCTGCCTTTGACAAAGTCATGCTGACTATTCCTAATCATATTATACCTCTCCAAATGTTCATAAATCCTGCCTCTCAGGATCTTCTCCATCAACTTAACAACCACTGAGGTAAGGCTCACTGGTCTATAATTTCCTGGGCTATATCTACTCCCTTTTATGAATAAAGGAACAACATGCACAACCCTCCAATCCTGCGGAACCTCTCCCGTCCCCATTGATGATGCAAAGATCATCGCCAGAAGCTCAGCAATCTCCTTCCTCGCTTCCCACAGTAGCCTAGAGTATATTTCATCCAGTCCCGGCAACTTATCCAATTTGATGCTTTCCAAAAGCTCCAGCACACCCTCTTTCTTAATATCCCTCAGCCTCATTTATCCTCCACCTCATTCTATTCCTATTCTCACTGTTGCGTGGCACAGACAGTAATGCTGAGATTACTACCTTTGTGGTCCTGCTTCTCAATTCCTGCCTAACTCCCTGTAGTCTTTTTTCAGGACCTCTTCCCTTTTCTTACCTATGTCAGTGGTACCAATATGTACCATGACCTTTGGCTGTTCTCCCTCCCACTGCAGGTTATCATGGACGTGATCTGAAATATCCTGGACCCTGGCACCTGGGAGGCAATCTACCAACTGAGTTTCTTTCCTGTGTCCACAGAATCACCTGTCAGTCCCCCTAACTACAGAGTCCCCTATCACTACTGGCTTCCTCTTCCCTTCCCTCCCCTTCCGAGCCACAGGGCCAGACTCTGTGCCAGAGGCACGGCCACTGCCGCTTCCCCCAGTTAGGCTGTTCCCCCCCCCCACCAACAGTACTCAAACAGGAGTACTTATTGTCAAGGGGTACAGCCACAGGGGTACTCTCTAGTACCTGACTCTTCCCCTACTCCCACTTGTCCATCTCCCATGGCCCCGGTATGACCACCTGCCTAAAACTCCTCTCTATCACCTATTCGCTCTCCCTGACCAGACGAAGGTCATCAAGCTGCATCTCCAGTTCCCTAACTTGGCCCTTCAGGAGCTGCAGCTCGACACACCGGGTGCAGATATGCCATCCGGGAGGCTGGGAGACTCCAGGACCTCCCACATCTGACACCAAGAACAGAAAACTGCCCCACACACATAGTTCCTTCTTTCCTTAAATAACACAGTTAAAACTACCTCACCTCATCCCGTTACCACCTAAGCCCGTTGAGCCAAAGCCCTACCACTCTGCTGCCGGCTCTGAACACTGCCCGCTAGATAGGGTGCTCTTCTTTTTAAACCCTTCGTGTTCTACTGGCTGAGGTCACGCGCCTTCGCAGACTTGCCTCTCTTTTACCCTGAGTAGTAAAAGATTTTCAGAAGGCATTCGATAAGGTGCCACATAGGAGATTGGTGAGTAAAATCAGAGCTCATGGCATTGGGGGCAGGGTTTCAACATGGATAGAAAACTGGTTGGCAGATAGAAAGCAAAGGGTAGCAGTGAATGGGTGTTTCTCGGACTGGCTGGAGGTGACTAGTGGGGTACCATAGGGCTCTGTATTGGGACCACAGCTCTTTACGATTTATGTCAACGATTTAGATGAGGGCATTGAAAACTATATCAGCAAGTTTGCTGATGATACTAAACTGGGCGGCAGTGTGACATGCGAAGAGGACGTTAGGAGAATACAGGGAGACTTGGATAGGCTGGGTGAGTGGGCAGATACTTGGCAGATGTCATTCAATGTGAATAAATGTGAAGTTATCCACTTTGGAAGCAGGAACAAGAGGGCAGAGTATTGTCTGAACGGTGTAGAGTTCGGTAAGGGAGAAATGCAAAGAGACCTAGGAGTCCTAGTTCATCAGTCAATGAAGGTGAATGAGCAAGTGCAACAGGCAGTGAAGAGGGCAAATGGAATGTTGGCCTTTATTATAAGGGGAATTGAGTATAAGAGCAAGGATGTTCTTTTGCATTTGTACAGGGCCCTGGTGAGACCACACCTGGAATATTGTGTACAGTTTTGTTCTCCAGGTTTACGGAAGGACATTCTGGCAATTGAGGAAGTGCAGCGTAGATTCACTAGGTTGATTCCTGGGATGGCAGGGCTGTCTTACGCAGAGAGATTGGAGAGATTGGGCTTGTACACACTGGAATTGAGGAGATTGAGAGGGGATCTGATTGAAACGTTTAAGATAATTAAAGGATTTGATAGGATTGAGCCAGGAAATATGTTCCAGATGTTGGGAGAGTCCAGTACCAGAGGGCATGGATTGAGAATAAGAGGTCAGTTATTTAAAACAGAGTTGAGGAAAAACTTCTTCTCCCAGAGAGTTGTGGAGGTGTGGAATGCACTGCCTCGGAAGACGGTGGAGGCCAATTCTCTGGATGCTTTCAAGGAGCTGGATAGATATCTGATGGATAGGGGAATCAAGGGATATGGGGACAAGGCAGGGACTGGGTATTGATAGTGAATGATCAGCCATGATCTCAGAATGGCGGTGCAGACTTGAGGGGCCGAATGGTCTACTTCTGCACCTATTGACTATTGTCTATTCACTCCAAAAAATCAGCCGTTCACCCGCAGTCTTCTTGCTCTGAATCTAGCCCTCAACAGACTACAAATTTCCTGACTCATCAATGGGTTTTGATTTGGGTCTGTCTAGTATGTTTTCAAAGGCATACACTCATCCATGTATGTTTTGATGAAGTTGGTGACAACTGTGGCATATTTGTCCAGACTCATAGAAAATCCCTGAATATTTTCAAGTCCATGGACTCAAAGCAGTCTTGTAAGCACTCCTCCGCCTTCCTTGACCATATGTTCTTGGTCTTCCCACCGGTGCCGCATTCTTTAGTTTCTGCCTATATGCTGGGAGTAGAAGTAGACCTTTTGGTCCTTTCCATTGGTGCTGTGGCCTTTAGTTTCTGCACATAAGTAAAAGGACAGTTTCAAGTTTCTGGGTATCAACATCTCTGGCGATCTTTCCTGGGCCCAACATATTGATGCAATTACAAAGAAAGCATGACAGCAGCTGTATTTCATTCTGAGTTTCAGGAGAAATGGAACGTCATCAAAGACGCTCTCAAGTTTCTACAAATGCACTGTGGTGAGCATTCTAACTGTCTGGAGTAGCTGCTGCCCAAGGCTGGAAAAAAGCAAAGATCTAAACTTAGCCAGCTTCATCATGGGCAGCAGCCTCTCCTGAATCCAGGAAGCTTCAAAAGGCGATGACTCAAAAAGGCAGTATCCATCATTAAGGACCTATATCACCCTGGATGTGCCCTCTTCTCTTAGCTACCATCAAGGAGGAGGAACAGGAGCCAAAAGACATACCTTCAATATTTCAGAAACAGTTTGTTTCCCTCTGCCACCAGATTTCTGAATGAACAATAAACCCATAAATACTACCTCAGTATTTTCTTCCTTTTTGCACAACTTATGTATATGTGTGTGCATGTGTACATGTATGTATGTATGTCTATGTATATTTACACTTCTTATTGTAACCCCTACAGCCCCAATTTAACTATATCTAGATCATAGTACAATGTATAATGAGCAATGAACCTGCCCGGTACATCTTCGGACTGTAGGAGGAAACTGGAGCACCCAGGGAAAACCCACACATTTCAGGGGAGGACATACAGAAACTCTTTATAGAGGATGCTGGAACTGAACTCTAAATTCAAATGCTTTGTGCTGTAATTGTGTTGCATCTACCACTACGCTACTGTGATACCCCACCATTTATTGTTATGTTGTACTGCTGCCACAAAACAATAAACTTTATGACATTTGCCAGCGATATTAAACCTGATTCTGATTCTGAAAAGGGGCTAGCCTAGGAAGATATCTTGATTGGCATGGATGTTTGGTTGAGCGGTCTGTTTCTCTAGAGTATAACTCTATGAGTTCAGACTATTGAGTTTTCAATTCTGACAGAAGATATCAACTTGATATGGTAATTCTATTGCCCTCTCAACAGAGGGTTTCTGTCAACAATAACAGAAAGTATACATCCTGAACATAAGAGATTCTGCAGATGCTGGAAATCTTTAGCAACAAACAAAAAAAGTTTTGTCAGAACTTAGTAGATCAGACAGCATCTGTGGAGGAGAATAAGCAGTCATCGTGTTGGGCTGAGACCCATCTTCAGGACTGTTAAGCAAGGGGAAAGAGGCAGGTTCTCATTTTTCTTAACCTTTGTAATGCTCTTTTCATCTATGTATTTGCTTTCATAACTCAATAAAAAAGTGAAAAAAAATGCAGATGCTGAAAATTTAGAATAAACAGAATGGTGGAAATACTCAGCAGACCAGGTAGCATCTATGCAGAAAAAAGTTAATGTTTCACGTCAAAGACCTGATAAAAAAAAAGGAAACAAAATAGGGAATGTAGAGAAGGGTATTTGGTAGAATAAGGAGAATCTTGATGATAGGATGAAATAACGGAGACATGAAATAGGCAGTAAGTACATAATGCGTTGCTACTGTTGTGAAATCCGGGTAATGCTTTATAGTTTAGCTTGGTCTACTGCAACAAACGACAAATGAAAGAAAGAGGAAAGAGAGAAATGACAGCAAAAATAGTCTGTTCTGATAGAAATGAAAAAACTGCAAAAAAGCTAAAGTTAGAAAAGTTGATATTAAGTCCTGAAGGCTACAGCATCTCCAGAGAGATGAAGTATTGTTTCCCAAGATTCCTTGGGCCTCATTGCAAAAATATATGTGGTCACAGACAGAGAGGCCAGAGTAGGGATGGGATAGGGAATTAAAGTGGAAGGCAACTAGAAGTCCAAGGTCATTCCTGTAGATTGACACTAATCCACAAATCAATCACTAATCCAGTACAGAAGAGGCCACACAGCTGCATTATCTGGACTGAAAGTTTTGAACCCTGAATAGTAGAAAGGGAAGTAGTGAAAGGACAGGAGTTATACTTCCTGGGGTTGCATGGGGATGTGCTCTGCAATGGAGAGTAGTAAATGGTACTGGAAGAGCACAGTAAGGAATGGAATATTTCTGGTAAAGATGAACTGCTGAGTGCAAAGGCAGTTAAGGTACCAGAACTCTGCTTTTGCATTCTCTAAGAGAAGGGTGAGGAGAGATGTATGAACAAGATAAGGGTTCTGTCAGAATGATCGTTCTTCAGTTTTCATTCTTTCTATGACATTTCCCATCTCCATAACTTTAAGTTCCATAATCCATACTCTCTCTACTTCCTACTTTGACATCCACCCACCTTTCTTCTTATTCAATAATTGATTGTATGAAAGATATGGCTCCACCCTCCACAAATCCAACAGCAGTCCCCTCTGCCTCTCAAGGTTTAAGAACCTCCTTACAATGTTTCCTTCCTACCTTGGTGAATTGGTATCCACTGGTTTGCTTATAGTTCTAAGAAATTCTAAGAAAGGCTCATATTAAACACTGAAGGGAATTTATGCTACAAACTACTGGACATGCAGGAGGTACTGCTTTGAGTGGAAGAGCAAAGAATACACAAAAAAAATCAAAGCAAAACCTGAAAATGTTCGAAGTCTGTGAAAAGAAATACAGTGAATCAAAGGGAATCATAGAAATATTGGGATTGCTGGGTAAAAGGATCATGAATCTTCTCTGACCTGAAGCTATAACTATAAATTCAAGTATTGAAGGCTAATCAAAACAAAACAATCACAGCATGATAGCATGAAAATCAACCTTTCATCCCTGTTCGTCACTGGGAACACCGATCCCCTGTTCGTCACTGGGAACACCGACTCCCTGTTCGTCACTGGGAACACCGACTCCCTGTTCGTCACTGGGAACACCGACTCCCTGTTCGTCACTGGGAACGCCGACTCCGTTCGTCAGTGGGAACGCCGATTCCCTGTTCGTCACTGGGAACGCCGACTCCCTGTTCGTCAGTGGGAACGCCGACTCCCTGTTCGTCAGTGGGAACGCCGAGTCCCTGTTCGTCAGTGGGAATGCCGACTCCCTGTTCGTCACTGGGAACCCGGACTCCCTCTTCGTCACTGGGAACACGGACGCCCTGTTCGTCACTGGGAACACCGACCCCCTGTTCGTCACTGGGAACACCGACTCCCTGTTCGTCACTGGGAACACCGACTCCCTGTTCGACATTGGGAACACCGACCCCCTGTTCGTCACTGGGAACACGGACTGCCTCTTCGTCACTGGGAACACCGACCCCCTGTTCGTCACTGGGAACACTGACCCCCTGTTCGACATTGGGAACACCGACCCCCTGTTCGACATTGGGAACACCGACTCCCTGTTCGACATCGGGAACACGGACACCCTGTTCGTCGCTGAGAACACTGACTCCCTGTTCGTCACTGGGGACACGGACTCCCCCTTCGTCACTGGGAACACGGACTCTCTCTTCATCACTGGGAACACCGACTCCCTGTTCGACATTGGGAACACCGACCCCCTGTTCGTCACTGGGAACACGGACTCCCTGTTCGTCACTGGGAACACCGACTCCCTGTTCGACATTGGGAACGCCGAGTCCCTGTTCGTCACTGGGAACACGGACTCCCTGTTCGTCACTGGGGACACGGACTCCCCGTTCGTCACTGGGAACACTGACTCCCTGTTCGACATTGGGAACACCGACCCCCTGTTCGACATTGGGAACACCGACTCCCTGTTCGACATCGGGAACGCGGTGTCCCTGTTCGTCACTGGGAACACTGACTCCCTGTTCGTCACTGGAAACACGGACTCCGTTTGTCACAGGGAACACTGACTGCATGTTCATCACTGGGAACATTGAGACAGTGTTCGTCACTAGGTACACTGACTCCCTGTTCATCACTGGGAACATTGAGACAGTGTTCGTCACTGGGAACACTGACTCCCTGTTCGTCACTGGGAATATTGAGACAGTGTTCATCACAGGGAACATTGAGACAGTGCTTGTCACTAGAAACACTGACTCCCTGTTCGTCACTGGGAACATTGAGACAGTGTTTGTCACTGGGAACATTGAGACAGTGTTCGTCACTGGGAACATTGAGACAGTGTTCGTCACAGGGAACATTGAGACAGTGCTTGTCACTAGAAACACTGACTCCCTGTTCATCACTGGGAACATTGAGACAGTGTTCGTCACAGGGAACATTGAGACAGTGCTTGTCACTAGAAACACTGACTCCCTGTTCATCACTGGGAACATTGAGACAGTGTTCGTCACAGGGAACATTGAGACAGTGCTTGTCACTGGAAACACTGACTCCCTGTTCGTCACTGGGAACATTGAGACAGTGTTCATCACTGGGAACATTGAGACAGTGTTCGTCACTGGGAACATTGAGACAGTGTTTGTCACTGGGAACACCGACCCCCTGTTCGTCACTGGGAACACCGACTCCCTGCTCGTCACTGGGAACACCGACTCCCTGTTCGACATTGGGAACGCCGAGTCCCTGTTCGACATTGGGAACACAGACTCCCTCTTCATCACTGGGAACACTGACCCCCTGTTCGTCACTGGGAACACCGACTCCCTCTTCGTCACTGGGAACACCGACCCCCTGTTCGACATTGGGAACACCGACCCCCTGTTCGTCACTGGGAACACGGACTCCCTCTTCGTCACTGGGAACACTGACCCCCTGTTCGACATTGGGAACACCGACCCCCTGTTCGTCACTGGGAACACGGACTCCCTGTTCGTCACTGGAAACACGGACTCCGTTTGTCACAGGGAACACTGACTGCATGTTCATCACTGGGAACATTGAGACAGTGTTCGTCACTGGGTACACTGACTCCCTGTTCATCACTGGGAACATTGTGACAGTGTTCGTCACTGGGAACACTGACTCCCTGTTCGTCACTGGGAATATTGAGACAGTGTTCATCACAGGGAACATTGAGACAGTGCTTGTCACTAGAAACACTGACTCCCTGTTCGTCACTGGGAACATTGAGACAGTGTTTGTCACTGGGAACATTGAGACAGTGTTCGTCACAGGGAACATTGAGACAGTGCTTGTCACTGGGAACATTGAGACAGTGTTCGTCACAGGGAACATTGAGACAGTGCTTGTCACTAGAAACACTGACTCCCTGTTCGTCACTGGGAACATTGAGACAGTGTTCGTCACAGGGAACATTGAGACAGTGCTTGTCACTAGAAACACTGACTCCCTGTTCGTCACTGGGAACATTGAGACAGTGTTCGTCACTGGGAACACTGACTCCCTGTTCATCACTGGGAACATTGAGACAGTGTTTGTCACTGGGAACATTGAGACAGTGTTTGTCACTGGGAACACTGACTCCCTGTTCATCACTGGGAACATTGAGACAGTGTTTGTCACTGGGAACATTGAGACAGTGTTTATAACTGGGAACATTGAGACAGTGTTCATCACTGGGAACATTGAGACAGTGTTTGTCACTGGGAACACTGACTCCCTGTTCATCGCTGGGAACATTGAGACAGTGTTCATCACTGGGAACACTGACTCCCTGTTCATCACTGGGAACATTGAGACAGTGTTTATAACTGGGAACATTGAGACAGTGTTTGTCACGGAACATTGAGACAGTGTTCATCACTGGGAACATTGAGAATAGTTTTTGTCACTGGGAACATTGAGACAGTGTTCGTCACTGGGAACATTGAGACAGTGTTTGTCACTGGGAACATTGAGACAGTGTTTATAACTGGGAACATTGAGACAGTGTTTGTCACGGAACATTGAGACAGTGTTTGACACGGGGAACACTGATTCCCTGTTCATCACTGGGAACATTGAGACAGTGTTTGTCACTGGGAACACTGACTCCCTGTTCGTCACTGGGAACATTGAGACAGTGTTTATAACTGGGAACATTGAGACAGTGTTTGTCTCGGAACATTGAGACAGTGTTCATCACTGGGAACATTGACTCCCTGTTCATCACTGGGAACATTGAGACAGTGTTCGTCACTGGGAACACTGACTCCCTGTTCATCACTGGGAACATTGAGACAGTGTTCGTCACTGGGAACACTGACTCCCTGTTCATCACTGGGAACATTGAGACAGTGTTCATCACTGGGAACACTGACTCCCTGTTCATCACTGGGAACATTCAGACAGTGTTCGTCACTGGGAACACTGACTCCCTGTTCATCACTGGGAACATTGAGACAGTGTTCATCACTGGGAACATTGAGACAGTGTTCGTCACTGGGAACATTGAGACAGTGTTTGTCACTGGGAACACTGACTCCCTGTTCATCACTGGGAACATTGAGACAGTGTTCATCACTGGGAACACTGACTCCCTGTTCATCACTGGGAACATTGAGACAGTGTTCGTCACTGGGAACATTGAGGCAGTGTTTGTCACTGGGAACATTGAGGCAGTGTTTGTCACTGGGAACATTGAGACAGTGTTTATAACTGGGAACATTGAGACAGTGTTCATCACTGGGAACACTGACTCCCTGTTCATCACTGGGAACATTGAGACAGTGTTCGTCACTGGGAACATTGAGGCAGTGTTTGTCACTGGGAACATTGAGACAGTGTTTATAACTGGGAACATTGAGACAGTGTTCATCACTGGGAACACTGACTCCCTGTTCATCACTGGGAACATTGAGACAGTGTTCGTCACTGGGAACATTGAGACAGTGTTCATCACTGGGAACATTGAGACAGTGTTTGTCACTGGGAACACTGACTCCCTGTTCATCACTGGGAACATTGAGACAGTGTTCGTCACTGGGAACACTGACTCCCTGTTCATCACTGGGAACATTGAGACAGTGTTCATCACTGGGAACATTGAGACAGTGTTTGTCACGAAACATTGAGACAGTGTTCATCACTGGGAACATTGAGACAGTGTTCGTCACTGGGAACATTGAGACAGTGTTTGTCACTGGGAACACTGACTCCCTGTTCATCACTGGGAACATTGAGACAGTGTTCATCACTGGGAACACTGACTCCCTGTTCATCACTGGGAACATTGAGACAGTGTTCGTCACTGGGAACATTGAGGCAGTGTTTGTCACTGGGAACATTGAGACAGTGTTTATAACTGGGAACATTGAGACAGTGTTCATCACTGGGAACACTGACTCCCTGTTCATCACTGGGAACATTAAGACAGTGTTCGTCACTGGGAACATTGAGACAGTGTTCGTCACTGGGAACATTGAGACAGTGTTCGTCACTGGGAACATTGAGACAGTGTTTGTCACTGGGAACACTGACTCCCTGTTCATCACTGGGAACATTGAGACAGTGTTCGTCACTGGGAACACTGACTCCCTGTTCATCACTGGGAACATTGAGACAGTGTTCATCACTGGGAACATTGAGACAGTGTTCGTCACTGGGAACATTGAGACAGTGTTTGTCACTGGGTACATTGAGACAGTGTTTGTCACTGGGAACATTGAGACAGTGTTTATCACTGGGAACATTGAGACAGTGTTTGTCACGGAACATTGAGACAGTGTTTGACACTGGGAACACTGACTCCCTGTTCGTCACTGGGAACATTGAGACAGTGTTCGTCACTGGGTACATTGAGACAGTGTTTGTCACTGGGAACATTGAGACAGTGTTTATCACTGGGAACATTGAGACAGTGTTTGTCACGGAACATTGAGACAGTGTTTGACACTGGGAACACTGATTCCCTGTTCATCACTGGGAACATTGAGACAGTGTTTGTCACTGGGAACACTGACTCCCTGTTCGTCACTGTGAACATTGAGACAGTGTTTATAACTGGGAACATTGAGACAGTGTTTGTCACGGAACATTGAGACAGTGTTCATCACTGGGAACATTGAGACAGTGTTCGTCACTGGGAACATTGAGACAGTGTTTGTCACGGAACATTGAGACAATGTTTGACACTGGGAACACTGACTCCCTGTTCGTCACTGGGAACATTGAGACAGTGTTCGTCACTGGGTACATTGAGACAGTGTTTGTCACTGGGAACATTGAGACAGTGTTTATCACTGGGAACATTGAGACAGTGTTTGTCACGGAACATTGAGACAGTGTTTGACACTGGGAACACTGATTCCCTGTTCATCACTGTGAACATTGAGACAGTGTTTATAACTGGGAACATTGAGACAGTGTTTGTCTCGGAACATTGAGACAGTGTTCATCACTGGGAACATTGAGACAGTGTTCGTCACTGGGAACATTGAGACAGTGTTTGTCACTGGGAACACTGACTCCCTGTTCATCACTGGGAACATTGAGACAGTGTTCGTCACTGGGAACACTGACTCCCTGTTCATCACTGGGAACATTGAGACAGTGTTCATCACTGGGAACATTGAGACAGTGTTCGTCACTGGGAACACTGACTCCCTGTTCGTCACTGGGAACATTGAGACAGTGTTCGTCACTGGGAACATTGAGGCAGTGTTTGTCACTGGGAACATTGAGACAGTGTTTATAACTGGGAACATTGAGACAGTGTTCATCACTGGGAACACTGACTCCCTGTTCATCACTGGGAACATTGAGACAGTGTTCGTCACTGGGAACATTGAGACAGTGTTCATCACTGGGAACATTGAGACAGTGTTTGTCACTGGGAACACTGACTCCCTGTTCATCACTGGGAACATTGAGACAGTGTTCGTCACTGGGAACACTGACTCCCTGTTCATCACTGGGAACATTGAGACAGTGTTCGTCACTGGGAACATTGAGACAGTGTTCGTCACAGGGAACATTGAGACAGTGCTTGTCACTAGAAACACTGACTCCCTGTTCATCACTGGGAACATTGAGACAGTGTTCGTCACAGGGAACATTGAGACAGTGCTTGTCACTAGAAACACTGACTCCCTGTTCGTCACAGGGAACATTGAAACAGTGCTTGTCACTGGAAACACTGACTCCGTTCGTCACTGGGAACATTGAGACAGTGTTCATCACTGGGAACATTGAGACAGTGTTCGTCACTGGGAACATTGAGACAGTGTTTGTCACTGGGAACACCGACCCCCTGTTCGTCACTGGGAACACCGACTCCCTGTTCGTCACTGGGAACACCGACTCCCTGTTCGTCACTGGGAACACTGACCCCCTGTTCGACATTGGGAACACCGACCCCCTGTTCGACATTGGGAACACCGACTCCCTGTTCGACATCGGGAACACGGACACCCTGTTCGTCGCTGAGAACACTGACTCCCTGTTCGTCACTGGGGACACGGACTCCCCCTTCGTCACTGGGAACACGGACTCTCTCTTCATCACTGGGAACACCGACTCCCTGTTCGACATTGGGAACACCGACCCCCTGTTCGTCACTGGGAACACGGACTCCCTGTTCGTCACTGGGAACACCGACTCCCTGTTCGACATTGGGAACGCCGAGTCCCTGTTCGTCACTGGGAACACGGACTCCCTGTTCGTCACTGGGGACACGGACTCCCCGTTCGTCACTGGGAACACTGACTCCCTGTTCGACATTGGGAACACCGACCCCCTGTTCGACATTGGGAACACCGACTCCCTGTTCGACATCGGGAACGCGGTGTCCCTGTTCGTCACTGGGAACACTGACTCCCTGTTCGTCACTGGAAACACGGACTCCGTTTGTCACAGGGAACACTGACTGCATGTTCATCACTGGGAACATTGAGACAGTGTTCGTCACTAGGTACACTGACTCCCTGTTCATCACTGGGAACATTGAGACAGTGTTCGTCACTGGGAACACTGACTCCCTGTTCGTCACTGGGAATATTGAGACAGTGTTCATCACAGGGAACATTGAGACAGTGCTTGTCACTAGAAACACTGACTCCCTGTTCGTCACTGGGAACATTGAGACAGTGTTTGTCACTGGGAACATTGAGACAGTGTTCGTCACTGGGAACATTGAGACAGTGTTCGTCACAGGGAACATTGAGACAGTGCTTGTCACTAGAAACACTGACTCCCTGTTCATCACTGGGAACATTGAGACAGTGTTCGTCACAGGGAACATTGAGACAGTGCTTGTCACTAGAAACACTGACTCCCTGTTCATCACTGGGAACATTGAGACAGTGTTCGTCACAGGGAACATTGAGACAGTGCTTGTCACTGGAAACACTGACTCCCTGTTCGTCACTGGGAACATTGAGACAGTGTTCATCACTGGGAACATTGAGACAGTGTTCGTCACTGGGAACATTGAGACAGTGTTTGTCACTGGGAACACCGACCCCCTGTTCGTCACTGGGAACACCGACTCCCTGCTCGTCACTGGGAACACCGACTCCCTGTTCGACATTGGGAACGCCGAGTCCCTGTTCGACATTGGGAACACAGACTCCCTCTTCATCACTGGGAACACTGACCCCCTGTTCGTCACTGGGAACACCGACTCCCTCTTCGTCACTGGGAACACCGACCCCCTGTTCGACATTGGGAACACCGACCCCCTGTTCGTCACTGGGAACACGGACTCCCTCTTCGTCACTGGGAACACTGACCCCCTGTTCGACATTGGGAACACCGACCCCCTGTTCGTCACTGGGAACACGGACTCCCTGTTCGTCACTGGAAACACGGACTCCGTTTGTCACAGGGAACACTGACTGCATGTTCATCACTGGGAACATTGAGACAGTGTTCGTCACTGGGTACACTGACTCCCTGTTCATCACTGGGAACATTGTGACAGTGTTCGTCACTGGGAACACTGACTCCCTGTTCGTCACTGGGAATATTGAGACAGTGTTCATCACAGGGAACATTGAGACAGTGCTTGTCACTAGAAACACTGACTCCCTGTTCGTCACTGGGAACATTGAGACAGTGTTTGTCACTGGGAACATTGAGACAGTGTTCGTCACAGGGAACATTGAGACAGTGCTTGTCACTGGGAACATTGAGACAGTGTTCGTCACAGGGAACATTGAGACAGTGCTTGTCACTAGAAACACTGACTCCCTGTTCGTCACTGGGAACATTGAGACAGTGTTCGTCACAGGGAACATTGAGACAGTGCTTGTCACTAGAAACACTGACTCCCTGTTCGTCACTGGGAACATTGAGACAGTGTTCGTCACTGGGAACACTGACTCCCTGTTCATCACTGGGAACATTGAGACAGTGTTTGTCACTGGGAACATTGAGACAGTGTTTGTCACTGGGAACACTGACTCCCTGTTCATCACTGGGAACATTGAGACAGTGTTTGTCACTGGGAACATTGAGACAGTGTTTATAACTGGGAACATTGAGACAGTGTTCATCACTGGGAACATTGAGACAGTGTTTGTCACTGGGAACACTGACTCCCTGTTCATCGCTGGGAACATTGAGACAGTGTTCGTCACTGGGAACACTGACTCCCTGTTCATCACTGGGAACATTGAGACAGTGTTTATAACTGGGAACATTGAGACAGTGTTTGTCACGGAACATTGAGACAGTGTTCATCACTGGGAACATTGAGAATAGTTTTTGTCACTGGGAACATTGAGACAGTGTTCGTCACTGGGAACATTGAGACAGTGTTTGTCACTGGGAACATTGAGACAGTGTTTATAACTGGGAACATTGAGACAGTGTTTGTCACGGAACATTGAGACAGTGTTTGACACGGGGAACACTGATTCCCTGTTCATCACTGGGAACATTGAGACAGTGTTTGTCACTGGGAACACTGACTCCCTGTTCGTCACTGGGAACATTGAGACAGTGTTTATAACTGGGAACATTGAGACAGTGTTTGTCTCGGAACATTGAGACAGTGTTCATCACTGGGAACATTGACTCCCTGTTCATCACTGGGAACATTGAGACAGTGTTCGTCACTGGGAACACTGACTCCCTGTTCATCACTGGGAACATTGAGACAGTGTTCGTCACTGGGAACACTGACTCCCTGTTCATCACTGGGAACATTGAGACAGTGTTCATCACTGGGAACACTGACTCCCTGTTCATCACTGGGAACATTGAGACAGTGTTCGTCACTGGGAACACTGACTCCCTGTTCATCACTGGGAACATTGAGACAGTGTTCATCACTGGGAACATTGAGACAGTGTTCGTCACTGGGAACATTGAGACAGTGTTTGTCACTGGGAACACTGACTCCCTGTTCATCACTGGGAACATTGAGACAGTGTTCATCACTGGGAACACTGACTCCCTGTTCATCACTGGGAACATTGAGACAGTGTTCGTCACTGGGAACATTGAGGCAGTGTTTGTCACTGGGAACATTGAGGCAGTGTTTGTCACTGGGAACATTGAGACAGTGTTTATAACTGGGAACATTGAGACAGTGTTCATCACTGGGAACACTGACTCCCTGTTCATCACTGGGAACATTGAGACAGTGTTCGTCACTGGGAACATTGAGGCAGTGTTTGTCACTGGGAACATTGAGACAGTGTTTATAACTGGGAACATTGAGACAGTGTTCATCACTGGGAACACTGACTCCCTGTTCATCACTGGGAACATTGAGACAGTGTTCGTCACTGGGAACATTGAGACAGTGTTCATCACTGGGAACATTGAGACAGTGTTTGTCACTGGGAACACTGACTCCCTGTTCATCACTGGGAACATTGAGACAGTGTTCGTCACTGGGAACACTGACTCCCTGTTCATCACTGGGAACATTGAGACAGTGTTCATCACTGGGAACATTGAGACAGTGTTTGTCACGAAACATTGAGACAGTGTTCATCACTGGGAACATTGAGACAGTGTTCGTCACTGGGAACATTGAGACAGTGTTTGTCACTGGGAACACTGACTCCCTGTTCATCACTGGGAACATTGAGACAGTGTTCATCACTGGGAACACTGACTCCCTGTTCATCACTGGGAACATTGAGACAGTGTTCGTCACTGGGAACATTGAGGCAGTGTTTGTCACTGGGAACATTGAGACAGTGTTTATAACTGGGAACATTGAGACAGTGTTCATCACTGGGAACACTGACTCCCTGTTCATCACTGGGAACATTGAGACAGTGTTCGTCACTGGGAACATTGAGACAGTGTTCGTCACTGGGAACATTGAGACAGTGTTTGTCACTGGGAACACTGACTCCCTGTTCATCACTGGGAACATTGAGACAGTGTTCGTCACTGGGAACACTGACTCCCTGTTCATCACTGGGAACATTGAGACAGTGTTCATCACTGGGAACATTGAGACAGTGTTCGTCACTGGGAACATTGAGACAGTGTTTGTCACTGGGTACATTGAGACAGTGTTTGTCACTGGGAACATTGAGACAGTGTTTATCACTGGGAACATTGAGACAGTGTTTGTCACGGAACATTGAGACAGTGTTTGACACTGGGAACACTGACTCCCTGTTCGTCACTGGGAACATTGAGACAGTGTTCGTCACTGGGTACATTGAGACAGTGTTTGTCACTGGGAACATTGAGACAGTGTTTATCACTGGGAACATTGAGACAGTGTTTGTCACGGAACATTGAGACAGTGTTTGACACTGGGAACACTGATTCCCTGTTCATCACTGGGAACATTGAGACAGTGTTTGTCACTGGGAACACTGACTCCCTGTTCGTCACTGTGAACATTGAGACAGTGTTTATAACTGGGAACATTGAGACAGTGTTTGTCACGGAACATTGAGACAGTGTTCATCACTGGGAACATTGAGACAGTGTTCGTCACTGGGAACATTGAGACAGTGTTTGTCACGGAACATTGAGACAATGTTTGACACTGGGAACACTGACTCCCTGTTCGTCACTGGGAACATTGAGACAGTGTTCGTCACTGGGTACATTGAGACAGTGTTTGTCACTGGGAACATTGAGACAGTGTTTATCACTGGGAACATTGAGACAGTGTTTGTCACGGAACATTGAGACAGTGTTTGACACTGGGAACACTGATTCCCTGTTCATCACTGTGAACATTGAGACAGTGTTTATAACTGGGAACATTGAGACAGTGTTTGTCTCGGAACATTGAGACAGTGTTCATCACTGGGAACATTGAGACAGTGTTCGTCACTGGGAACATTGAGACAGTGTTTGTCACTGGGAACACTGACTCCCTGTTCATCACTGGGAACATTGAGACAGTGTTCGTCACTGGGAACACTGACTCCCTGTTCATCACTGGGAACATTGAGACAGTGTTCATCACTGGGAACATTGAGACAGTGTTCGTCACTGGGAACACTGACTCCCTGTTCGTCACTGGGAACAGTGAGACAGTGTTTGTCACTGGGAACACTGACTCCCTGTTCGTCACTGGGAACATTGAGACAGTGCTTGTCACTGGGAACACTGACTCCCTGTTCGTCACTGGGAACAGTGAGACAGTGTTTGTCACTGGGAACACTGACTCCCTGTTCGTCACTGGGAACATTGAGACAGTGCTTGTCACTGGGAACACTGACTCCCTGTTCGTCACTGGGAACATTGAGACAGTGTTTGTCACTGGGAACACTGACTCCCTGTTCATCACTGGGAACATTGAGACACTGTTCGTCACAGGGAACATTGAGACACTGTTCGTCACAGGGAACAATGAGTCCGTTTTTGTCACTGGGATCATTGAGTTTGTGTTTGTTACCTGGAAAATTGAGTCCGTGTTCATCACTGGGAACAGAGTTTGTGCTCGGTCCGGGAACATTGAGTCCCTGTTCGTTACTGGAACATTTGAGTCCCTATTCATCTCTGGAAACATTGAGTCCTTGTTCATCATTTTTTGCAGTAAAAGTTACTAATGTAGTATTTAGTTGTATTTCTGGCTTTCAAAAGCTGCCAATAAGTTGTCACAATAAGCACAGCTTATTAAACTGCAAGCTTGTCAGTTTAACAGTAGTTTTGTCATTTTTCATACTTTTTAACTACTTCCACTAAGTTTTAGCTAAGTTAATGGATCAACTTAATTCAGCCAAAATTTACTGTCCCAATTAACTAGAAACCACTGTACGTTTCTTCCGTAATGTGTAGTTTTTTTTTATTATATTGTATTGCGAATTTTGACAAACTTCTACAGATGTGTGCAAAATATATTGACTAGCTGCATCATGCCTGGTATGGAAACATCATTACCAATGACCAGAAAATCCTATAAAAAATAGTGGATATGGCCTAGTCTATCATCAGGCTCTTTAATCAGAGGGGATAACTTCACTCTGCTGCACTTGCCTCAACACTTAGCTGTCATCACAACCTGTTGGACTTACTTTCAAGGCCTCTTCATCTCATGGTCTTGATACTTATTAAATACTTATTTAGTATTATTATTATTATTATTTCTTTTTTATTATGTTTGTATTTGCACAGTTTGGTATCTACTGGTGTGGTCTTCCATTGATTCCATTATGGCTATTGGATTTATTGAGTATGCTAACAAGAAAATGAATCTCAGGATTGTATAGGGTGACATCCATGCACTTTAATAATTTACCTTTGCAATATACTACAGCTGCAAAACAACATATTTCATGGCACATGCCAAAGATATTAAATCTGATTCTAATTTTGATGCTGGAGAAAAGACCAGATGGAGTAGAGTTTGTAAAATGAGTTTAGGAAAGTTTCCTTAAGCAAATGTAGAAGTCTCTGCTAGAGAGGGCATGAATCATGAGCACAAGAGATTCTGCAGATGCGGGAAATCCAGAGTAACACATAGTGACATTTCAGGCTAAGACCCTTCATCAGGACTGGAAAGGAAGGGGGAAGAAAACAGAAGCATGTAATCTGAAGGACTGACCTCTACCTTGCTGAGGCCAGGTACCAACTCTCAGACATCTTCCCTTAGTCAGCCCTTGCAAAGAACCCCACTCAGGATCATCAGAAATTTGTCTTATGCACCATCACCAACCTCATCAACACTAGAGATCTCCCATCCTCTAACCCAGGCATGGGCAAACTACTGCCCACGGGCCATATGCGGCCCATTAAGCTTTTTAATCCGGCCCGCAGAACTTGATGAAATTATATTAATAAACTTTGTTAACGTTTTTTCCCCACAATTCTGGTGTTTTCCCAATAGATGACGCACTCTATATACATTTGTGGCGACCCATTTCCTGGCACATCCGAACAGGCTCACAATTAGCCAGTGTTCCGGCTAAGGGAGATAGCCTGTGGGGATTTGCGAGCACAGAGCTTTGGAGCCTCTGCGCTACGGGGGGCAGGTTGAGGGAGGCTTAAAAGTGAGGCTGGGGATTTTGAATAAAGTTTTTTTCTTCGACTGCAGTTACCGACTCCGTGTCGTAATTTTAGCGCTGTGTGTAGCACACCACTACACATTGACCTTTGTTGAGGTGCAGCGTATTACTCCACATTTGCGCTTTACTCTTTGTTCAGCTCGACCTATTTGTGTGAACAGGCGTTCAGCGTCATGAACATCAACAAAGCCAGCCACAGATCCAACTTAACTGACCAACACCTCAGATCCATCCTGAGAATCGCCACAACAAAACTAACTCCAGACTTTGATGCGCTGGTTAAAAAGGGAGACCAACAACACTGTTCCCACTGAAATTAAAAATAAGTTTCTTCATTGTGTTATGTAAAAAATGCATTTGAAAATATTTTTTTCAATAAGCCTTACACGTTACATGTCATTTCTGTTGTGATGGACTTGAGTAGTGCGCAGGTGCACGTACGTTCTCAAAATAAAAAATGCGCTCCAGATCAAATAACGCGCTCCGCATACTGGCGCGCTGTCACTGTTCTGTCTTTGTGCTGGTCATTGTTGAGTTTTGGCACAGGGGACAATTGAATAAGAAGGAGCAGGACAAGTAGACCTGCATCTTCTACCGTTTTTAAAATAAAGACAGTCAGGAGGAGAGTGATGATGATAATATCTTGAAGGGTAACAGAATTTTCAGTGCTTTAAAATAATAACTGTTACTATTAAAAAAAGCTGTATTTTATTCATTTAATTTTCAGTGTTTTAAAAGTCATTTCAATAAATAGCTAAATACCATGGGACTTCAAAGACAGATATTTTGTTGTAATGCATTTGTTCATTTTCAATTGAAATTAAAGCACATGTTTTCTACATATCCCATGATATTTTATTTTCTCTTATGAGGTGTATTACCAAAACACTCTGTCCATCTGCTCCTGGTCCTGCCCCCCTGTCAAATTTTAGAACCCTTTGTGGCCCACAAGTCAAAAAGTTTGCCCACCCCTGCTCTAACCCATAGTGGATGGGAATCTAATCTCATAATGAGCCACTAACTTCATAATACCATTACCACTCACTGCTCACTTTTACCCCCTACCCAAGATCATTAAACCTGACTGTCCAAGTAGGTCCATTGTTTCTGCCTGCACCTGCCCCATTATATTTTAAAGCGTACCTGGAAACCATTTTATTCCCCTTACTTCAGTCCCTTCCCCCCTACATCCATGATATTTCACATGCTCTCAATCACCTAAATGACTTTCAATACCCTGACCCTTTTTGCTTTATTTTCATTCTGATTTCTTCCCCTTTCCCCATTCCTTTCCAGTCCTGATGAAGAGTGTTGGCCAGAAACATCAATGATTTTTCATTTCCATAAAGGGTGTCTGATCTGCTGAATTCCTTCAGCATTTTGTATGTGTTAGGGAAGTCACCATTCTGGATCTCCTCTTGGGGAATGAGACAGGACAGCTGTGTGTAGAGAAACATTTTGGATCTAGTGATCATAAATCCATTACTTTCAAAATAATTATGGGGAGGATAAGACTTGTTCTCATGTTAAGATTCTAAACTGAAGAAAGGCCAGTTTTGATGGCACCAGAAGGGATCAGGCAAGTGTGGATTGGGACTGGCCATTTCATGGAAAAGGGATGCTTGGTAGGTAGGAGGCCTCAAAAGTGAAATATTGAGAGTCCAAAATGTTTATCTTCCTGTTAAAATAAAAGACAAAGCTAACATATTTACGGAACTCTGGTTTTTGAGGGAATTGAATGCCCTGGCTCAGAAGAAGAAGGAGGTACATATTTGGTATCGACAGTTAGGGTCAAATGCATGGCTGAGGAGGATAGGAAATGCAAAAGAATACTTAAAAGGGAAATCAAGAGGGCCAAAAGAGGACATGAGGTTGTTCTAGCAAGACTTTTAAAGATATATTAAGAGCAAAATGATAGCAAAGGACAAAGTTGATTCTCTTGAAGGTCAGTGTGGTCATCTCTGCATGGCACTGAAATAGATGGGAGAGATGTTAAATTATTTTTTTTGCATGTCTGCATTAAATCCTACCTTCCATTCTTCAGCCCATTGTTGAGCTGGTTCAGATCCCATTGCAAACTTTGATAGCAATCCTCATTGACCACTACCCTCCCAATCTTGGTGTCATCTGCAAATATGCTGATCTAGTTAACCACATTATCATCCAGATCGTTGATACAGATGAGAAACAACAAAGGACCTGGCACTGATGCCTATGGCGCAACACTAGTCACAGGCCTTCAGTCAGAAAGGCAACCATCCACAAACACTCTCTGGGTTCTTCTGCAAAGCCATTTACTGCCTTATCCTGAGTACCAACCAAATGAACCTTCTTGACTAACCTAGACCGAGTACAGATGGGAATCTTGTTAGACATGGACCAGATAGGCTAAATGGCCTATTTCCACATTTACTGACTCTGAGTCTCGGACTCTGATAAAACTGGAATCATATTAATAAGGGGTGGATGGCCAGTTTGTATTCAATGGGCCAAAGGGCCTGTTTTCAAATTGTTTCTCTCTATGATATTCCTACAGTTAATTGGAAAATACAGCAATCAATTCACACGCAGTGAAGTCAGTGTGATAATGACCAGATGAATCAGTTTGTTACTCTGTTGATTGAGGGAAGAAATATTGGCCTGGACCACAGGTAGAACAGCTCTGTTCAGTGAAATGATGCAGGGAATCATTCAATTCAGCTGAAAAGGTAGGGAATGCAAGGCAAGGAGATGCAAACTTTCTGAAGAGTGAAACATTGTCCTGTATAATAGCTCCTCTGCTCCATTTTAGCTGCTCCATTCTCTGCACACAGAATGTCCAGCTGACTTCTTCACTGGCTTCATACAGAATAAATGAGGGAGTAGTTTTGGCCAAAAATGCAAGAAGAGCAGTGCTGCATGCCAATGGCTTAAACCTGCACAATCAATCCTCTGGCCCATTCTGAGAAAGAGAGAGAGAGAGAGACCTATTCATCATCAGGAAAGAGCAGCTGGGAAAATGAGGAACTCTTCAAGCACAGATGTCATAACTCTTATCTCCTGGACTGATTTCAGGAGCTTTGCCCAATTGGCCATCTCCAACTTTTCTCACTTGCTGCTGAGTGGTGCTTGATACTTTCAGAGCTGATGCACATTACCTTACATAAAACGAGCACGATGCTTCCAAGTGATGACATCTGGAAGACTCCACAGAACAAACTGAGTTCCAGTCCATCCATTCCAGAATTAACCAGATCATTGTGCTCTTTATGCAGTCTGGAACTAAACTGTTTTTCTCTTGACAAGCTTCTCCATCAGCTGCCAGGCCCCTGAGAAGGTTATAATGCTTTCCAAAATTAAGAATAATCAGGAATTTTATTCCAAATTGAGCTAGAGCTTGCTGGGAAATGCAGACAATTGCAAATCAAGTGCTGACATTTACTTCCTTTATGCAAGAGGAGGTTCACTGTCAGATTGTTCGGGGATGGAGACACTGAAGCTGGTCGACGGGTCAATGACTTTAATGCAAACAGGGTTTCAAGGAAAGGAAAACAATAAATGCTAAGCCAAACAGGACCATTAACTAAAATTCTCAAACAGAAAGCCAGATGCTAACACCATGGCTGAAAGGAATATCTAAATGTGAAACAAACACCGCTAGACTTTAGCATCAGTCGAATTTCTCAGGCAAGGCCAAGTCCAAACAGGAAGTGTAATGTTGCTGCACTTTGCTCAAATCTCACCACGCACTACGACGAAAAGGGAGTTAACTACCACCATAATGAAATAATAATTAGCTGATACGTGCATTTTCATGAGCGCAATTGCTGAGTGACAGGGCACACCTCACCACACCCCCCCCCCCACCCCAGGAGGCAGCTCCTGAGGCACCACAGACCTGTGTCCGCTGGAAGTCCCGGATGAGTGACTTGTCCAAGATGTCCTTTGTACATGCTTCTGGGCCATACCCTTCCCAGTCCACAAGGCACTGGACCTCACCAGGTACCCAGCGAGATGCCAAGAGGTGCCGCACAGTATAGACAAGGGAACCACCTAGCAGGTGGGGAGACTGGGGCCAAGGGAGAGGTAGTAACTGGTTTGAGCTGGGAAACATGGGACTGGGTGGCTCACCATTGCTGTTAGTAGACACAGTCTATATGGAACTTTGTTGACAGCCTTTCCCACTACAAATAAGTGGCTCTCAGCTTTCATGGGAAGATCCCTTGGCCAACCAGACCTCCTCACCTGGCCTTACCTGTCGACGAAGCCGATCAGCCTGCCGGGAATGCACAGCAGAAAAGCCCTGGCTCGTCTCCAGGTGCGCTTGTAGCGCTGGATCAGCTGTTCAGCAGCAGGAACTCCTACATCAACCTCCTGATCAGGGAAGAGCGGGGGCTGGAATCCCTTTTGGCATTCAAAGGGAGACATACTGATGGAGGACGACTGGAGATTATTTTGGGCGATCTCCACCTAAACCAGTTGGAAGCCTCAGGATGTGAGGTTGGAAGAGGCAAGACAGCGCAGGGTTGTCTCCAACTCCTGGTTCACTCTCTCAGTCTGGCCATTAGACTGGGTGTGGAAACCAGACGAGAGGTTGGCCGTGGCTCCTACAAGAGAGCAGAAAATCTTCCAAAAGCGGGAAGTGAATTGTGAGCCACGATCAGACACTACGTCTTGAGGAGCTGTGGAGCCTGAACACATGTTAAACCATGACGGTAGCAGTCTCACAAGCCAATGGGAGCTTGGGGAGAGCAATGAAGTGAGCAACCTTGGAAAATTGACCCACAACGACCAAACTGGTGCTGTTTCCGTTAGATGGGGCAGACGAGTGATGAAATCTACTGAGAGGTATAACCAGGTGCGGAGGGGCACAGGCAGTGGACAATTACTGAAATTCCGAATAAAGCGGCGATAGAAGTTCGCAAACCCCATGAAGCTCTGTACCTGTTTGACTGTAGATGGTTTGGGCCACTCTGCAACTGCCTGAACTTTACTAAGTCCATTTGAACACTGGATGGGGTAAGTATGGTTAAGGTGCCCAAAAATGACACCTGGTCTATATGGAACTCGCATTTCTCCAGCTTGGCGTACAGGGTATTTTTGAGGAGCCATCTGAGAACCATCTGGACATGCTGGATGTGCTCCTGATGACAGCAGGAATAGATAAGATATCATCTAAGTACACAAACACAAACTGGTTCAACATGTCCCTGAGCACACTGTTAACCAAGGCCTGTTGGTCAGACCATAGGACATGACGAGATACTCAGTGGCCACTAGAGGTGTTGAAAACTGTCTTCACTCATCCCCTTCTCTCATATCAACTAGATTTACAGACATTTTTAATCTCTGCCTCTCACGATGCTTCCTGCTTCAAGACATCCACCATTGTCCCTGTACCTAAAAAGACCAAGAAAACATGTCTGAACAACTGGCGTATTTTCGCACTCACCTCAGTAATAAGCAAATGCTTTGTGAGCCTGGTCAAGGACTACATCTGCAGCTTGCTACCACCCACACTGGACCCCCTACAATTCGCCCACCAACACAACTGATCAAGAGATGACACAAAAGCCACAGCTCTATACACCGTCCTTACACATCTGGAGAAAAGAGATGCTTATATGAGAATGTGCTGTTCTTGGGACTACAGTTCAGCATCCAACACCATAATTCCCTCCAGACTCAATAAGAAGTTCGGAGACCTTGGCCTTCACCCTGCCTTGTGTAGCTCCTTTACTCTCTGTATACTCATGACTGTGTCACCACCCACAGCTCCAATCCGTTAATTAATTTTGCTGACTACACTGATTGGCCTTATCTCAAACAATAGCGAGATGGCCTACAGATGGCCTACAGTCATCACCCTACACAATGGTGTCAAGAAAACAACCTCTCCCTCAGAATCAAAGGAGCTGGTTGTGGATTACAGGCTAACCCCTATTGACATCAATGGATCTGCGGTTGAGAGGGTAAACAGCTTTAAGTTCCTCGGCATACACATCACCGAGGATCTCACATGTTCTGTACATACTGCACAACAGCACCTCTTTCACCTCAGACGGTTGAGGAAGTTTGGTATGGCCCCCCAAATTCTAAGGATTTTTTTTTTACAGGGGCACAATTGAGACCATCCTGACTGGCTGCTTCACTGCCTGGTATGGGAACTGTACTTCCCTTAATTGCAAGACTTTGCAGAGAGTGGTGCGGACAGCCCAGCACATCTGTATTTGTGAACTTCCCACTATTCAGGACATTTACAAAGACAGGTGTGTAAAAAGGGCCCCAACCACAAACTGTTCCAGCTGCTACCACCCAGGAAACAGTACTGGCATTAAAGCCAGGACCAACAGGCTCCGGGACAGATTGTTCCACCAGGCCATCAGACTGATTAATTCATGCTGACACTACTGTATTTTCTATGTGATATTGACTGTCCTATTGTACATACTATTTACTATAAATTGCACATTTGAATGGAGATGTAGTGTAAAGATTTTTACTCCTCGTGTATGTGAAGGATGTAAGTAATAAAGTCAATTCAATTCAATTGTAAGCACTGTGCAAATCAATTTTGGAAAACATGGTTGCTCCCTGAAGATGTTCAAATGCAGATGATGTTCAAGGGCCGATAACTGATGCAGGGATGGAGTGTGCCATCCTTCTTGATCACCAAAAAGAAGCCTGCTCCTGCCAGCGAGGTTGATGAATGGATAAACCGCACGGCCAATGCCTCCTTGATGTATTCCTCCATGGCCATATGTTTCTACTGATTTGATGCTATTCTTTACCAGTAGAACCATGCCTCCCCCTCTGCCTACCTTCCCAACCCTCCGATACAATGTGTAACCCTGAACATTCAGCTCCCAATTACAACCATCCTTCAGCCATGATTCAGCGATAGCCACAAAATTATACCTGACAATCTGTAATAGTGCAACAAGATCATCCACCTTATTTTTTATACTCTGTGTATTGAGATATCACACTTTGAGTACTGTATTTGCTATCCTTTATGATTCTGCATCCCTAATGCACTGATACTCACCCTGCTGGGTGCAATTATGTCCTATCAGCTGCCTGCCCTTCCCAGCAGTCTGACTGCATGCTATCTTTGTGTTTTTTACCATCCATCCTATGCTAAGTCTCTTCACCAAAATGACCAGGCTCAGCTTGGGACATCAGCTCTCACTGGGTGGTAAAATTCCTGCTGCTGTTGGGATCACCATATGGTATCTGCCTGGTGGTGGAATACTCGATTCTCGTGCAGATGCAGGAGTCTGTTCTGGTGTGGGCGAGCAGTAGGAGCATTAGTGGCAGAGATTGTAAGAACATCAGAAAAGGAGGACCTGTGAGATGAAGGCAGTGGAACTGAGGAGGCCTGAGGCTGCTGAATTGTGTAGCTGAAAACGATAATGGCTGTCAGCTGATGCTGGCTGTCCACAGCTAGTTCGTGGATGGTGGCCATGAGAGTGGAAATCAGACACCCGAGTCTGATTGACTGCGGCAAGCTGTTAAACCGGTGCAGCCTGAGATGATACCAGTTCCTCCAGATGAGACTGGGCTTGTCAGCAGAGATTATCTGCCTCATTGCTCCCGTAACTTCACTCTGAACAGATTCCATTGCCTGTAGCTTGACTCCTACCTGCCCAAAGAATCTCACGGCCATGGTCAGCTGCTCTCTCTCTGCTGGGTCCATCTTTGTGTGTTTGAGATTTGCTGTTAACACATTCAGATATGGCCAAAGTGCAGAGGGAGAGACACTGAAGCGGGTCGATATTTCCCTGGCTTTAATATGAAGAGTGTTTTAAGTGAAAGGAAATCAATCAATGCTAGGCTGAACAGGGCTGTTAATGTTAACTGAATCTCTCAAACAGAAAATTAGACGCCAACACCAAGGCTGAAAGGACTATCTAAACATAAAGTGAATACTGCTAGTCTTCAGCGTCAGTTGACTCAGTATAGTCCACTTTCTCAGGCAAAGCAGACAGAGTAATGTTGCTGTGCTTTGCTCAAGTCTCAACAAGCACTACAACAAAGAGAAGGGAGTTAACTACTACCGTAATGAAATAATAATTAGCTGACACGTGCACATTCACAGGCACAATTGCAGAATCTGCTGCACTGCCAAATCCGTGATTGTGACATTCAGGATTCAAGCACAAATACAGGATTCCCAGACTCTGCAGATGATTCAACAGCTCATTGAATGACTGTATTTTACTTCCCGGTATCAGCCCTTTTGGGCCGTTCATTCTGAGCCATCCAGAAGGCACACATTTGTGCTAATCCTATACTCATGTCATTTTATTCCCCCGGTGTTCTGGCTAACTCCTTCTAGATTCTACCAGAGAGCAGTTTACAGTGGTCATTTAATCTACCTGCATGCAGAAGGAAGCTGAGGTAGCCAGATGGTTGTGGGAGAGAATGCAATCTCCACACAGGCAGCACCAGAGGTCAGGATTAAACCAGGTTACTGCAGCAGAGAACTAGCTGCTCGGCTAGCTGTGCCGCACGCTCACCCAGCTACTCACCCAGTTGTGCACTGGCAGATGATCTCTAGTTATCCGATACCACAGGAAATCTCATGCTGGAACAATTCCCCAATATTCTCATTACACTAGGCCAGGGGTCGGCAACCCGTGGCTCCGGAGCCGCATGTGGCTCTTTCATCACTGTGCTGCGGCTCCCTGTGGCTTTGGAAAATAAATGATGAGTATTTAATTAAAATGTATTTGATGTTAGTTTGTTAGTTTTTGAAATGTAATTCTAAATTTGAAGATTATGTTGATCTTGTACAATCTAAATAAAACGTGTTTTTGTTGCTATTAATGTACGTCACCACTGCCAATGCCTGACACCCGCCAGTGCACGATTTCTTTAATTTTTCGATCCAAGGTAGGCTAACTATGGAGAATTCTAAAAAAAGAAAAGTGACTGAAGAAAACAGAACGTTAAATGATACGTGGGCAGATTCATTTGCTTTCACTGCTGACAAGCTTGGTTTACCGGTATGCTTAATATGCAATGAGAAACTAGCAAACAACAAAAAGTCAAATGTCGCAAGTCATTTCCAGAATAAACACGCAGCCTTTGCTCAAAAATATCCGGATGGAGATGAGAGAAAAAAAGCCGTTTCGGAACTGATGCGGAAGGTTGATCTGAGCAAAAATCATTTCAAGAAGTGGATGAAGTCTGAAAAATCAACTACATATGCCAGTTTGGTAGCCGCTCAGGAAATAGTCAGGCACGGGAAGCAGTTTACAGATGGTGAATATATAAAAGAATCTTTCATTAAGATTTCAGAACATCTATTCATGGACTTTAAAAACAAGAGTGAAATTGTGCAGAAAATCAGGGATCTGCAAAGACTGTCAAAGACAGAACCATAAAAATGGCAGAAGACATCACAAGACAGCAAATTAAAGACATCAATTGAGCTGTGGCCTACTCGATTGCCTGTGATGAGTCTAAAGACAAAGGTGATATTGAACAAATAGCGCTGTTCTGCCGGTATGTAAACTCTGCCGGGCCACAGGAAGAAATGATTGAGTTGATACCTCTAAAAGGCCAAACACGGGGACATCTGTGAGGCTGCCTTGAATTGTTTAAGAGCCAAAGGAATAAAAACCACCCACCTGGTGTCAGTAGCTACTGATGGGGCACCGTATGACAGGAACGCACAAGGGATTTGTGGCTTTCCTGCAGAAGTCGCTGGACAGAAAGCTGCTGACTTTTCACTGCATCTTGCACCAAGAGGCACTGTGCGCTCAAACATTTTCTCCGGAATGCACAGATGTTGTCATTCGGATTGTCAATAAAATAATGGCAAAAAGTTTAAATCACCGTCAATTCCGTTTGTTACTGGACGAGCTGGAAAGTGCATATTCTGATCTCCTGCTGCACAACAAAGTCCGGTGGTTGCCCAGAGGGGAGTTGCTGGATCGCTTTGTCGCATGTCTGGAAGAAGTGAAAACTTTCCTGGACAGCAAAGGTCTCACCTTTCCTGAGCTGGAACAGCCAGAGTGGCTGGAAAAGCTACACTTCATGGTGGACATGACAGCGCACCTGAACACGCTGAACACAGCTCAGGGGAAAGGATGCACAGCCCTGCACATGTTGGAGGATGTTTTGGCATTCGAGCGCAATTTGACAGTGCTTGCCAGAGATTTACAGAAAGGCCCATTGTCTCACTTCCCCAATTTGAGAGAGTTTAAACAAGCTCACGACATGCTAAATTCGGAGTATTTACATTCTGCAATCATCGCAATGCAAACATCATTTGGGTAACGCTTCTGTGAGTTCAGAGAGGAAAAAAACACATTATTCTTCCCGGTCACTCCCCTAAGCATCGATCCATCCCTACTGAATACGACTGCATTGGCAGGTGTGAGTCAACCTGATCTTGAGATGGAACTGGCCGACCTAGCCGACAAAGACACATGGGTGTCCAAGTTTAGACGCTTGACGGCAGACCTTGAAGATGTTACCTATCAGAAGGCCATTCTTGCTCAGAATCACAAATGGAGTGATATTGAAAACCTCCTCAAACCGGACAAATGTGTTCGAAAAATGGAATGCTATCCCCGACATTCATGTAAACATTAAAAAGTATGCGCTTGGAGTCCTGTCGATCTTTGGATCCACATATGATTGTGAGCAGGTGTTCTCCAACATGAACTTTATTAAAAATAAACATCGCGCACGCCTCACAGATGACGGCTTGCGATCCTGTGTAAAGATGAAAGTGACGTCATACAGCCTTGATATGCAGACGCTGTGCGCTGAGGTCCAGGAGCAGAAATCCCATTAACCAAATATGATAAATATTTTAATTGCCTATTATTTTATGTATATTCATATTTTTTCATTGTTCAGTGAAATAGTCCTTTTATTTTTCAGGTTGACAGCTGGCTGACGTCATTTTTGGTTTGCCTCTGGCGGACAATTTAAGTTTGGCGTTTTTCATAAATACAAGAATGACTCAAACAGACATTGAGTACTTTACTTAAAAGTAACCTTCAACCCAACGTCTTTTTTTTCAGAGTTCAAAATGTTTTTGTTGCATGCAGAAATGTAATTTCGTTTTCTCTGCAGGAGTTCATCAATTTCATAAATGCAACACATTATAGTTTGTTTATACATAGCATAAAGGCAAAAAAAAAACATTGTATGCAGTGTTATTTCATTTTAAATGTCAAACGGGTTTTGTGGCTCCCAGTGTTTTCTTTTCTGTGGGAAACGGGTCCAAATGGCTCTTTCAGTGGTAAAGGTTGCCGACCCCTGCACTAGGCTGACACAGGAACAGAAAGGCAGTGATCAGAGGAGTGGCTGTGCAGGGAAAAGGGCAACTTAAAGAGAAATTACTTTTAATTACTTGTGTTTGCTTTAACTTTTTTTTATTGTTTAACATTGGTCTTAAGGAAGTTTTTAAAAAAAAATTCTTTGCTTTGTTAACCGCTTTTAAACATTTTTAACTTTTCAGAACATTGTTGACTTTGAAACCCTAGCAACAGTCTGTGTAACATAGCAAGTCTTATCTGCATCTCCTTATATTCCAATTAGAACACTACAGCACAGTACAGGCCTCTCAGCCCTCAATGTTGTGCCAACCCCTATATTCTTTAATTCGTAACCCTCCATTTTTCTTTCATCCATGTGCCTGTCCAAGAGGCTCTTAAATACCCCTAATGTTTTAGCCTCCACCACCATCCCTGGCAAGTCATTCCAGGCACCCACAACCCTCCGGGTAAAAAACTTATCCCTGGTGTCTCCCCTCAACTTCCCTCCCTTAACTTTGTACATATGCCCCCGGTGTTTGCTATTTGTGCTCTGGGAAACAGGTACTGACTATCCACCCTATCTATGCCTCTCATAATCTTGTAGACCTCTATCAAGTCCCCTCTTGTCCTAAGCTCCAAACAGAAAAGTCCCAGCTCTGCTAACCTTGCCTCATAAGACTTGGTTTACAATCCAAGCAACATCCTGGTAAATCTCCTCTGCACCCTCTTCATAGCTTCCACATCTTTCCTGTAATGAGGTGGCCAGAACTGAACACAATACTCTAAGTGTGGTCTCACCAGAGATTTGTAGAGTTGCAACATGACCTCTCTATTCTTGAACTCAATCCCCATATTAATGAAGCCTAGCATCTCATAGGCCTTTTTAACTATCCTATCAACCTGTGCAGCGACCTTGAGGGATGCATGGATTTGAACCCTAAGGCCCATCTGTTCATCCACACTCTTAAGTAACCAACCATTAATCCCGTATTCAGCCTTCTGGTTTGTCCTTCCAAAATGCATCACCTCACACTTATCCAGATTGAACTTCATCTGCCACTTTTCTGCCCAACTCTGCATCCTGTCTATATCCTCTTCGACAACCTACAGCTTCATCCACAACTCCTCCAATCTCCATGTCATCCGCAAACTTACTCACCCATCCTTCTGCCTCTTCATCCAGGTCATTTATAAAAATCACAAAGAGCAGTGGTCCCAGGACAGATCCTTGCGACAGTCCACTAGTCACCGACCTCCAGGCAGAATATTCTCCTTCCACTACTATCCTCTGCTTTCATCCTGTAAGCCAATTTTTTATCCAAACAGCCAAGGTTCCACTGATCCCATGCCTCATGACTTTCTGGATAAGTCACTCGTAGAGGACCTTATCAAATGCCTTGTTAAAATCCATGTAGACCACATCTACCACCCTATCCTAATCAATTTCTTTTGTTATCTCTTAGACAATAGGTGCAGAAGTAGACCATTTGGCCCTTCGAGCCTGCACCGCCATTCTGAGATCATGGCTGATCATCTACTATCAATACCCGGTTCTTGCCTTGTCCCCATATCCTTTGATTCCCCTATCCATAAGATATTTATCTAGCTCCTTCTTGAAAGCATCCAGAGAATTGGCCTCCACTGCCTTCTGAGGCAGTGCATTCCACACCCCCACAACTCTCTGGGAGAAGAAGTTTTTCCTTAACTCTGTCCTAAATGACCTACCCCTTATTCTTAAACCATGCCCTCTGGTACTGGACTCTCCCAGCATCTGGAACATATTTCCTGCCTCTATCTTGTCCAATCCCTTAATAATCTTACATGTTGCAATCAGATCCCCTCTCAATCTCCTTAACTCCAGCGTGTACAAGCCCAGTCTCTCTAACCTCTCTGCATAAGACAGTCTGGACATCCCAGGAATTAACCTTGTGAATCTACGCTGCACTTCCTCTACAGCCAGGATGTCCTTCCTTAACCCTGGAGACCAAAACTGTACACATTACTCCAGGTGTGGTCTCACCAGGGCCCTGTACAAATGCAAGAGGATTTCCTTGCTCTCGTACTCAATCCCCTTTGTAATAAAGGCCAACATTCCATTAGCCTTCTTCACTGCCTGCCGCACTTGCTCTTTCACCTTCAGTGACTGATGAACAAGGACTCCTAGATTTCTTAGATCTCCCTTACCTAACTCTACACCATTCAGATAATAATCTGCCTTCCTGTTCTTACTCCCAAAGTGGATAACCTCACACTTATTCACATTAAACGTTATCTGCCAAGTATCTGCCCACTCACTCAGCCCATCCAAGTCACCCTGAATTCTCCTAACATCCTCATCACGTCACACTGCCACCCAGCTTAGTATCATCAGCAAACTTGCTGATGTTATTCTCAAAGCCTGCATCTAAATCGTTTATGTAAATCGTAAACAGCTGTGGTCCCAATACCGAGCCCTGTGGCACCCCACTAGTCACCACCTGCCATTCCGAGAAACACCCATTCACCTCTACCCTTTGCTTTCTATCTGCCAACCAGTTTTCTATCCATGTCAATGTCTTCCCCCCAATGCCATGAACTTTGATTTTACCCACTAATCTCCTATGTGGGACCTTATCAAATGCCTTCTGAAAATCGAGGTACACTACATCCACTGGATCTCCCTTGTCTAACTTCCTGGTTACATCCTCGAAAAACTCCAATAGATTAGTCAAGCATGATTTACCCTTGGTAAATCCATGCTGGCTCGGCCCAATCCTATCACTGCTTTCTAGATATGCCACTATTTCATCTTTAATAATGGACTCTAGCATCTTCCCCACTACTGATATTAGGCTGACAGGTCAATAGTTCTCTGTTTCCTCCCTCCCTCCTTTCTTAATAAGTGGGATAACATTAGCCATTCTCCAATCTTCAGGAACTGATCCTGAATGTCTTCAAAATACTCAATTAGGCTCGTGAGGCATGATGTTCCCTTCACAAAGCCATGTTGACTATCCTTGAGTAGACTGTACTTTTCCAAATGTTCATAGATCCTATCATTAAAAATCCTTTCCAATAGTTTGCAGACCATCAACGTAAGACTCACTGGTCTATAGTTCCCAGGATTCTCCCTAATATCTTTTTAAAAACAAGGGAACTACATTTGCCATTCTCCAATCCTCCGGCACCTCCCCTGCAGCCAAAGAGGATTCAAAGATCATAGCTACTGCTCCAGCGATCTCTTCTCTCACTTCCCACAGCAACCTGGGGTATATCATGTCTGGCCCTCGGGACTTATCAATCTTGATATTTTTAAGAAGATCCAATGCTTCTTCCTTAATCTCCACATTGTCCAGCACACAGGCCTGTTCTATTTCGACCTCACCCTGATCAAGGTCCGTTTCACTTGTGAATACTGAAGCAAAGTATTCATTTAGGACCGCCCAAACCTCCTCTGCCTCTATGCACATGTTGCCTCCTTTATCCTTTATTCTTGTCATCCTTCTGTTCTTCACATACGCATAGAACGCCTTGGGGTTCTCCTTAATCTTACATGCTAAGGCCTTCTCATGCCCACTTTGAGCTCTCTTAAGTTCTTTCTTAAGCTTCTTCCTGGCTACCCTATATTTCTCATGAGTCTCTCCAGCTTCCTGTTTCTTATATCTAACAAATGCTTCCTTCTTCCTCTTGACAAGTTGCCTCATGTGTTTTGTCAGCCATGGTTCCCTTTTCCTACCATTTTTTCCTTGTCTCAGTGGGACAAACCTATCGTGAGCCCAGCACAAATGGTCCCTAAACTTCCTCCACATTACTTCTGTACTTTCACCCTTGAATATCTGTTTCCAATTTACTCTCGCTAGTTCCTGCCTCATCCCTTCATCGTTAGTCCTTCCCCAGTTAAGCATTTTCCCATTTTGTCTGTTTTTATCCTTTTCCATAGCTATGCTGAAGCTAAGGGAGTTGTGGTCACTCTCACCAAAATGCTCCCCCACCAAGAGGTCTGCCACCTGACCAGGTTCATTACCCAGAACTAGATCCAGTATAGCCTCTCCTCTCGTCGGCCGGTCCACATACTGTGTCAGGAATCCCTCTTGAACACACCTGACAAATTCAGCCGCATCTATCCCCCTTGCAGTTAGGAGATGCCAGCCAATATGAGGGAAGTTGAAATCACCCATAACTACAACCCTGTATTTCCTGCACCATCCTAAAATCTGCCTGCTTATTTGCTCCTGGTGTTAAGAGAACGCAGGTTCACGGGTTTGGTGAGTAAGACGGAACACACTGATTATGAACACTACATGGGTCATTTATTTATCAACAGTAAAACATTCAACAAACAGAAACTTAGCTAAGAGTGTATGTGTGCGTGTACATGGGCCCTCTTAAATCTGCAGCATTTTCTCTCAATGGTTCTTCACTGGTCACAACCTCAGTGTGAAGATGAGTGTTGTAAAGGCAAAGGAAAGCCTGAAGCACCAATAGGAAAGAGCTGCTGAATCCTTTGAATGGACCAATTGATAACTAGCACGGTAGAACTGGCTTTCAACTGACAAGTAAACTAACCCCGTACATAACCTCCACCTCTCAAAAGCTAGGCCTCAGACCCTTACGAACACCCTACTACATAAAACACAATAGTACTATAAGCTGGTACTATAAACTCAATAGTCACCCCCCAGTGTATTATAATACTCCACCAAACTCCTAGCACCCCAAAAAGCCACCAGCCTTCCCCTGGAGTACAAGAGCCACAGAGCTGGTCCTCCACTTAATCTTATCCACCAACTCTTAGATGTGATCTGCCAGATGAGTGATGTTGTCCAACTTGGCAGGAATGTAGATGAAGTGTTCTTAAACAACAACAGTACAAGTGCCACCTTTCTTTGTGAGCAGGTAGTCGAAAGCCATTGATATCAGGTCCTGGGACAGTCTGGTCATATCATACTGGGAAAGGCTATAATCCAAAACTTGCCTTCCTCTGTAATAGTCCCCTTACTATACTGGCCAGCATGGGCAAGGTGCCCACCCAGGGCACTGGAGTGGTATACACACGCCAGCACAGATGCAACAGCTGCACCACCCTGTGTGGAGCCATGGGTAGGCTCAGGAACTGCAAAGCCAATAAGTGCTATTCAGAGCACCATTAGGCATAGACACTGCTGTCCCAGGATACTGTTCCTGCTCACACTCGCCATATCCCACTGACTTGTACCATATCACCTGCACTATTCCTTTCCCTTCCCTGTCAGGCAGGAAATCACTTTAAGAGTCAGGACCTTCCAGTTAAACAAATGGGACGTGGGGGAATACCAACCTTTGAGGCTGAGGTTTCTTAAGGCTGCTACCATACTCTGGGTGAACATTGCCTGGATTAGACTACTCTCTCCCGGCTCTCCCCGTATCTGAATGCCAAAACCCGAGAAGATGGACGATTTCCCCCAACAGCCTTTCTCCCTGTCATTGAAAAGTATCAGTATTAATGGCACCCCTCCACAGTGTAGTTAGGAGCTCTCGTGCAAATCCAGCAATCTGACACATAGTCTGCATATTCAAACACCACCCATGGGATTGCATTACAGAAACTCTCACCACAAGTCAGCGTTCATTGCTTTGCCATTCTGTAGTGTAGGGAGATGCAAACTCACTTGCTCCTGATTAGTCACCGGATACATAAAGCAGTCAGTGCTAACAAAAACAACAACTTCTAGGATTGCTCCACAAATCTCCCAAATTTCCAAAATCTCAATTTCAATTTTAACAATTTAACTCTCCACCAGCAAGTAATGCCCCCAAATGCATATTGCCCTCTGAAATATGAGCATCTCACATCCAGATTAAAGACGTATCGGTTTCCATCACCTCACCATTAGGTGATTCCATTAGGCAGTGTGGAATCTGGGTCTCTCTAACAACACATGCTAGGGGAACTCAGCAGGCAACGTAGCATCTGTGGAAAAGGGTAAACAATCCATGTTTTGGGCCAAGACTCTTCATCAGGACTGGAAAAAAAGATAAGAAGTCAGAGTAAGAAGTAGGGGGCGGGGGAGAGGAGAGGAAGAAGTACAAGAAGGCAGGTGATAGGTGAAACCAAGAGAGGGGGAGGGGTGAAATAAAGAACTGGGAAGTCGATTAGTGAAAGGGCTGGAGAAGGGAGAATCAGATAGGAGAGGACAGAAGTCCATGTGAGAAAGGGAAGTAGGAGGAGCACCAGAGGGAGGTAATGGGCGGGTAAGGAGATAAGATGAGAGAAGGAAATGGGAATGGGGAATGGTGAGGGAGGTGAGGGACATTACTGAAAGTTTGAGAAACTGATGTTCATGCCATCAGGTTGGAGGCTATCCAGATGAAATATAAGGTGTTGCTCATCACCTGAATGGGGCCTCATCACGGCAGTAAAGAAGGCCGTGGACTGACATGTCAGAATGGGAACAGGAAGTGGAATTAAAATGGGTGGCCATTGGGATATCCCACTTTTTCTGGCAGACGGAGTGTAGGTGCTTGGCAAAGCGATCTCCCAATCTATGTCGGGACTCTCCGATATATAGGAGGCCACATCAGGAGCACCGGATACAGTAGATGACCCAAACAGACCCAAACAGTGTTGCTTCACCTGGAAGGACAGTTTGGGGCCCTGAATGGTAGTGAGGGAGGAGGTGTAGGGGCAGGTGTAGCACTTGTTCTGCTTGTCCCCTTATATCTGAAGCAGACTCTCCCAACGGTTCTTCAGTACTGATCGCAACCTCAGTGTGATGATGAGTGTCCTAAAGGCAAAGGAAAGCACAAAGCATCTGAAACCAGACACTGTTGCCATGTACACACAGCAACCAATGGGAAAGAGCTGCTGCATCCTTTGAATGGACCAACTGAAAATTAGCATGGTAGAAGCAGATTTAGAAGGGAGTTGGTTAAATACCTGGAAAAGTTTTCATGAATATGGAGAAAAAACAGAATTTAAATTTTACTATCCAAGGATTGGCACAAATGTAATGGATCAAATGGCCTTCTGTACATAATGGGATTGAATATCTATCATTGAAAATCCGATATAATGGCATCTGGATACTCTGAAACTTTGACAGTTGATTCTGCCTTTACAATTGTAAAGCATATAATTACTTAATATTAACAATAAACCCATTGAACAAGTTTAACGTTGAGTTTTGTGGGGATGTATTAGTATTATTTTCACCAACAGGTTAATTTAGTGTATAACATTATACAAATGTACGATATCTACTCTGCAAAAAACAAAATCAGAGTTCTCACTGCACACACAGATTTATTTGCAATATGTTAAAGCTGCAGATTATCAGCCCTGGTTCTTACTGCAATGAAATTGTGTTGTGCACCTTATCAGGCATTGAAATGTGAGCAACTGCACAAGGCTAATCACAGATATGATAGTAAGATTTACTATCTGCACATTTCCTGCACTTATTCACTTTACTGACAAATGCTTGGAGTTCTGGTCTCCAGTATAACTGAGGTGAAATACACAGCAAAGGCATTAAGGAGCTGATGGATTAACATGTAAATGAGTGGTGTACCTTAATGTACCTGGTTGGTAGTAAAAGTGCTGATGTTATTGTTTTAATCTGTGCAAACCAGTAATAAAATTGTGACTTTTTTAAATAGAACTTCAAACAAATGATACCTAATTGAGAAGTTATCAATGTGATTCAGGGAGGGGGAAGACAGCTGAAGTTGGATGTAAGATTTAAAAGAACATTAAATACAATTCATTATATACACTTGGTAATTGTTTGCTTATTGTCACATGCACTGAGATACAGAGAAAAAACTTTGTTTTGTATATCATTCGTACAAATCAGTAAATTGAGGTTGTGCATAGGAAAAGCAAATGGAGAATGCAGGATGTCGTGTTGCAGTTTCAGAACAAGGGCGGTGCAGGCAGACAGTAACGAGCAAAGCCATATCCAGGTACATTGTGAGGTCAAAAAGTTTAAGTTCACATGCAAGAGAGCTATTCAATAGTCATATAATAAAATGATAAATGCTCACTTTGAGCCTGGTTGCAAGTTCTTTTCTTGCATGTTTCTTAAAACGCTGCCAACAAAACTCAGTTAAGTAACTTTAAAGATGGATTGTAAAACTATTCAGAAATTAATTGTTTCTTATTTTGGAGTTTGGGGCAGGATTGATTAAATGCAACTAACTCCCAGTTTAAAATTATATTCATTTTTCCCTTCTTCTACTTCTTTATGCCTGTGACATCAGTTATTTGGTTAATATTAACATGGACATTAAATGGTAAGTAACTCTCGCTTCGGCTAGTGGCTTAATACAGGGGGTGAAAGCCCCCGGCCTGGCCAAACGTAAGAAATCTTGTTTGGGTAGATGCTGTGTGGTGTCCCCTGTTACAAATCAGTACCCCGAAATAACACAGTACACAATATGCGATCAAATAATTAAGATTTATAATTCTTACTTTGACTATGTGGTTAGTAACGAAAACAGAAAAAAAGAAAAAGGGCACAATCTTATGAAACAATAGACAATAGGTGCAGAAGTAGACCATTCAGCCCTTCGAGCCTGCACCGCCATTCTGAGATCACGGCTGATCATCTACTATCAATACCCGGTTCCTGCCTTGTCCCCATATCCTTTGATTCCCCTATCCATAAGATACCTATCTAGCTCCTTCTTGAAAGCATCCAGAGGACTGGCCTCCACTGCCTTCTGAGGCAGTGCATTCCACACCCCCACAACACTCTGGGAGAAGAAGTTTTTCCTTAACTCTGTCCTAAATGACCTACCCCTTATTCTTAAACCATGCCCTCTGGACTCTCCCAGCATCTGGAATATATTTCCTGCCTCTATCTTGTCCAATCCCTTAATAATCTTATATGTTGCAATCAGATCCCCTCTCAATCTCCTTAATTCCAGCATGTACAAGCCCAGTCTCTCTAACCTCTCTGTGTAAGACAGTCCGGACATCCCAGGAATTAACCTTGTGAATCTACGCTGCACTTCCTCTAAAGCCAAGATGTCCTTCCTTAACCCTGGAGACCAAAACTGTACACAATACTCCAGGTGTGGTCTCACCAGGTCCCTGTACAAATGCAAAAGGATTTCCTTGCTCTCGTACTCAATTCCCTTTGTAATAAAGGCCAACGTTCCATTAGCCTTCTTCACTGCCTGCCGCACTTGCTCTTTCACCTTCAGTGACTGATGAACAAGGACTCCTAGATCTCTTTGTATTTCTCCCTTACCTAACTTTACACCATTCAGATAATAATCTGCCTTCCTGTTCTTACTCCCAAAGTGGATAACCTCACACTTATTCACATTAAATGTTATCTGCCAAGTATCTGCCCACTCACTCAGCCTATCCAAGTCACCCTGAAGTCTCCTAACATCCTCATCACATGTCACACTGCCACCCAGCTTAGTATCATCAGCAAACCTGCTGATGTTATTCTCAATGCCTTCATCTAAATTGTTGATGTAAATCGTAAACAGCTGTGGTCCCAATACCAAGCCCTGTGGCACCCCACTAGTCACCACCTGCCATTCCGAGAAACACCCATTCACCGCTACCCTTTGCTTTCTATCTGCCAACCAGTTTTCTATCCATGTCAATGTCTTCCCCCCAATGCCATGAGCTCTGATTTTACCCACCGATCTCCAGAAACAGTCTATTGCGCCATGTTGGAGCTCACAATAAGCCGATTGTCCACCATCGACTTCCTCCGATTGTCACTGCCTTCAGACCCTCGCTCCAAGTCCACCCCGTTCAGCGGTCTACCAACTCTTTCCATTTGCGTTTTCTCTCCTCCTCTCTCCCTGGTAAAAGACCACGAAAATCTCTCTTCCAGACTCACAAGAAAAAACAACAGCATTCCAAACCCCCTTATCTCCAGTCATAACCCAAACATTGCTGCTACAGAGAAACCATTACATTATCAGTGAAACCATACAGCATGTTACACAACAATGAAACCCTAAGGTATAACCCGCAATAATTTAAAAATGGTGCAGGCAGCTGCTTAGTAAGAAATCTAAGGTTTTTTTCCCTAGCAGCACAATCGAAACAAGGCTACACATGGACTGGGGCAAGAGATTTAAAAATCAGAGTTTGCAGGCTTTTCCAACAGTACACTCAAATTAAGAGAGGAGGCTGCACACAGGTTGGGATGAGAAATTTAAAAAGAAGTGTTTGCAGGCTTTTGGCTTTTTCCATCAGCCCGATCGGATTGCGAGTCATTTGTAAAGAAATAACGTAGGCACAAGCGGAGCGTTCATTGTGTGAGTGGACCAGTGTTTGACACACAGGCATAAAAAGTTTCTGGTAAGTTTCTTCTTCTGCACTTTTCATCAGTTACTGCAGTGAGAATGGCTCCAGGGGCTGTGTTGTGCTCTTTAAGTGAGATCTGGGAATACGTGGAGACCTCCAGCCTCCTGGTTAACCATATATACACCAGGTGCACTGAGCTGCAGTTCCTCAGAGAACATGTTAAGGAAATTGAGCTGCAACTCGATAGCGTTTGGCTCATATGGGAAGCTGAGGAGGTGATAGATAGGAGCTACAGAGAGGTAGTCACCACACACTGCAGGACACTGGGACCTGAGTGATTATGAGAAGAAAGAAATGAAAAGGAAAGCCAATATGGATTACCCCATGACCATTCTCTCAATAATAAGTACATCTTCTTGGATACTGTTGTGGGGGACAACCTATTGGGAGAGCTGCACTAACCATGTATCTGGCACTAAGTCTGGTGCTGAGGCTCAGATGGCAAGGGAGGAGACGAGGATTGCAGCAATGACAGGCAATTCCATAGTTAAAGGAATAGACACAAGATTCCGTGGACATGAAAGGGACACACAGATGATATGTGGCCTTACAGATGCCATCATCCGGGATGTCTCAGATCGGGTCTGAGGGGGTGGGGGATGGTGAGAAGCTGGAAGTCTTCGTACATATTCATATAGTCACAGAAAAGTACAGCACAGAAACAGGCACTCTAACCCATGCCAAAAACATTTAAACTGCCTTCTCCCATCAATCTGCACCAGGACCATAGCTTTCCATATTCCTACTGTCCATGTACCCATCAAAACTTCCCTTAAACATTGAAATCGAGCTCAAGTGCACCACTCTCATGACTCTGAGTGAAGAAGTTTCCACTCATGATTCCCTTAAACTTTTCACCTTTCACTCTTAACCCATGACCTCTGGTTGTAGTCCCATCCAACTTCAGTGGAAAATGTTTGTTTGCATGAACTCAACCTATACCTCTCAAAATTTTGTATATCTCTATCACATCTCCTCTCACTTGTCTACGCTCAAAATAATGAAGTCCTAACCTATTCAATCTTTCCTTTTAACACAGGACCTGCACACCCGGCAAACATCCTTGTAAATTTTCTCTATACTCTTCCAACCTTACTTACATCTTTCCTGTAGTTAGGAGACCAAAACTGCACACAACACACCAAATTAGACCTCACCAACATCTTACACAACCTCCACATAACATCCCATCTCCTGTACTCAATACTTTGATTAATAAATGTCTATGTGCCAAAGGCTTTCTTTGTGACCCCACCTACCTGTGATGGCACTTTCAACAAATTATGGACCTGTATTCCCAGAACTTTTTGTTCTACAACATGCCTCAGTGCCCTACTGTTCACGATGTAAAACCTACCCTGGTTGGTCCTAAAGAAGTTCAAAACCCCACACCTGTCTGCATGAAATCTTATCTACCATTTTTCAGTCCATTTGTCCAGCGGATTCAGATGCCCCTGCTAGCCATGATAGCCTTTCTCACTGTCCACAACATTCCCAATCTTGGTGACATCCACAAATTTGCTGATCTAGTTAACCACATTATCATCTGATCACTGATATAGATGACAAATACCAATGGACCCAGCTCCACTTCCTGTGGCATTCCAGTAGTCACAGGCACTCAGTCAGAAAGGCAAGTCTCTACCGCCACTCTCTGGTTTCTCCCACAAAGCCAATGTCTAATCCAATTTTCTACCTTATCTTGGATGCCAGTGACTGAACGCTCTTGATCAACCTCCCATGCGGGACCTTGTCAAATGGCTTCTAAAGTCCATGTAGACAATATCCACTGCCTTGCCTTCATCAGCTTTCCTGGTAACTTCCCCAAAAACGCTATAAGATTGGTTAGACATGACCTACCATGCACAAAGCCAAGCTGACTATCCTTAATCAGTCTATATCCTTCCAAATATCATATATCCAGTCCTTAGAATACCTTCTAATAACTTTCCTACTACTATAATTCCCTGTTTTTGTTTAGAACCTTTTGTAAAAAGTGGAACAACATTAACTGTCCTCCAATACACTGCTCCCTCTCCTGGTGCTAAGGATGATTTAAATAAACATGCAATTTCTGCACTTGCCTCTGCGCCTTGTCAGACCCTGGGGATTTATCCACCCTAATTTGTCTCAGGATAGCAAACACCTCCTCCTCTAATCTGTACAGGATTCATGAAGTTGATGCCGCTTTGTCTCACTTGTAAAAACTCCATCTCCTGAGTAAATACAGATTCAAAAAAATATCTAAGATCTCTGTCATCTCCCTTGGTTCCACACATAGATTACTGTCCTGATCTTCCTGAGGACCAATCTTTCCCTTGCAATCCTTTTGCTCTCAACATATATGTAGAATCCCTTAGGATTCTCCTTCACCTTGTCTGCTAGGGCAGCCTCATGCCTTCTTTTAGCCCTCCTGATTTCAGGCTTAAGTGTTCTCTTGTATTTCCTATAGTCATAAGTACCCACCTGATTTATTCCTACCTGCCTATGCCAGCTATGCTCCTCTTTTCTTAACCAGGGCCTCAGTAACCCTTGACAATGGAGGTTCCCTAAATCAGTTATCTGACAGGTGCATAGAAGCTTGTACTCACAAAATTTCACTTTTGAAGGCCTCCCATTTACCAAGTACACTTTTGCCAGAAAACAGCCTGTCCTAATCCACACTTGCCAGATCATATCCGATACCATCAAAATTGGCCTTTCTCTAATTTTGAATCCCAACCTGGAGACCAGATCTATTTTTTCAATATTTATTTTGAAAATGATGGCATTTTGATGACAAGATGCAAAGTGAACATACTGTAGTGTGAGACTTGTGAGACCTTTTGAAATAAAGTATTTACTATGGAAAACTTCATTGACACTTTCATTACCATCAGCCCAGATTATTGTAAACCCCCTTCAGTTTGAATGCTTTATAAGTGTCATCTTAACTATTACATAATGGCTGTGTTTATTCTTGAATCAATGCTATTCACCTGAATGCTCACCAACCTATGGACCCCATTTTGCATTCCCTATCTGTGGCTTAAAGCTATTAGTAGTTCTCTTCCTCCTTAAACCTGCAACTTCTCCAACCCTGTCACAAGCTCTGAGTAGTTTCAAACTTGGACTCTTATTGTCATCCCACTATTTGTTCCATTGTGGGCATTCTATGCCCAGCAGCCTAGGATCTTTTAAACCAGCTGCCTTTCCGCTTGCATTTATGTGTTAAAACTCTCTATAACTGATGCTTCAGTATGATTATGCCTGAATGAAATCCCTTTGGTTACTTTTACATGTCAAAGGGCATAATTGCAAAGGAGTATGTGTATTCATCTAATTTTTTTGACATAACTTGATTATTCTGTCACCCCTTCTAACCAGAGGTTGAAGAATATTGACAGAAACTGCATCTGTTATTGTTGACCATAAAATATAAGAATAGAATTAGGCCATTTGGCCCATCAACTCTGCTCTACCATTTCATCATGGTTGATCCACTTTCACTCTCAACCCCATTCTCCTGCCTTCTCCCCATAACCTTTCATGCCCTGAATAATCAAGAATCTGTCAACCTTTGCCTTTAATATACTGAATGACCTGGCCTCCACAGCTTTATGTGATGACAAATGCTGCATATTCTACACACTCTGGCTAAAGAAATTCCTCCTCATCTCAGTTCTAAATGGACATCCCTCTAGTCTGAGGCGGTGTCTTCTGGTCCTAGAATCCCCCACCACAGGAAACATCCTTTCCACATCCACTCTATCTATGCTTTTCAACATTTGATAGGTTTCAATAAGATCCCCCGATACTTCCAATTTCCAGCAAGATACAGACCCAGAGCCAACTAACATGATAACACATTCTTGTGAACATCATCTGGACTCCCTCCAATGTCAACACAAGATTTTTTAGATAAGGAGCCCAAAACTGCTCACAATACTCCAAACACGAGGAAATCTGCAGATGCTGGAAATTCAAGCAACACATACAAAATGCTGGTGGAACACAGCAGGCCAGGCAGCATCCATAGGGAGAAGCACTGTCGACATTTCGGGTCAAGACCCTTCGTCAGGTCGAAGGACTGCCTGGCCTGCTGTGTTCCACCAGCATTTTGTGTGTGTCACAATACTCCAAGTGAGTTTCACCAGTGCCCCATATAGCTTTAGCATTACATCTTTGCTTTTATATTCTAGCCCTCTCGAAATGAATGTTAAAATTTGCATTTACCTTCTTCACTACCTAATGGATATTCTGCATTTACTCGGGAGATGGACAGAATATATAGAAATGAGACAAAGCAGCAGCGAGGTCATTGACCCTGAACAGGTTACAGAGGAGAAAGTGTTTACTGTCTTAAGGCAAATTAAGCCTCAGGCCTGGTGGAAGGCATGTGCAGAAATTTCAGGGGCCCTAGTAGAGATATTTAAAACATCTTCGTGGACAGGCAAGAAACCAGACGATTGGTGGATAGTCATTGTTGCTCCGTTGTTAAAGAAAGACTTGGCAAACAAACCAAGAAATTACAGCCTGGAGAGCCTGACGCCAGTAATGGGAAAGTTATAATAAAGTATTCAAAGGGACTTGGATATATGAGTGTTTGGATAGACATGAACTGATTAGGGATAGTCAGCATGGCTTTATGCATGGTAGGTTGTATCTAACCAATCTTTTAGAGTTTTTTTTGAGGAAGTTACCAGGAAAGGTGATGAAGGATAGGCAGTGGTCATTATCTACATGGACTTTAGTATTTAACAAGGACCTACATGGGAGGGTTTTCAAGAAGGTTCAGTCACTCAGCATTCAAGATGAGGTAGTAAATTCATTGGCTTCATGGAAGAAAACAGAAAGTGATAGTGGATGGTTGTCCCTCTGTCTGGAGGACTCTAACTAGTGGAGTGTCGTAGTATCAATGCTGGGTCAGTTGTTATTTGTTATCTAAATCAATGATCTGGATGACAATGTGGTTAACTCAATCAGCCAATTTGTGGAGGACACCAAAATTGGGCGTGTAGTGGACAGTGAAAAGGCTATCACAGCTTGCAGCTGGACCAGCTGGAAGAATGAGCAAATGGAATTTAATGCAGACAAATGAGAAGCATTGCACTTGGTGAAGACCAACCAGAGTAGATCTTACACAGACATGGAGATGTGCGGTAGAATAAAGGAATCTGGGAATACAGGTCCATAACTCATTGAAAGTGGCAGCACAGGTTGATAGGGTCATAAAGAAAGCCATTGCCACTTTGGCCTTCATAAATCAAAGCACTGAGTACAGGAAATGGGATGTTATGTTGAAGTTGTATAAGACGTTGGTGAGTATTTAGGATATTGTGTACAGTTTTGTTCACCTACCTACAGGAAAGATGTAATTAAGGTTAAAAGAGTACAGAGAAAAATATGACAAGGATGTTGCCATGTCTGGAGGAGCAGAACTATAAGGAAAGATTGAATAGGTTAGGGGTTTATTCCTTGAAAGACAGAAGAGTGAGGGGAGATTTGATAGAGCTTTACAAAATTTTGAGGGGTAAAGATAGGGTAAATGCAAACAAGCTTTTCCCACTAAGTTTGGGTGCAACTACAACTAATGGTCATGGGTTAAGGGTGAAATGTGAAATGTTTAAGGGGAATATGAAGCAAAGCCTTCAGAGGGCCATGAGAGTGTGGAACAAGCTGCTAGCACAAGTGGTGTTTGCGAGTTCAATTTCAACATTTAAGAGAAGTTTGAATAAGTAAGGTCATAGGATGTTAGGAGCATGAAGGGCTTTGATCTGGTCGCAGATCGATGTGAGTAGGCAGGTTAAAACGGTTTGGCACAAACTAAATAGGCCAAATGGCCTGTTTCTGTACTGTATTTTTCTATGACACTGTACTGTATATTGTCATTCACATTGAAATGCACAGCAGTCCTTTTGATGACTTGATTTACCCTATGTCATCATAAAATCAATTTTTGTTTTACAGATTCCAGGAGCCCTTCCTCATGGATTCTTCGTGATACCCGGACCACACTTCAGTGACTTAGCACTTAATCCTGGACCTTGGTTTGGACCAGTCTACTTCTCTTGATTATAATCATGTACTTGCAAATGCACCTTTGGCACATTATAGTTTAGATTGAATTTCTTGGTATGAATCTCAAAAAGGATCCTGCAATCTTTTCTGGACCATGTTGCCTACACACATACCAGAAGGAGATGGGCAATGGTCTCAAGCCACTAAAGCTATTTCAAGATTTACTGTGAATCTGTGCCTGAAGAACTTGTCCGGGAGGACCTTTCAAACATGCAGCTTGTTTGAAAACTCTAGCACTTAAGGCGTTTAACCAGATGTCTTTGACAGCTCCAGAAACCATTTACTAGATCCACCATTTCCTTTTCCTGCAGAGTCATGAGTTCATTCTGAGCAGACCATTACCCGCTTGACATGTTCTCCTATGTAGCCTTTCTTTTGGGGGTGGCCAGATTTTACTTTTGCAACAGGCACATGTTGGAAGAATTTAGGCAGCATCATGGAGAGAAATGGACAAAGTTCCATTTAGATAAAGGGTCTTAACCTAAAATTGCCTAACCTGCTGTGTTCTTCTAACACTTTGCTTTTTGCTACAGACTTCAGCATCTGCAGTCCCTTGTGTCACAAACCTTTGAAATATCAGTTTACAGGAAGGACCTCAGCATGTAACGATATTTAGTGTATGCATGCACACTCGAGACTATGCAGAGATTGATGAAGCCCTCTATAGAGGTAGATATCTGGACCACTTTAGGTACATATTTTCTCCTAAATATTTACACCTTCCATCTCTGCAGATAAGGTAAAATGAAAGACTGGCATGGTTCAGGAACTGGGTATGGACCACACCTGTGTGATGTACAGCAACACTAAAAGCATCTGTATCTCAATAAAATAAATTCTTGCATCTGGTGACCAGGTTCTTTCCCATAATTGGAGTAAGGAACCACTCCCACAATTCCTAGCTTCTGATTCACCTTACTTATATGCTCCATCCAGTTCTCAGTGCTTCCCCCACTAACTCTTCCAGTACCTTCAGCAGAGGATTACCCTGCTACAGGGATGATGTGGTAACAGGCAGTCCCTTTGACAGAGAGGAAATGGGAGTAGAACCTCTCTTCAGAGGTGAATGGACCCTCGTGGCGATATTGCAATGGTTAAATAATGGACCACCAATGCAGAGACTTAGAGTCATAGAGCAATAAACCATGCAAATTAGGCACATCAGCCCAATTGGTCCATGCCAACCAAATTCCTATCTAAACAAGTTGCATTTGCCTATGTTTGGCCCACCTCCCTCTAAACCTTTCCCACCCATGTATCTTTTAAATTTTGTTATTGTACCTGCCTCAACTATTTCTTCTTGCTGCTTGTTCTAGATAATGACTACTCTCTGAGTTAACAAAACGTCCTTTGTGTTCTTATTAAATCTCTACCCCCTTGCTTTTTACTGCTGCCCTCTAGTTACTGATTCTCCAACCCTGGTAAGATGAGTGAGTGGCTTCACCCTATTTGTGGCCCTTATGATGTCATACACTCCTTAGAGGTTACAACCTTTGGCTGGGATGAGAAATTATTGTTGATATTTTATTAAAATTTGAATACCAAAGTGAACCCTGACTCACAAACATAGTAATAGGGAACTGAAATGCTGATTGTAGGAGGTGTATAAATGCACAATGCACACACACAAACACACAAAATAGTTGCCGGGCTGTGGAGGATAGATCGTTGGGAGTATTTAAATGAGTTAGAAAGATCACGACATAGGGGGCCATGGAAAACTGGCACAGAAGAGGAATTGCAACCTAAAACAAGACAGAATGGAGGGGCTGAGCGGCATACTCCTGGTCCTATGTTGGGGAGTAGGAAAGAAAATGAGGACAAAGGTAAAGAGGAAAAACTGGGTGTGAATTCAGACATCCACACATTGTTTGGACACATGAAAGCACTGCTCCCACCATGAAAAGGTTAAACCATCTTCCCTCTTGGGTTGGACATAAGTGATTCAATGAAGTACTTTCAGTGAAGTTCTGCAAGTGTTTTCCACTGTCCTGGGTAACAGCTATACTTCAAAGAGCATCATACAACATATTTCAGGAGCACAGGCATCCAGTGCAGAAATTAGATCCCTCTTTGCCTTCGTTAAAAAAGATTAACCTAGGTAAATCTTGATGTCAGAGCATTGTCCTATCAAGAAAGACTAAGTCTATATTCTTTGGCATATAGAGGAATTGAGGGTACCTTAAATGAGATAGAAAAGATCCTGAGGGGACATGACAGGAGAGAAGTAATGATGTTTTTGAAAGTGGGATAATCTCGAACAAGAGGAATAGCGATAAAGTTAGTATCAGTCATTTCCGAATAGGATACATTGAAACATCTTCTCATTTTGGGGTGGTGAATCTCTGGAAGTGAATTTTAGAAGTGAGGTTATTAGAGGAATTTGAAGTGAAGGTAAACAAATTTGTTGGATTAGGGCTGTAATAATCTGGCACAGAGAAGGAATGGGGACTCGGAACTGATCAGCCATGGTCATGCTGAATGGTGGAACAGGGTTGACGGGCCAAATGCCCTACTTCTGCTGCTATCTACTTCTGCTTTTCTATGACAACAATTCAGAAGATACTCTTGTGGCTTTAAGTTGCATTTGAACACCCCAAGACTGCTAAAGAGACGAAATAATTGCAAATCATTCTTTACTGTTGGGTGTAGTTCATAGAAACATTTACTGTAACATTACTAAGTTGACAGATCCATGCTCTGTTATAGTGTGGAGCACGCATTGGAGAAAAATTATCTGCCAAAAGGTTAAAATATATTTACATGATTATTGCAACTGTTTGTGCAAGCTAGGAAAGGAGCATAAAAATGATAAAAATTTATAACAAGCTCTTTTGCAGATCAATTATATTCCTGAAGTGGCTGAATGCCTGAATAATTACCTTGGCCTGTCATCAACACTTATGTAAACTGTTGCCAGATTCTGGAATTTTCAGCAACAAAGCTCTGTTGGCTGAACACTGAGCCCCACATCGATCTCAATTACTGCTTTAAATTCCAGAATTACCATTTAATTGAACAATTGGCAGCAAATGAATGCAGCCATGTCACCAGCTCAGAATTGTAGCAAACGTCTCCATTTTTTCTTGAACTTCTTTAGGTTTATTTTATCCCCGAGATGAACATGCTTCATGCATGAATTGTAGGTGCACCCAGCTCCGTGACATTAGCAAGCTGTGCTGTGCTGATTGATAAGAGGAGGGAGAGCATAGGGGAGCCTTCATTCAATGAAACAGGGAATTGTTTTTTCTTCAGTGTTGCTTGGTTTTTGATGCAATTACCAGAGCAATTTGCATAGATTTCATAAACAACACACAAAGTTAAATAGCAAGCAGTTATTTTTTACTATCCTCCATTTAACATTCAGTAATAGAAAATTAAATAGTGCACAATCCTACATTCAGCTGCCGGTAATGTATAATTCCTTTCTATCATTTGGAATCAATTTAGCCTGCATTAGAAATGTCTGGATTTTGGATCCAGGGACATCCCAGCTTGTTGCTTATTCCACGACCCAAAGGTGAATGTGAAAGAAAAGAGCTGATGGAAACAATTAGCATTCCATTAGTCTCTTGCATTCTCAGTTCAGTATGTTTACTGCAATATGGAAACTTTAAAGCTAATCAATATTAGTGCTGCAACACACAGCTTGAACCATATCATCAAGTTCGCCGATGACACAACCGTGGTGGGTCTCATCAGCAAGAACGACTAGTCAGCTTACAGAGAGGAGGTGCAGTGGCTAACGGACTGGTGCCGAGTCAACGACCTGTCTCTTAACGTGAACAGAACAAAAAAGATGGTTGTTGACTTCAGGAGGGCACGGAGTGACCACTCCCCACTGAACATCGACGGCTCCTCGGTAGAGATCGTAAAGAGCACCAAATTTCTTGGTGTTCACCTGACAGAGAATCTCACCTGGTCCCTCAACACCAGCTCCATAGCAAAGAAAGCCCAGCAGCGTCTCTACTTTCTGCAAAGGCTGAGGAAAGTCCATCTCCCACTCCCCATCCTCATCACGTTCTACAGGGGTTGTATTGATAGTATCCTGAGCAGCTGCATCACTGCCTGGTTCAGAAATTGCACCATCTCGGATCGCAAGATCCTGGAGCGGATAGTGAAGTCAGCTGAGAAGATCATCGGGGTCTCTCTTCCTGCCATCACTGACATTTACACTACACGCTGCATCCACAAAGGAAACTGCATTATGAAGGACCCCATGCACCCCTCATACAATCTCTTCTCCCTCCTGCTGTCTGGGAAAAGGCTCCAAAGCATTCGGGCTCTCACGACCAGACTATGTAACAGTTTCTTCCCCCAAGCTATCAGACTCCTCAATACCCGAAGCCTGGACTGACACCTTGCCCTATTGTCCTGTTTATTATTTATTGTAATGCCTGCTCTGTTTTTGTGCACTTTATACAGTCCAGTGTAGGTCTGTAGTCTAGTGTAGCTTTCTCTGTGTTGTTTTTTTTATTACGTAGTTCAGTCTAGTTTTTGTACTGTGTCATGTAACACCATGGTCCTAAAAAACATTGTCTCATTTTTACTATGAACTGTACCAGCAGTTTTGGTCAAAACAAACACAGATTGGTATTACACTTTAATTCTTTCTTTCCTGCGTGCTGTTTTAAAGACATGTGAGATATCTTTATTGTGTGCATTGCATTTTGTTACCTGGGGATGTTCAACAGCAGTTTACTGGAATATTGACCCAGTCTAAGGTATGCCTTGTTACTACCATGCAAGTACACTTTGTTTCAATGAATTGATCCAGTGAAGTCATTGGTGAGGCCATACTTGCAATGCGGCGTTCATTTTTGGTCATTCAGCTGCAGGGAAAATGTCATTGAACTGGAAAGGGTGCAAAAAAAATCATGAGAATGTTACCAGGCTGGAGACCATACAGGCTGGGACCTTTTTACCCGAAGTGCAGTGACCTTTTAGGGGTGTAGATACGGTGAATGATCACAGTCTTTACCTCAGGCTAGTGAAGTCTAAAATGGGATGAGAAAGCTTTGAAAGGGCCCTCAGGGGCAAACTTTAGGGTGGTGAGTGTATGGATTGAGCTGCCAGAGGAAGGTGCAAATAGAAAAGTCATTTCCATTGGTAGAAAAGGCAAAAAGGGGTATGAACCAAATGCAGGGAAATGGGTCTAGCTAGGATAGACACCTTAGTCAGCATGGACATTGGGTTATATGCCTACTTCCATGCTGTTTAACTCTATGGCTTTTATAATTAACTTGCACAGTAAGATTCTAATGAAGCATTATCAGACTATTTGGAAATCCCAGTGGTTTAGCATCTGACTCACCAGATTTTGTCTTCCACGTGCCTTTTCCAAATGTAGGTACCCTGATTCTCACACTCTCTGTGGGAGCCAAGACCTATCAAAGTCTTAGCTCCAATGCTCTGTTTTACTCACTGGGGCCCCAGTTTCCACATATCCTTAAAACTCACCTGGTTCTGCATTCTGTATTACCTTTAATCTTACCTGGTTCACTGAAAAATGTATAACTTTACTGGGTAGTATCTTAAAAAATGAATTAAATGTGAGTTCAAGCATTAATACATAGTCTGTAGAACCAATCTGGCACCAAAATCCCCACTATGCCAAGTTAACAGGACTCTAACAGGAAGGAGGCCGTTTGACCAGGTGAGTCCACGCCAGCTGCCAGCAATGTCATGCGCTCCAGTCCTTTTTTCTTGAATTACCTGTAGCCCTGCAACAATCTCTCTTTCACATGTTCATTAACTCTCCACTGATAATTTTTGCCATTAATCTATACTCCGAGCAATTTACAGTGGGAAATTAACCCACCACTAACTACATCTTTGGGAAATGTGAGGAAACTGGAGCAGCTGAGGGAAACGGACAGTGAAAGTATAAACTACAAGGACAGTGTAGTCAACTGCAAATGCAAAGTTTGGAAGAAAAACATCTTTTCCATTCTACATCATTGCCAAACTTTCAGAAGTTATGCCCTAAAATGAGCCTTGACATTTTTTTTGGGTTATAATATTGATTGTTTGGAGAATGGAGCATTTTGTGACATTGAAACACAGACTGTTGTATTTTGTAAAAAAATGGGCAGAGCAGCAGGCAGTCAGATTAGTTTCACATTAAAAATGATCACCCTTGGAAAATGAAGAGCAGATGTCTCTTTTGTCATAATATACAGAAGTATGACCATCAAGAGCATCCCTGGGCTATTCATTGACTTCATGAACAGATATTAGTATATTCTGAACATAAGAAAGTCCACAAAGGCTGGATCTCCAAAGCAACACACACACAATGCCGGGGAACTCAGCAGGTAAGGAAGAATCCATGGAAATGAATAAACAGTCAATGTTTCAGACTGAGAACACTTCTTCAGGACTCCTGGTCCAGCATTTTGTGTATGTTGCTCAATATATTCTGTACCTTTCTTCAGGAAAATATCTCTTCCACATATTATCACTGTGAGGCTAGGATTCAGACTGGGATTATCAGCAATGCCTCCAGTCAATGATAGAGATCAACAAGAAAAAGGGAGTTTCCCTCCCCCAAAAGCCCTTCAGTTTTTACTCAATTCTCAAAAGGAGGCAATATATTGTTCTGAATTATTCTGAATTGTTCTGAATTATTACTTCTTGTTGGTAGATTAATTAGCCCAGAGAAATATAAACAGACATCAAGAAAAAAGGCAACAACAAATGAAAGGCATGTCAGAAATTGAATCACCACTAACCCATTTTATTCCATTACTCTAATACTACACTAATGCATTTTATTCCATTACAATAACCCCACCAACCCATTTTATTCCATGACACTAATGCTACCCCAACCTATTTATGTTATTACTCTAAACTGGCCTTACCCATTTTATTCCATTGCCTAATCCAACCCTAACCAATTTTACTCCATTAAAGGAGTCCCTTTGTAACTCATTTTATTCAATTACACTAAACCTATCACAATGAATATGAATACATTAAACTAACCCATTAATGCCATTACACTAATCCTACCCTAACTCATTTTGTATCATTGTACTAATCCTACCCCAACCTATGTGATTCCATTACACTAATCCTACACAAAACTTATTTTATTCCATTACACCAATCCTACCCTAACACATTTTTTACATTACACTAATCCTTCCCAACACATTTTATTCCATTACACTAATTCTACACAAACACATTTTATCCAGTTGCCAAAATCCTACCATAACTCATTTTATTCTATTACATGAATCCCTCACAAAATCATTTTATTTTTTATATCAATCCTACCCTAAACCATTTATTCCATTACAATAATCCTACATTAACCCATTTTATTCCAATGCACTAATACTAGCATCTTTTACTCAATTACACTAATCATATCCTAATTCATTTTATTTTATTACACTAATCATACCATACCATTTTATTCCATTCACTAATCCTATTGTAACTCATTTTCTTCCAATACACTAATCCTACCCAATCAATTTCATTCTATAACATTAATCCTACCCAAAGTAATTATTCTATTCCCCAAATTCTGTTGTAAACTATTTAATTCTGTGGCACTAAGTCTACCCTAACCCATTTTATTCCAATACACTAATCCTACCCAATCAATTTCATTCTATAACATTAATCCTACCCAAAGTAATTATTCTATTCCACGAATTCTGTTGTAAACTATTTAATTCTGTGGCACTAAGTCTACCCTAACCCATTTTATTCCAATACACTAATCCTACCCAATCAATTTCATTCTTTTACTCTCATACTACCTTAAATCATTTTATTCTGTTTCACTGATCCTATCATAATGCATTTCATTCCATTAACCTGACAAACGTTGGAATTTTTTGAGGAGATTATACGTAGTATAGATGAAAGGGATGAAAAGGATATTGTATATTTGGACCTTCAGAAGGCCTTTGACAAGGTGCCACACATGAGGCTGCTTATCAAGCTAAGAGCCCTTGGTATTACAGGAAAGTTACTGGCATGGTTTGAGCATTGGCTGATTGGTAGGAGGCAGCGACTAAGAATAAAAGGATCCTTTTCCTGTTCCTGCCAGATACTAGTGACTAGTGGTGTTCCGCAAAGACTGGAGTTGGGACCGCTTCTTTTTATGGAGTATGTCAATGATTTAGATGATGGAATAGATGACTTTGTTGCCAAGTTTGAAGATGATACAAAGATTGGTGCAGGTAGAGTTGTGGAAACAGCTGCAGGAGGACTTATGGGCAAGAAAGTGGCAAATGAAATACAAGGTTGGAAAATGCCAAAAATCTGAGATGCAAAAGGACTTGAGAGTCCTTATGCAGAACACCCTAAAGGTTAACTTACAGGTGGTGAGGAAGGCAAAGGCAAAGTTAGCATTCATTTCAAGAGGTCTAGAATACAAAAGTAGGGATGTGATGCTGAGGCTTTATAAGGCACTGGTAAGCCCTCACCTTGAGTATTCTGAACAGTTTTGGCATCCTCATCTAAGAAATGATATGCTGGCATGTGAGATGGTTCAGAGAAGGTTCACAAGGATGATTCCAGGAATGAAAGGGTTATCATGTGAAGAACATTTGCTAGCTCTGCGTTTGTCTCTGGGATTTAGAAGGATGAGGGAGAATCTCATTGAAACCTTTCAAATATTGGATGACCTGGACAGAGCAGATTTGGAAAGGATGTTTCCCATCGTGGAGGAGTCTAGGACAAGAGAGCACAGCAACATGTTAGAGGGATGTCCATTTAAAAGAGAGATGCAGATAAATTTCTTTAGCCAGAGGGTGGTGAATTTGGGAGGCAGCTGTGAAAGCCAGGTCATTGGGTGTATTTAAGAAAGGTTAATAAGTTCTTGATTGGGCTTGGCATCAAAGGTTATGGGGAGAAGGCCAGGGAGTGGTACTGAGGGGGGGGGGAAAAAATCAGCCATGATTGACCAGACTCAATGAGCCAAATGGCCAATGCTGCTCCAATGTCTTATGGTCTTAAAACCCATTGTGTTCCATTACACAAATCTTAATGTAACCCATTTTATTCCATTACACTAATCCTACCCTAACCCATTGTATTCAATTATACTAATCCTACATGAAACCATTTTATTCCATTACATTAATCCTACTGCAATTCATTTTGTTCTATTAGAATAAACCTACACCAACCCACATTATTCCATTATAAAAATGCTACCCTAACCCATCTTATTTCATCACACTAATCCTACCCAAACCATATATTCCATTACACTAATCCTCCAATAAACCTTTATATTCCATTACAATAATCCTACCCAACCCATTCCATTACTCTTAATCCTATCGTAACCCATTTTATTCCATTACACTAATTGCATCCTAACCCATAATTCCATTACAGTAATCATACCCAACCCATATATTCCATTACTCTTAATCCTAACCTATTTTATTACATTGCACTAATCCCAGTGTAACCTATTTTATGCCATCACACCAATCGCGTGCTCGCCCATTTTGTTGTATTAGACCAATCCTACTCCAATCCATATATGCCAATATACTAATCCTACATAACCCATTTTATTCCATTACTCTAATCTTACCCTAACCCATTTGTGCCATTACACTAATCCTACCCAAAAAATGTTTATTCTATTACATGAATCCGACACTAAATCATTTTATTCTATTACATTAGTCCTACTCAAACCCATTTAGTTCCATTACACTAATCATCCCATTAACCCATTTTATTCCATTACACTAACCCTAACATAACCCATTTTATTCTATTCACTAATCCAACCCCATCTATAACCAAAAGGATACGATGTCTTTTAAGGGCTTTTGGATAGGTACATGGAGCTTCAAAAAATAGAGGGCTATGGGTAACCCTAGTAATTTCTAAGGTAGGGACATGTTCAGCACAACTTTGTGGGCCGAAGGGCCTGTATTGTGCTATAGGTTTTCTGTTTCTATTTAACTCATTTATTACATTACACTAATCCTATCCTAACTCATTTTATTTCATTACACTAAGGCCATGATAATCAGTTTTCTATACAAATCCATTTAATTCCATTGCAGTAATCCCTTCCAATCCAGTTTACTCCATTACACTAAGCCTACCCAACCAATTTCAAGCCATTCCACTAATCCATTATACTAAACCATTGCACTAATCCTACCCTAAACCATTTTACTCCATTATGCTAATCCTACATGAACCCGTTTTATTCCATTACACTGATCCTAGAGTTATTTTATTACATTACATTAATCCTACCCTAAACCATTTTATAACATTACAATAATCATACACTAACCCATTTTATTGAATTACACTAATCATACCCAAGCCATTTTATTCTATTACATGAATCCTTCTCTAAACTATTTTACTATATTACAATAATCTTATACTAACCCATTTTATTCAATTACAATAATCCTACCCTAAACTATGATATTCCATTACACTAATCTTACAACCTGTTTTATTCCATTATAATAACCCTAAAATAACCTGTTTTATTCAATTACACAAATTCTAGGATAACCCATTTTTTCCATTACTTTAATACTATCCCAAGTGATTTTATATCATTTTATTCCATTACATGAAACCTAACCTAACACAGTTTATTCTATTTACTAATTGGACCCCAAACCATTTATTCCATTACACTAAGACTACTCTAATCCATATTTTCCACAGCACTAATCCTACCCCAACTCATTTTATTCTATTTCTCTAATCCCTCACTAAACCATTTTATTTCATTAGACCAATCCTACCCTAATCCATTTTATTCCATTACTGTAATCATACCTTACCAATTTTCTTTCACTAAACTAACCCATTTTATTCCATTACAATAATCTTGCACTAACATATTTTATTCCATTACAGCAAAACTACCCAACCTATTCTATTCCATTGCATAAATCCTACCCAAAGAATATATTTCATTACACTACTCTAACACTAACCAATTTCATTCCAATAATCCTAGGCAAGCCATTTAATTCCTTTACACTAATATACTAAGCAATTTTAAACAATTTTATTCTATTTACTAATGTAACTCCAACCCATTTAATCCATTTCACTAATCCCATCCTAACCCATTTTATTCCATTACACTGATACAGCCTAAACCATATATTACATTAACTCATTGAAAACTACTGAATAGTGAAAGGAATAGAAAGGGTGAAAATGAAGAGGATGTTTCCTATAATGGGGTTATTGAGAACTGGTGGGAACAGCCTCAAAATTGAGAGGCGGTCTTTTAGAACAGAGAGTAGTGAATCTGTGGAATGCTCTACCACAGATTGCGGGGGAGGCTAAATCTGTAGATATATTTAAGGTGGAAGTTGATAGTTTCCTGATCAGTGGGGACATCAAAGGATATGGCGAAAAGGCAGGTGTATGGTTTGAATGGCCTAATTCTGCTCCTATGTTTATGGTCTTATTAAACATACCCTACAATAAACTATTATATTCTATTATTTTTTTTAATGAGCTGGATGTGGGGATAGAAGGGTGGGTTGGCAAGTTTGCAGACGACACAAAGGTTGGTGGTGTTGTAGATAGTGTAGAGGATTGTCGAAGATTGCAGATAGACATTAATAGGATGCAGAAGTGGGCTGAGAAGTGGCAGATGGAGTTCAACACGGAGAAGTGTGAGGTGGTACACTTTGGAAGGACAAACTCCAAGGCAGAGTACAAAGTAAATGGCAGGATACTTAGCAGTGTGGAGGAGCAGAGGGATCTGGGGGTACATGTCCACAGATCCCTGAAAGTTGCCTCACAGGTAGATAGGGTAGTTAAGGAAGCCTATGTGGTGTTAGCTTTCATAAGCCAAGGGATAGAGTTTAAGAGACGCAATGTAATGATGCAGCTCTATAAAACTCTAGTTAGGCCACACTTGGAGTGCTGTGTCCAGTTCTGGTCGCCTCACTATAGGAAGGATGTAGAAGCATTCGAAAGGGTACAGAGGAGATTTACCAGGATGCTGCCTGTTTTAGAGAGTATGGATTATGATCAGAGATTAAGGGAGCTAGGGACAGACTCTTTGGAGAGGAGGAGGATGAGAGGAGACATGAGAGGTGTACAAGATATTAAGAGGAATAGGCAGACTGGACAGCCAGCACTTCTTCCCCAGGGCACCACAGCTCAGTACAAGAGGACATGGCTTTAAGGTAAAGGGAGAGAAGTTCAAGGGGGATATTAGAGGAAACTTTTTCACTCAGAGTGGTTGGTGGATGGAATGCACTGCCTGAGTCAGTGGTGAAGGCAGATACACTAGTGAAGTTTAAGAGACTACCAGACAGGTATATGGAGGAATTTAAGGTGGGGGGTTATATGGGAGGCAGGGATAGAGGGTCAGCACAACATTGTGGGCCGAAGGGCCTGTAATGTGCTGTACTGCTCTATGTTCTATTACTATAATCCCACCCAACCAATTTATTCCATTATACTAATCATATCATAACCTATTTTATTGCATTACATGAACCCTGTCCTAACCATTTTACTCCATTACACTAAATCCTGCCATAACCCATTTTATGCCATTATACTAAACCCATAATAACATTTATTCCATAACTCTAATCCTGTCCTAACCTATTTTATTCCATTACACTGACCCTATGATAACCCAATTAATTCTCTTCCCTAATCTTTCCCTTATCCATTTGCATTACACTAATCCTACCCTAAACCATTTATTCCATTACACTAATCCTATCATAGCCCATTTCATTCCATTAGTAATCCCATCACAACTTTTATTCAATTATTCCAGACCATAATATTCCATTATACTAATGCTACATTAACCCAGTTATACTATAACACTAATAATACCCGAACCCATATTATTCCATAGCACAAATCCTACCCTAAATCATTTTATTCCATTACAATAATTCTACACTAACATATTTTGTTCCACTACACCAATCCTACTCAACCCATTTTATTCCATTACACTAACGCTATACAAACAATATTCTATTATGCTAATCCAACACTAACCATTTTATTCCATTATAATAATCCTACCCATCCTATTTCAATCCATTACACTAATCCTACCCAACCCATTTATTCAAAGCACAAATCCTATCATCTCATTTTATTCCAATACACTAATCCTAACCAAACCATATATTACATTACACTAATCCTACAATAAACTAAATACATTACAATAATCCTGCCAACCCATTTTATTTTTTACAATAATCCTACACTAACTTTATTCCAGTAAACTAATCTTACACTAATACATTTTATTGCATTACACTAATACTGTTGTAACACATTTTATTCCGTTGCACTAATCATATCCTAATTGATTTTATTCCATTACTCTGATCCTACCCAAAGCTTATATTAGATTACACTAATCCTACAATAAACCATTAACTTCCATTACCCATTTTATTCCATTACACTAATCCTAAACCGTAACCCATTTTATTCTATAATAATTACCCATTTCATTCGATTACTCTAATCCTCCCCAATCAATTTTAGTCTATTAAACTAATCATACCATAAACTATGTTATTCCATTACACTAAACTTATTGTAACACAATATTCTCCATTACACTAATTCTACCCTAACCCACTTTATTCCATTACAGAAATCCAACACTAAATCATTTCACGGCATTACATTACTAATACCCCAATCGATTTTATTCCATTACACTAATCCTACCCTGACCCACTGTATTCGATGACAATAATCATACACTAACAATTTATTCCACTATACTAATACTACCCAACCCATTTTATTCCATTGTAGTAATCCTATCTTAGCCCATTTTATTCCATTACACTAATCCTCCCATAACTTATTTTAGTCCATTACATTAGTCCTACTCTAACTCATTTTATTCAACTGCATTAATACTGCATTAATCCTACCCCCAAAAAATCATCTTATTTCACTAAGCCTTTAGTAACCCATGTTAATCCATTGCACAAAACCAATCGTAACACACTTTATTCCATTACACTAATCCTGTTGTAACCCATTGATGCCATTATACTAATCCTACCCCAATCCATTTTATTCCATTACATCAATCTTACAATAAATTAATTTATTCCATTACATTAATCTTATTACAAACCATTTTATACCATTACAATAATCCTACACTAACCCATTTTATACCATTACAATAATCCTACATTAACCCATTTTATTCCATTACATTAAACCTACCCAAATAATATATTCCATTGCACTAATCCTACACTAAACCATTTATTCCATTAAATTAGTCATTTCCTAAGCCATTATAAACCTATGATACTTTATTCCAATGCCCTAATCCTACCCTAAACAACTTATTCTATTACAATACCCCTACACTAACTCATTTATTCCATTGCACTAATCCTCCCTAACCCATTTTATTTCATTACACTTATGATAACCAAAGAATATATTCCATTATACTGTTCCTACACTAGCCAATTTCAGTCCATTGCAATAATCATACCCAACCCATTTTAATCCATTACACGAATCCTATCCTCAACCCATTTTATTCCCTTACACTAATCCTACAGTAACCTGTTTTATTCAGTTTCAGTAATCCTACACTAATTCATTTTGTTCCATTACAATAATTCTATTTTAACTCATTTACTCCAATACACTAATCCTACCTAAACCATTTTATTCCATTACAATACTCCTACACTAACTCACTTTATTCCAATACACTAATCCTACCTAACCCATTTTATTCCATTACATTTACCCTATCCACACAATATATTCTATTATACTGTTCCTACATTTTCATCCCATTACAATAATCCTATCCAACTGATTTTAATCCATTGCACCAAACCTATCGTAACACTAATCCCATCGTAACCCATTCATTCCAACACACTAATCCTACCTTAAACCCTCTTATTCCATTCCATTAATCCAACACTAACACATTCTATTCCATTACACCAATCTTACCCAACCTATTTTGTTCCATTGCATTAATCCTACCCAGACAATATATTCTATTACACTAATCCAATGCCAAAGAATTTCATTCCATTACAAAAATACTACCTGTCATTTTATTCCATTTCATGAATCCTACTCTGATCAATTTAATTCCATTACACTAATCTCATCCTAACCCATTTTATTCCTTTACACCAATCCTATCCTAACCCATTTTATTCTATTACAGTAATTTTACCCAAACTTATTCCATTACACCAATCCTAACCAAACTATGTTACATTACACTAATCCAGCAATAAACTACTATAACCCATTAAAATAATCCTACCCAACCCATTGTATGCTATTACCCTAATCCTATCCTAACCAAATTTATTGCATTGCTACTAATCCTACCCTATCTCATTTTGTTCCACACTAATCCTATTCTAACCCTTTTTATTATATTACAGTAATCTTATCCTAACTTCTTTTAGTCCATTACACTAATTCTATTCTAACCCATTTATTCCATTACACCAATGCTATCCTAACCCATTTTATTCCATTACGCTAATCCTATTTTAACCTTTTTATTGCATTAAGCCTATCCTAATCCATTTTATTTGATTACACTAATCTTATTCCATCTCATTTTATTCTCCCCACATTACCGTATGTTGCAATTCTAGTATTCAACTACATAATGACCAAATTATAGAGGCAACTGACATTGCAATCTGAATACTTTTGAATTGTGTGATGAAAACAACATGGTTAGAAAGAGAATCTGTATTACTATGTTTCTTTAGCTTTTTTATTATTTATGTTTTGAATTTATGTTTTCTCTCATGCTTATTTTGCATCAGGTGATTTGTGCTTCTGGTGATGCTGCAGTGAACACAGACTTTAACTCTGCACACACAAACTTCACACAGATAACACCGTTGGTCAAGATTGAATTCAGGTCACTGGGTCTGTGAATCAGCAGCTGTACGATCTGTGAAATTGTACCAGATTGTACCAGTAAACCTTTGAAAGTCTCTATTCCAGAGATTCACTTAAAAGATTCTTGGAGGAGACAACAGATTTTTTGTCTATCAGGAGAGTCAAGGGTATCAAGAAAAGACAGGATAAAAACAGTTAAAATCTTCTTTGCCAGACTCCCTTGTATGTAGGTAGAAAGTTGCTTGGTGATTGAATTGTTCAAGAAACAGGTGATGTTGTAGGACTAAATTTATCTACTTTACCACCATAGTGAAGTGCTGCAAACTCAAGCCCATGTGTTTTAGGATTATGGTAAAATATACTGCCCTGCAATCAATAATTTGACAATGCAGACAAGTTTAGTTCTCTTACTTTTGTGAAAATGAGTATTCGGGTCTTCTTGCTTCATACAATTTCTTGTGTTGTCTTATCAGTCATACAGTAAGTGAGAGACAGTTAACTGAAACACGTTGTTTTGACCAACATATTGGTTCGAAGTACAACAGCTCTGACAGCTTTCCAGGAGAGCAGTTATCGTCTTGTTCAACATTTCTCTTGATGGTTCAGCAATCAGCAAAATTAAATTTGTCTATTCCACAGTCAAATCAATATACTTAGCCTAACATTTCAGGCTGCAGATTGAAATTGAAACTGTAATCTTGCCTTTAGTGGTTGAAATGCAATTTAATTTTCAATTGAAATTTTCAAGGTGGATTGATGGATCTCTGTTGGGTTAGAGAGTCTGGGGACTTGGAACACAGGCAAGTCAGTGGAGCATAGACACAGATTGAGCATGATCTAATAAAACAGTGGAACAAGCTTGTAGTTTGCATTCTTATGATGCACCCACCATTGGTCTTTCAGAAGAGAACTTTTCATATCCAAGAATCTTGACAGGTGCACAAACTGTTCACAAACCCTAGCCCATATTGTCATGATTTTTAGAATAACATCTGCATTTGTAAATGGATGACAATATTTATCATTTAACTTCTCTTTCAATTCAGAATCAGAATTCATATAACTGACATCTGTTGTGAAGTCTAGTTATGTAGCAGCACTACATTACAATACATAATAATAAAAACTGTGAATTCCAGTAAGAAGTGTATGTGTGAATGCTACTGAATGAAAATGGTTAAGGCAGCTCACTTTGCTCTTCCTGGGCACTGGCTTGATTGTTGCCCTTTTGAAAAGCAGGTGGGAACTTCTGACCGTAGCCATCAGAGATTGAACATTTGGTTTGATGGATCCACATCCGCCATTTGGTTATCACAGGTTTTCAGAGTCTCTGCCAGGTACCCCATTGCCTTCAGGAACCTGATGCCTAAGAGTTCACCCTCCTGAAATTCAATCTGACATCAGCCTCCAAGACGCAGACATGTCAGTGTGAGAATGGGAAGTAGAATTGAAATGGGTGGCCATGGGAAATCTTAGTTCTTGCAACAGATGGAGTGGAGCTACTCAATCAAATGATGTCTTAATCTGCGACAGGTCTCACCGACATAAAGAAAGCAACACTGGAAGCAATAAATTACTTTGTAAAGCTCTCAGGTGAAGTGATACCTCAACTGGAATGACTGGTTAGGGCTCTGAATGGTTGTGAGGGGAAAGGTGTAGCACTTAGCATGGTTACATGCGTAGATTCCACCATGGAGACGCAATGGGATGAAAGTGGACAAGGGAGCTGTGATGAGAGCAATTACTGCAGAAAGTGTGGGGAGGGGAAGATGTGCTTGGTGGTGGGACTCTGTTGGAGATGACGGATGTTGTCGCTATTGATGTTTTGAACGTGGAGGTTTGTAAGGTGAGAGGTGAAGGTAAGGGGACCCTACCCCTGTTATGCTGAAAAGGGGGTGGGATGAAGGCAGGTATGTGGGAAATAGATAGCATACAGGTGAGAGAAGCATTGACAGTGGTGGAGGCAAACCCTGATTTCTGGGACGTTCTGGAATGGAAAACTCATCTTAAGAACAGATGTAGCCTTCCAGTCCAGGACATCTGGGATGTCTTCCTTTTTCAGAAAATGGGACTGCCCATCCCAACTGCTTGGTTAAGCAAGTGTGCCTGTCATCTAGCTAGGCATATTACAGGCTTCTGCACTCAATATCAAATTCTCCAAATTTAGGAAACTCATTTTCTTTCCCTGTGTCAGAACCGGCTATTTCTTCTGGCCATCCGTCTGTGATGTTAACTCAGTTTGCTGTCTCCATTAGAACACATGTATCCCTCTATTTGCAATGATAACACTTCTTCCTTTCTGCATTACTCATATACTAACCTATTTACCTATTTTAATAGCCATATATACCTATTTGACTAGAAAACCCATATGCTTCTGACACACAGATACTCACTGTGCCCTTGACATCCTTCCCCCTCATTACTGTAACTTAAAAATATTTTATCTGTTTCACAGTCCTGATGAAGGGTTTTCAAACAGTTTCTCTTTTCTGTAGATGGAACCTAACCTGCTGAGTGTTTAGAGTATTTTCTGTTTATTTCATCAGCAGTTTCTTTGATTTTCATTGTATGCACTTGAACAAAGTCTTCCGTAGACTCAACAGTATGGCGTGCAGTTTCAAACTCTTCATTACAGAGAAAGAGACTGAAAGAAGAGGGGCCACTCAGTGTACGCTCACTAATATATACACTAACAAGGTGTAAAAATCATTGTTTCACTGCTAGTTTAGGTAATGTTGTTAAATCTGCTGTTTCAAGCTATTCGTTATGTCAACGCACATAACTGTTTGCACATGAGCTTATCTTTATTTTATTGTTTTGGTGCCAATTAATTTACTGTGTACTTCCAACTGTTTCTGCTTTTTATTTCATTTTGTTTATAAGCAAAATGACTTTTGTCATGGAGTCATAGAAACAGGTCCTTTGTCCTGAATAATCTATGCCAACCAAGATTCCTGTAAAAACCACTTCCACTGGCAGATCAGTCTATGTAAGCACAATGTTCCAGATAAAAAGGTTGCCTCTTAGGTCCCTATTAAGTACATTGCCCTCTCACATTAATCCTATGCCACTGAGTTCCTGATTCCCCAGCCCTGGGAAAAATGTGCACATTCACCCTACTTATGCCCCTCATAATCTTATACACTCTTATAAAATCATTCCTCTTTCTCTTGTGCTTCAATGAATAAACTCTCAACCTGCTCAACCTCTCTTTATAACCCAGTCTCTTGATTTCTGGCAACATGACTGTAAATCTCCTTTGCAATCATTCGAGCTTAATAGCATCTTTCCTAATGCATGGCGAATAAAACTGAACACAATATTCCAAATGCAGCCTCACCAATTTCTTGTACAGCTGCAGCATCTTTTATGTTCATTTAGCAGAAGGATAAAAGCCAGCAAGTTGAAAGCCTACTTCCTTACCCTATCTATGTGCCGTGACACTTTCAGAGAACCATGTACTTGTACTCCCAGGTTCATTGGTTCTACAAAACACCGTGCTCTTAAAATGGAGTCCAAATCCTCCTTTGGAGCATTTGAATGTTACTGGACCTCAGCCTTGTGTTCAGTGGGAAATTAAGCAAGATTAAATTTATGCCAAGATAAAGCCCTCTAATGATGTTTTCAGAACCTCATTTGATTTAACAGCTTCATTGATAGTTATCTCAATGTGTCTTCACTCAGATTGGGACTGTTTTTTTTTAAAAAAACGTTCAAAGCAGTGAATCATTCCTCCTTAACAACAACTGCAAACCTAGTCTTGAGTAGTGGGATACCACTTCTGCAGTATTACTATGACATTTTTAGTTCGGGCCCCATTTGGTTCATAGTTCACTCCACATAACTTCACAACCATCCCAAGATTGAATTCAATTCAAAACCTTCCAAATTTTACATAGCAGATCAAAGCTGAAAGGCTTACTGTTGTTCAGAGATTAGATACTTATTCTTGAAAGGATTTTGCCTGAGTGTTTAATATGAGGTTATCAGCAAAGGCAAATTCATTCAAAAATAACATTGCTTGTCGAAATATTGACGAATTTCAGATAAAGATGATTCTCATATGGGATACGGCTGCTTAGGGGGCTTGGTTTCTTCTCTTCTTCTGACAGAGCATCCTACATTGATCCGTTGCCCAAAGTATCCACAAAATATACATAAAACAGCCTCGCGCAAGGGAGCAGGTGAGAAATTCCTGCTTAATAGCAATATTGAAGTGGAGGCTCAAGAAATGAGATACAGATCAAGGTAGGTGTAGAAGCCAGTCCTGAAATTCATCACAATCACTTGCTCAGAGCAGATTCTATGTGAAACAAAATCCATTTGTTCTTGCAGGGCAGATTCACACTGATCCGATTAAAACCAGCAGGTGATGTTTATTGCTTCAAGATTGTTACAGTTTATTTGCTTTGTGTTGTGGTGTGTGCTCTCTGTGATATAACACGTGCTCTCTTTGTTGCATTGGAGACATGAGAGATTCTGCAGATGCTGGAAATCATGAACAACAAACACAAAATACTGGAGGATCTCAGATTTTTAGGAGCAATATGCATATTAAGGACAATGCTTTTGCTATAAGAGGCATTTTTCAGGATATTAACTACTTTAGACCTTAATAGATCTAACAAAATCGAAGCCCTGTTCATGATACTAGTCTGATACTGTGCATGAAACCCAGAAGTACCTTCTGCACGCACAACCTGTCATTAAAATTTAATTCGAATTTACATTTCAGGATGTATATTGTATACATTTCTCTGACATTAAATATATCTTTGAGAAGCACCTACAACCCACTCAGCATTCAAGCTGACCAAATCAGGTAAAACACAATTATGTACATAATAATAAGTTGCAATATATTATTACATTGTACCAAAGTAAATTATATCTAACCTGCAAATGCCTGTAGTGGAAGTGATTAAAGATGATTGGATGATGCAGTACATGGTTTAGCAATTTCCATTTTTATTCCAAGGAGTGACACGCTAATTCTAAAGGTGGCTCACTCCTATGGATCTCACAGTAGGAAATGAAGACCCACTATACACTGATAGAGTCATAGAAAGAGACATAATATAGAAACATGAAGTTCAGTTTACCAAGTCTACAACAAACATCAAGCACCATTTACACAAATCGTACATCCATCCCCATATTTTCATCAATTCCCCCCAGGGCACAGTGGGCTGAATGGCCTCCTTCCATGCTGCATTCTTTAAGCTTCTAGTACTGAGCTACCCAGGTGTGAGTCTCACGCACCAACCCACACCGTCTTTTGAGCTTGAGAAGAAAGTGGAGCAGGCAGAGGAAGCCGAACGTGCCTGAGCTCAGGACTGCTCTACCTGCTGCACCACTCTCCAACGCGTGGAAGGAGCAATCAAAAGTTGTCAATCACAGGTTTACAGTAACAAATGAGGCTACCATGGTTCAGTGAGAAAAAAAAAAACAATTTATAAACACTGGGAAAATGATTTAGAGTTTTTCTGGAGAAAATAAAATGAAAGCTTTACTGAAGAATTACTGGAGTGTAGGGAGAGACTGGCTGACATGGATAAATACAAAAATGACACTAATACTGATACTAAGCAAGCGGCATGGATAAACAAATTGACAAGAGTTTAAAGAAAAAGATTGTTTTGTAAAGGCTAAAAACAGTTAAAAAGAAAAACTGTAAAACAAAATAATCAGGTAATATAAAAAGAAAGAAATGAAAAATCCAGGATAAGAGCAGGGCCACAGAGATATACATGAGTTATTGATGACAAGATGGTAACGATATTAAATAATTATCAGCCACTTCAATGTAGAAGGCAAAATGGTAGCTCTGAGAATAAGAGGAATCAAAAGTAATATAAAGCAATTTAAGAAAAGATGATTGATACACTTAGTGAGGATGAAGCCCCTGGAAATACACAGACAACACATTCATTAGAAATGGGAGATGTGCCAGGGAACTAGTGAACAATTAATGTGATTCCATTCTATAAAGATGGGATCCAGAGATCAATTAGCTAAATGTTGGTGGTGGGAAAGATAATGGAACCTTTAGTACTTTTAGTTAAAGCTGTATTAGGAAAAACATAGATGAAAACATAATAAAAAAAACTGACAGATTCCAATGGGAAAGTCATGCTTGATCAGCTTCATTGATTTCTCTACAGCAATAAAGCCAAAGGCCGATAAGAGTAATACGGTGAATGTAATATACTTGGATTTCCAAAGAAAACTGATGATAAGAGACTGAAGGTCAGGATGTCTAGAGTCAGAAAAAGTAGCAGCGTGGAGAGCAAGTTGGCTACAAAACTCATAGAAACAAAAAGACATAAAATGCGTCTTTTTTAACCAGTATTGGTATTGGGACCTTTGTTGTTTACCTTTAAGGAAAGTAATTTTGACAGGGGATTCAGAAGTACAAATTCAAAATTTGTTCAGGTTAGGTGTGCAAATAACTACAGCAACTTACAGGAATATATTAATAATCTTGCTGAACAAGAATATAATTGGCAAGTTAATGTCAATATAAATAAATGTGAGGTAGTTTATCCAAGTAGATGAAAAGGTAGAGATGGTAAAGTGGGAAATTATGTTTTTCAGTGATTTTGACCATGGGATTGAGAGTTATAGATAAACAGTTCATGAAAACTGACATTTATATTGGTGTCAAATATAAGTAAACTAATATAATTGACTTTCAGTGATGTTAAACTTAAAAAATGTTAAATGTATTGAATCTTGGACAGAATACACCTGAAATAATATATGCAGAATTGTGTGATAGAAATGAAGTATAAGAGATGAAGCAAAAAGGATTTACGACATAGATTGAACACAGGGATTAGAGATTCTTCTGGAAAAGAGAGATTGAGAGGTGATGTTGTAAGACCATGAAAGGTTTTTCAATTGTGAGTTAGGTCAAAAATACAGAAAACAGGAAAATCTAGTTGGGAATTCAAAAAAAAAGCTTCATTGTCCTGGGAATGGTTAGAAAACTCTGAAGAAGACAGACCATAAGATATAGGAGCAGAAGTAGGCCATTCGGCCCATTGAGTCTGCTCTGCCATTCAATCATGGGCTGATCCATTTCATCCAGTCATCCCCACTCCCGTCTTCTCCCCATACCCTTTGATGCCCTGGCTAATCAAGAACCTATCTATCTCTGCCTTAAATACACCCAATGACTTGGCCTCCACAGCCACCCGTGGCAAAAAATTCCACAGATTTACCACCCTCTGACTAATTTCTCCACACCTCTGTTCTAAAAGGACATCCTTCAATCCTGAAGTTGTGCCCTCTTGTCCTAGAATCCCCTACCATGAGAAATAACTTTGCCATATCTAACCTGTTCAGGCCTTTTAATATTTGGAATGTTTCTATGAGATCCCCCCTCATTCTTCTGAACTCCAGGGAATACAGCCCAAGAGCTGCCAGACATTCCTCACAGTGTAATTCTCTCATTTCTGGAATCATTCTTGTGTATCTTCTCTGAACCCTCTCCAATGTCAGTATATCCTTTCTAAAATAAGGAGTCCAAAACTGCACACAATACTCCAAGTGTGCCTGATAGTGCCTCAACATCACATCCCAGCTCTTATTTTCTATACCTCTAGAAATGAATGTCAACATTGCATTTGCCTTCTTCACAACTAACTCAACCAGCAGGTTAACCTTTAGGGTATCTTGCACAAGGACTCCCAAATCCCTTTGCATCTCTGCATTTTGAATTCTCTCCCCATCTAAATAATAGTCTGCCCATTTATTTCTTCTACTGAAGTACATGACCACACACTTTCCAACATTGTATTTCATTTGCCACTTCTTTGCCCACTCCCCGAAACTATCTAAGTCTCTCTGCAGACTTTGTTTCCTCAACACTACCTGCTCCTCCACCTATCTTTGTATCATTGACAAATATAGCCACAAATACCTTAATACTGTAGTCCAAATCACTGATATACATCATAAAAAGTAACAGTCCCAACACTGACCCCTGTGGAACTCCACTGGTAACCAGTAGCCAGCCAGAATAGGATCCCTTTATTCCCACTTTGTTTACTGCTGATTAGACAATGCTCCATCCATGCTAGTAACTCCCCTGTAATTCACGGGCTCTTATCTTACTAAACAGCCTCATGTGCAGCACCTTGTCAAAGGCCTTCTGAAAATCCAAGTACACCATGTCCACTGCATCTCCTTTGTATACCCTCCTTGCAATTTCCTCAAAATAATTGAGTATTGGTAGACCTGATGATAAATAAGCTGAGCACATAGTAAAAATGTGTATGAAATGTTGGCTAAAAAGAGGCACACACAAAATAGTAGACCTCTGAGATTAAAGACCTGCTTCTTTACCATAAATGCTTCTGCAAGGTAAAGCATCTAAAATACCATCCATTTTCATGTCCAATGTTCAGAAAGTACATTTCGCGCACGCACGCACGCACGCACACACACACGCACTTTAGTACCAAGTTTCTCATTTGGAATATAAATGACAAGTATTTTTAGTCGAACATTAGACAATGTTGGTGGCATTATTTATCCATGATTCCAAATCTCTGACCTCTGCAACCAAGAACAAGGTCTCTAACCGTATGAGAACACCATTTGACTCGGAAATATATTACTGGACCTTGTCCTCTCTGGGTCTAAATCCTGGAAATCATTCCCCGAAATTACAGTTATTGATAAGTCACAAGTATTGTGCTGTTATGGTAATCCATCCCTACTATTTCCAAGGCCACTCTTGTTCAGGTTGCCCACAAACATCTCCTGTATCTCTATTACCTGTGGTGTATTTTGTCATGGTGATTTTTAAATGGCTTTTGGAATCATAAGCAAAGCCAGCATTTATTGCCCATCCCGAATTACCCTTGGGAAAGCAATGGTGAGGTGCTGTGGTCCTTATGATGAAAGTGTTGTTGCGGAGAGAATTCCAGGGTTTAGTTCAGTGGTGATAAAGAACCAGTGAAGCATTTCCAAGTCATGATAGAGTGAAATGGGAGGGGAACCTGAAGGTAGCAGTGATCCCACTGTCCTAGTCTGTCTTTGGATTGGGAATGGCCTTAGACAGTGACAGCAATGCTGATGTAGATAATGCACAGAAAAAGGCCATTTGGCCCATTTTATCCATGCCAACTATGACACATTTTTCATTTCACAATCCCATCAACTCCTTCTCCAATCACCCCACTTTGGTATCATGCACCATCACTGTGGAGATTTTACAGAAATCATTTAACCTAAATATTTATATGTCCAGGATACTGAAGGAAACCGAAGCCACTGAGATCCCTCGATCCCATCCTTTACAAGGCACAAAGACAGCATCCAAGGTTAGAGTTGAGTTCAGTTCCCAGAACCAGTGAGGAAACGTCAAGTCAAATTTATTGCCATTTAACTCTGCATGGTACACACATGTATACCATCAAATGAGACAACGTTTCTCCAGACAGACATAAGAAACAATAACTTAGAAAATAAGAATAAAATCTACAAATGAATTGCGCATAGATAAACAAAGTGCATGAATTAAATATTATGGCCAGCATTTGGTCTACAACGACAGAGGACAAAGCTCCTTAACTCAACAACCGTGTTTTTGTGATAAACTCAAAACAGACCGGGCACCCCGACCCAGAGAATGAACACAAACAGTCTCAGACAGACGGGGGTGGGGGGGGGGCGGTGACACTGCCGAGTGTTTGCAAGAGGCAGGGCACCGGAGTGTCACATCCTTCCTTCAGCCTCGCTGGGTCAGTGGTGGCCAAGGACACTGGGTCAGTCGGTGTCAGCGGGTCCTGGTGCAGCACGACTGCCTCCCGCCGCTCAGACAACCGCATCCAATATATCACATCGTCCGGTCGGCATCCCACACTCAGCCATTCCCTCACCCGGGACAAATTTGTCCGGCCGGTGTCCCACACTCAGCCATTCCCTCACCCAGGACAATAGGGTCCGGCCGGTGTCCCACACTCAGCCATTCCCTCACCCAGGACAACACGGTCCGGCCGGTGTCCCACACTCGGCCATTCCCTCCCCCGGGTCAACATGGTCTGGCCGGTGACCCACACTCGGCCATTCCCTCCCCCGGGACAACACGGTCCAGCCGGTGACCGACACTCGGCCATTCCCTCCCCCGGGACAACACGGTCCGGCCGGTGACCCACACTCGGCCATTCCCTCCCCCGGGACAACACGGTCCGGCCGGTGACCCACACTCGGCCATTCCCTCACCCGGGTCAACACCGTTCGGCCGGTGACCCACACTCAGCCATTCCCTCACCCGGGTCAACACGGTCCGGCCGGTGTCCCACACTCGGCCATTCCCTCACCCGGGTCAACACGGTCCGGCCGGTGACCCACACTCGGCCATTCCCTCACCCGGGACAACACGGTCCGGCCGGTGTCCCACACTCGGCCATTCCCTCCCCCGGGACAACACGGTCCGGCCGGTGACCCACACTCCGCCATTCCCTCCCCCGGGTCAACACGGTCCAGCCGGTGACCCACACTCGGCCATTCCCTCCCCCGGGACAACACAGTCCGGCCGGTGACCCACACTCCGCCATTCCCTCCCCCGGGTCAACACGGTCCAGCCGGTGACCCACACTCGGCCATTCCCTCACCTGGGTCAACACGGTCCGGCCGGTGACCCACACTCGGCCATTCCCTCCCCCGGGACAACACGGTCCGGCCGGTGACCCACACTCCGCCATTCCCTCCGCCGGGTCAACACGGTCCAGCCGGTGACCCACACTCGGCCATTCCCTCACCTGGGTCAACACGGTCCGGCCGGTGTCCCACACTCGGCCATTCCCTCACCCGGGACAACACGGTCCGGCCGGTGTCCCACACTCGGCTATTCCCTCCCCCGGGTCAACACGGTCCGGCCGGTGACCCACACTCGGCCATTCCCTCCCCCGGGTCAACACGGTCCGGCCGGTGTCCCACACTCGGCCATTCCCTCCCCCGGGTCAACACAGTCCGGCCGGTGTCCCACACTCAGCCATTCCCTCACCCGGGTCAACACCGTCCGGCCGGTGACCCACACTCGGCCATTCCCTCACCCGGGTCAACACGGTCCGGCAGGTGTCCCACACTCGGCCATTCCCTCACCCGGGTCAACACGGTCCGGCCGGTGCCCCACACTCGGCCATTCCCTCCCCCGGGACAACACGGTCCGGCCGGTGCCCCACACTCGGCCATTCCCTCCCCCGGGACAACACCGTCCGGCAGGTGTCCCACACTCGGCCATTCCCTCACCCGGGTCAACACGGTCCGGCCGGTGCCCCACACTCGGCCATTCCCTCCCCCGGGACAACACGGTCCGGCCGGTGCCCCACACTCGGCCATTCCCTCCCCCGGGACAACACGGTCCGGCCGGTGCCCCACACTCGGCCATTCCCTCACCCGGGTCAACACCGTCCGGCCGGTGCCCCACACTCGGCCATTCCCTCACCCGGGTCAACACGGTCCGGCCGGTGTCACACACTCAGCCATTCCCTCACCCGGGACAACACGGTCCGGCCGGTGCCCCACACTCGGCCATTCCCTCACCCGGGTCAACACCGTCCGGCCGGTGCCCCACACTCGGCCATTCCCTCACCCGGGTCAACACGGTCCGGCCGGTGTCCCACACTCGGCCATTCCCTCACCCAGGACAACACGGGATCGCTCACCGGTTCGCCGCCCAGCTGCTGCTCCATGGCGGGGAGGTGGTCGCTTGCTCCTGATCCCGCGGTGTTGCGTTGGGCCGCTGCCGGGTGTGCTGCACTGCCCCGACCCGCTGTGAACCCCGTGGTGGTTGCCGCTCCCGGTGGGACCGCTTCCCGGGGAGCCATGGATTCGGCACCGAGGTAGAGTGTGTGTTGCCCCCGACACATCCACACGGGCCCCGGCGGGACCACAGGTCCAGGCCACGGATGCAGGACTCTCGGATGTCGCCGAGCCACACCTCGTGCTCCACCGTGTTTCTTCCCACTGCGATGCGCAGCCTCCTCTTCCGTCTCATCGCCGCACAGTCACCGGTGACCGTCGCCAGCTGGACGGCCGTCGTTGTCCACCCAGACGGGGATGTCTGGTCCGTCTAGGGGAGATCACCGGGACGGGTGATGGTCATGGTTGACCCCGTGTCTACCAACGCCCGGCATCTGATGCCCTCCACCGCACTGTCAGTGTACAAGCCTCGCTCTTCCCCCGATCGGCCCACCCGGAGGGGCGACAATGAGGACCCGCTCGGCGTTTCCCGATGGCTGCCTGGGCCATGGCGTGGTGCCGGTGTGGGGCAGTCCCGGGACAAATGACCTGCCTCGCCACACCGGTAGCGTCGTGGCCCGCGGCGGGGTCGGATCTGTCTCACCGGCTCCTCCTCGCCCTCGGTGACACAGGCCCGGACTCCCGGCGTGCGGGGCGATGCTGGAACACCTTGTGGGGCTGAAATTGCTTCTGTCCTCTCCGCCTCGGCCAGCGATGATGGCGACGTCCGGCGAACATGCTCCGGCGTCAGCGCCTTTACGAAGGCGAGGAGACAAGCTCTTCCCGGGCTGCTGGAGGAACTCGGGGTGGCCACGCCGAGCACAGTGGCGGGGATCAGCTGCCAATGCCCCCAGACTTACCCCCAAACGGCGCTGTCTGCTGCCCAGTCCTTCCCTCATTGCTTCCGCTCACGGCCTCGGCTGGAAACGCCACTCAGCGCCTCTCCGAGGGCCCGATGGTCGCGCTGCTCCGCCGGCGTTAGGTCGAGGAGGGCCCGCAGGGCATCTCCCTCCGGAGCCGGGGCAAGGTGCACCGCCGTCTCGGTGGGACTCCACCCGTTGTGCCAGCGGCCAGTTTGACTTGCGCCAGGTACGGCTCCAGGCGGCCGGTACCGTCGTATCTGGGGAGCTTCAGGGTGGAACCTGAGGGGTAAATCGTCGAGGCTCTGGCCTTCCTGTTGCTCTGGCGGCGTCTGCCCTGATGCCCGTCCTCCCATGGCTGCGGCGTCTCGGGTTCCCGGTGGTGAGTGATCTGCTCCGCTCTGTCCCCCGGGTTGGGGAGCCTTTGGGACGGTCGCTCGATGCTCGGTTCCCAGGTCCTGTCTTCACGAGGGTGCAGGGGGAGGCATACTGCTCGGTCCCTCCTCTTATTCCCCGGGTCTTAAGGCACTTTATCGCCGTCGTAGCTCTTCCATCTCGTCGTCGATCTCGTATCCCAGTCCTGACACCGATGTGGCGAGCATTTGGTCTACAATGCCCGACGATGAAGCTCGTTAACTCAACAACCGTGTTACTGTGATAAACACAAACCCGGAGAGTGAACCCGAACAGTCTCACACCGACGGGGGAGGTGACCATCACACACCCTGGTTACAGTCAGGGTGACCCACAGATACACAAGCAAATAACTGTATAACCCAAGCTAAAATGTAACAATAAATGAACTGGAACTTCCGACCACAATCCTACAAAAGCATGTTAACACACGAACAGTAAACCGTGCTGGTCATTAGAAATGCAGGGGCTGGCTGTCGATCACGACCTCACCGGAGCGTCACAATATTGTAAGATGCAGAACAGTGACACTTGGACGGTAATGCCTCCTTGTCGATGTGTTCGTTGGTGGGGAGGGAGGCTTTGCCTGTGATGAACTGGGCCATGTCCACCATGTTTCCATTCTTTAGAACTGCTGTTTCTAACCAGGCCATGCTGCAACAAGTCACCGTGCACGACACGCTGAAAGTTGTTGCTGATCCTGGCATGGTAGTTCAATGGATTGGTATTATTCAGTAGTTTGGGACTGAGGAGAATGTTTCCACAATTATCTTCCTTAACAATTCTTTTCCCTTTAATTCCCACTTCTTTCTACTCCACTCCCCAACACAAGTTTCCAGAGTTAGCATCAATTGAAATTTTTATGTGGCAATTTACTTAACCAAGCTCCCTCTTGTTCTGGGTGGAGACAAGACTTCCATTTCTTTTAGCAAAATAACATCTCTATTTTAAATATCTCCTCACATCCAGAAAATTATACCCAAAGTTCATCCATTGAAATCTCACTCTATTCAGGGTACCAACTGTCACCGTTCTTGTGTGACATTTGTGAGGTTTGAAGGATAATCATTTATGCTAAACAGAATCAGGTCCATCATCACTGACTTATATGGTGTAAAATTTCCAATTGTGTGGCAGTAGTACATAAAATTACCATAAATTACAAAATAAATAAATAGTACAAAAAAGGATTAATTAGGTGGCCTTCATGGATTCATGGGCCATTCAGAAATCAAATGGTCAAAGGGAATAAGGTGTATTGGAATCAATGAGTTTGGGTCTTCAAGCCACACTTCCTTCCTGATGATAGTAATGTGAAGGAGGCGTGTCCTGGATGGAGAGAGCTTACAGCAGTGGATGCCACCTTCCTCAGGCACGGCCTCTTGAATATATTCTCTTCAAGATGTATCTTTCCTTTTCAAGTGGATCGATGAATATAAATTTCACCATGTGAAAAATTGTCAGCTGGAAAGGCAATGAGGTTAGATCTATGCAGGCGTAAAGACACAAAAGTCTTCAATGATTGACCTGAATGCAATCACTATCATTAGGACTCTCTTCAATAATGAGTGCACAAAATCCTGGTCAGTGCCTTTCACAGATGGGCAAAATATTTCAAAATCTTCAATTGATCTCCTGTCACTGATTGGTGAGAAGGTCATTGTTCCAGTATGCTCCAGTGGAATTTGCAGGGTTATCTATTATGTTTCTGTTTGTATAAGTAGGTGATGGATGCATTCTTAAAATCCTAGCTTCAATATCCTATTGATCTTCCAGTGCTACCTAAACTGCGTAAGCACCCTAGAACATGTGCAAGAGGCAGAAGCGCAGAAACAAATGGGACTTTTCCAACTTAATGTAGACCCAGGAAATCACACGACAGGAATTCAAGACTGCATCTACCACCTACTTGAATAATCAAATACTCCTGCAAAAAAAAGGAATGATGCATGAGGGAGTGATGCAGAAGGGAGTGATGCATGAGGGGGTGATGCAAAAGGCAGTATTGTTACAGAAAATAGCACTGCAAAAACAAGAGATGCAGAAAGGATTGATGTGGGAGGAAATGACACTAGAGGGAGTGACGTAGGAAATCTCTCCTAATTGGCATTTATGTCAGAATACTACATATTAAATACAGCAGTCCCTTTGCCAAGACAGTTCCAGGATTATGCTGAGCAAAGGAAACCTCAATTATGCATGAAATAGCTGTTCTGACCTTGTACCATCCGTCTTCAGCTTCCCCACAAAAATAAATACAGCTACATAGATCTCTATCTTATTCAGACTGGGTCACTGAAGTGTAATCAATACTGAAATGGAAATGCAGAATCCAATTTACATGTTCAAACAATGAGCACTGGGTTCATGTGTCAAAGGAATGCCATCTAAGGGATAAATATTGGCAAAGACACATGGGCCAGATCACAGTGCTTGTTTATACCATGGAATATTTTACACCCATCAGAGGCCAATGTCAATCCCACATCGGGATGATGCACAGCTATAAGAGCCACTGCCTCAAGCACCAGTGACCCCAATTCAAACTCCACCATAAACTCTACCCACAATGAGATCCACCAAAATCCCTGCTCACAGCAATCCCCACAATAAACCCAGTCCTACCATAAACCCCATCCACACCAAAATCTACTAGAAACCCCACCAACAAAGCCCCTCCAAACCTACCTTCAATGTCCCTTCTTAACCCCACCCACAACAAGACTCTGCCCTCAAAAGTCCTAATCCTTGTTTCTCTCTTTTCTTGGGTCTGCAACATTAGCAACCTATTCCTGCATGACTTTGACCGGATAGCATCAAACATTTCTACCTGTGTTCTGGGTAAGGTCCTACGTTCGAGAGCATAAGGCCCCCAGCTGTTTAGATCTGTAAGATAATGGACACATAAGGGCAAATAAATCTTCTTTCTCCACATCTCAATTTGGACTTGGGAACAGGGGAGTCACCCATTCGGAATGACTCTCGGGGGTTAAAGTTTGATAGACACCTCCCATGAGTACAGAGCGAAAGTGAGCTGTGTAAGTTCTTCATTTTTTTTCTCAGGCTGATCTTTTTGTGTGTTTTCCAGCTTTCATCTTCAGCTTTCTACTGTATCTCTGCTTTGAAGGGCAGCAGAGGAATTTAAGCCAAATTACTGGGATAAGATCTGCAGGAGAGTTAATCTCCTGAAACAGGAGTAAGATAAAACAGCCACCAATGCAGTCTAAATAGCACAGAACTATATAGCTGTATGATGAGATTCATTAAATTGCTGGGAGGGTGAAGAAACACTTGGCTGTATTACACAGTAAATTACAGCCTACACAAAGCCAACCACAACATTCCTGTTTACTTCTGGCTGGTCTGATTGGGAACAGTTCATGACCATTTCTAAAAGAGGTCCCAAATCACTCGTGCTGCAAACGTTCCACTCCATTGGTAAACTGGTTCTGACAATGCTCCCTGATTAAAGAAATATGTGCATGAAACACTAGTTTCTCCACAAAGACAGATTCATTTTGAGCATTGGCTCTTAATAGAGTTTGTCAGGCATGAGATGGTTACCAGCGTACTCCCCCGGAGGCAGAAGGTCATGTGTTCCAGAAAGCTGTGTGCAGTTCAGGTGCTCCCTTGCATTACTGACTGGGTGCAAGCGCAAAGTTGAATTACACCTCAAGATATTACTGAAGTAGTGCCCTTGCCAGTATTTATTCATTAACCATTTCTTAAAATAGGACAGTTAGCTTGGTCCAACATCGTGGGGAGTAGGGCTGGTCCTTGGTTCTACGGTATGTTCCATATTAAAATAGATAAGCTGCCAGTTACTTTCCATGGTGCTTATGGGAGCAAGTTGTGTATAATATAGCTGATGAGTTCTGCCTGTTGAACCACAGAACACTACTGTCATGAAAGAAACTATTTGACCCATTATATCTGTCCCAGTTCTATGACACAGCTATCTATTATCTCTTCAATCCCCTGTTTACTTTACATTTGACCATCTATTCAGAGTTTTTTGAATAATGTAGTTGAACCTGTTTCCTTCAAGTTCCAAAGCCTTGTATTCTAACTTCAGTATCAATAATATTTCTGATTATTGCCTCTGGTAATCACCTTAAATCTGTGGCACTTGGCTATCAGTCCTTTACCCCTGTAAATTACGTCTCTTTCCTTCCTGTTTCTGATTTTCATAATTTTGAATCTTACTTTTGAACACAGCTTTTTTAGAAAACTCCCACATTCCAGAACATCCTAACAAATCCCTCTCCAACCCTCTAAGACACCAACATCTTTTCTAATGGATCTGAAATGAAATCCAGTATTTGTGAACAATATTTCATTAGACCATAAAGTTACACAGCAAGGAAATCAGCTACATACCAAGAAAGATGCCCATCTAAATGAACGCAATTTGCCCATATTTCGCCTATGTCCCTCTAAACATTTTATATTCATGTACCTGTCCAAGAACCTTTTAAAATTTGTTAATGTACCTGCCTGAACCACTTTCTTGGGCAGCTCATACTGAAAATCCCCCCCACCTTAAATCTATGCCTTCTATTTCTTGATTCCCCAATAAAAGACAGTGAGTATTGACCCTATCCTCTATAAGATTACCCCTTAGTCTCCTATGCTCCAGTGAAGTCCCAACCTGCTTAGTCCCTCAAGTCCTTGTAACATTCTTGTAAATCTCCTCGGCACTCTTTCAACTTAATGGCATCTTCCCTACTGCAGGCTAACTAAAATTGAACATGATATTCTAAATGTGGCCTCTCTGGTGTTTTGTACCACAGTAATGTAACATCTTAACTTACAGCCTCCTTAGGAAGGGTTTCTAAAAAAAATAAAATAAAATTTTAGATAAAATAAAAAAAGCTTGGAAGGATGACCAAGCTTGTCAGATTTCTGATGATAGATGGAATAAAATTCTTAAACGGGTTAATAAATCATCTTTCTGTGCTCATCATTCTCTTCTACAATTTAAAGTGGTTCATAGAGAAGCTGTCCACTTTTTACCCGAATGTTTCTCCACTCTGTAATAAATGCAACTCTATTGATGCCTCTTTAATTCATATGTTTTGGTTTTGCCCTACAATTGAAAAGTTTTGGCGGGAAGTATTTCATACCTTCTCACAACTTTTTAGGGTCCAATTTGACCCAAATCCCCTTACTGCCTTGTTTGGTATTATTGCAAATGAAGATATAACTTTAAATACTCCTAACCTACAGGTTTTAGTTTTTACCTCTCTTTTAGCAAGAAGAGCAATCTTACTTAAATGGAAGGAGTCTACCCTCCTACACATCTTCAATGGCTACGTGATATTATGTCTTATTTAAATTTAGAAATCCACTGCTCAGTCTTAAATTAGAAACAATCTTTTTATGATATTTGGGGACCTTTCCTAAATTACTTTTCCAATTTATAAAGTTTAACAGTGCACAGACTTTTATGTATATTTTTATCTTCTTTTCTTAAGTGAATATGTTTTTTTTTCTAATTATCCATTGTCATTCATCAGCTTTTTTCTTTGGTAGTTGGTAGGGGGTTGACTTTTTTTTATATATAAAAAAATATTTTATGATGTATGACTTATCTTTAAATTTTTGATTACAGAGTGGTATACCTTTATGTGTTATGCTATACTATTTTGATCAATTTTATTACAATATATGAATGTACACAAGTTATGTTGAGATGTATCTATGTGTTGCACTCTGTAAATCTTGTTTTTTGAAAGAAAAAGGAAGGGTTTCTACACATTCCAGACATTTAACCCTGAATAGTACAGCAACAATTCCTTACAGTTCTCTCCCTCCTGTATCAACTTCAATGTTTTATCAATTTACAAGATCAAAAAATCTTGGAGAAGGTGATGGTGAGTAATCTTCTGAAGTACACCAGTCCTTCTCAGTAAGGTAGGGTTAGGCAGGGAGTTTCAGGATTTAGGAGCAACATTAAACTGGTGAAAGATTTCCAAGTTAGGGTGGTGTGTGATTTGGAGGATGAACTACAGGAGATTACATGCCAGTGTATGAAAAGAATGGATGTCTGAGTTTGGCACTGAGTTAATTGATTCAGACATCCATTCGTCTCATAAGTGATTGAGGTAGGTATGATAGGATATATCAACAGGTACATGCATTTTGAAGGATATGGGCTGAACACTAGGATAGCTGGTATGGACACCTGGGCCTGCATGGACCATCGGTCTGAAGGGCCTGGTCCCATGTTGAAAGACTGTGACAGAGGATAAAAACCAGACTGACAGAGCAAATAGTGGTGCAGTGTGGGCAAATATGTTGTTAAGCCTACATAGAGTCAGCAATCGGAAGGTTGAGCATAGAGGCACTAAAGTTCAAAGTAAATTTTATTATCAGAGTATGTCACTACATTCAACCCTGAAATTCACCTTTCTGTGGGCACACTTAACAAATCTATAGACTACTAACTCTTACGTGATCAATGAAAGATCAAGTCCAGTGCAAAAGATAACAAACTGTGCAAATATAAATAAATAGCAATAAATAATGAGAGCATGAAATATCAAGATACAGAGTCCTTAAAGTAAGATCATTGGTTTTGGGAACAACTTAATGAATGGGCAAGTGGGTGTAGTTGTCCCCTTTAGTTCAAGAGCCTGATGGTTGAGGGGTAGTAACTGTTCTTGAACCTGGTGGTGTGAGTCCTAAGGCTCTTGTACTTTCTACCTGATGGCAGCAGTAAGAAAAGGGCATGGCCTGGGTGGTGGGGATCTCTGAGAATGTGTGCTGTTTCCTACAACAGCATTTCATGTAGATGTGCTCAATGATTGGGATGTCCTGGGCTAAATCTACCTTTTGTAGGATTTTCCGTGCAAAGGCATCGGTGTTTCTTGTGATGCAGCCAGTCAGTACGCTCTCCACTACACATCTGTAGTTTTTGATGTCATACAGAATCTCAGCAGACTCCTGAGGAAGCAGAGGGGCTGCCATGCTTTCTTTGCAATTGCACTTATGTTCTGGGTCCAGGACAGGCCCTCAGGAATAGCAGAACCCAGGAGTTTAAAATTACTACCCCTCTCCAACTCTGATCCTCCAATGAGGACTGGCTTATAGACCTCTGGTTTCCCTCTCCTGAAATCTACAATCAGTTTTTTGGTCTTGCTGATATTGAGTGATAAGTTGCTGTTATGACATGACTCAGCCAAATTTCCAGTCTCCCTCATCGCCACCTTTGATTCAGCCCACAACAGTGATGTCAAACTTGAATATGGCATTGGAGCTGTGCTTAGCCACACAGTCATAAGCGTAAAGTGAGTAGATCAGGGGCTAAGCACACAGCCATGTGGCGCATCTGTGCTGATGGAGATTGTGGAGGAGATGTTGTAGTCAATCTGAACAGACAGGGGTCTACAAGTGAGGTAATCCAGGATCCAATTGCACAAGGAGGTCTTGAGCCCAAGATCTTGGAGCTTATTGATTAGTTTTGAAGGGATGATAGTATTAAGTGCCAAGCTGTAATCGATAAGAGCATCCTGATGTATGCATCCCTGCTGTCAATAGTTCCATTTAAAATCAGAGAAATGTATACATCCTGAAATTCTTGTTCTTCACAGACATCCAATAAAACATGAGCGTGTCCAAAAGAATGAGTGTCAGTAAAAACATTAGAACCCCAAAGACTCCCTATTTACTACTCCCAAGCACAAGCAGCAACAAGGCAACGACTCTCCCTCACTATCCTCACCAGGTAGCCATCCACTTTGGATGTTTTCCTTGAATTCCTCCTGAAGGCTACCAGTTTGTCTGCTTCAAATATTGAGATCAAAGGAGCATCAGGAGAGGCGGGGATTTGCAAAAAAAGCATCAGCACCTTCAACTCACCAAGCAAGCTATAGCAAAGCCCCCAAGAAAGACCATGGTCTGCAGTACAACAAAAATTAATCGTTCACCCGGCAATTCGACATGGCACAGGCTCTCGCTCTCACCCTAATAAATGAAAAAAGAGGTGTTCCCTTTCACAGCGAGAGGGGAGACATAACCAAGCAACCTGCTGATTTACAGTGCCAGAAGTCTGCCTTTTTTTCCGAGTACTCCAACCTGAGAATCGGCAACAGTCTCTCAACCACCAACGAGTGAGAGAGGGAGAGAGTGAGAGCACAATTCGCTATACAAAGCCTCTGGCAGCTTATCTGCTCACTGTTCCTGAAGTTCCATTCTCTTCCCTGACACTTCAGTCAGCAGCACTGGCTTAGAATCAGTCCGTCCCCAGGGTCACAAAACGCCGGCATCCCAAAGGCAGGCTCATCTTCTAGGCCACGTTCCTGGGATATTGGAAAGCAGCCAGCCGTGAGCCCCTGAGAGCAAATCTCACAATGCAAAGAACCAATGTCTGAGTGTACCTCCAGGTCATGGTCTTCAATGGAACCCTGTCCACCTGAAAAGGAAAAGGAGAGACATCCAAAGCAGAAATTAGACAGGTTTCATAGTTGAACACAAAGGAGTCGCAACTTACTCTGTTCAGCTACGTCAGTTGTGTGAAGAGCCAATGAGATGGCAGCTACTGTGGACCTGTTGTTCTGGTAGGCAAACGAGTTGATCCAAGTTGCCTCTCAGACAGGAGCTGATATGTTTCATCACCAGGCTCTCAAAACACTTCATCACTACGGATGCAAATACAACTGGGCGACAGTCATTGAGATGTGTCTCTATGCTCTACTTGGGTATCGGTACAATTGAAGCCTGCTTGAAGCAGGAGAACTTCACACACTGCTGAAGCAAGAGGATGAAGATATCAGTGCACACACCAGCCAGTTGGTCAGCACAGGTCTTTAGTACACAGCCAGGTAGCCATCTGCTCCGGATGTTTTCTTTGGATTCACCCTCCTGAAGGCTGCAGTATGTCAGCTTCAAACACTGAGATCAAAGGATCATTAGGAGATACCGGGATTTGCAATGGTTCCTCCATGTTCTGATGGTCAAAGTGAGCATAGAAGGCATTGAGCTCAATTCTACCCTCAATGTGTAAGTCCTAATCCATTCAATCTTTCCTTCTATCTCAGGTCCTCTAGTCCTGGCAACAACCCTGTAAATTTTCTCTGTACTCTTTCAATCTCATTTGCATGTTTCCTGGAGGTGCAGTTGGTGACCAAAACTGCACATAGTGCTTCAAGTTAGGCATTCCCAATGTCTCCTGCACTCAATACTTTGATTTATGAAAGCCAAGGTGTCAATAGCTTTCTTTACAACCCTATCTACCTGTGACACCACTTTCAATGAATTATGGACCTGTTATCTCAGATCCCTTTGTTCTTCTGCACTTCACAGTGTCCTGCGCTATCCTGGAGGATGATGCAAAGCCTTGTTGTGTATCCAGGAATGGCCTGTCCCAAAATATTCTGCTGCCATCATGTGGAGTATAATGTCTACTATCTAATGACTCCTTTTTGTTGCTTGTGTGCACTGGAAACAGCACAATCTAAAGGTATTCTATCAGATTCAGTGGTGTAATTGGCACAATTATTAAATGATGTTGCAAATTACTGGAACTCTTTGATCTATGGTCGTGTTTTGTTGTAAATGCCTTTGGTCTTGCACGTCTTTCAAGTCGAGCTGAAACGGTGTTCTGAGTGATCAAAAAATCAATCATGTAACTGATAAACCCACAAAGAGGAGATATTGATCCACAGCTTGAATAAATGAGGACAGTTCTATGAGGAAAGGTACTGAAATGAATAATTTTATTGGGGTTATTCTGTCCCTGATTCTGACACAATGCATTGAACCATGCTAAAGAAGAGCATAATTTCTGCAGTTTATAAACCAATCTCCAGTTAGACTTCCAGAGGTCCTGATGTCAATTATTTTCAGATCTGTTGGATGTTATTTTCAAATGAGTATTTGGGTTGCTGCATTCAGTTTCACTGGGATTAACACTGCAAAAGAGGATGATCAGAAAGAAATTAATTACAGTCAGTTGCAATGAAATTCTACCTTATAAATTGCTTCACTGCCACTTTACCAGAACTGGCCTTCTGAAGATAATAAGGAAAAAGGCAACTGGGAAATAAATAGCTTTCTGGAATGATTTGATAGTTGGAAGGCAGGAATTAAGCTAGTCTTCTTTACTTAAAGAGGCAGCGAACTCATTACAAAATAGTTGTAAACTGCTTTGGCACTTTGGGAGAGTTGGGATGTCTTTGAGTTCTGATGTTGAATTCCTCTAATGTTAATGTAAGATAGAAGTGACTTTTTATCATGAAGGGCTATAGATCTATTGTGCACTTTACAATACAGATAGTGGGCATTGTTTCATTTTGTTTTGGCTTCAACTATTTTTATTACCACATTACTCCCTCTCAGTCAATGACTGAACCATCCTGTCATCTCAAAGTCAGATCCTGCTGGCTGAATTCTCACTCCAGAAAACAGAGGAGATGATACCAAGGGAATTTTGTATTGCTGTAATTTTGGAAGAGGTACTTTTAGGCTGAGGTTTTATAATGAGGACCACCCCACCCTCTCAGATTGTAAACAGTACCATAACAATACAAGTTTGTTACATCTGTTTTCATCATTAAGGGAAATAACCAATTTTCTCTTGGTTATTCAGCTGGAGCTCTCTAGTGAAGACACAAAGCTTATATTAATTCACTGTATTCTTTTTTGTTGCAATTAACAAACAGTATAATACTGTATAAAGATAAAGATTTGAGCATTCACTTTACATTTCACAAGTGCATTGAACCATACTGTGAAATGCGTTGTTTGTGTCAAATCAAATCAGCGAGAATTGTGCTGGACAGACTACAAATGTTGCCACACTTCCAGTACCAACATAGAAAGCCCAGTACTTACTAACCCTAACCCATACTTCCTTGTAATGTAGAAGGAAACAAGAGAAATGAGAGCACCCAGAGGAAACCCACATGGTCTCAAGGAGAATGTCAAAACACCTTACAGATAGCGATGGAAATTGAATGTCTACCATTGGTCTATTGCTGTTATGGTAAAGCATTGTGCTTACTGCTGAACTATTATACCACCCCCAGTCATTGCAAGGAGATCCTTCCACAAATCCCTGGCATTAATCCACAGACAACTTTCTTCAGTGTTCTGGATGACAAGGGTTTGGATTGAGATAGGAGTTATAGCTTGCTCATAAGCTCTGAGAGAGTTTGAAATACTTGAAGAAATACTCTGTCCTTGACTTCCAAATCTGCATTAAGATAAATGCTCTGTGCCAAGATAGTGTAGGTCTCCAGCACAAAGCATTGATGCATGACTTTCATCTTGTGTAAGAATGGAATGCACAAATTATAATACTTCCCCCATCAGCATCAGTTCAGATCCAGTAATTTCAGAAGCCACACACAGTGCCTGATGTCATTTTTGCATTTGTTGAACGTGACCATTCATTGAAGTCAACCATTGCTGGCAGTCATTCTGTCATTTGGGAGGGCATTAACAAGGTTATCAGCAAAACAGAGCTAGGAGTAGGTGTCCTAACATGAGCCTCAAGGTCCTAGTGAAAGGGGAAGACACCAGAGATATGTCCCAGAATGCCCCAAGGGCAGCACTGCAAGGCTGCTTCTCCTAATTTTTCAAAATCTGACATAATTTGAAAGAGTGATCTTACTAACACTGAGGCCAGTATCATTTATGAGGTGTCACTGCCATCTTGAATTAGCTGAGTTCTAAAAACCCATTTTTGTGGGGTTCAATTTCACAACTTGCCACAGGAACACAAGAAGATAGCAGCAGAAGTTGCCATTCACTGTGATCATGGTTTCTGATCTCATCTCCTCTTTTCTGCTCATGCCCCAGAGACTCAAAATTCCCTCATAGTTCAAAAAAAAACTGTCTCCTTCCACTCTAAATAGCCACAATGACCAACCTCCTCAACCCAACAGGGCAGAGAGTTCTCGAAATTCACCATTCTCTGAGAAGAACTGCCCACACACCTCAGCTTTAAATGACCACCCATTAATCATATAACTATGGCTCTTGTTTGAGGTTCTCCCACTAGTGAATGTATCTCAATACCAACATCGACAGGCCTTTTAATAATCCTCCATGTTTCAATAAGATCACTTCTTATTCTTCTGAACTCCAGAAAGTATGGATTTAGTCATTTGTGATAGGGCAATCTCCTTCTTCCACCAGTCAGCTTAGCGAATCACATTTAGACTACCTCCAATCTATAATTTATTTTAGATTATATAATGGGATTTCTCAACAAAGTCTGTCAATTGGTATAAGTAAATGAGGGCAAACTGTATAAAGTACTCCAAGTGCAGCTTCACCATCACCCTGAATAATGAGAACAAAACTTCCCTATTTCTAAACTCCAATCCTCTTCCAATAGAGGCCAATACTTGGGAAAGGCTAATCTTTCAAAACTAATGATTTGAGAAAAATAGGATACAAGTTGATTTAGTTCTATCCTTGAAGATAATGCTGAACTTGTAATGAAAAGGAAAAACAATAAACCTCCAGGCTCTCGGAAAAGAGAAGGAGAATGAGACTAATTGAAAAGCTCTTTCAACATGCTGTCATGAGCTAAATGTTTCCTTTTTATGTTCTACAATTCTTTAATACCCACCACTTTGCAGGAACATAATTTTTATTACCTGCTTCATTTCAGGCAATGTTATTCCTATGTCTTCTGGATGCACGCTGACAGTCAAAGTGACAGGAGTGATCTTTAACAGCTTGAAGCATCTTTGTAAACAATTATGCTGTTGTATAAAAGGAAAATCTTAACAGCTGCCATCATAAAGGAGGACAGGGTAAGGTTAGTACAAGCAAGTGAAACTTTGAATATTGCTCTGTGAATCATTCTTGTGTTGCAGAATGTTTTTTGGAATCTGGTTTTGAACAGTTTGGTTGCTGCATTTTCTTTATTCAGACATTTTAAATTACTTTGTTATCTCTCAAGCTACTTCTGACATCCAGAAACTGTGACGGATATAAGAGGAATGTTCTCCCTTTCAAAGTCACCTCTGTAAATGAGCAGATTTTTCGCAGGGATAGCTTCCCCTTTCTGAAGGGATGGCTTGACAGCAGCACACAGTTTATCAACACTGTACACACTTGCTTTGAAACTACAATGCCTTTTTGAGTTTCATGATCGGAGAGAAACAAAATGAATTCCAGACAAGGCATTGAAAGCAATTAAAAACATCACTCTGCCACAATGTGACATTGTGAAGGTTAGAATAGAGATTTTCTATTACATTATTAACTTCCATCAACTGCGTGCAATTTCAACCAACGTACTTAACATAATCCTGTGAGAGTGCAGCTGCTTGTCTCACAATTATTCAACAAATTCCCTGGAACATGACTTAAATTCATGATCAACAATATATCATATGACTTAACTGTTTTTGTTCTCATGGGGAATATGCTGTCACCTGAGTTCATCAATATCCTTGTAAGATTTAGCTCTTGCTCAGCTGGGCTACAAACAAGGTTGCCTTCAGGGTATTGGAGAATCCAGAGCTGGAATTTCCTATTCATAGTTCCATTCCCAAAAGCAATCATCAGTATTTTCGCACTGACAATTGGATTTCAAATATAAATACCAACATCAGAAGTTATAAACAGGAAAAAAATCTGTAGATGCTGGAAATCCAAGCAACACACACAAAATGCTGGAAGAACTCAGGAGGCCAGGCGGCATCTATTGAAAGGAGTAAACAGTCGACATTTTGAGCTGAGATGTCTCAGCCTGAAACGTCGACTGCTTCATCTTTCCATCAAAGCTGCCTGGCCTGCTGAATTTCTCCAGTATTTTGTGTGTATTATGAGAAGTTATAAAACTGAATTCAATACATCAGATTATTTGTAGTTGATGGCAAAAGGTAAGAACGTCAAGACTTTTCGATCTTCATAGATATATTCCCTGTTTTTTTTTAGGGGTTTCAGGAGAAGAGAATGTACCACACTTCCATAACACATGCCAATGTCTGTTTCCACTCTCACTGTGGTCAGATATATGCCAATACATTTAAGAACAAAGAAAAAGTGGCTCTTCGTTTGAAGATATTATAATTATCAAGTGTGGACAAATTCTTAGTAATCTCCATTAAAAGCTTTCAATTGCATAATTTACAGAATAAATGGTAACTTAATATTTCATATAGTGTTCTGGAAAAATATCTGTCATATGACAAGTGGGATGTAAAAGTTAGGTTGTTTCCCCAGCCCAGAAGAATGTGGCTGGACATGTACTTTCTTAATAAGGTTTTGTATTGTCATAGATTACAGGGCTTGTCAATTTGAATATGGTGTCATTCACACTGCCTTTGACTCGTGTAAAAATCATGGCTTCTAAATGACCGAACAAGCCCTATAAAACAAGAAGCTATCTGGATGTAGACTATCATCATCCAGCTTATGGCCAAATGGTTTGCTGGGTCTTTGCATAGACAGGTGAGGGGATTTGGAATACTCATGCTGAAGGAAGAGTTGTGGGAAAGAGTGATTAGTAGGTACTTCCAGTATAGGGTGTCCTGATGACAAAAGCCCAAGAGGGAGGAGGAGGACAATGAAACAGCAATGGCTCATTTAGTAATCTATTATTCCATGCTATATACTATACTGTATGTGGAACTACATCACATAAAATAACTTAAATTGCATTCTTGGCTTGTATGTATTCAGAGTGATCAAGAAGAACCATCGTAGAGTCTAACCAGGACACCCTGGTGAAGGTCAGAGGGCGCATCTTGAATACCAATCCTCCTACTACACAGCTCAGAGTCATAGAGTGTGACATTGAGAATCCAGGTACAAAATACTGCAGAAATAATCTGGTAGGTGCTAGAACCCTGGTAACGGCATTTGGCAAATTGAGAAACAACCTTCAAAATTAATGGATCTGCTTAGCAAAATAACTCTCCCAGTAAATTACTTAAATATTGGTCCTGCATTAGCTGCAAGCTGATTGTGACATTGAGCATGAATAAGAGCAGGAAGCATAACTGTGTGTGTCTGGATATTTTATCTGCACAGAAGCAGAGATTGCTGAGGAGAGCACAGACTGCTGTGGCTTGTCTAGTATCTACAAACGTTTGTATTTCATTCCATATGCATAATGTTTCTTCTATGCAGATGCAAAGCAGAGGTATTTAATGGGTGACTTGTGGTAGAACCTGAATTTTCTTCCTTTTTGAATTTCTCAAATGTTTTGCATTTATTTTCTTGACCATCTCCACTACTATATACAGTCTTTCTCCATTTTGTCTCCCTGCACTGAAGATCAACTGTCTATAAATATTCAGTTCCAACCGTGGGCACTCCCCATGGCTCCACTGTAAGGATTAAATCAAACTTGACAATTGTTAACTGTAAAGTTGTCTATTCGAATAAAATGTCTTCATATATTTAAGGTACATAGCTGCTTCATCATAAAATCTATTTAGACCTTAGATAACATTTCCCTTGTAAAACTTGCATACATGTAAATTTAACTTTTTCCATGTTCACATTTGTTAATCACGGTAAAACTGCAGATGTTAGAAATACACAAGAGATTGGGCAGCATCCATGGAGCGGGGGAGACAGAGTTAACATTTCAGATCTGAGACCATATACCAGAACAGGGAAAGAGATAAACAAATGCAATTTTAAGTAGCAGGGAAGGCAGCAGGAAAGATGGATAGAACAGACAGAATATTTGTGATAGGATGTGATCATGTTTTATGGTTAATGTGACAGTTAGATGGTGATTATATCACATAATAAAACCAAGCATTGTCAACAGTTAACTGAGCAATTAACCCATGTTCTGTTTACGAGTTTTTGTGCCTCTGCCTCATCTTCTGCTGGAACCTGCCATAGTGTTTCCAATTATTACCTTTTCCTTCAGGATTCTAAACAAAATAACCTATCTAGTTACAATCTTGAAATGTGACAAGCTATCTCTGTTTGCTTGCAATTAATTGCAATATAGTCAGTGTGCCACAGTGTGCTGAATGTGCACACTCTAAAGAATCACAAATGGACCATCTTTCTCAGAGAACCTATTCTTAACAATGTCTATAGCATCAGTGTGTGTTGATTCATAGGGAATTGCTACATTGGATTGTTATGAGTGATGAACAGACCTGATGGACAATGGGGTGAAGAGTTAACCATCCCCCCCCCCGAGAAACACGAACTATTACTGTTGCCATGAGAAAGAGACAAAAAACAGGCAAGAACATCTGTGACAGATAAGAGAGAGGGGGAAATTGCCGATTAACTGTATTGTGACTCCTTTTTTGAATTATTTACTGTTTCACTGCAAGGACAATAGTTTGCTCCTAAACATTCCTCAGTGGACTGAAGGAGTGGCCTTATTTGATGGACACAGTCATTCAGGAGTGATGGATAGCTGAGTTCCCGTTAGTAGGGATAAAAAGACAGATCTGTAGAGACACCCTCCAGACATGCCAGTGGGCACTGATTGAGTGTTGGAACCCACAAGAAATGTGGGGGCTTCAAAGACCAAACCAGGAGGTCGGTCATTAAGGCTATCAGTGTAAAAGCAGGGCTGGTGGGGACTTGTGTGTGTGTGTGTCCACTCATGCCAGAGTGACGAGTCCACCACAGAAGAACGGTCTAGCAGAAGGACAGAGGGGTCATAGCTGAATGACCACCACAACATGACGGAATTAAGAATGCAAAGGAAGCTTTGGCTGCTGTAGCTGTTACATCTCTCTCTCTCTCTCTCTCTCTCTCTCTCTCTCTCTCTCTCTCTCTCTCTCTCTCTCTCTCTCTCTCTCTCTCTCTCATACAACACTCATGAACTGAACTGAACTTTATACTTTTCTATGACAATTTATTTACCCCTAGACATCGATAGAGCTTGTTTATTATTGCTTATTATTATTATTCCTACACTTTTAGGTTTATTACTGCTAACTAGTTTTATATGTATATTTGCATTATTGATATGGTTTTGCTTACTTTTATTAATAAACCCCTAAATATAGTACCACCAGACTCCAATGGATTCTTCTTTCTCTGCTGGGTAGACACCCAGTTTAGAGGTACGTAACAAATTGGGGGCTCATCCGGGATTTGATTACCAGATTAGGGGGCCAGTGAATCGGGATAAAAGTCCCTTATCTGATCTGGTTGTGAGATTATACAGACGGGAAACCAGCAGAGATGGACATTGTCAAATTTTTAAAAAGACCCGACTGCGGGGGCATTAGAGGTTGTCAGGAAAGCTGAATTGGTGAATGTTGCAAAACGATTAGGTCTCCCAGAGGTGAAATCATCGATGAGAAAGGTGGATATACAGAGATAAATAGCTATGCATTATGTATCCAAGGGTGTGTTCACACCAGATGTTCCCTGTTCCCTGAGAGGAAACCAGCCGAGGGGGAGGTTCAGTTAGAGATGGAAAAATTAAGGTATGCCTTAACCCCCAAGTCAAAGTTTTCCTCAAATAAGAGTTACCAGAGAGGCAGTAGGGATGGCAGAGAAAGCCCACCAGCTAAGGCAGAGAATAAGCCAGGAGCTAGTGGAAAAGGTGAAGAGGAGGAAAAGCAGGCTGGCAGGAAGATTCCTAGCTTTACCTGTTATAATTGTGGGAAAGCTGGTCATATAGCATCTAAGTGTTTTGCTCTGAAGAAGGAGACAGGAAAAGGGAAAACAGCAATCCCTACAGGTTGCATTGAGTCGGTCAGCAGATTGATGAGGAAGGCAAAGGTAGATAGAGCACAAGAGGGGTGTGAAAAGTTTATCTCAGAAGGGACAGTGTCTGTGAAGGAAGGAGAAGCCCTAGTTCCAGTGCAGATCTGGAGAGATACTGGGGATGTGTGTTCAGCAATGAAATTGACAAGTAAGCCTGTAAATGCTGAGGACCCGCCGATGGATTCTAAGATTTATCCCGCATGCGCAATAACTCGCAGCATGACTAGAAAGGCGGCTGAGAAAGGAGCCAGTTTAAATGAGTCCAGTGTTAATTTAGCAGAGACATTTTTGCTGACTTTGTATGAAAAGGGGTTACCGGATGTGAGGGAAAAGGATAGTGGGGTGAAAGAGAGTAAAGGAGAGGAGGTAGATCTACCCTTAGCCAGGAAGGAATTTATAGAGGCACAACATAAAGATGAGAAACAGATATGGCAGTTAGGAGGTCCAGGGTTGGACTCGGATGATCTGTCTGGCTTGACAGAGCAGTTTGCAGTTGAAGAATTTAAATGTGTTCCCGATAATGATGTCCTAGATGAAAAAGATGCCACTACCTTGAGGTTAGCAGACGAGATTGTTAATTGAACGTTAAGGTTCAATGAATCTGTGTCAACTATCAACACCCATTTACACTAATACTACCTTCATCCATTTTGTTCTCCAAACTTGCCTATCATCTCACCCCCCCACCCCCAAATTTTACCCCACATTTACACTCAACTACAATTTAAAGTTGCAAGTTAAACTACCAACCTGTAGGTCTTTGGGATGTTGCAGGGAAGTGGAGTGCTGAGAGGAAACCACGCTGTCACAGGGAGAGCAGATAAACTTCAGGCAAACAGGGGATGCTTGGGGCATGTTTTTTTTTAACACAGGGAGAGGCTGGATGTTTGGAATACATTGCCAAGTCTGGTGCTAATGGAAGCAGATAGGATAGTCACGGTCAACAGACTTTTATATAGGCACAGGAATATGCAGGAAATAGAAAGAAATGAATCTCCAGTAGGTAGAGGAGATTCTAGTTTATTTTGGCATCATGCCTCACACAGATATTGTGGGTTGAAGGGCCTGTGCTTGTGCTGTGTTCCACTATGTTTTATGTTGCAGTCATTCACACATCTGTCTTGTGCTGGATGACTCAATGACTTCATAAAGACAGTGTTAAAGAATGTGCAAAGCATAAAGACCATGTGCGTAAATGTGTAGAAATAACAGGACATGTTGAGTAACTTGATAGAAATTATTCATTTGCCAATACTCTGTACTGCTTGCTTCTACGTCCTACCCAAGATCTACAAATCTGACTGTCCAAGTAGGCCCATTGACTCTACTTACTCCTGCCTCACTGAACTCGTGTGCACATAACTCAACTCTATTCTATCTCCCTGGTTCACTCCATTCCCACCTACATCCATTCATGACTTTTCACAGGCTCTTGCTCTCCTCAGCAACTTACAATTCTCTGGCCCTGACTGCCTCACTTTCACCACAGATTTTCAATCCCTATACACTTTTATACTCCATCAAGAAGGCTTTGAAGTTTACTGTTTCTTTCTCAACAAAAGACCAAACCTGTTCCCCTCCATCACCACCACCCTCTATCTGAACTGGTCTTCCCCTGCAACAAGTTCTTCTTCGGCTCCTCCCACTCGCTTCAAACTAAAGAGATAGCCATGGGCACCTAAATGTGCCTCCGCTATGCCTGCCTTTTTGTTGGCTATGCAGGACAGTCTATGTTTCAAGACTCTTGTTCCCCAACTCTTCCTATGCTTCATTGATGATTATACTGGGGCTGCTTCCTGCACATGTGCTGTGCATGTCATTTCATCAAAGTTGCCTCCAACTTCCACTCTACCCTTGGTCCATTTCTGACACCTCTCTCTCCTTTCTCGATCTCTCTGTCTCTATCTCTGGAGACAAACTCTCAGCTGGCATCTTCTATAAACCGACCAAATCCCATGACTATCTTGATTGTCCCACCCTGTCTCCTGGAATAAAGCTATTCCTTTTACCCAGTTGCTTTGTCTCCACCACATCTGTTCCCAAGGTGATACTTCCCTTTCCAGGACCTCAGAGGTGATTGCTTTCTTCAAAGAATGGAATTTATAGAGTTGACGTGGATAGGCTTTTTCCATTGAGAGTAGGGGAGATTCAAACAAGAGGACATAAGTTGAGAGTTAGGGGGCAAAAGTTTAGGGGTAACATGAGGGGCTATTTCTTTACTCAGCTGTGTGGAATGAGCTTCCAATAGAAGTGGTAGAGGCAGGTTCGATATTGTCATTTAAAGTAAAATTGGATAGGTATATGGACAGGAAAGGAATAGAGGGTTATGGGTTGAGTGCAGGTTGGTGGAACTAGGTGAGAGTAAGCGTTCGACATGCACTAGAAGGCCCAAGATGGCCTGTTTCTGTGCTGCAATTGTTATATGGTTATAATTTCCCTTTTCCCACCATTGATACTGTCCTCACCTGCATCTTCTCCAATCTGCAAACAGTTACAGTTGCAGATTGGTAGGTACGATGCTGTAGACGTCACCAAATTATGGCTGAAAGAACATTATAGCTGGGAGCCTAATGTCCAATGATACACATTGTAGCAAAAGGACAGGCAGGAATGCAGAAGGGGCGGTGTTGCTTTGTTGGTAAAAAATGAAATCAAATCATTCAAAAGAAGTGACATAGAGTCGGAAGATGTTGAATCTTTGTGGATAGAGCTGAGGAATTGCAAGGGTAAAAAGACAATGATGGGAGTTGTATACAGGACCCAAAACAGTAGTAAGGATGTGGCCTAAAATTACAATGGGAGATGGAAAATGCCCACCAAAAGGGCAATGTTACAATAGTCATGTCGCACTTCAATATGCAGGTAGATTGGGAAAATCAGTTTGGTGCTGGGTTCCAGGAGAGAGAACTTCTAGGCCGCTTATGAGATGGCTTTTTGGAGCAGCTCATGGTTGAGCCCACTAGTGGATCTGCTATTCTGGACTGGGTGTTTTGCCATGAACAAGAATTGTTTAAAGAGTTTAAGGTAAAAGAATCCTTGGCACAAGTGATCATAAAATGATTGAATTCACCCTGAAATTTGAGGAGGAGCTAAAGTCAGATGCATCAGTATTACAGTAGAGAAAAGGGAGTTACAGAGGCATGAGAGAAGAGTTGGCCAAAATTGATTGGAAAAGAACACTGGCAGGGATGACGGCAGAGCAGTTGTGGCTAGAATTTCTGAAAACAATTTGGAAGGCATAGGATATATATGTATATCCCAAAGAAGAAAAAGTATTCTAATGGAAAGATGACACAATTGTGGCTAACAAGAGAAGTCAAAACCAACATAAAAGTGAAAGGGGGGCATATAATAAAGCATAAATTAGTGGGAAGTTAGAGGACTGGGAATCTTTTAAAAACTAACAGAAGATATTGGAGTTGATTATTAAGGATGAAGTCTCAGAGTACTTGGAGGCACATGATAAACTAGGCTGTAGTCAGCATAGTTTCCTCAAGGTTTCCTCAAGGTTCCTCATAGTTTCCCTGCCTGACAAATCTGTTGGAATTCTTTGAAGAAGTACCAAGCAGGATAGACAAAGTAGAATCAGATGATTTTGTGTACTTGGATTTTCTGAAGGGCTGTGACAAGGTGCCACACATGAAGCTGCTTTACAAGCTATAAGCCCATGGTATTACAGAAAAGATTCTAGCGTAACTCTTGCTTCGGCTAGCGGCTAAATACAGGGGGTGAAAACTCCCGGTCTGGCCAAACTTAAGAAATCTCATTTGGGTGGATGCTGCGCGATGTGTCCCCTGTTACAAATCAGTACCCCAAAATAACAAACAGTACACAATATGCCATTAAACAATTAAGCTTTATAATTCTTAACTTTATATGGTTTGTAAAGAAAACGAAAAAAAAAGAAAAAGGGCCCAATCTTATGAAACAGTCTGTTGTGCAATGTTGGAGCAGGTTGTCCACCATCAACCTCCTCTGATCGTCACTGCCCTTCGGACCCTCGATCCAAGTCCACCCCGTCCGGCAGTCTACCAACTCTCTCCATTCGCTCCATTTCTCGCCTCCTCTCTCCCTGGTAAAAGACCACGAAAATCTCTCTTCCAGACTCACAAGAAAGAATAACAGCATTCCAAACCCCATTATCTCTAGTCATAACCCAAACATTGCTGCTACAGAGAAACCATTACATTATCGGTGAAACCGATATACTCGCATGGATATAATAGTGGCTGATTTGCAGGAGACAGAGTGGGAATAAAGAAAGCCTTTTCTGGTTGGCTGCCAATGATTGGTGTTGTCTCACAGGGGTTTGTGTTGGGACCAATTCTTTTTACATGATTTGGATCATGGAATTAAGGGTTTGCTGTAAAGTTTAAAAACAATACGAAGATAGATGGAGGGACAAGTAATTCTGAGGAAGATGAGAGACTAAAGAAGGACTTGTATATATTAGGAGAATAGGCAAATAAGTAGCAGATGGAACACACTGTCAGGAAGTGTATGATCATGCACTTTGTTAGAAGAAATAAAAGGGTAAACTATTTTCTAAATGGAGAGCAAAATACAATAAACTGAGGCACAGAGGTACTTGGGAGTCCTTGTTCAGGGTTAACCCTGAAGGTTAATTTGCAGGTTGAGCCAGTGGTGAGGATGGCAAATGCAATTCATTTCAAGAGGACTCGAATGGATGTAATGTTGAAACTTCTTAAATCACAAATGATGCCTCACTTGGAGTATTGTGAGCTGCTTTGGGCCTCTTCAAAAGGATGTGCTGAAATTGGAGAGGTTTCAAAGGAGGTTCACAAAAGTTATTCCAGGATTGAATGGCTTGTCAATGGTTTGATGGTTCTGGGCCTTTAATCGTTAGAATTCAGAAGAAAGAGGGGTGACCTCCTTAAATCTATCAAATGGTGAAAGGCCTTGATGTGGATGTAGAGAGGATGCTTCCTATGGTGGGAGAGTCTAAGACTCAAAGATCAAAGGACACAGCGTCAGAATAGAGTGGTGTCCTTTTAGAATGGAGATGATGAGGAATTTGTTTAGCCTCAGAATGGTGAATCTGTGGAATTCTTTGCCACAGGTAGCTGTGGATGCCAAATCTTTATGTACATTTAAGGCAGAGATTAATAGATTCTTAATTGATCAGGGCATGAAGGGATACAGAGAGAAGACAGGAGATTGGAGCTGAGAGGAAAACTGGATCAGCCAAGATGAAATGGTGGAGCAGACTCAATGGCCTAATTCTGCTCCTATATCTTATGGCTTTACTTCCTATACATCCATGCTAACCCATCTTCACACCACTTTAAGAGGCATAGAGCTCCTTGTCACTTACCACCCTGTCACCTTCCACATCCAATATCATTATCTGCAACTGCTGCCATCTTCAACAGTACCCTACCACCAAACACATCTTTACCACCACTTTCTGCAGGATTGTTCCCTCCATGATTCCCTTGTCCATTCATCCCTCCCCACTTGGTACATATCCCTGAAAGTCATAGAAATACTGTGTTTGCCCATTCACCTCATCCCTTAACTCACTCAAACAGTCCTTCTAGGTAATGTAAATTGAGGAACTGCTTTGTCGAGCACCTCCATTCCATTCACTAGAAATTGAATTTCCTGGTGGCCATCCTTTTTTAATTCCTCTCCTTATATTAGACCATTGCCTCCACTTTGGCTGAGAGATCACCCTCAGTTTGGAGGAACAGCACCTCATATTCCATCTAGGTGACCTCCAACCTAATGGCATGAACATCAAATTCTCCTTCTAGAAATTATTTTCCCCCCTTCTCCCGTCTTCTTCTATTCCACACTCTGATCTCTTACTTCTTCTCCTCACTTCCTGATCAGCTCCCTCTGCTGCCCTTCCTTCTTCTAGTTAGAACATACGACCATAAGACATAGCAGCAGAATTAGGCCATTTGGCCCATCATGTCTGCTCCGCCATTCAATCATGACTGATCCTTTTCTTTCTCCTCCTCAACCCCATAACCCTTGATGCCACGTCCAATCAACGTCTACCTTAAATACACCCAACGACCTGGTCTCCACAGCTGCATGTGGCAACAAATTCCACAAATTCACCACCTTTTGGCTATAGAAATTTCTCTGCATCTCTGTTTTGAAAAGGCACCCTTCTATCCTGAGGCTGTGCCCTCTTGTCCTAGACTCTCCCACCATGGGAAACATCCTTTCCATATCTGTTGTGTCTAGGCCTTTCAATGTTTGAAAGGTTTCAATGAAATCCCCCCCTCATCCTTCTAAATACCAGTGATTACAGACCTGGAGCCATCAAACGTTCTTTGTATGATAACCTTTTCATTCCTGGAATCATCCTTGTGAACCTCCACTAGACCTTCTCCAATGCCAGCACATCTTTTCTAAGATGAGGAGCCCAAAACTGTTCACAATACTCACCAGTGCCTTATAAATCCCAGCATCACATCCCTGATATTGTATTCTAGACCTCTTGAAATTAATACTAACATGGCATTTGCCTTCTTCACCACTGACTCAACCTGCAGGTTAACCTTTAGGGTATTCTGCACAAGGACTCCCAAGTACACTTGGCATCTCAGATTTTTTTGTATTTTCTTCCTGGTTAGAAAATAGTCCACACATTTATTTCTACTACCAAAGTGCATGAACATGCATTTTCCAACATTGTATTTAATTTGCCACTTTCTTGCCCATTCTCTTAATCTGCCTAAGTCCTTCTGCTTCCTACCTGTTTCCTCAACACTACCTGCCCCTCCACCAATCTCTGTATCAGTTGCAAACTTAGCAACAAAGCCCTCTATTTCATCACCTAAATTATTTATATACAGCATTAAAAAAAAGTGGTCCCAACACCAGCCGCTGCAGGACACCACTAGTCACTGGCAGTCAACCAGACAAGGATCCTTTTATTCCCACTCGCTGCATTCTTCCAATCAGCAATGCTCTAACCATGATAGTATCTAACCCTGTTAGCAGCAACGCACACCATTGCTGCTCTGCTGACATCCCAGTCAGCAACTCTTTCTAATTTACTTTGGCCAGCTCCTCTCTCAAACCACTGTAATTTTCCTTAGTCCACCAAAATACTGTTATGTCAGACTATAATTTCTCTTGTCAAATTTCAAGTTGAACTCAATCATATTGTGATTATGGTTTCTAAGGGTTCTTTTATCTGAAGTTCTATAATCACCTCTGATTCATTCCATAACACCCAGTCCAGTATGGCTGATCCCCTAGTCGGCTCAACAGCAAACTGCTCTAAAAAGCCATCTCTTAGGCATTAGGCAAACTCACTCTCATGAGATCCATTACCAACCTGATTTTCCCAATTGACTTACATTTTAAAATCTCCCATGACTACCATAACATTACTCTTTCACCACACCTTTTCTATTTCCTGTTGTAATCTGTGGTCCACCTCCTAGCCACTGTTAGGTGGCCTGTATGTAATTGCCATCAGGGTCCTTTAACCCTTGCAGTTTCTCAACTCAACCCACAAGCATTCAACATCTTCCAATCCTATGCCACCTCTTTCTACTGATCTGATGTCATTCTTTACCAGTAGAGCCATGCCTCCCCCTCTGCCTACCTTCCTATCCCTCTGATACAACATGTAACCTTGGATACTGAGCTCCCAACTACAACCATCCTTCAGCCATGATTCAGTGATGGCCAAAACATCATACCTGGCAATCTGTAATAGTGCACAAGATCATCCACCTTTCTTATACTCCGCAGACTGAGATACAACACCTTGAGTACTGTATTTGCCACCCTTTTTGATTTTTCATCCCTATTGCACTGATACTCACCCTGCTGGCTGCGACTATGTTCCATCACCTGCCTGTCCTTCCTGACAGTTTGACTGCACACTATCTTTAGAACATAGAACAATGCAGCACAGTACAGGCCTTTCGGCCCACAATGTTGTGCTGACCCTTAAACCCTGCCTCCCATATAACCCCCCACCTTAAATTCCTCCATATACCTGTCTAGTAGTCTCTTAAATTTCACTAGTGTATCTGCCTCCACCACTGACTCAGGCAGTGCATTCCACGCACCAACCACTCTCTGAGTAAAAAACCTTTGTCTAATATCCCTCTTGAACTTTCCTCCCCTTACCTTAAAGCCATGTCCTCTTGTACTGAGCAGAGGTGCCCTGGGGGAGAGGTGCTGGCTGTCCACTCTATCTATTCCTCTTAATATTTTGTATAACTCTATTATGTCTCCTCTCATCCTCCTTCTCTCTGGAGAGTAAAGCCCTAGCTTCCTTAATCTCTGATCATAATGCATACTCTCTAAACCAGGTAGCATCCTGGTTAATCTCCTCTGTACCCTTTTAAATGCTTCCACATCCTTCTTATAGTGAGGCAACCAGAAATGGATACAGTACTCCGTGTGGCCTAACCAGAGTTTTATAGAGCTGCATCATTACCCCACGACTCTTAAACTCTATCCCTCAACTTATGAAACCTAACACTCCATAAACTTTCTTAATTACCCTATTTACCTGCGAGGCAACTTTCAGGGATCTATGGACATGTAGCTCCAGATCCCTCTGCTACTCCACACTCCCAAGTATTCTGCCATTTTGTAATCTGCCTTGGAGTTTGTCCTTCCAAAGTGTACCACCTAACACTTCTCTGGGTTAAACTCCATCTGCCACTTCTCAGCCCATTTCTGCATCCTATCAATGTCTCTCTGCAATCTTTGACAATCCTCAACACTATCCACAATACCACCAACTTTTGTGTAGTCTGCAAACTTGCCAAACCACCCTTCTACCCCCACATCCAGGTCATTAATAAAAATCATGAAAAATAGAGGTCCCAGAACCAATCTTTGTGGGACACCACTAGTCACAACCCTCCAATCTGAATGAACTCCCTCCACCATGACCCTCTGCAGGCAAGCCAGTTCTGAATCCACCTGGCCAAACTTCCCTGGATCCTATGCCTTCTGACTTTCTGAATAAGCCTACCATGTGGTACCTTGTCAAATGTCTTTCTAAAATTCATGTAGATCACATCCACTGCACTACCCTCATTTATATGCCTGGTCACCTCCTCAAAAAACTCGATCATACTTGTTAGACATGATCTGCCCTTCACAAAGCCTGTCCCTGATCAGACCATGATTCTCTAAATGCCCATAGATCCTACCTCTAAGAATATTTTCCAACATCTTTCCCACCACAGAGGTAAGGCTCACTGGTCTATAATTACCTGGACTATCCCTACTACCTTTTTTGAACAAGGGGACAAAATTCTCCTTTCTCCAATCCTCCAGTACCATTCCCGTGGACAACGAGGACATAAAGATCCTAGCCAGAGGCTCAGCAATCTCTTCTCTCACCTCGTGGAGCAGCCTGGGGAATATTCCATCAGGCCCCGGGGACTTATCCATCCTAAAGTATTTTAACAACTCCAACACCTCCTCTCCCTTAATATCAACATGCTCCAGAACATCAACCTCACTCATATTGTCCTCACCATTTTCAAGTTCCCTCTGTTTGGTGAATACCAAAGAGAAATATTCATTGAGGACCTCGCTTACTTCCACAGCCTCCAGGCACATCTTCCCACCTTTATCTCTAATCGGTCCTATCTTCACTCCTGTCAACCTTTTGTTCTTCACATAATTGAAGAATGCCTTGGGGTTTTTCTTTACCCTACTCGCCAAGGCCTTCTCATGACCCCTTCTTGCTCTCCTCAGCCCCTTCTTAAGCTCCTTTCTTGCTACCCTATGTTCCTCAATAGACCCATTTGATCCTTGCTTCCTAAACCTCATGTATGCTGTCTTCTTCCATCTGACTAGATTCTCCACTTCACTTGTCACCCATGGTTCCTTCACCCTACCATTCTTTATCTTCCTCATTGGGACAAATTTATCCCTATCATCCTGCAAGCAATCCCTAAACATCAACCACATGTCTATAGTACATTTCCCTGCAAAAACATCATCCCAATTCACACCCGCAATTTCTAGCCTTATAGCCTCATAATTTGCCCTTCCCCAATTAACAATTTCCCTGTCCTCTCTGATTCTATCCTTTTCCATGATAATGCTAAAGGTCGGGGATCGGTGGTCACTGTCCCCCAGATGCTCACCCACTGAGAGATCTGTGACCTGACCCAGTTCGTTACCTAATACTAGATCTAGTATGGCATTCCCCCTAGTCGGCCTGTCACCATACTGTGACAGGAACCCATCCTGGACACACTTAACAAACTCTGCCCCGTTTAAACCATTGGAACTAATCAGGAGCCGATCAATATTGGGGAAGTTAAAGTCACCCATGATAACAACCCTGTTATTTTTGCACCTTTCCAAAATCTGCCTCCCAGTCTGCCCCTCGGTATCTCTGCTGCTACCTGGGGGCTTATTGAATACTCACAATAGAGTAACTGCTCCCTTCCTGTTCCTGACTTCCACCCATACTGACTCAAAAGAGGATCCTGCTACATTACCCAGCCTTTCTGTAGCTGTAATAGTATCCCTGATCAGTAATGCCACCCCTCCTCCTCTTTCCTCCCCCTCTCTATCCCTTTTAAAGCACTGAAATTCAGGAATATTGAGAATCCATTCCTGTCCTGGTGCCAGTCAAGTCTCTGTAATGGCCACTACATCATAATTCCATGTATGTATCCAACCTCTCAGTTCATCACCTTCTGATGCTTCTTGCATTGAAATACACACACTTTAGCCCTTCTACCTTTATACCCTTTATTCTGCTTCTCTTTCCTCAAACCCTCTTTATATGTTAGATCTGGCTTTGCTCCATGCACTATACCTGCAGTTCTCGCATGACCTTTATCCTCCTCCACCTCACTATCTGCTCTAACACTCTGATTCCCCTCCCCCTGAAAATCTAGTTTAACCCCCCCCCCCCCACCCGGAGCAGCACTAGCAAACCTTCCCGCAAGGATGTTAGTGCCCCTCCAGTTCAGGTGCAACCTGTCCTGTCGGAACAGGTCCCACCTCCCACCTTCCCTGGAACAAGACCCAATTGTCCAGAAATCTGAAGCCCTCCCTCCTACACCATCTCCTTAACCATGTATTTAGCTGCATTATCTTCTATTTCCAGCCTCACTAGCACGTGGCACGGGTAGCAATCCTGAGATTGCAACCCTAGAGGTCCTGTCTTTCAACTTTGCACCTAACTCCCTAAATTCTCTTTGCAGGACTTCCTCACTTTTCCTATCCATGTCATTGGTCCCTACATGAACCCCGACATTGGGCTGCTCACCCTCTCTCTTGAGAATACTGAGAATTCGATCCAAGGTATCACGGACCCTGGCACCAGGAAGGCAACAGACCATCCGGGATTCTTGATCTCTTCCACAGAACCTCTTATCTGTCCTCCTAACTATCAGATCCCCTATCATTACTGCTCTCCTCTTTTCCCTCCTGCTCTTCTGAGCTGAGAGTCCAATCTCGGTGCCAGAGACGCAACCACTGCAACTTGTCCCTGGTAGGTTGTCCTCACCAACAGTATCCAAAACGTTATACCGATTATTGATGGGAACGGCCACAGGGATGCTCTGCTCATTCCCCTTCCCTCTCCTGACAGTCACCCAGCTACCTGCCTCCTGACTTTTAGGGGTGACTATCTCCCTGTAACTCCTGTCTATTTCTGCCTCTGCCACACGAATGATCCAAAGTTCATCCAGCTCCAATTCCAGTTCCCTAACTTGGTTTGTCAGGAGCTGCAGCTGGATGCACCTTTTGCAGGTGTAGTCATCAGGGACAATTGTGCTCACCCTGGCTTCCCACATACTGCAAATGGAGCACTCGACTGCTCTAACTGCTGCCTCCATTATCTACTCCTAAGCTAATTTGATTAATTAAAGGAGCTTACCTGGCCTTACCTCACTGAGAGCAAGTTCCTCCTCAGCCTCTGTTCGCCGAAGCCTCTCGAGCCAAAGCCTTCCTGCTCTGTCTCCCACTACTCCGCCGCCCGCTACTATGTCGCCTGCTCCGTTAATCTGCTCACTTTTTCAACTCTACAGCTACCTCACAGGCCAACTTCCATGCACTTTGTTACTTTGTATCCTTCCTATCCTGAGTCCCTTCACTCCGGTTCCCATGTCCCTGCCAAGTTAGCTTAAACCCTCCCGAGCAGCTCTAACAAATCTGCCCACGAGAAAATTGGTCCCCCACAGATTAAGGTGCAACCCGTCACTTTTGAGCAGGTTATACCTCTCCCTAAAGAGATCCCAATGATCCAAGAACCTAAGCTGTGCCCCCTCTACCATCTTCTCAGCCACGCAGTTATCTGCCAAGTTATCCTGTTTCTACCCTCACTGGCACGTAGCACAGGCAGCAATCCAGAAATTACTATACTGGATTTTCAGCTTTCTGCCTAGCTCTCTAAATTCTCTTTTCAGAAATTCTTTGCTTTTCCTTTCGATGTCAATGATACCAATATGTACCAAGACATCTGGCTGCTCCCCTCCCCCCCAAATTTTGTGGATGCGATCTAAGACATCCCTGATACTGGCACTTGGGAGACAACACACCATTCAGGTGTCCCGTTCACACCCACACGATCTCCTGACTGTTCCCTTCACTACTGAATCCCCTATCACTACCGCTCCCTTCTCTCTCTCCTTCCCTTCTGCACCGTGGACTCGTGCTCAGTGCCTGTAACCTGATCTTTGTGGCGTTCCTCCGGGAGGTCATCCCCCACAAAAGTATCCAATGATCCACTCTTCTCTCCAATCAGATTCTTTCTTCTCCAGCACTTTACCCTTCCCACATATCTGGATTCATCTATCACCTTCTGGCTATCCTCGTTCCCCTCTCCCATCTTTTTATTCTGGCATCCTTCCCTTTCCTTTCCAATCCTGATGAAGAGTCTTATTCCGAAACATCGACTGTTTATTATTTCCTTCGATGCTACCTGACCTACTGAGAACCAACAGCATTTTGTGTGTTACTTTGCATAAAATGCTCAGATCTCTCATGTGCCATTTTTAATACACTGTTTAACTGTGAATCGCATGTGCCATTTTAAACTGTCTATTGCTATTTAATGCAATGGGTGAAAGCAGAAGTACAGGAGAACTTCTAGTTGGGGAAGGTTGGATACTGAGCCCAAGCTAAGAGTTACTGGTGTGAGCAATGATAAATTGATGATAATATGTAAGACCATAAAACATAGGAGCAGAATTAAGCCACTTGATCCATTGAGTCTGCTTAACCATTCAATCATGGCTGATCCTTTTTTTTAATCTCCTCCTCAACCCCAGTTTCCAGCCTTCTCCCCATAACCTTTGAAGTCATGTCCAATCAAGAACCTATCAATCTCTGTCCAACGACCTGGCCTCCACATCTGCATGTGGCAAAAAATTCCACAAATTCACCACCCTTTGGCTAAAGAAATTTCTCCGCATCTGATTTGAAGGGCACCCCTCTATCCTGAGGCTGGGCCCCCTTGTCCTAAATTCTTCCATCATGGGAAACATCCTTTCCACATCTACTCTGTCTAGGCCTTTCAACATTAAAAAGATTTCAATGAGATCCTCACTCATCCTTCTGAATTCCAGCAAGTACAGACACAGAGCTATCAGATGTTCTTCGTTTTCATTCCTGGAATTATCCTTGTTAACCTCCTCTGAATCCTCTCCAGTGCCAGCACATCTTTTCTAAGATGAGGGGCCCAAAACTGTTCACAATACTCAAGGTGAGGCTTCACCTGTGCCTTATAAAGCCTCAGCATCACATCCTTCCTCTTGTATTCTCGACCTCTTGAAATGAATGCCAAACTGGCATTTGCCTTCCTCACCACTGACTCAACCTTCAAATTAACCTTTAGGGTGTTCTGCTCAAGGACTCCCAAGACCCTTTGCATCTCAGATTTTTGGATTTTCTCCCCATTTAGAAAATATTCTGCATATTTATTTCTACTACCAAAGTGCATGACCGTGCATTTTCCAACGTTGTGTTTCATTTGCTACTTTCTTGCCCATTCTTCTAGTCTTTCTGCAGCCTACCTGTTTCCTCAACACTATCTGCCCCTCCACCAATCTGCATATTATCTGCAAACTTAGCAACAAGATCATCTATTTCATCATCTAAATTATTTATATACAGCATAAAAAGAAATGGTCCCAGCACTGACCGCTGCAGAACACCACTGGTCACTGGCTGTCAACGGAAAAGGATCATTTTATTTCCATTCGCTGCCTCCTACCAATCAGCCAATACCTTAATCATGTTAGTTACTTTCCTGTAATACCATGGGCTCTTAACTTGATTAGCAGCTGCATATGTGGCTCCTTTTCAAAGACTTTCTGAAAGTCCAAGTATACAGCATCCACTGCATCCCCTTTATCTATCCTACTTATAATCTCCTTAAAGAATTCCAACAGGTTCGTCAGGCAGGATTTTCAGGAAGGAAACCATGCTGACTTTATACCACCTTGTCCTGTGTCACAAGTACACATTCACCTCGTCATTAACAATTGACTCTAACATCTTCCTAACCACTGAGGTCAAGTTTAACTGGTCTATAATTTCCTTTCTGCAGCCTTCCTTCTTTCTTAAAGAGTGGAGTGACATTTACAATTTTCCAATCCTCTAGCACCATGCCAGACTGCAATGATTTTTGGAAATAATTTCTAATGCCACCACAATCTCAACCACTACTTCTTTCAGACCCCTAGGGTGCAGTTCATCTGGTCCGGGTGACTGCACCCACATCTTTTCCTTCACACACTACAATATCAAGCATATTGCTATCTGAATATATCTGAATTTCCATTATATTCTCTTTGCATGCAATGTAGTTTCCTAAGTAATTAAGATTCTTTTGTGCTGTAGATTGTTTAAGCCTCCTCAGTTCTTCCTAGCTCCCTTATCCTATTCTCTTAATTTAATATTTTGGATTAATGTTACCTTTAATTTGTGCCATGGTTATCATTCAGCTTTCTCATCTCAGTAACTGTTTTCCAATAAAAACTCAGCACCCAGTTGCTTGTTGCTCACTATTTAACCTGTCCTGCTTTTAAAGAAGTACCACCCTCAAACTTTTTCATTCTAAATTTTCTTCAAAAAAACCCCCAAACACTGTGAATATTACTAATTGGAAATAAACAAGAAGTTACTTGCAACAGTCAGCAAGTCAGACTGCGTGTGTGGAGAAACTTTTCTGGTCAAAGTTTCCAGCAATTCCTATATTATTACAGTCAAAACTCAATAAGCAGTTTTTATTTAGAAACAATATCTTGGAAAAATATTAAATCCAGTTACAGATATATGCAATTAATGGAAACCAGGATTGATTTGTAAAAGGTGGATCAGTTTTATCAAACAGGTTTTTTTAGATGAAATAATGGGGGCGGGTTCATCAGTACACTGTGGCTATGTAGATGTGCTAGTAAAGGTGACACATGTTGGGCATTCCAGAAAAGGTTGAAGATCATGAACTAGAAAGGCCAATGGCAACATGGATAGGAAATTGGCTTAGTGATGGGAAACAAAGAGCATATTTGCATGGAGAAGAGTTAGCAGTTGTATATTCATTTTTTATTTATTTAGAGATACAATATGATGACAGGTCTTTCTGGCCCAATTGCACCCATGTGACCAATTAACCCACATCTTCAGAACAGGAGAGGAGATTGTAGAACCAGGAGGAAACCCACACAGTCACAGGGAGTACAGGAAGTGGTGGCAATAGCGTTATACTAGCTGCTGCACTACCATGCCACACACCTAGTCTTCCCTGGACATGTAATGTTTCCTGTGGGAAATACTTCTCCTTGTCTGTATAAATGGCATGGATTTTAGCTGACAAATGATGAGTCCATAACTTGTAGACACACAGAATCTGGAAGCATAATGAACAGTGACAAAGTTGGTAACAGACTTCAAATTGGACGTTGACCGACTTGTGGAATGGATGATGGAAATTTAGGTCAATAACGTACAAGTTGGTAGGAAAAACAATATAATGGAAAGGGCACAGCCTTGAAGATAATTCTAGAAGTAAATGAACTGGGTGTATATGTACAGAAATCCTTGAAGGTGGAAGGATAAATTGAGAAATGTGTATGTGTAGGGAATAAGTAAGCAAGATAAGATGTCTATAAAACATCGCTGAAGGATACCGTCCTAATGCAGGCAAATGGAATGAGTGTAAATGGGCAAAAAGGCGAGGCAGGAATGTGAATGTGATTAACTGAACGGCTGTTTTCTGTGCTGTCCATATTGTTTCAACCCCAGCTGGAGTATTGCAGTCTGGTCTGGTCACATCACAGGATGATCTTGGAAATGGATCAGAATAAATTTGAAAGCAGAATGTTGGATAGTAATGATGTTTAAAATTTCAGTGGAGGGAACAAAGGGAATGTTAGCGATAAAATGGAAAACGTGAGGGACTGAATGAGAAAAGGTGTGGTGGTGCTGGCTGACAGAAGATAGAAAAAGCCGATTCACTGAGATATAAGCAGATGGTGATGAACAAAAAGAGAATAAAAAACATGCAGTTTCTGGGATGTGATTAGTTAAATTGTGGACAAACTCAGAATGTGATCATGGAGGAAGCGCAAGGAGACAGGGTACTGATGTCTTAAATAATAACAGGTCTAGAGTAGTTAGAAATTGTTTCCATTGTGGGAAGGCAGGAACTAACGGGCATGGGTGACTGTCAAAAAGAACCAAGGGTGACATAGCAAAAGCAAATCTGACACATGCAAGTGGTGGCTCACAGAAGCAGGGAGTTATACATCACAGAAATAGGTCCCTCATCCTATCTTATCCACACTAACTGTGATGCCTACCTTTGTTGACAGCATTAAACCCATATTACTCAACATCTTTTGTATCTAAATACCCATCCAAATGCCTTTTACATGTTGTAATTTTACCTATCTACCTGCTCCTCTGGCAGTTTATTCCAGGTATTCATTACACTCTGTGAAAAAATTGTCCTCCTGATCTCCCTTAAGTTTCTCTCCTCTCATCTTATATCCATATCCTCCAGCTTTAGCCTCTCCTGCTTTGGGAAAGAGTCCCTTACTCTATCCCAGGGGATGGCCCCAACCATTTGTACACACTGTTCTTGGTTTCAGGCAATGGTACAGGTAAGAGTAGAATGCCACAGATAGTGGAATCTATTTCTGCTGGACTGTCTAGATCTGGCATGGAATCTCACTGTGCAGATGCTCAGTCATTGAGATGAAAGATCAATAAATCACTGAAAACAAAGGGAATCAAGGTTTGAGTAAGTTATGTTGAAGTAGAAGTTCTTATTTAAGGGAGAAGAATATACAGGGGCTGATACCCCAATGAAGTCCATACGATTGGAATATGTGGACTGATGACATGTCATGTCAGAGGGCTGAAAAGCTCTTTCCATTGTTGTAGATTGTTGGGCTTTGTTTGGTACTAAGATTGCAAAACTAGTTCATGGAACTCCATGGATATTTAGATCATAAAACCATGAGCAATACCAGTAGGAATAGATCATTCAACCCCTCAGAGTTATTCTTCAGTTCAGGAAGATCTCAAAAATTTTTATAAATCATAAGTGCTTTCCATCCTTAACACCATAACTCCCAATTCCTGCAGTCTGTTAGCCTTTAACTGTTATTTCAAAATCGTCCTTCCTCTGAGATGCAGGGCAAAATAATTCAAAAAAATTTCTTACCTCAGTTCTGTCAATTCATACAGAATTTAAATCTGCTCACTTTATTACCAACTTCTAGGTTTCCAGCTTGCTGTGGTACACAAGGAGTGAGACGAGATGAGAGCAGGATATGGGTGAAGAAATACGAAGTCTGGAGTCCACTCACAAAATAATGGAAATCTGTAGAACTTTGGTTTAATTTCAGCCTGATGCTCCTTCGACGCAGAGACCCATCAACACTCTATTTCCCATGTAATAAACCAGAAGAACAGATTGTCAAGTCAGGAAGCACAAAAAACTGTTCAGTTCACTGAGTCTGGCCAAAGCATCAAGCGCACAATTACCCGAATCCCATTTTATTCTCTCCTCACATCTCCGTCAGCTATACCCAGACTCATCCACATCCTCAGGGCAACTTACAGCAGCCAAATAACCTACCAATCTGCACATCCTTGGGATGTGAGTGGAAACTGAGGCATCCAAAGGAAGCCCATTTGATCAGAGAGGGATCGTACAAACTCCACATGGAGGTCAGGATTGAATCTGGCTCTCCAGAACTGTGTGCAGCACGAGTGTTAGTGGGTTGTTTGGCTGAGAGAGGGAAAGCTGGCTCACGCTGCTTGCACGTGCCACAAGAATTGTCCAGCAAGAAGAAAGTAGAGTGGGAACTTCCTTCCCTATAATGCCTCAGAATCTCCTTTGGAAACCACAGAGCATTTCACATCTGCTGCTGAATTCTGGAGCAGTTACTGTAGAAGAGTCTTCATTATTGTAGTACAGTATTTGCTCTGCTAGGCTAGAAAGAAGACTTCTGTGCCATTAATTTGATGATTCTAGTTCAGATACAAGAGTCAGATGCAGAGTTCAAGAACTAAACATTTAAAAAATCATCGGAACATAGGGGAAAAGGAGTAAATAAAGCTGCACAACCAATCACCGTGCCCATTACTGATCTGCCCTACCAATCCCCGTGACCATGACTGATCTGCCCTACCAATCCCTGTGACCATGACTGATCTGCCCTTGCAATCACCGTGACCATGACTGATCTGCCTTTCCAATCACTGTGAATCATGGCTGATCTGCCTTTCCAATCACTGTGACCATGACTGATCTGCCCTACCAATCCCCGTGACCATGACTGATCTGCCTTTCCAATCACTGTGACCATGACTGATCTGCCCTATCGATCACCGTGACCATGACTGATCTGCCCTACCAATCCCCGTGACCATGACTGATCTGCCCTACCAATCACCGTGACCCTGACTGATCTACCCTACCAATCACTGTGACCATGACTGATCTGCCCTATCAATCACTGAGCCCAGGACAGTTCTGCCCTACCAATCACTGAGCCCATGACTGATCTGCCCTACCAATCACTGTGATCATGACTGATCTGTCCTACCAATCACTGTGATCATGACTGATCTGCCCTACCAATCACTGTGACCATAACTGATCTGCCCTACCAATCACTGTGACCATGACTGATCTGCCGTACCAATCACTGTGACCATGACTGATCTGCCCTACCAAACCCTGTGACCATGACTGATCTGCCCTACCAATCATTGTGAACATGACTGATCTGCCCTACCAATCACTGTGACCATGACAGATCTGCCCTACCGATCCCCCTGACCATGACAGATCTGCCCTACCGATCCCCCTGACCATGACAGATCTGCCCTACCGATCCCCCTGAACATGACTGATCTGCCCTATCAATCACCGTGACCATGACTGATCTGCCCTACCAATCACCGTGACTCTGACTGATCTGCCCTACCAATCCCCGTGACCATGACTGATCTGCCCTACCAATCCCCGTGACCATGACTGATCTGCCCTACCAATCACTGTGACCCTGACTGATCTACCCTACCAATCACTGTGACCATGACTGATCTGCCCTATCAATCACTGAGCCCAGGACAGTTCTGCCCTACCAATCACTGAGCCCATGACTGATCTGCCCTACCAATCACTGTGATCATGACTGATCTGTCCTACCAATCACTGTGATCATGACTGATCTGCCCTACCAATCACTGTGACCATAACTGATCTGCCCTACCAATCACTGTGACCATGACTGATCTGTCCTACCAATCACTGTGATCATGACTGATCTGCCCTACCAATCACTGTGACCATAACTGATCTGCTCTACCAATCACTGAGACCATGACTGATCTGCCCTATCAATCCCCGTGACAATGACTGATCTGCCCTACCAAACCCTGTGACCATGACTGATCTGCCCTAGCAATCATTGTGAACATGACTGATCTGCCCTACCAATCACTGTGACCATGACAGATCTGCCCTACCGATCCCCCTGACCATGACAGATCTGCCCTACCGATCCCCCTGACCATGACAGATCTGCCCTACCGATCCCCCTGAACATGACTGATCTGCCCTATCAATCACCGTGACCATGACTGATCTGCCCTACCAATCACCGTGACCCTGACTGATCTGCCCTACCAATCCCCGTGACCATGACTGATCTGCCCTACCAATCCCCGTGACCATGACTGATCTGCCCTACCAATCCCCGTGACAATGACTGATCTGCCCTACCAAACCCTGTGACCATGACTGATCTGCCCTACCGATCACTGTGACCACGACTGATCTGCCCTACCGATCACCGTGACCATGTCTGATCTGCCCTACCAATCACCATGTCTGATCTGCCCTACCGATCACTGTGACCATGACTGATCTGCCCTACCGATCACTGTGACCATTACTGATCTGCCCTATCAATCTTCGTGACCATGACTGATCTGCCCTACTAATCCCCGTGACCATGACTGATCTGCCCTTCTAATCCCCGTGACCATGACTGAACTGCCCTACCAATCACCGTGACCATGACTGATCTGCCCTACCAATCACCCTGACCATGACAGATCTGCCCTACCGATCCCCCTGACCATGACAGATCTGCCCTATCAATCACCGTGACCATGACTGATCTGCCCTACCGATCACCGTGACCCTGACTGATCTGCCCTACCAATCACCGTGACCATGACTGATCTGCCCTACCAATCACCGTGACCATGTCTGATCTGCCCTACCGATCACCGTGACCATGATTGATCTGCCCTACCGATCCCCGTGACCATGACTGATCTGCCATACCGATCCCCGTGACCATGTCTGATCTGCCCTACCGATCCCCGTGACCATGACTGATCTGCCCTACCGATCCCCGTGACCATGTCTGATCTGCCCTACCGATCCCCGTGACCATGTCTGATCTGCCCTACCGATCCCCGTGACCATGACTGATCTGCCCTACCGATCCCCGTGACCATGTCTGATCTGCCCTACCGATCCCCGTGACCATGACTGATCTGCCCTACCGATCACCGTGACCATGACTGATCTGCCCTACCGATCACCGTGACCATGACTGATCTGCCCTACCGATCACCGTGACCATGACAGATCTGCCCTACCGATCACCGTGACCATGACTGATCTGCCCTACCGATCCCCGTGACCATGTCTGATCTGCCCTACCGATCACTGTGACCATGACTGATCTGCCCTACCGATCACTGAGACCATGACTGATCTGCCCTACCGATCACTGTGACCATGACTGATCTGCCCTACCGATCCCCGTGACCATGTCTGATCTGTCCTACCGATCACTGTGACCATGTCTGATCTGCCCTACCGATCCCCGTGACCATGTCTGATCTGCCCTACCGATCACTGTGACCATGACTGATCTGCCCTACCGATCACTGTGACCACGACTGATCTGCCCTACCGATCACCGTGACCATGTCTGATCTGCCCTACCAATCACCATGTCTGATCTGCCCTACCGATCACTGTGACCATGACTGATCTGCCCTACCGATCACTGTGACCATTACTGATCTGCCCTATCAATCTTCGTGACCATGACTGATCTGCCCTACTAATCCCCGTGACCATGACTGATCTGCCCTTCTAATCCCCGTGACCATGACTGATCTGCCCTACCAATCACCGTGACCATGACTGATCTGCCCTACCAATCACCGTGACCATGACTGATCTGCCCTACCGATCACTGTGACTATGACTGATCTGCCCTACTAATCTTCGTGACCATGACTGATCTGCCCTACTAATCCCCGTGACCATGACTGATCTGCCCTACCAATCACCGTGACCATGACTGATCTGCCCTACCGATCACTGTGACCATGACTGATCTGCCCTACAGATCACTGTGACCATGGCTGATCTGCCCTACCGAACCCCCTGACCATGACTGATCTGCCCTACCGAACCCCCTGACCATGACTGATCTGCCCTACCAATCACCGTGAACATGACTGATCTGCCCTTGCAATCACCGTGAACATGACTGATCTGCCCTTGCAATCACCGTGAACATGACTCATCTGCCCTTGCAATCACCGTGACCATGACTCATCTGCCATTGCAATCACCGTGATCATGACTGATCTGCCCTACTAATCCCCGTGACCATGACTGATCTGCCCTACCAATCCCCGTGACCATGACTGATCTGCCCTTGCAATCACCGTGAACATGACTCATCTGCCCTTGCAATCACCGTGACCATGACTCATCTGCCCTTGCAATCACCGTGACCATGTCTGATCTGCCCTACCGATCACTGTGACCATGACTGATCTGCCCTACCGATCACTGTGACCACGACTGATCTGCCCTACCGATCACCGTGACCATGTCTGATCTGCCCTACCAATCACCATGTCTGATCTGCCCTACCGATCACTGTGACCATGACTGATCTGCCCTACCGATCACTGTGACCATTACTGATCTGCCCTATCAATCTTCGTGACCATGACTGATCTGCCCTACTAATCCCCGTGACCATGACTGATCTGCCCTTCTAATCCCCGTGACCATGACTGATCTGCCCTACCAATCACCGTGACCATGACTGATCTGCCCTACCAATCACCGTGACCATGACTGATCTGCCCTACCGATCACTGTGACCATGACTGATCTGCCCTACTAATCTTCGTGACCATGACTGATCTGCCCTACTAATCCCCGTGACCATGACTGATCTGCCCTACCAATCACCGTGACCATGACTGATCTGCCCTACCGATCACTGTGACCATGTCTGATCTGCCCTACAGATCACTGTGACCATGGCTGATCTGCCCTACCGAACCCCCTGACCATGACTGATCTGCCCTACCGAACCCCCTGACCATGACTGATCTGCCCTACCAATCACCGTGACCATGTCTGATCTACCCTACCGATCACCGTGACCATGATTGATCTGCCCTACCGATCCCCGTGACCATGACTGATCTGCCCTACCGATCCCCGTGACCATGTCTGATCTGCCCTACCGATCCCCGTGACCATGTCTGATCTGCCCTACCGATCCCCGTGACCATGACTGATCTGCCCTACTAATCTTCGTGACCATGACTGATCTGCCCTACTAATCCCCGTGACCATGACTGATCTGCCCTACCAATCACCGTGACCATGACTGATCTGCCCTACCGATCACTGTGACCATGACTGATCTGCCCTACAGATCACTGTGACCATGGCTGATCTGCCCTACCGAACCCCCTGACCATGACTGATCTGCCCTACCGAACCCCCTGACCATGACTGATCTGCCCTACCAATCACCGTGAACATGACTGATCTGCCCTTGCAATCACCGTGAACATGACTGATCTGCCCTTGCAATCACCGTGAACATGACTCATCTGCCCTTGCAATCACCGTGACCATGACTCATCTGCCCTTGCAATCACCGTGATCATGACTGATCTGCCCTACTAATCACCGTGACCATGACTGATCTGCCCTACCAATCCCCGTGACCATGACTGATCTGCCCTACCAATCACCGTGACCATGACTGATCTGCCCTACCAATCCCCGTGACCATGACTGATCTGCCCTACCAATCCCCGTGACCATGACTGATCTGCCCTACCAATCACCATGACCATGACTGATCTGCCCTACCAATCACCGTGACCATGACTGATCTGCCCTACCAATCCCCGTGACCATGACTGATCTGTCCTACCAATCACCGTGACCATGACTGATCTGCCCTACCAATCCCCGTGACCATGACAGATCTGCCCTACCAATCCCAGTGACCATGACTGATCTGCCTTTCCAATCACTGTGACCATGACTGATCTGTCCTACCAATCACCGTGACCATGACTGATCTGTCCTACCAATCACCGTGACCATGACTAATCTGTCCTACCAAACCCCGTGACCATGACTGATCTGTCCTACCAATCACCGTGACCATGACTGATCTGCCCTACCAATCACCGTGATCATGACTGATCTGCCCTACCAATCCCCGTGACCATGACTGATCTGCCCTACCAATCCCAGTGACCATGACTGATCTGCCCTACCAATCACCGTGACCATGACTGATCTGTCCTACCAATCCCCGTGACCATGACTGATCTGCCCTACCAATCCCAGTGACCATGACTGATCTGCCCTACCAATCACCGTGACCATGACTGATCTGTCCTACCAATCACCATGTCTGATCTGCCCTACCGATCACTGTGACCATGACTGATCTGCCCTACCGATCACTGTGACCATTACTGATCTGCCCTATCGATCTTTGTGACCATGACTGATCTGCCCTTCTAATCCCCGTGACCATGACTGATCTGCCCTACCAATCACCGTGACCATGACTGATCTGCCCTACCGATCACTGTGACCATGACTGATCTGCCCTACTAATCTTCGTGACCATGACTGATCTGCCCTACTAATCCCCGTGACCATGACTGATCTGCCCTACCAATCACCGTGACCATGACTGATCTGCCCTACCGATCACTGTGACCATGACTGATCTGCCCTACAGATCACTGTGACCATGGCTGATCTGCCCTACCGAACCCCCTGACCATGACTGATCTGCCCTACCGAACCCCCTGACCATGACTGATCTGCCCTACCGAACCCCCTGACCATGACTGATCTGCCCTACCAATCACCGTGAACATGACTGATCTGCCCTTGCAATCACCGTGAACATGACTGATCTGCCCTTGCAATCACCGTGAACATGACTCATCTGCCCTTGCAATCACTGTGACCATGACTCATCTGCCCTTGCAATCACCGTGATCATGACTGATCTGCCCTACTAATCCCCGTGACCATGACTGATCTGCCCTACCAATCCCCGTGACCATGACTGATCTGCCCTACCAATCACCGTGACCATGACTGATCTGCCCTACCAATCCCCGTGACCATGACTGATCTGCCCTACCAATCACCGTGACCATGACTGATCTGTCCTACCAATCCCCGTGACCATGACTGATCTGTCCTACCAATCACCGTGACCATGACTGATCTGCCCTACCAATCCCCGTGACCATGACAGATCTGCCCTACCAATCCCAGTGACCATGACTGATCTGCCTTTCCAATCACTGTGACCATGACTGATCTGTCCTACCAATCACCGTGACCATGACTGATCTGTCCTACCAATCACCGTTACCATGACTGATCTGTCCTACCAAACCCCGTGACCATGACTGATCTGTCCTACCAATCACCGTGACCATGACTGATCTGCCCTACCAATCACCGTGACCATGACTGATCTGCCCTACCAATCCCCGTGACCATGACTGATCTGCCCTACCAATCCCAGTGACCATGACTGATCTGCCCTACCAATCACCGTGACCATGACTGATCTGTCCTACCAATCCCCGTGACCATGACTGATCTGCCCTACCAATCCCAGTGACCATGACTGATCTGCCCTACCAATCACCGTGACCATGACTGATCTGCCCTACCAATCACCGTGACCATGACTGATCTGCCCTACCAATCACCGTGACCATGACTGATCTGCCCTACCAATCACCGTGACCATGACTGATCTGTCCTACCAATCCCCGTGACCATGACTGATCTGCCCTACCAATCCCAGTGACCATGACTGATCTGCCCTACCAATCACCGTGACCATGACTGATCTGTCCTACCATTCACCATGTCTGATCTGCCCTACCGATCACTGTGACCATGACTGATCTGCCCTACCGATCACTGTGACCATTACTGATCTGCCCTATCGATCTTTGTGACCATGACTGATCTGCCCTTCTAATCCCCGTGACCATGACTGATCTGCCCTACCAATCACCGTGACCATGACTGATCTGCCCTACCGATCACTGTGACCATGACTGATCTGCCCTACTAATCTTCGTGACCATGACTGATCTGCCCTACTAATCCCCGTGACCATGACTGATCTGCCCTACCAATCACCGTGACCATGACTGATCTGCCCTACCGATCACTGTGACCATGACTGATCTGCCCTACAGATCACTGTGACCATGGCTGATCTGCCCTACCGAACCCCCTGACCATGACTGATCTGCCCTACCGAACCCCCTGACCATGACTGATCTGCCCTACCGAACCCCCTGACCATGACTGATCTGCCCTACCAATCACCGTGAACATGACTGATCTGCCCTTGCAATCACCGTGAACATGACTGATCTGCCCTTGCAATCACCGTGAACATGACTCATCTGCCCTTGCAATCACTGTGACCATGACTCATCTGCCCTTGCAATCACCGTGATCATGACTGATCTGCCCTACTAATCCCCGTGACCATGACTGATCTGCCCTACCAATCCCCGTGACCATGACTGATCTGCCCTACCAATCACCGTGACCATGACTGATCTGCCCTACCAATCCCCGTGACCATGACTGATCTGCCCTACCAATCACCGTGACCATGACTGATCTGTCCTACCAATCCCCGTGACCATGACTGATCTGTCCTACCAATCACCGTGACCATGACTGATCTGCCCTACCAATCCCCGTGACCATGACAGATCTGCCCTACCAATCCCAGTGACCATGACTGATCTGCCTTTCCAATCACTGTGACCATGACTGATCTGTCCTACCAATCACCGTGACCATGACTGATCTGTCCTACCAATCACCGTTACCATGACTGATCTGTCCTACCAAACCCCGTGACCATGACTGATCTGTCCTACCAATCACCGTGACCATGACTGATCTGCCCTACCAATCACCGTGACCATGACTGATCTGCCCTACCAATCCCCGTGACCATGACTGATCTGCCCTACCAATCCCAGTGACCATGACTGATCTGCCCTACCAATCACCGTGACCATGACTGATCTGTCCTACCAATCCCCGTGACCATGACTGATCTGCCCTACCAATCCCAGTGACCATGACTGATCTGCCCTACCAATCACCGTGACCATGACTGATCTGCCCTACCAATCACCGTGACCATGACTGATCTGCCCTACCAATCACCGTGACCATGACTGATCTGCCCTACCAATCACCATGACCATGACTGAACTGCCCTACCGATCCCCCTGACCATGACTGATCTGCCCTACCAATCACTGTGACCATGACTGATCTGACCTACCAATCACTGAGACCATGACTGATCTGCCCTATCAATCCCCATGACCATGACTGAACTGCCCTACCGATCCCCCTGACCATGACTGATCTGCCCTACCAATCACTGTGACCATGACTGATCTGTCCTACCAATCACTGAGACCATGACTGATCTGTCCTACCAATCACCGTGATCATGACTGATCCGTCCCACCAATCACCGTGATCATGACTGATCCGTCCTACCAATCACTGTGACCATGACTGATGTGTCCTACCAATCACCTTGACCATGACTGATCTGCCCTACCAATCCCTCAGTCCATGACTGATCTGCCCTACCAATCACCGTAACCATGACTGATCTGCCCTACCAATCACCGTGACCCTGACTGATCTGCCCTTCTAATCCCCGTGAACATGACTGATCTGCCCAACCGATCACCGTGAACATGACTGATCTGCCCTACCGATCCCAGTGACCATGACTGATCTGCCCTACCAATCACCGTGACCATGACTGATCTGTCCTACCAATCCCCGTGACCATGACTGATCTGCCCTACCAATCCCAGTGACCATGACTGATCTGCCCTACCAATCACCGTGACCATGACTGATCTGTCCTACCAATCACCGTGACCATGACTGATCTGCCCTACCAATCACCGTGACCATGACTGATCTGCCCTACCAATCACCATGACCATGACTGAACTGCCCTACCGATCCCCCTGACCATGACTGATCTGCCCTACCAATCACTGTGACCATGACTGATCTGTCCTACCAATCACTGAGACCATGACTGATCTGCCCTATCAATCCCCATGACCATGACTGAACTGCCCTACCGATCCCCCTGACCTTGACTGATCTGCCCTACCAGTCACTGTGACCATGACTGATCTGTCCTACCAATCACTGAGACCATGACTGATCTGTCCTACCAATCACCGTGATCATGACTGATCCGTCCCACCAATCACCGTGACCATGACTGATCTGCCCTACCGATCACCGTGACCATGACTGATCTGCCCTACCGATCACTGTGACCATGACTGATCTGCCCTACCGATCACCGTGACCATGACTGATCTGCCCTACCGATCCCCGTGACCATGACTGATCTGCCCTACCAATCACTAAGACCATGACAGATCTGCCCTACCAATCACCCTGAACATGACTGATCTGCCCTATCAATCACCGTGACCATGACTGATCTGCCCTACCAATCACCGTGACCCTGACTGATCTGCCCTACCAATCACCGTGACCATGACTGATCTGCCCTACCAATCCCCGTGACCATAACTGATCTGCCCTACCAATCACCGTGACCATGACTGATCTGCCCTACCAATCCCCGTGACCATGACTGATCTGCCCTACCGATCACTGTGACCATGACTGATCTGCCCTACCAATCTTCGTGAGCATGACTGATCTGCCCTACAGATCCCCCTGACCATGACTGATCTGCCCTACCGATCCCCGTGACCATGTCTGATCTGCCCTACCGATCACTGTGACCATGACTGATCTGCCCTACCGATCCCCCTGACCATGACTGATCTGCCCTACCGATCACTGTGACCATGACTGATCTGCCCTACCGATCTCTGTGACCATGACTGATCTGCCCTACTGATCCCCCTGACCATGACTGATCTGCCCTACCGATCCCCGTGATCATGTCTGATCTGCCCTACCGATCACCGTGACCATGATTGATCTGCCCTACCAATCCCCGTGACCATGACTGATCTGCCCTACCGATCCCCGTAACCATGTCTGAACTGCCCTACCGATCACTGTGACCATGACTGATCTGCCCTACTAATCACTGTGCCCATGACTGATCTCCCCTACCAATCACCGTGACCATGACTGATCTGCCCTACCGATCACCGTGACCATGACTGATCTGCCTTTCCAATCACTGTGACCATGACTGATCTGCCTTTCCAATCACCGTGACCATGACTGATCTGCCTTTCCAATCACCGTGACCATGACTGATCTCCCCTACCAATCACCGTGACCATGACTGATCTGCCTTTCCAATCACTGTGACCATGACTGATCTGCCTTTCCAATCACTGTGACCATGACTGGTCTGCAGAGGCCTCAGGTGATGTTCTACCTCAAAACTACTTCCGGTTATCAACTCCACCGAGCCCCCAATTCCCTAATATTCCTAACATTTTTCTACTTCCTCCTTAAAATACGACTCTGGTGCTCTAGCCCTCACAATGCTTCAGGGGAGAGAATTCCACATGCTCACCACCCTCTGTTATAAGAACCTGTATCAGTAATCTTGTAACTAATCTTGTAACTCCAATGAGGTTCTCCCACTGTTGAAATTATTTCAACATCCACATTTTCAATGCCCCCCCCCCAGAATGTTATATGTTTCAAAAAGATCAGCCTTCATACCTCGAAGGAAATAGATCTAATTTCTTTGGCTGCTTGTGATAAGAGAACTCTCTTGTTCCTGCAATTAGCTTAGTGAACAGTAACCATGAAATTTACATTGGATTAGTGTAAAATCTCATCTGGGTCACCAATAATGTTCAGAGAAGGAAACCAGCTATCCTTAGCCAAACTGGATTATGTGTGACTCTGGACCTGCATACGTGATTGACCCATGACCGTCTCCTCATTTCCTAAGTGCTGGAACTAATACAAAAAGGCCCACCCCATGAAAAAAAGACAGTTTTTCTTGGTCAAAATTCCATGTGTCAGGCAGCTTCTGCAAAGGGAATTGTGCAGTCAACACTTCAGCTATATCCCTTCATCTGGACTGAGAGTCTAGAGGGGAAAAGATGGAGAGGAGGGATGTGGCAAGAGCCAGTAAGGGACTGGTGGTTCTAGCTGAGTAGGTTGATTGCAAATGGAGTTGGGTAGGGGAAGAAGAAGGGGGTTGGGTCATGACAGAGGCTGGTTAGAAACAACAAAGCACATTTGGATGGAACCTGATGAGATAGAAAGGTGAAGACTGTTAGCAGGTAAGAGAGAGATGACGGGAAGATGTGAATAATAAGGGAATGTTGCTTCCACCACCCAGCTTTACTTTTTGATCCAGATTAAAGCATCTCCGTCTGCTGTGCCTCCATTCGTTCTTGGTGTTGGCCAAGGAACTATGTTAGCCCATCTGGGAGCCCCAAGTGCTCCCTTTGAGCAAGAGCTTGGGATTTTACTCTGAGTCATGATTGCAAGTCCAGCAATCCAATAACAGCGTCCTCCAGTAGCAAATGGAATATAAATGCACAGGCTCCTGATTCAGATCTACGAGTCATACAAACAACCAACCCCTACAGCACCAGAAACACAACCTCTCTTCTTCTCTTTCCTAAGCCGACAAAACTGATTGTAGCCTTCTTTCTGAATAGTTCCTCTTCTGCTCTGGTCCTCATTTCAAGTAGGTCAATAACCCTGGACCACCTCCTCTTCAAAAAACTGGCTGGTTGTTTCCTGGAGGTTTTACCACATGACTTTCCTTCTCTCCCACCATTGGCTAATTAATACATTACTCTTCCCACTGCAAGGACCTTGTCAACCAATAGAATCCTCAATGGATTCTTCAATGTCCTTATGAATAGTTTTAGAATTGAAAAACCAGAACATTGAAAGGAAATGAAGGAAAATACCTTAGGTATTTTGTCTCTGGAGTGCTGTTCACAACATTTTCCAGTCCTAACCTCAGGAGCTGGCAGTGTGGAATTTGCTTGTTCCCTTGTGGTGCTCTAAATTCCCCCTATTGTGTTGTTAAGTGATAGTAGAACCAGGCGGAGATGATGGGAATGTGTGGAGAATAGCAAAAAATTGGCAGACAGTATGGACTTGGTGGACCATTCTCACCCCCCCACCCCCACCCCTGTGTATGACTCAGATTCTATCACTTACGTTGATTTCCTGTATTGTTGACTTCAGGGCAAACACACAGAGGGCTAGTAACTTCATGCCAGAGCCCTTGGAAAAGAAATATCTTCTTTGTTTTCAAGCATGTGTGTTAGGTCTGGGGCTTCTACCAGCCCTGTTTGTCTAGTGGTACTCTGCCTCCCACAGTATCATTTGTATGCGGGCTGCTTCTTTTCTGATTGCAGTGTAATTACAGCCCAAAGGAAGTCTAATTGCAGTCAATAGCTGGAAATTGCAAGGCCGTCACTTTGCTACCTCTTGTGCAGGGCTGCTGATGAATTCTAAGCTCACAACAGGTGTCCCAAGCAGCCGGCTTCCACTCTGACTCTCAGGAGAGTGTTTTTAACTCTCTGAAACGGTTCAGCACTCCTGTGATGTGGAACAAGATGAAGCTTTGATGGTTTTATTTACTGGCTCACCTGAGAGGTAATGTGGTCCTACTTTTCTGTGTTAGAGAAACCTAGTGGTTATATTCAACAGGACAATACTCAGTTACTAAAATGTAGCTATCACAGCTCCCACTTCACACATAGCAAGTCCCATAAACAGCTGTAGGATAAGTAATCCATTGTTTTATTGGCACCAGCTCTGGATGAAAATTGACCAGAAGCCAAGGAAAGGTCTGGCACTTGAGATATAGATTCCGCTAACTCGGGGGAAAGACTGTATCCACCCACCTTATCTGTGTCCCCCATGACTTTGTATACCATTATAAGGTCACTCATTTCCACATGGAAAGAGGTTCCAGCTTATCCAATCTCTCCTTGTGACTCAAGCCCTCCAGTCCTGCAAATATCATTGTGAATTTTTACTGCACCTTCACCAATTTAATGATATCGTTACAAATGCTAGGTGACCTGAACTGCACACAATATGCAAAGTGTGGTCTCACCAATAACTTAGATAATTCGATGTATCTCAACTCTTGTACTTAGTACTCTAACTGATGAATGAAAGCATGTCAGATGCCTTCTTCCCCACCCTATCTCCATGTTGTGTCATTTTCAGGGAACTATGCATATTTACCCTGACTTTCTTCAGTTCTGCAGCACTCTCTGGAGTCCTTCCAATTACTGTGTGTAAGCCCTGCCCTGAAACACTTTGCTCTTGTGGGAGTCAAATTCCATCTTCCATTCCCTTGGTATTTTCTCAGTGCATCTAGATCCTGTTGTAAGCTTAGGTAACCTTCTTCATTGTCCACTACACCACTAATTTTGATACCATCTGCAAAGTTAATCAAAGTTAACAATATGCCCATCCAAATCATTCATAGAGATGACAAACAACAATGGACACCAACCCATGCAGTGCAGCACCGGTCACAGGCCTCCATTCTGAATAACAATACTCCTTCCACCAAAAAATTTTGTATCCATTTAGTGAGCTCATCCTAGATTCAGCGTGATCTAATCTTCCATACAAATCTAATATGTAGGACTTCTTCGAACACCTTGTTAAAGTCCATATAGATAACATCTACAGTATTGACTTTCTCTCATCAGTTTGCTTTGTTACCTCCTCAAAAAAGTCAATCAAATTGGTGAGGCACAATTTATTATGTCTAAATCCATGCGGGCTGTCCCTCATCAGTTCTTGCAGATGGATCCTGGCTCTCAGAATCCCTTGAGTAACATCTGCATCACTGATGTCAGGGTCATCAACTAATCAGACTTTGATAATCTCACATTTGCTGACAAACACAACCGGAACCCTTTGGAGAAAGGAACTGAGCATCAGCTGGGAATAGCAATGGGTGGGACAGGACAGAAAGGGGCGGAGGCAACCTCCTGGCAATTGAGAGGTCTGGGAGAGAAGCTAGGATGTTGGAAGGGCTGGAGTTAAGGAGGCCTGGAGATGGAGCTGAAGGTTGGGAAGGCCAAGTGTCACAGTTTTAACAACTGAGTTGATTTACAGGTGAGACTGTTTCATTTCAGCCAAAGCATTTACTGCATACATGTCCACACCCATTCCACACACACGCGCTTGCATGCACATTATTCCTTAGCCCTCTCTCACCCCTAACTCTCTTTCCTTGAGTCACTCTTGCCATGGCTCCCTTAGTCTCACTCCTGCTCAGCCCCGTCTCCTTCACTCACCACTCTTCCCTCATGCATTGTCCACTCATTCCTTTCTCCACATGTCTTCAGAGAGTCTGTTGGCTTTGGATCAGATCACACTGCTCACCGACTGGCAGCTCTATGGACAGCCCTCAGCCAGCGAGGGCTGAGCTCTTTTAAATCTGGCACCACAGCCCCACAGATCTCACCACCCTGAACTGCAAAGGTAAATGGTCTCTTAGATAAAAGTAAAGAAATAAAAACCAACTTTATTTGTCACGTGTACACCAAACAATTGAAATAAATGTTCCAAGGATGTGCTAATGAGCTAATGTCAAATATATTGCTTTTCTTTCTAGGAAGCAATCTGGAGAATTGAGGAAGCCTAAAATCCAGGGACTCCCCACTTAACAGCACTGTGGGAAGACTTACAACTCCCTGACACAACAGTTCATTACCACCTTATCAAGGTTACCTAGAGGAGAATAAACCTTATGTCCTTATCTCGTGAATAAGTAAATCAAAAAGATTCTTCAGAACAGATCTGAGACCATGAGTAATGCTTTATCCTTTTTTTCCTCAATCCATCTCAATTAATAGAGTAACAATGCCAATTTTCAGCTTTGGAGTGCATGAATTATTGTGAATAAAGCATCAATGTTTCCTAATGTCATTTATACTACAGATGAATGCCATCATGTCCTGGAAACTTACCAATCATTAGTCTCACCATATTATCAATTACCATTTTTTCATAATAAATCTGGTTTCCCTCAATTAATTTTATTACCACGTCCATGGCACTTTCTTCTCACCCTTGACTATGCAGATCATTATATAGCAATTAGCTCGCAAGTCTACCATTTAAAAGATTTCATTTACAATATCGTGTGTGAGTTATCTCATGTAGCCTGGTCTGCTTAACATATCTGTAAAAAGCTTCCAATGCCCTTACATAACATTTTCTCTTATCTCCTCCTAGCATCATGCTTGACATCTCATTTACTATTCAGACATTACTTGGTCATGATGAGTGTTACTAAGAGACCTATTCAACTTGAAAAATCTAAATTGTTTCATGAAACATGTGTGGCTTACACAGTAGGTATTCTAGTCTGGTGTTTTCTGTCATTGTGTCTAGACAATTGCATAGAATTTAATGTCATGCAACTGGGACATTGATTGCAATAGATCTGAAATTGTTTTTGTATTGTCTTTTACCATTTATGAGCCCTTCCTAGTTTTTGTGACATTCATAGTTTGACCAGTTTGTCAAAGAATCAGAATTCACTTTCTGATTCCAAGCCAGGGGTATAAGTTAGAACTGTTTGTCTCTCTCTCTCTCTGGGCATTCAGCTTCTGAATTCTACTTTTAATAAAAACACAGAAAATGTCTTTTGTTTCTCAGTAAACGATGACTGCAAAGCAAATTGAATTTCACAAAATAGCTAATTTCAGCAGGGACTCCGTAATTGTGTTTGTAGTGTTGCTATTGCCATGGAAACTATTGTCATCCTTGAAGCTGTAACCTTAAATGAATTAAACCTTCAGTGAAATAAGGACATTTTCCTCAATTGATGCAAAGACTGCAGCCACTGCTAGGTTCTTCAGTGGCTGCAGTCATGTTGATCTGCACACCCAGACAAGGGCATTTGTTTTGATATTTTGCTATTATAAAATCGTAAAGTCACATGGAAATATGCCTTTCAGTCCATGCTGACAGAAGCAAGTCCCTTTTACATAACCTAGTACTTGTCCTATTGTTCTTTAAATGTTGTCATTGTACATAAGTTAACCACTTCCTTTGGCAGTTTATTCCATACACCCATCATCCTTTGAGCGAAAAAATTGCCCCTCATGACTCTGAAATATTTCCCCTTAAACTTACAACCTCCAGATTTTGATTCCCCAAACCTGCATTCACCCCCTCACGATTTTATGCACTGCTATAATGTCACCCCTCAGTGTCCTATATTTGAATGAGTAGAGCCCACACCAGCCCAAGTTGGCTATTAGGATTCAGAACTGGCCAGCCCATTGAAGACAGGGATAGTATTCGATGGGGCTTATTCTGGCTGGAGATCACAACTAGTGGAGTTCCACAGGGTTCTGTATGGGGATTTCTGCTGCTTACAAATATATATGGCTCGTATGAAAACGTGAACAAGTGCCTTACTAAGATCACAGATGATACCAAGTTTGGTGCCCTGGTAATTATGTGTTACGTTTAGTAACTCCAAAAACTACTTGAGAGAAAAATTTGTTTCTTGTCTACTTCGCTTTTAACCACATAACCATATAACAATTACAGCACGGAAACAGGCCATCTCGACCTTTATAGTCTGTGCTGAACACTTACTCTCACTTAGTCCCACCTACCTGCACTCAACCCATAACCCTCCATTCCTTTCCTGTCCATACACCTATCCAATTTTTTAAAAAATGACAACATGGAAACTGCCTCTACCACTTCTACTGGAAGCTCGTTCCACGCAGCTACACTCTCTGAGTAAAGAAGTTCCCCCTTGTGTTACCCCTAAACTTTTGCCCTTCAACTCTCGACTTTTCTTTCCTTTTTTCTTTACTGAGGCATACGATGTGGTGGTGTGATGGCGTAAGCCATTCAAGTACTTCTTACTTAGAACCCAAAATGAATTATGTAAACAAAGAATACTTGATCAAACAATATTTTTACAAGATTACTCAAATATAAAATCCACATCACTTCTCCCTGCAGAGCTTAAACTCCAACTCAATAAAGAATGCATCTCAACACAAAAATGTAATGTATTGCTCTCTGGAATTCATATATACTGTATATATCTATATATGGATGTCTACATAATATACATATACACTGTGTTCTATATACAATATTGCAGCTACTATGTAGACATAGTAAATTTTAAATTGTTCCATTTAGCTAAAGACTTAATCACAATGGAGGATTTTTTACTCTTGCAGGATAACCTCTTTCCTGAGTCTACTTTGCCAGTGAGACTTGTGGCTGTGAAACAAACTCAGGTTCTGGAGCCTCCACCGTGGTGGGCATTGGAGTTGTTTCTAGAGCTGAAGAAGATAGTTCTGATAGATTTGGACACCTTGTTTCTCCAACAACTGACTCTAATCTCCTCAACTGAATCCGGATGACCTCAGATGCAATCTCCTCTGTGTTGGAGAGTGGTCCAGTTCTTTTCTTAATCTTTCCAAGTATCCACTTTTGATAACCTCAGTAGCTCCTGTCCAGGACTGCTTGTCCAGGAGTGAAACATCAAGCCTCCTAGTTTGAGGTGCCCTCAATTTGTCTCAGCTGTTTGTCCTGCAGACTTCTCTGAAATTGGATTTGAAGCAATCCAAACATGAGCACAAGGGAAGATCCAAGGACAGTTTAGCTGGTGGGTTGTTGGTTGTGGAGTATGGTGGATTATGATATGGAAGGAGGAATCTAGAAAGCCTTTGATTCAGTGTTAGTGTAGTGTGTTCTGCTGACTTTGGACTCTGGCCATACATGCCCACCAAGTCATTTGTTGATGGATGGTACAGTACAGATGTAATATATCTTATTCCTGTCATTTTCAGGAACAAACTGTGGTCCATTGTCATTGACTAAGTGTTTTGGAACACCAGTCCTTGTGAAGAGGCTTCTCAAATCATCAAAAGTGTGTGAGGTGACAGGGGAAGCAATTGTGAAATCTTCTGGCCACTTTATAGCTGCATTCACTACTACTAAAAAATGTGTCCATGAATGATCCAGCAAAATCCCCATGAATCCTCCATAAGGGTAACGCAGGCCAGTCCCAGCAATGGGGAGGTGCTGCTCTTGGTACCTTCTGGATGTGTTAGCTCTCTGATCGGTGCACAACATGTTGCTTGATCTGCTGATCTATCCCAGGCCACCAGACAAAGTTTTGAGCCATCACTTTCATTTTGACCATGCCTAGATGATTGGCATATTGCTCTCCAACACATTAACCCCAGCTTGGATGGTACATCAAATCCCAACCCCACAACACCATCAAGGGCAAGTTCATCATATTGCTGGTTAAAAAGGGGGAACTGGAATTTCTGCAGCACATTCCAGCCATTTTGAGTTGCCATATAGACCTGAGACAATGTGGGGTCTTTTCTTGTTTCTCTTTGGATCATCTCTGCCATAAAAGGGAGATTTTTAATTAGCATTAGAGATAATACATTAAGAGATGTGTCCTCTTGTGTAAATTTTTTGGGTATTTCCTTTTCCAAGGGTAAAAAGAACAATCTATCAGCACTAACGTGATTAGTTCTCCTCTTGAATTTGATCTTGTAATTGTGTCCTGAAAGAAACAAAGCCCATCTCTGTATTTGTGCTGGTGCTGTTAGTGGATTGAAAATGGAAAATTGATTGATGTTTAGTAATGAGGGCAAATTCTCCCACACAAAAATACTGGTTGGAGAATTTTACATCCAAACCAGACTCACGGACTTTCTGTCAATCTGTGCATATTTTTTTCTCTGCAGTGATAAGGAAACGTGATGCAATGACTATGGAGCATTTACTTCCATCATTAATAATGTGTGATATGACTATACCATAAGGTGCAATGTCACAGACAAGCTTCACTGGACAAAGTGGATCAAAATATGTGAGTACAGCACCTAACGTCACCATTTCCTTTGCCTTTTGGAAAGCCACCTTACACTGCTTTACCCATTGCCATTTCTTCTCAATCTGTTGTCATGAGTGCAAGGGCTGGCGTACAGTCACCAGGTTTGCCAGGGACCTAGTACAGTAATTGGCAAATCCTAAAAAGGACCAGAACTGTGACACGTCCTTTGGCCTTACGGCATCTAATACTACTGGAATGTTCTCAGTGTACTTGTATAATCCTCATGTGTCAATGGTGTTACTAAAGTAAGTGATGCTTGGTTTAACGAATTCAGACTTGCTACATCATGCTGTGAGCCCATAATCTTCTAATATTTGAGATGTGGAGATGTCCAGGACATAGCAGCCACTTGGTTGGCATCTCTTTCACCACCAATGTGCAAAGATGCAGTGCCCAATCTCTACAAAGATTCTGGTTGCTCTGACACTATCACCTATGACCTCTGCCATGAAGAAGGGCAACAGGTATATGCGAACACCACCATCTACTATTTCAAATCAAACATATGGCAATTTGTCAATACAGTTCATCTCCTTTCCTTCACTGTCACGAGGTTTACATCCTGGAACTTCCTCCCCAACAGTACTCAAGAGCACCCTAACTAGAATGAAACTATGGTTCACCTCTGCTCTGGGCAATAAATTCTGCATTTGCCATTCTTGGTAGGAGCATAAAAGTGTTTAAAAAGAAAAATCCCCTGCAAAGAAATTTCTTCTCATCTTAGTTCTGTATTTTGAGATTGTGATGTTGGTTCTAAACATCCCAGACAGATGAAACATCTATTCCACACCTGTTGGCCCCTTCAGATTTTTTTTTGCATTTTGAAGAATTCATCTTTCTCTTCTAAACTCAAGAAATTAGGCCAAATCTACTTAATTTCTTCTCTTACAGCAAGCTGCCACTCCAGAAATGTACCAGTTGGTCTTTTCTGCGCTCCTGATGAAGGGACATAATAATCCAGATATGGTTGCAGCAGAGCCATGTATAATTGGAACCAAATGAACCTCCTCATGTACTGAGGTCCTGTTACACAGAAGTTAGAGAATCATTAGTTTCCTAATTTCTGAAAGTATCACCACATTAACTTTCAAAGATTTATATGCACCAGGTGACTTTGAACACCGACATCTATTACTCTCGTCATTGAAAATACATTTCTATTGATTTCTTTTTTTTACCAATGTCGATGAGCTTACATTTTTTATATTATATTCTATCCTCCAATGATATGAATATGACCCATTCACAGATCATATTTATATCATCCTGGAGCTTCTGAGGATTCTTCTCCCAATTTACACTACAACCTATTTTCTATCATCAGGAAACTTGGATATATTACATTTGTTCCTCTCATGTAAATCATTGATTTTAGGTACAGATTATAGATTATTATATAGATTATGAACAGTTGGGGACCACATTGTAAATCCCTGCATTAACCCACTAGTCACAGCTTCTCAACCTGAAAATGGCCTGTTTATTCCCCCTGTATTAGTAAGTCAGTCCTAATCACAACCAAACCAGTTTTGATAAATAATCACTTGCATGGAGGCTCATGTGAAAGTCCAAGTACCTAACAACAACTGTCCACTTCTGTTCTGCTGGTCTCAAACTCGAACAACTCTAACAGAGTTCTAAAAGATGATTTACCTTCATGACTGCCTAATCATTTTAGACCTTTCTAAGTGTTCTACAACCAGTCCCTTAATAAGGATTGGTAGCATGTTTCTCAGTACTGACGTTAGGCTAACTGCTCCGCAGTTTCCTTTTTCTCTCTCTCTCTTCTTTATAAAACAAGTTGTATGATGATGTTAGTTAAGGGTTTCTCATGGAAGAGGGAAACAAACTGCCCACCTTATTGGAATCTCTAGGATCTATGGAATTTTGGAAGCTGACAAACAGTGCATCTGCAATGATTAAAGCCACTTCCTTCAAACTTGGTGTGAGCTCACCATCTCCTGAGCATTTATTGACTTTTAATGCCATATTTTCTCCAACACTTATTTATTCAGTAAAGTTGATTTCTTTGAGCTTTGTACTCATATAATGACAGTGGATCTCTATTAGTTTCACAAAGTATTTTTGTATCTTGTTTTGTGAAGTCAAAATTATAGCATAATTTGTCTGGTGTTTCCTAATTCACCAGAGCAATAATTGTCATAGTCTGCAACTTCACCTTTTTATGTTTCTAGATACATCACTCTTATATTCTTCCTTCCCTATCTGCATCAATATCTTGTCCCCCTTTTCTGAATTCTGAAATGTTCCAAATTCTTAAACTTCATACTACCTTTAACTTCTCTTGTAACCCTTGGCTGGACTACATTCCCTGTTGCACTTTCGTGCATTACAGACATATACAGTTGCTGTAATCTCTGCACTGGTATTAAATGTTGTCCACTGCTCGATTACTATTATATCTCTCAATGCATTTTCCCAGCCTACCACTGCCAATTCACACTTCATATCTTCTTAGTTTTATTTTGATTTAAAACCCATGAAGCTGATTCAAACTTTTACAAAATTCCACTGTATTATAATCACCTTTTCCCAAAGACCCTTCTGCTTCCATATTAGTATTTAACCCCATCTCATTGAACAACACTTGATCTAAAGTGGTCTGCCTTCTATTTCCTGAACTTAGAAAATCATCTCTTCAAAAGTCATGAACTCGTCCTCAGTTCTGTTAATGCTAACTTAGATTGCCCAGACCAGATGTGAACCAGTCTCCTGTGATTATTGTCTTTCCCTTGTTACATGCACCTCTGTTGCAGCATTTAGATTGCATCCAAAATTGCCATTGGTAGACATCTCTTCCCAAATGTTATCTGACCCTTGATGTTCCTTGTCTCCACCTAAACTAACTTTCTATTGTGATTTTTGGAACTGAGATCCTTCCTCTTTACTGCCTTTATCCCATTATTATTTCATACATCCTTTTCTGTTTAGCTTACCTCTTCTAAAAACCAGATAATCAGTTCCATATCTTGGCCACTTTGTAATGTCTATTAGGTGGTCCCCATTCACTGTTATGTGTGTCACTCTGCCTATATTTAGATAACTGTACCAGAGTGTACAGGCACAGGATCTTCAGCCCACCAAATCTATGCCATCCGTCAGCCACCAATTACTACTAAGCCGACAGCTATATTTTTTTTACTTTGCTCACAATCCAGTCAATTCCACCCAGATTCTCCCACTCACCTATACACCAGGGACAATTTACAGTAGATATTAACTTATTAACTGCATGTCCAGTGTATGAGGCATTGGGGGAAACTAGAGCACTTGGAAGAAATCCAGTTGGTCATAGGGAGAAAGTGCAAACCCCACACAGACAACACCAGAGGTCAGGACTGAACCTGTGTAAATGGACTTGTGAGGCATCAGCAGTAGTAGCAGCTTCACTGCAACACTCATGGAGAAAAACAAGATATTTTCCTTTAATCCTGGTTCCTGGCAGACCACACAGTCTTCAGGATTCACTCTAATTACTGCACAAAACAACATCTCTCTCCCTTTCTCTCCCTATTTATTATGTCCCCATCCCTATTATATTATTTCTACTTCCAAGCCCTATCTGCCTATTAATTTACTTCCATCTCTTCTCATGTCCACACACGGTCTGCAAGAACCATAAACCTTGGGCAAGTGCAAGAACTATTGTTTTTTTTAATGCTTTTTTCAGTGCTTTTCCCACTAATAATCGTGCACATCTGTTCCTCTGTTCTATGGTTTTTAAGAGTTAAAAAAATTAAACAACAACACATTTGAAGTGAATTCACCTTCACTCACCAAAGTCCACACTTTGTGGAAACTGTACTCTGGCTATTTCAGATTGAGCATTTACAAAGGCATTATGTCAAACTATTTAATCTATTAAAAATAGTACTTTTCTAGTCTATACTGATCCCCACCAATGAAAAACCTACAGCACAACCCAGACCCTTTGGCCCACAAAGCTGTGCTGAACATGTACTTACTTTAAAAATTACCTCGGGTTACCCATAGCCCTCTATATTACTAAGTTCATGTACCTATCCGGGAGTCTCTTAGAAGACCCTATCGTATCAGCCTCCACCACTGTCGCCCGCAGCCCATTCCACACACTCTCCACTCTCTGCATAAAATAACTTACCACAACATCTCCTCTGTACCTACTTCCAAGCACCTTAAAACTATGCTCTATCATGTAGCCACTTCAGCCCTGGAAAAAAGCCTCTGACTATCCACATGATTAATACCTTTCATCATCTTATACACCTCTATCAGGTTACCTCTCATCCTCCGTCGCTCCAAGGAGAAAAGGCCGCGTTCACTCAACCTATTCTCATAAGACATGCCCCTCAATTCCAGGCAACATCCTTGTAAATCTCCTCTGCATCCTTTCTATCATTTCCATATCCTTCTTGTAGTGAGGCGACCAGAACTGAGCACAGTACTCCAACTGGGGTCTGACCAGGGTCCTATATAGCTATAACATTACCTCTTGGCTCTTGAACTCAATCCCACAGTTGATGAAGGCCAATGCACCGTATGCCTTCTTAACCACAGTCAACCTACATAGCAGCTTTGAGTGTCCTGTGGACTCGGACCCCAAGATCCCTCTGATCCTCCAGACTGCCAAGAGTCTTACCATTAATACTATATTCTGCCATCATATTTGACCTACCAAAATGAACCACCTCACACTTATCTGGGTTGAACTCTATCTGCCACTTCTCAGCCCAGTTTTGCATCCTATCAATGTCCCACTGTAACTTCTGACAGCCCTCCACACTAGCCACAACACCCCCAACCTTTGTGTCATCAGCAAATTTACTAACCCATCTCTCCACTTCCTCATCCAGGTCATTTATAAAAATCACGAAGAGAAGGGGTCCCAGAACAGATCCCTGAGGCACACCACTGGTCACTGACCTCCATGCAGAATATGACCTGTCTACAACCATGCTATGCCTTTTATGGGCAAGCCAATTCTGGATCCACAAAGCAATGAGCCCTTGGATCCCATACCTCCTTACTTTCCCAATAAGCCTTGCATAGGGTACTTTATCAAATGCCTTGCTAAAATGCATATACACTACATCTACTACTCTACCTTCATCAATGTGTTTAATCACATCCTCAAAAAATTCAATCAGGCTTGCAAGGCACGACCTGCCCTTGACAAAGCCATGCTGACTATTTCTAATCATATTATACCTCTCCAAATGTTCATAAATCCTGCCTCTCAGGATCTTCTCCACCACTTCAATCTCAAAACCAAACTCTACCCAATAACTACCTTTAAATGGCAATATCACATCAATAGCACCTCATTTTAATGATTGCTTAATTTACAAGTTTTCCATTTACTTCAGTTTAATTAAAATCAATAAAACTTTTCAAATGTCTGGGAAGCACTATTTCTCTTTACGGAATAGGGAAATCTTGTTTCTTTCCGTAGAACTTTTCAGCAGTGCTTTCCCTTGTTTAGCAATAAATTGCATTCCTACCAACTAAAGTGGATGAGTATGAGAAGCAGAAGTACATGAGAAACAAAGGATTTCTTTTTTTACAATTGAGTTCAGGTATAACAATGAGACTGGGAAGACACCAAAATTGTAATGCCCTAGATAAGATTTCTTCTGTTATGCTGTGAGGTGTTTTCTTTTAGCAGTTTTCTGTAAAAGCAGTGCATCCTGCTGGTAAGAATGTTTTGGCTTCAGTTAAAGATAAGGAGCCATGTTGTCTAACTTAGGAATGTTATAACCATATAACAATTACAGCACGGAAACAGGCAATCTCGGCCCTTCTAGTCCGTGCCGAACGCTTACTCTCACCTAGTCCCACTGACCCACACTCAGCCCATAACCCTCCATTCCTTTCCTGTCCATATACCTATCCAATTTTACTTTAAGTGACAATACCTAACCTGCCTCTACCACTTCTACTGAAAGCTCGTTCCACACAGCTACCACTCTCTGAGTAAAGAAATTCCCCCTCGTGTTACCCTTAAACTTCTGTCCCCTAACTCTCAACTCATGTCCTCTTGTTTGAAACTCCCCTACTCTCAATGGAAAAAGCATATCCACATCAACTCTATCTATCCCCCTCATAATTTGAAATACCTCTATCAAGTCCCCCCTCAACCTTCTATGCTCCAAAGTATAAAGACCTAACTTGTTCAACCTTTCCCTGTAACTTAGGTGCTGAAACCCAGGTAACATTCTAGTAAACCTTCTCTGTACTCTCTCTATTTTGTTGACATCTTTCCTATAATTCAGTGACCAAAACTGTACATAATACTCCAAATTCAGCCTTAACAATGCCGTGTACAATTTTAACATTACATCCCAACTCCTATAATCAATGCTCTGATTTATAAATGCTGAGTCAACCAGTCAGGATTGTGGGACATAGAGAGCTCTCTGGAGCTCTCTGGAGAGCTGAGAGGGAAGAGATTTCTGTAGAACAGTACAGGGTCTTTTTGGTGGGAGCAGCGGAGTGGGGCACAAAGGAAGATGCCACAGAATGCTGTTCGAAGAGTCCCCGCTGTAACTAGTGCTTTGTGGATATGAATGGTTCTGAGAAGGAAGTGCCAATACTCCTGAGACCGCCAGTTTGTTCAAGAAGGTCTTTGAGGAAGTGCGGGCTGTGCTGGGTGTTCTCCCACAGACAATGGGTCTAGTATGTGAGTAAAGCGATATGCCCTCCACTACTCTAGAAATGAGCTCCAATGTTTATGTGCATATTAGACTGGCTTAACTGTAATGGGCCCTTTTATAATCTTTCTGTAACTGTAAAGTTGCTAAATATATTTCTTAATTTTATGCTGGTTTACATTCTGTTAATTTTCTAATGAATGATAACTTTGCATGGAGCAGTATTTACATAGCAATCGTTACAATCAATGTTTCTTAATTGGGACATCCCAATGTTCCTGTTTGGTAGAACCCCAACTCATACCAACCCTAGACATATATTGTTTATGAAAGGTGGCCTTCTCACTGCTGAATCATGTGGCCATTGGCAGAGTGAGCTAATGAGCCAAGTTTGTGTCCGAGCCCGATAAATGGGTTACATAGTTTCAACATGAGGTGGGTTAAGCAAAAGCAGAGAGATGATATTCGGAGGGTAAATGAAAAGTTAACACATGGCTGCTGATCTCAGCCTCCCTGAGGCCCTATGATAAGGATGATATCAGAGCCTGAAATAAAGTTATTGTTTAGCTTGGAAACAATTTGAGAAAAGCTGAGATAGAGGGAGACCTAAACATGCTGAAAATATTGAGAAAGTAATTGGAGATTTGTGTTATCACCATGTGTGAAATCAAAGGTCAGAGAATAATTGGGATTAAGATCTAAACTGGAGTAGACATTTCACTTTGTTTAACCCTTGCAGCACTGTACAGTCAGTTTCAGTGACCAGTGTTTAGATTACTTGTAGCCTCCATAGTATCCAAGATGCCTTCCAGGGGTGGTGCCTCTGAAAGGGCAACGTCCATTATTAAGGACCGTAACCACCCAGGACATGCCCTCTTCTCATTGCAGGAGGGAGGGACAGAAGCCTGAAGGCAAACACTCAGTGATTCAGGAACAGCTTCTTCCTCTCTTCCATCCAATTGCTAAATGCACATTGAACCCATGTACCATATTTATGGTTAACTTATTTCTTTAATTAATTATTTATTTGCTCATTCTATATTATCATGTATTGCATTGAACTTCTTTTGCTAAGTTAACAAATTTCACATCACATACCAATGAGAATAAGCCTGATTCTGATTTGCACTTCCACAAAGGCCAGCTATCATTCTGTAAGATTAACATACTGCTATAACTTCACTGGTGCAGTTATATTCCTCCGCTGATCATATTTCCAAAATAATGTTTAATTTTTACCCTGCTTATTTAGTTATACAATTTCCATCAGTCATGAAGACTGAAAACAGATGCTGAGCCTGAATTTGAAGTTAGCAATAAAGGAAAGTCCTCTCTGAAGATGAGGTGACCTCTGTGACTAGTTCCTGTCCGTTAACCAATCCTGCTGCCACCAGCATTCAACCAGTCACATTAAGATACCCTGACAGACAAGATTCCAGAAGCAGAAGCAGTTTGATTTCTCATTCAGAAAGGCAAGAGGAACATTGTTGGGAATGTAGGAAGAATAAAAGGAAATACAGATGATTTTGCAGATGCTGGAAATCTTGAGCAACACATACACAATGCTGGAGGAACTCAGCAAGATAGGCTGCATCAATGGAGGGAAGTAATTGTAACGCCCTGGTTCACATCTTTACTGTTGAGCTGTAGGTAGTTTATTTAGCAGCTCTGTAAGAGATGCTGTTCAGCTATCAGCCTCTTTGTTGACGATAGGGGATGCTGTGGAATGTGTTCTTCCAATTAGTGGGAGGTTTTCTTGGTGAGGGACAATAAGGTTGGGCTTGAGATTTTTTTCTTTTGTTTCAGAGGAAATGAAGAGAGAAGATGCTGGGAAGAACCAGTTGTAATATACAATCAGTAGGAGACCCATTTGTTCAAGATGGATTGCGAACTATGTTCAGAAAGTGGTGTGCACTTTCACATTGCCCAAGGACCCAGCACGTGAGTGACAGAGAAGTTCAAGATGCACTCCAACTTGTGCACATTTGACTGTTCAATTAGAATGGGCCCTTCTTTTTTTTTTACTAACCCTTCAATTAAGTTAAGATTCATAAAACTAATTCCTTTAATCATATGTAGTGTACTGTCTGTTATTTCATGGCATTGATTTGTAACAGGGTAGCAAATGACACCAGGGTTTGGGGTAGGATCAAGCAGCCTCAATCTCATGAGTTTGGCAGGGCCGGAGGTTGTCTTCTCCAAACTTACACAGCCAAGGAGACCAGGTGTTCATAATCAATTGACATTTTGGGCCAAGTCTGGAGAGTAAGGGGACAGAGTCAGAATAAAAAGATAAGGGGAGGGAGTATATGCCAGCAGCTGACAGGTGAGTCCAAGTGAGGGGGAAAGAGAGTGGGTAGAGAAGGGAGGATGAAAAGGAATGATGTGAAAATCGAAGAGTTGATAGGGGAGGAGGTAAAGGGCTGAAGAATATTGAATCTGACAAAAGAGGACAGTGGACCCTAGAACAAAGGGAATGAGGTGGGGAATCAGAGGTAATGGGCAGGTCACGTGGTCAGTGGAGGGGAAAAGAAGGGGTGAGAGGGCCAACAAAATGAGAGAAAACAAAGGAAGAGAAACAGGGAAGTGTTTTCAAGAAGTTAGAGAAATCTACGTTCATGCCATGGGGAGGGAGACTACCTAGAGAGAATATGAAGTATTGCTCCTCCAACCAACTTTTGGCCTCATTGTGGCAGTATGGGAAGTTGTAAACAGACATGTTGGTTTGAAAATTGGGAGTAGAATTGAAATTAATGCCCACCAGAAGATCCTAACAGTTGTAGTGGACAGAAACATTGGGATTGGTGTGAATGAGTAATTGACGGCCAGTGATGGGCTGAATGGCCCATTTCCTTCCTGCATGACACCGTGACTCTAAAATATTGGTTCAAATCAACCTTTATGAAAATGGTGAAGTCCCATTGCTCTGCTGGAGGGCTGGTGTGGAAATAATGGTCTGTTTCTGTGCTATAACCACCTTATGATCTTATGAAATATTCTTATTAGTAATAAGTTTATTATTGTCACATATGCCAACATACAGTGAAAAACTTTGTTCTGCCATCCATACAGATCTCTTCAGAGCATTAGTCACTGAGATGGTACAAGGGAAAGGCAGTAACAGAGCATCGAATACAGTGTTACAATTACAGTTACAGAAAATATTTAGTGCAGGTAGATGATACGACACAAGGCCATAACGAAGTAGATTGTGATGTCAAGAGTCCATTTTATTGTACTAGGGTCCATTGAACACTCTTATAAAAGCAGGGGCAAGGTAGAAGCTGTCTATGAGCCTGCTGGTATATGTTTACAAGTTTTTTATCTTCTGCCCAATGGGAGGCAGATATGAGAGAACATCCAGGGTGTGTCAGACCTTTGATTATGTTGGCTGCTTTTCCAGACAGTGTCTATGGAGAGGAGATTTCTGTGATGAGCTGTACTGTGTCCATGACTCTGCATTTTCTTTTGGTCTCAGGCAGAGTAGTTGTCATATCAATCGTGGAGAAGGTAATTACTGTACCTAGGTGCAAATAGGATGAAATAGTCTACTGAGCGGTAATTGTGGATTCATATATGTTTAAAAACTTGCAAACTTTAATGTCAGTAAGTATAACAATTGTAGGATTTCTTCTGGTCTCGATTACCTTGTTACTGCCTGAAATTATTACTTCCAATTCATGCCAATTAAGCTTGATTGCAAGCAGCAGGCTACACAGAGTGCAATGTGGAATACTGACAGAAACTTCAGGGTTTCCACATTAAAACATTCAAGTGAAATTCTCCAAAGAAGGAGGTATAGCAGTGAACACTCATAGTGATAGTGAAGGATAGCCAGAATGAATTCTCTGCTCTCTGAAAAATACAGCTACAGGGTCTTTTACATCTGCAGCAGAAACACTTGGAAACACCATCACCATGTCCAAGGTGTAGCTCATCCTGATTTGGAGAAATATTGCCAGTCTTTTGCCACCATTACATGCCCAGAAGACATACGGTAGGATTCTGCCATTGTTTGACTCTTATATTGCCCTGCATCGTGAAATGTGCCTGTGCACCAAACTGACTTGAGTTCTGCATATGTAATTTCTTACTCATCTGCAATAAATGTGTTTTATGGAGATGGTTTGAACCAGTCATCTACTCCCTTTTTAGGCTACCCTAGAGGTTGTCTACCATTGCTCATTATTGTTAACCTACTGGCTGAGTATATTAACCTCAACAAGGGCCCAAAACCTCAGCACTGTGGATGTAAACCAAAGTACCCATGTGGTTTGTGCCTGTATGCTGTTAAAGATTCTGGCATTCAGTGCTCGATGTGTACAAATTGGTTTCATTTTAATTGCTCTAATGTGTCTGATGACACTGTTGATCTTCACTCCAAAAACTTAAGTGCTATTTGGCTATGCCCAGTGTGTGATGTCATTAACTTTGCAAGTTCATTTTTTGATTCATCAAGTGACCTTACAAGTATGCTCAACTTGAGTAATTCCTTTGAAAGCCTTGCATCCTGGAGTAACGACTCAAATTGTGATGAATGCTACCATGTGAATTTAAGATCATCCAGCCCAATTACCCAAAATAACCCTAAAAAAAAATGCTTCTGGGTGCACTCGTACAACATCACCCAAAGCAGGGAGAAACGCTGCTTCATTGAAATGTGTGAAGACAAAAGATGGTTGGACCATTGTTGGGAAAGATGGTAAGAGCAACACCCCAGTTGATGGCAGTCCCCAGCCCTCCTCTTCCGCTAACACTAACTCTCAATATGTTGATGGACAAAGAAATGCATGCAATGCTTATAATAAAACTTGAAATACTAAAAAAGACAGTGCTCGCAAGGATACTAGTAAAAGTAATGGGATTAAAATTGCTATCATTAATTGCTGCAGTATAAAAGAAAAATCGGCTGTGATGAATTCATTTATTGAAACAGAAAATCCTGACATTCTAATCTTGGCGTGATCCCTCAATTAAATCTGCTGAGATATTCCTTCCCCATCTCCAAATTTTTAGAAAGGACAGAAACTCTCGAGGTGGTTTTTTTATTGGTGTGAACAATACTATTCCTTGTTTTGAAAGAACTGACTTAGGCAGTGATTCTGAGCAAATCTGGTGTCAAGCTACACTTCAGGGCCAGACGGTACAGATCGGGAGCTTTTATCGTCCACCTGATGCAAAGTCCAGGCCTCTTTCAGACCTTGAATCAAACATTTTCAAAATAAACACATTGTTGCACTCTCCGTATATCATCCTGGGGAAGATTTTAATATCCCAAGTGTAGATTGGACTGACAACAAACAAAGTGAGCCAAAAGCTGCTCTTCAGGAAGCCCTTGCTGATCTGATTCTGAATAATCATCTGTCTCAGAAAGTCACTTTTCCTACCAGACATGATGATACAAGTGGCACTGAAAACACCTTAGATTTATTGCTGACTTCACATCCAGATTTAATATCAGAGGTTTCATTTAGTGCTGGAATTAGTGATCATTTTATTATTCAAGCAAAACTGCACACAAAGACTAAAGTTCCTCCTAAACCACCTCGAAAATTCCCCTTTGGAGAAAGGTGAATGGTGAGGAATTCAAAGACCTTATCAAACAACTTGGGAAAGACTTCTTTAACTTACAACCAAACTAAAGATCTGTTGAAGACAACTGGGTGTGGCTGAGAGACTCACTAAATAATATTGTTACAAATCACGTTCCTCATAAACTCATTAAGGGCCGTATGTGTCCTCCTTGGTTTTCAGTGAAACTAAAACCCCTCTGCAGTAAGAAAGAGAAATTTTACATCCGTGCCAAGAAAAGTGGAACAAGACTGGATTGGGACAAATTCACCAGAGCGCGAAAGCAAGTCGACCGTCCCATTAGGAGTGCTCATAGACAACATATTTCTTCAATTCTTGAAGAACATCCTAAGGATTTTTGGAGATATGAGAAATCCAGACGGACAGACAACACTGGTGTCCAGATGCTTAAGGTGATCACTGGGGACCAGGAGAAAGCAGAAGCTCTTGCAAGCTGATTTCAAAATGTCTTTACCCGGGAAGATACGGAACCTTCATCTTTTCCTGATCTACCTCCCAACCTGTATATTGATATGCGTCCTATCGAAATTGAGGTTGAAGGTGTCAAAAAGTTACTGCTCGACATCAATACGACAAAAGCTATTGGCCAGACCAGATCCAAAATCAAGCTCCTCAAGATCACAACTGAAGAACTAGCTCCTGTTCTGCAGTTTATCTTTCAGCAGTGTCTCGACTCAGGTGATCTTCCTCTGGATTGGAGAAAGGCAAACATCACCCCTCTCCTTAAAAAGGGTTCAACCACCAACCCAGCAAATTATCGTCCTGTTTCATTAACAAGCTGCAAACTCTTGGGAGCATATAATTGACAGCAATCTGATGAGGCATCTTAGCAGACATAATATTCTTGCTGACAACCAGCATGCTTTTAGGAAGCATAGATCATGCGAGTCTCAGCTTATCCTGACAACAAATGACCTGGCCAAAAACTTTGATAACAATGTCACCACTGATTTAGTAGTGCTCAACTTCTCTAAAGCATTCAATGTTATTCCCCACCAAAGATTACTTAGGAAGCTTGACTTCTACAGTGTTCACTTTAATAGTAAAAGAAGGATTTCCAGTTTCTTGACAAAACGTCTTCAGCGTCTGTGCGTGGAAATAGCTCTGAATTAAGTATTAAGTCCAGTATTAAGTGGTACACCCCAGGACACAGTGCTGGGCCCACATTTGTTTTTACTTTACATTAGTGACATCCACAAAAAAGTCACAAGCACCACTAGACATTTTGCTGATGACTGTTTGATATACCGTCGAATTAAGTCAGCTGATGATGAAGATGCCCTCCAAAAAGATCTTGATAGTATGGTTGAGTGGTCATAACAATGGGGCATGCAGTTCAATCCTTCCAAATGTGAAACCATGCGTGTCACCAGGAAGAGAAAACCAGGTAAAACATCATATAAAATCCTGGGTGTCACCCAGAAACCAAACAGATCAGGTATCTTGGCATCAAAATCCAGAATCACCTGCGTGGAATGGTCAGACGCATCATGGAACAGTGAATGCAACAGGAGTCCTAAATTCTCATCATTGTTCAACCCCGTCAAAGAGAAGTTGTACCTCACCCTTGTTAGACCACATCTGGAATATGCATCTGTTGCGTGGGACCCATATACAAACAAAAACACTACTTCCATCGAGCAAGTCCAAAGACAGGCAGCCCAATTTGTCACAAATACCTATGAGAGAGAAGCGAGTGTCACCCAACTTTTGAATTCATTAAAGTGGACTCTGTCCAAGATAGATGTGAAGCACAGCATCTGTCCTGTTTTTACAAAATGTTAAATGGTCAGCTTGACATAGACTACCAATCCCACACCAAACCCAAACCTATTAGGAGCAGACGAGGGCACTCATTTCAATTTGAAATACTAACTACCAAGTCAGATGTGTACAGCAATTCATTCTTCCCCTGCACAATTAAAGCATGGAATAATCTGCATCTTGTGGATAGTCACACAATCAAACCCGATTAAATTTAAGACAGCTCTTCTTCAAAAATCTCCTTCTTAAGTCCACCCTCCGCCACCTCCAGTTTAAATTTCATGCAGAATATATTGGAGGACCAAGAACCAGGAAGGGGAGGATGTTAGTTTCCCAGGAGGACCTTTGAGGAACTACATGAGATCTCCTTCCACCCAAGAATGATAGATCTTTGATGTCCCAAATATAAAGACTATCACAAATTGTATTTCTCCTGCCTGAATCTGTCCACTTTTCCTGCATCACCTTGTCTTTTTGGGCTGGTTTCTACAGTATATGCACTAATGGCTGAATTCTGCTCCAATATTTTATGGTCGATGGTCTTATAAGGAGTATTTAAGCTGCATGGGACTGTGTTCCGCATATTTTGAGAACACAAGAAGCAATCTTCTTAAAATATACTAAATCATTACAGAGCTCAATAAGCTACAGGACATGCAGATTTATTGTCAGCCATAACATTGCTTCTTATTTATTTAGTAATTTATCATCATTTTATGTCTGAAAAACATAAGAAATAGGAGCAGGAGTAGGCCATCTACCATTAGTAGGCCACCTCCAAGGTAGGAGGTGTTGTGGATAATGAGGTGGGTTTTCAAAGCTTGCAGGGAGATTTATGCCGGTTAGAAGAATGGGCTGAACGTTGGCAGATGGAGTTTAATGCTGAGAAGTGTGAGGTTCTACATTTTGGCAGGAATAATCCAAATAGAACATACAGGGTAAATGGTAGGGCATTGGGGAATGCAGTGGAACAGAGAGATCTAGGAATAACAGTGCATAGTTCCCTGAAGGTGGAGTCTCATGTAGATAGGGTGGTGAAGAAGCTTTTGGAATGCTGGCCTTTATAAATCAAACCATTGAGTACAGAAGTTGGGATGTAATGTTAAAATTGTACAAGGCATTGGTAAGGCCAAATTTGGAATATTGTGTACAGTTCTGGTCACTGAGTTATAGGAAAGATATCAATAAATTAGAGAGAGTGCAGAGACGATTTACTAGGATGTTACCTGGGTTTCAGCACTTAAGTTACAGAGAAAGGTTGAACAAGTTAGGTCTCTATTCATTGGAGCGTAGAAGGTTGAGGGGGGATTTGATCGAGGTATTTAAAATTTTGAGAGGGATAGAGAGAGTTGACGTGAATAGGCTGTTTCCATTGAGAGAGGACATGATTTGAGAGTTAGGGGGCAGAAGTTTAAGGGAAACATGATGGGGTATTTCTTTACTCAGAGAGTGATAGCTGTGTGGAATGAGCTTCCTGTAGAAGTAGTAGAGGCCAGTTCAGTTGTGTCATTTAAGGTAAAATTGGATAGGTATATGGAGAGGAAAGGAGTGGAGGGTTATGGGCTGAGTGCGGGTAGGTGGGACTAGGTGAGATTAAGAGTTCGGCACGGACTAGGAGGGCCGAGATGGCCTGTTTCCGTGCTGTGATTGTTATATGGTTATATTACTCTGCCATTCAATAAGATCACGGCTGATCTGACCATGGACTCATCTCCACCTACTTGCCTTTTCTCCATAACCTTTAATCCCCCTACTATGCAAAAATCTATCCAACCTTGTCTTAAATATATGTAACCTTCAGGCTCAGCCAGCACGTGATCGTAGGGGAAGACAGCCTTTGGCCCAGCCAAACTGAGAAATCTCAGTTGTGTGGATGCTGCGTGATGTGTTGCTGGGTTACAAATCTGCGCTGCAAAATGTCAGACGGTACACCATATGCAATTAAACTTTATAAATCTTAATCTGAATATAAGGTTAGTAAAGCAAATGAAACGGAAAAGGGCCCAATTGAAGGAAAAAGTCAAAGTGTACATTGAAGCTCACTGATACGGCCATTTGTCAACCTTCGACCTCCAGGCATCGCCAACCTTTCGACCCTTGCTCCTGGTCTGCTCTGTCCGGCTCTCTCCACACGTGTCTTCCTTCTTCTCCTCTTGTCGACCAACGACCACGAAAATCCCTCTTCCAGACCCACAGCACCCCCCTCATTGGTTAATATACATTCCAAAGTCATAAGTTATATAGTCTAGTTATCTCTAGTCATAACCCAAATGTCACTGCTACAGAGAAACTAATACCTTAGCCTTAGCAGTGAAGCACTAGAGAGGCCATTATATCAGCAGTGAAACCTTACAGCGTGTTACATATATTTACAGAGGTAGCCACTGCTTCATTGGGCAGAGAATTCCATAGATTCACCGCTCTCTGGGAAAAGCAGACCCTCCTCATCTCCATCCTAAATCTAGTCCCACAAATCTTGAGGCTATGTCCACTAGTTCTAGTCTCACCTAATAGTGGAAGCAACTTTCCTGCTTCTATCTTATCAATCCCTTTCATAATTTTATATGCTTCTATAAGATCTCCCCTCATTCTTCTGAATTCCAGTGAGTACAGTCCCAGGCAACTCAATCTCTCCTCATGGTCTAACCCCCTCCTCTCTGGAATCAATCTGGTGAACCTCCTCTGTACTGCATCTAAAGTCAGTAGATCCTTCCTCAAGTAATGAGACCAGAAGTGCACACAGTACTCCAGGTCTGGCCTCACCAGCAGCTAGTACAGTTGCAGCATAACCTCTTTGTTCTTAAATTCAATCCTTCTAGCAATGAAGGCCAACATCCCATTTGCCTTCTTGATAGCCTGCTGCACCTGCAAACCAACCTTTTGTGATTCATCCACAAGTACTCCTAAGTCCCTCTGCACAACAAGTTGCAATCTTTTATCATTTAAATGATAATCTGCTTTTTCATTTTTCCTTCCAAAGTGGATGACCTCGCATTTACCAACATTGCATTCCATCTGCCAGACCCTTGCCCACTCACTTAACCTATCTATATCTCTCTGCAGACTCTCCATATCTTCTGCACAATTTGCTTTTTCACTCAATTAAGTATCATCAGCAAACTTAGATATGGTCCATTCTTCCAGATCGTTAATGTATATCGTGAACTATTGCAGGCCCAGCACCGACCCCTGCGGCACACAGCTCACCACTGATTGCCGACCAGAGTAACACCCATGTATCCCAACTCTCTGCTTTCTATTAGTTAACCAATCCTCTATCCATACTAATACATCAACCCCAATTCTATGCATCCTTTTCTTATGGATAAGTCTTTGATTTGGCACCTTATTGAATGCCTTCTGGAAATCCAAGTAAATAACATCCACCTGTTCCCCTCTCTTCACTACACTCATTATATCCTCAAAGAATTCCTGTAAGTTTGTCGAACAGAACTTGCCTTTTCTGAATCCATGCTGCATCTGCCTGATGGAGCCATTTCTTTCCAGATGCCTTGCTATTTCTTCTTTACTATTAGCTTCAAGCATTTTCCCAACTACAGATGTTAAACTAGCTGGCCTATAGTTACCTGCCTTTTGCCTACATCCTATTTTGAACAGTGGTGTGACATTTGTCATCTTCCAAACTGCTGGTGCCTGCCCAGAGTCCAGAGAATTTGGGGAATTTATCACCAAAGCCTCTACAATAACTTCTGCCATTTCTTTCAGTACTCTGGGATGCATTCCATCAGGACCAGGGGACTTGTCTACCTTCAGGCCCACAAGTTTGCTCAGCACTGCTGCTTTAATGATAGCTATTAAGCTCGTCACCTCCCATCGCATCCATAACATCTCTCTTTGGCATGTTAGACATATCGCCCAGCATAAAGACCGACACAAAATAGTCATTCAAAGCCTCTGCAGTTTCCTCAATACCCAATATCAATTCCCACTTCTCATCCTCCAAGGACCTACATTCACTTCTGCTACCCTTTTCTGCTTTATATAATTATAAAATCTTTTACTATTTATTTTTGTATTTTGGGCTGGTTTATTTTCATAATCTATCTTCCCTTTCTTTATTGCTCACTTTCTGTTTTTTTGTTGCTTTTTAAAGTCTTCCCAATCTTCCAGTTTCCCGCTATTGTTACTGCCTTTGTATGCACAATCTCTCAGTTTGATGCCTTATTTTATTTCCCTCTTGCCTCCCTTACTGTCCTTGCTTTTAGCTGGAATATGCTTTTGTTGTCTTTGCACTGTACTGCTGTTGCAAAACAACGAATTTCACGTCATGTAAGAAAGTGACAATAAAGCCTATTCAGATTCTGATATTGATTTTGAGTGTCATAGCCTCAAATAAAGGGTTGGTCATTTGAGACTGGGAGAAGAAGAAACATCTTCACCTTGAGGAAGGTGAATATTTAGAGTTCACTACCCAGAGGGGCTGTGGAATTCAGGTGCACAATATAATCAAAAGAGCAATGGATTTTCTGATATTAAGGGGATTGGGTTGTGCAGGAAACTGGTGCTGAGGTCAGAATCAGCATAAGGGGTCCTGCTGTTTTATTATGTTCTTACTTCCCTGCACTCTGCAGAATATTGTTCAAATTTCCAGTTAGATCCAGATTGATGAAAAATGGCAGGTTTATTCCCTTCTGGTTTACTGACTAGCTGAACTTGAGGTTGAGTAAAGACTCATTAGTAGGGTGTTGAGCAAGCAGGAGCATGGTAAAAAGTTTTTGTAAAACACAAGCAATCGTGCCTTACAGAGAAAGCCTTATTTTCAAGCAAATGAGGGTATATCAGAAGGTGATAATCAGGAACCAAGGGAACCATAACTAAAATGAATGTACAAGGGTATACGTGCTATTGTAGGGACAGAAATGTGGGCAGAGGGGGTGGGGTGGCCCTGTTGGTGAGGAATGAGATTCAGTCCTTTGCAAGGGGGGACATAGGGTCAGGAGAAGTAGAGTCTGTGTGGATAGAACTGAGGAACAGTAAGGGCAAAAGGACCCAAATGGGTGTTGTCTACAGGCCACCAAACAGTAGCATGGATATTGGGTGCAAGTTGAATAGGAATGTGGAACATAGGGAACATTGGCATGTGGCAAAGGTAATGTCGCAGTAGTTATGGGGGATTTCAACATGCAGGTGAACTGGGAGAATCAAGTTGGTGCTGGACCACAGGATAGGGAGTTTGTAGAGTGCCTACGGGATGCATTCTTGGAACAGCTTGTACGAGAGCTGACCAGGGACAAGACTATTCTGGATTTAGTGTTATGTAATGAACAGGATTTGATAAGCGATCTCGCAGTAAAGGAGCCATTAGGAGGTAGTGATCACAATATGATAAGCTTTTATCTGCAATTTGAGAAGGATAAGGGCAGCTCGGAGGTGTCAGTGTTGCAGATGAACAGGGGAAACTATGGAGCCATGAGTGAGGAGCTGGCCAAAGTTGACTGGATGGATAGCCTAGCAGAAAAGACAGTGGAACAGCAATGGCAGGTATTCTTGGGAATAATGCACAAGGTGCAAAATCAGTTCATCCCCCAGAGCAGGAAGGATTCAAAGGGGGGAAAGGGGCCACAGTGGTTGACAAAGGAAGTCAGAGATTGCATAGCATTAAAAAAAAGGAAATATGATAGAGCTAAGGTGAGTGGGAGGACAGATGATTGGGAAGGTTTTAAGGAACAACAGAACTTAACTAAAAAGACAATACGGGCAGAAAAAATGAGGTACGAATGCAAGCTAGCCAGGAATATAAAGGAAGATAGCAAAAGCTTTTTTAGGTATGTGAAGAGAAAGAAGATAGTTAAGAACAATGTTGGGCCCTTGAAGAATGAATTGGGTGAAATTATTATGGGAAACAGAGAAATGGCAGAAGAATTTAATGAGTACTTTAGATTTGTTTTCACTAAGGAAGACACAAGCATTCTCCCAGATGTATGGATGGGTCAAGGACATAGGGTAACAGAGGAAATGAAACAGATTGATATTTGGAAGGAAACAGTGATGGGACTGATGGGATTGAAGGCTGACAAATCCCCAGGTCCAGATGGTCTGCACCCTAGGGTACTAAAGGAGGTGGCCCTGGAAATTGTGGATGCATTGGTAATCATTTTCCAATGTTCCTTAGATTCAGGATCAGTTCCTGAGGATTGGAGAATGGCTAATGTTATCCCACTTTTTAAAAAAGGAGGGAGGGAGAAAACAGAGAACTATCGACCTGTCAGCCTGACATTGGTGGTGGGAAAGCTGCTAGAGTCCATTATTAAAGATGAAATAGTGGCATATCTAGATAGCAGTGATAGGATTGGGCCAAGCCAGCATGGATTTAACAAGGGTAAATCATGCTTGACTAATCTGTTGGAGTTTTTCGAGAATGTAACCAGAAAGTTAGACGGGAGATCCAGTGGATGTAGTGCACCTCGATTTTCAGAAGGCATTTGATAAGGTCTCACATAGGAGATTGGTGGGTAAAATCAAAGCTCAGGGCATCGGGGGGAAGACATTGACATGGATAGAAAACTGGCTGGCAGATAGAAAGCAAAGGGTAGCGGTGAATGGGTGTTTCTCGGAATGGCAGGTGGTGACTAGTGGGGTGCCGCAGGGCTCGGTATTGGGACCACAGCTGTTTACCATTTATGTTAACAATTTGGATGAAGGCATAAAAAATAACATCAGCAAATTTGCTGATGATACTAAGCTGGGTGGCAGTGTGACATGTGATGAGGATGTTAGGAGAATTCAGGGTGACTGGGTGAGTGGGCAGATACTTGGCAGATGGCGTTTAATGTGAATAAGTGTGAGGTTATCCACTTTGGGAGTAAGAACAGGAAGGCAGATTATTATCTGAACAGTGTAGAGTTGGGTAAGGGAGAACTACCAGGAGATCTCGGAGTCCTTGTTCATCAGTCACTGAAGGTGAATGAGCAAGTGCAGCAGGCAGTCAAGAAGGCTAATGGAATGTTGGCCTTTATTACAAAGGGAATTGAGTACAAGAGCAAGGAAATCCTCTTGCATTTGTACAGAGCCCTGGTGAGACCACACCTGGAGTATTGTGTGCAGTCTTGGTCTCCAGGGTTAAGGAAGGACATCCTGGCTGTAGAGGAAGTGCAACGTAGATTCACGAGGTTAATTCCTGGGATGTCTGGACTGTCTTATGCAGAGAGGTTAGAGAGACTGGGCTTGTACACGCTGGAATTAAGGAGATTGAGACGGATCTGATTGAAACATATAAGATTATTAAGGGATTGGACAAGATAGAGGCAGGAAATATGTTCCAGATGCTGGGAGAGTCCAGTACCAGAGGGCATGGTTTGAGAATAAGGGGTAGGTAATTTAGGACAGAGTTAAGGAAAAATTTCTTCTCCCAGAGAGTTGTGGGGGTCTGGAATCCACTGCCTCCGAAGGTAGTGGAGGCCAATTCTCTGGATGCTTTCAAGAAGGAGCTAGATTGGTATCTTATGGATAGGGGAATCAAGGGATATGGGGACAAGTCAGGAACCGAGTATTGATAGTAATTGATCAGCCATGATCTCAAAATGGTGGTGCAGGCTCGAAGGGCCGAATGGTCTACTTCTGCACCTATTGTCTATTGTCTATAAATAAATCTTCATCAGTGAAGACCAAGACAAGTATGCTGGGCAGTGAACACTCACTCGGAGTCTCCATTTAAATTCCCAGGTTTTTAGCAGGTAGAAAGGATAACAGCGATCAGTCCTCAGCTAGGCTGTGATGGCAAAACTCTTCTAAAAATGAAAACTCATAACAGGACAAAATGGAGAGAATTTTCTCTTTGATTCTCTCTCATAAGAGAGTAGCTCAATGGTGCAGCCAGCAAAGCCGCTGCCTCATAGCACGAAAGACGCAGGTTCAGGCCTAACCTCTGGTATTGTCTGTGTTGAATTTGTGTTCTTTCTGTATGACTGCATAAGTTTTTCTGAATGTTCGAGCTTCCTTCCACTTCCCAGAGATAGTGAGTTTACAGTTACATGACCGGATGGGGAATTAACAGGAGTAAGGAGAAAATGAAATGGAATTTGATTAGGACAGGGTAAATTGATGCTTGGTGGACCGTATAGACTTAATAGAAACATAGAAAACCTATAGCACAATACAGGCCCTTTGGCTGAACATGTCCCTACCTTAGAAATTACCTGGGGTTACCCATAGCCCTCTATTTTACCAAGCTCCATGTACCTATCCAAAAGTCTCTTAAAAGACCCTATCGTATCCGGCTCCACCACCGTCACCGGCAGCCCATTCCACACACTCACCACTCTCTGAGTGAAAAAACATACCCCTGACATCACCTCTGTACCTACTCCCCAGCATCTTAAACCTGTGTCCTCTTGTGGCAACCATGTCAGCCCTGGGAAAAAAAACCTCTGACTATCCACAAGATCAATGTCTCTCATCAGCTTATACACCTCCGTCAGGTCACCTCTCATCCTTCATCGCTCCAAGGAGAAAAGGCTGAGTTCACTCAACCTATTCTCATAAGGCATACTCCCTGATCCAGGCAACGTCCTTGTAAATCTCCTCTGCACCCTTTCTATGGTTTCCACATCCTTCATGTTGTGAGGTGACCAGAACTGAGCACAGTACTCCAAGTGGGGTCTGACCAGGGTCGTATATAGCTGCAAAATTACCTCCCAGCTACTAAATTTAATTGCAGGATTGATGAAGGCCAATACACCATACACCTTCTTAAGCACAGAGTCAACCTGCGTAGCTGCTTTGAGCGTCCTATGGACTCAGACAGCAAGATCCTTCTGATCCTCCACATTACCAAGAGTCTTACCATTAATACTATATTCTGCCATCGTAGTTGACCAACCAAAATGAACCACTTCACACCTATCTGGGTTGAACACCATCTGCCACTATTCAGCCTAGTTTTGCATCCTATCAATGTCCCACTGTAACCTCTGACAGCCCTCCACACTATCCACAAGACCTCTAAATTTAGTGTCATCAGCAAACTTACTAACCTATCCCTCCACTTCCTCATCCAGATCACATAAAAATCATGAGAAGTTAGGGTCCCAGAACAGATCCCTGAGGCACTCCATTGGTCACCAACCTCCATGCAGAATATGACCTGTCTACAATCTCTCTTTGCCTTCTGTGGGGAAGGCAGTTCTGGATTCACAAAGCAATGTCCTCTTGGATCCCGTGTTTCCTTACTTTCTCAATAAGCCTTGCATGGGGTATCTTATCAAATGCCTTGCTGAAATCCATATACACTACATTTATTACTCTTCCTTCATAAATCTGTTTAGTCGCATCCTCAAAAAATTCAATCATGCTCATAAGGCATGATCTGCCCTTGACAAAGACATGCTGACTATTCCTAACCATATTATGCCTCTCCAAATGTACATAAATCCTGCCTCTCAGGATCTTTTCCATCAACTTACCAACCACTGAGGAAAGACTCACTGGTCTATAGTTTCCTGGGCTATCTGTACTCCCTTTCTCGAATAAGGGAACAACATCCGCAACTCTCCAATCTTCCGGAACATCTCCCATCCCCACTGATGATGCAAAGATCATCACCAGAAGCTCAGCAATCTCCTCCCTCACCTCCCACAGTAGCCTGGGTACATCTCATCTGGTCCTGGTGATTTATCCAACTTGATGCTTTCCGAAAGCTCCAGCACATCCTCTTTCTTAATATCTACATGCTCAAGCTTTTCAATCCACTTCAAGTCATCCCTACAATCACCAAGATCATTTTCCACAGTGAATACTGAAGTACAGTATTCATTAAGTACCTCTGCTATTTCCTCCGGTTCCATACTCATTTTCTCACTGTCACATTTGATAGGTCCTATTCTTTCACATCTTTCCTCTTGCTCTTCACATACTTGTAGAATGCCTTAGGGTTTGCCTTAATCCTGCCCGCCAAGGCCTTCTCATGGCCCCTTCTGGCTCTCCTAATTTCCTTCTTAAGCTCCTTCCTGTTAGCGTTATAATATTCTAGATCTCTAGCATTAGCTCGCTCTCTGAAACTTTTGTAAGCTTTTCTTTTCTTCTTGACTAGATTTATTACAGCCTTTATACACCGTGGTTCCTGTACCCGACCATAACTTCCCTGTTTCATTGGAATGTACCTATGCAAAATGCCATACAAATACCCCTTAACATTTGCCACATTTCTTCCGTACTTTTCCCTGAGTATATCTATTTCCAATTTAAGCTTCCATTTTCCTGCCTGATAGCCTCATAATTCCCCTTACTCCAATTAAATGTGTTTCTAACTTGTCTGTTCCTACCTCTCTCCAATACTATTGTAAAGGAGATAGAATTATGATCACTATCTCCAAAATGCTCTCCCACTGAGAGATCTGACACCTGACCAGGTTCATTTCCCAATACCAAATCAAGTACAGTCTCTCCTCTTGTAGGCTTAAGGGCAGTTAGGGGGGAAGGGTTAAGGGGAGGGGGTATGGGTTATATACATTGTTTTTTCATACTTTGTAACCATTTAAAAATGCAATAAAAAAAGTTTAAAAAAAAGAAACCTTCCTGAACACACCTAACAAACTCCACCCCATCTATACCCCTCGCTCTAGGGAGATGCCAATCGATATATGGGAAATTAAAATCTCCCATCACAGCAGCTCTTATTATTACACCTTTTCAGGATCTGTTTCCCTATCTGCTCCTTGATATCCCTGTTACTATTGGACAGTCTATAAAAAACACCCAGTAAAGTTATTGACCCTTTCCTGTTCCTAACCTCCAACCCACAGAGACACTGTAGACAATCCCTCCATGGTGTCCAACTTTTCTGCAGCTGTGACACTATCTCTGATCAAAAGTGCCACACCCCCACCTCTTTTGCCTCCCTCCCTGTTCTTTCTGAAACATCAAAAACCCGGCACTTGAAGTAACCATTCCTGTCCCTGAGTCATCCAAGTCTCTGTAATGGCCACAACATCATAGCTCCAAGTACGGATCCACGCTCTAAGCTCATCCACTTTGTTCACAACACTCCTTGCGTTAAAATAGATACATCTCAAACCTTTGATCAGAGCGCATCCCTTCTCTATCACCAGCCTATCCTCCCTTTCGCACTGTCTACAAGCTTTCTCTATTTGTGAGCCAGCCTCCTCTTCCCCAGTCTCTTCAGTTCAGCTCTCACCCCCCAACAATTCTAGTTTAAACCTTCTAGCAAACCTGTCCACCAGGATATTGGTCCTCCTTGGTTTCAAGTGCAACCCGTCCTTTTTGTACAGGTCACACCGGCCCCAAAAATGGTCCCAATGGTTCAGAAATCTGAATCCCTGTCCCCTGCTCCAATCCCTCAGCCATGCATTTAACCTCCACCTCATTCTATTCCTATTCTCACTGTTGCGTGACACAGGCAGTAATCCTGAGATTACTACCTTTGCGGTCCTGCTACTCAACTTCCTTCCTAACTCCCTGAAGTCTTTTTTCAGCACGTCTTCCCTTTTCCCACCTATGTCATTGGTACCAATATGTACCACAACCTCTGGCTGTTCTCCCTCCCACTTCAGGATATTGTGGACGAGATCAGAAACATCCTGGACCCTGGTACCTGGGAGGCAAGCTACCATCGGTGTTTCTTTCCTGCGTCCACAGAATCGCCTGTCTGACCCCCTAACTATAGAGTCCCCTACCACGACTGCATTTCTCTTCCTTTCCCTACCCTTCTGAGCCACAGAGCCAGACTCTGTGCCAGAGGCACGGCCACTGTTGCTTCCCCCAGTTAGGCTGTCCTCCCCCCCCCCCAACAGTACTCAAACAGGAGTACAAGGGGTACAGCCACAGGGGTACTCTCTAGTACCTGACTCTTCCCCTTTCTTGTTCTAACTGTGACCCACTTGTCTGTCTCCCATGGCCCCGGTGTGACCACCTGCCTACAACTCCTTTCTATCACCTCGCTCTCTCTGACCAAGCGAAGGTCATCAAGCTGCAACTCCAGTTCCCTGATGCAGTCCCTTAGGAGCTGCAGCTCAACACACGGGTGCAGATATGCTGTCCGGGAGGCTGGGAGACTCCAGGACCACTCACATCTGACAGAAAACTGGCCTCTCACACATACTACTTCCTTTCTGCAATTAACACAGTTAAATCTCCCATGCCTCACCCCATTACCGCCTAAGCCCATTAGTAGACCCAAAGGTCTATTAACCAGTATGTTTCAGTGCCATGTGACTATGACTCTGTAAGCATTGGACATGGAAATTAATACCTATTTTCTCTCCTTTTTATCCAACAGTTCCATAAATCTCAGTTTATGCTATTTCACTGTGGGCTCTGTAAATCAGTGGCTTACCAGTCAGGATTGATGTGTTGAATTGCCCCAAGGAATGCTGGAGCTTCTCTCACAGCTTTCCACCAGGTCGGGACACACACACACACTCAGACATATACACACACTCACACATACACTCATACTCTCATGTATACACTCACTAATACATCCATTCTCTCTCTCTCCACCCTCCCCCGATTCTAGCTCATCAACTTAATCAGTTTCAAAGGAAAGTGACAGCTGGAAAAGAAAGAATTTACAATAATGTAAATTGAGTTAGCAAGATATTTACTTATTATCTAGTGTCCATAAACATATTTAATTTTCAGTGGTTTTCAATTATTTTAAAGAAGTCCATAAGATGATGATGTTCTAAAAATAAATTTAGCATGATGTGCATGTTAGATGTAAATTATTTGAAGGTTTCTCAAACAAAATGATAAGCTGTCAAGTATACCATCTTTCTCCCTCCCTTGAGATGGCATTCCTGACAGGAAGATCCTGCCCTGAACAAAGTATTACCAACAGAATGACAGCTGCCTGTGCAAAACCAGCTCTTACTGTTGGAGCTGGCTTTTCTCAGGCTGTTACCATTGAATGATCCGCTCCAAGTTAGGCTGAGCCAGGGAAAAGGAGTGTGCACAGCTCTTTACAGCCATGAAGACCAAGCCAATAACTCATCAGAGGACTGGTTCATTGCTATTACACCTAATCCATGAGGTATAGCATTAGAGAAGAGGTGGTGCCTGCCTGGTCCATTGTGGACACAGTCCTCCCCACCTCTGCCAGCATCTATAGGAGGTGCTACCTCAAGAAGGCAGCACCTATCATCAAGGATCCCCACCACCTGGGCCATGCCATCTTCTCCCTGTAATGTCAGGCAGAGGGTGCAGAAGCCTGAGGTCCCACACCACCATATTCAGGAGCATTTACAACCATCAAGATCTTGAAGTGACCTGCACAATAGAAACCCTTTGACAGCAGCGGACTACTAAAGCCCTTCACTACCATGGATTGTGCTTCATTTCTGTACTAATGTTTTGTTTGGCACAGTTGTTTTCTTTATTGTTTTGCATAATTCATGTTCTGTGTGTTATCTGTAATGCTGTGCCTGCAGGTTTTTCACTGTACATGTGCCTCTCCATACTGTGCACATGACAACTGAAAACACCAGGGTGAATTGGAAGGGAATGAGATGAGACATATGTGCAAGGAGTAGAACTAGCTAATGTACTTGACTGATGCAAACTGCTTCCCTGTTGGAATTAAACAAAAGACAGAACTTCTCAGTTCTGAGGTTAACCCACTTGTAATATGACATTTTATATAAATTGAAAAAGCTCCCTCGAACAAACACCAGTTTCCATGACAATTACACATTTAACTTGAAAGCTGTTTAAAACCATTCACTATTTTTGCAGCATCATATTGATAAGGTTGTTGGCAGTGGGACATGGACCAACACTGCCACGGATCACAGGGAATGATTTGTATTTGGCTCCATGCCACACATGACACACAGAATTTTTATTTACGACACAGATCAGAGATTTTACAAATGGTGTTAGTCTCTGAGGTAAATGTTTTATGAAGGTAGGTGTCTGCTTTGGGCTAGATAGCTAGCTGTACATTTTACAGCAAGCTTGAAGATCTGACTTGCCATTGGGCAGTAAATTTATTTTATTGAAACATTACTTTGCTCTGTCGCAATTTAAACGGAGTAATCAAAGAACAGAGCATAGAACAATAAAGTTATAGAGACATTTAAAAATACAGTACAGAAACAGACCCTTTAGCCCATCTAGTCTGCGCCAAACTGTTATAGGGCCACGCTCCATTGACCTGCATCTGGACATAAATCCCACCCATCCATTTACCAGTCCAGATTTCTCTTAAACATTGAAATTAAACCAGCAACCACCGCTTTTGCTGGAAGCTCATCTCATACTCTCTCCTCTTTTGATTGTAGAAGTTTCTCCTCATGTTTCCCTTAAACATTTCATCTTTCACCCTTAACCCATGATCTCTAGCTCCATTCTCACCCGACCTCAGTGGAAAAAGCCTGTTTGCATTTGCCTTGTCTATACTCCTCAGAATTACCTCTATCAAAACTCTTCTCAATCTTCTACATTCTATGGAATTAAGTCCTAACCTGCTAAACTTTATCGGTAACTCAGGTCCTCCATTTCTGGCAACATTCTTGTAAATTTTGTCTGCACTCTTTCAATCTATACTTGTCTGACATTGAACCAGGTTTGCAAGTCTGGCAAGTGAAACTGAAAGCACTCTCTGCGAATAAGTGTATTAATCATTTATTAACAAACAGTAAAAATTCAACTAAACATTCATGTTCCCCATTTTACACGCATTACAAATGTAAATATCCTTCAAACATACTTAGCTAAAAACACATGCAGAGCATACCTTCCCACGGGTCATGTGAGCAAACAAAGAGTGGGGGTGGGGGGAGGAGAGAGAGAGAGAGAGAAAGAATCATGACAAAGTGACTTTTGACAATCAGAAAAGGTACGCCCCCCACCCCGGCGCACACATAGCTGCCCAGCACTGCACACAAATTTACAAATTAGGCCTCACCAATCTCGTAAACAATTCCAACATAACATCCCAAATCCTGGACTCAATACTTTAATTTATGAATGCCAAAGGACAAAGGCTCTCTTTTTGACCTGTGATGCCATTTTAAAAGAATAATGGATCTGTACTCCAGATCCCCATGTTCTGACATGCTTCTCAGTGTTCTTCCACTCACTGTGTAAATCATAACTTGGTTGGTTAAATAAATTAATCCCATTTATCTACAGAAATCCTCCCATTCCTTGCATATTCTTGTGCCCATCTATGAAGCTCTTGAATACCTCTATTGTATATGCCTCCACTACCATCTCGATTCCAGGCACTCACCTCTATCTGTGAAAAAAAACTTGACCTTTACATACCCTTTGAACTTCCATTCACCTTAAATATACATCCTGTATTAGACATGTTAACCCTGGAAAAAGAAAGATACTGGCTGACTGGTCAGACAGACAGACGTACTTTATTGATCCCGAGGGAAATTGGGTTTCGTTACAGCCGCACCGACCAAGAATAGTGTAGAAATATAACAATATAAAACCATAAATAATTAAATAATAATAAGTAAATTATGCCAAATGGAAATAAGTCCAGGACCAGCCTATTGGCTCAGGGTGTCTGACATTCCAAGGGAGGAGTTGTAAAGTTTGATGGCCACAGGTAGGAATGTCTTCTTATGACACTCAGTGTTACATCTCGGTGGAATGAGTCTCTGGCTGATTGTACTCCTGTGACTAACCAGTACATTATGGAGTGGATAGGAGACATTGTCCAAGATGGCATGCAACTTGGACAGCATCCTCTTTTCAGACACCACCATCAGAGAGTCCAGTTCCACCCCCACAACATCACTGGCCTTACGAATGAGTTTGTTGATTCTGTTGGTGTCTGCTACCCTCAACCTGCTGCCCCAGCACACAACAGCAAACATGACAGCACTGGCCACCACAGACTCGTAGAACATCCTCAGCATCATCTGGCAGATGTTAAAGGACCTCGGTCTCCTCAGGAAGTAGAGACGGCTCTGACCCTTCTTGTAGACAGCCTCAATGTTCTTTTACCAGTCCAGTTTATTGTCAATTCGTATCCTCAGGTATTTTTAATCCTCCATCATGTCCACACTGACCCCTTGGATGGAAACAGGGGTCACCAGTGCCTTAGCCCTCCGCAGGTCCACCACCAGCTCCTTAGTCTTTTTCACATTAAGCTTTTTCACATTACTCATCTGTGCCTCTCAAAATCTTAACAACTTCCACCAGATCTGCTCTCAGCCTGCAACACTCTAAATAAAACCCGTTTTTCCAAGTTTCTCCTCATAATGCATGCCCTATAATCCAAGCAGTATGCCTGTTAACCTCTTCAGCACCCTCTCCAAAGCTTCCACATCCTCCCTCTAATAGGTCGAACAAAAATGAATGCAATTCTCCGGATGTGGTCTGGAAGAGTTCTACAACATAACTTTCTAACTCTCAAACTAAGTTCCTCAACTAATAATGGTAAGCATGCTATTTGCCTTCTTCACTACCCTATCAACTTATGCAACGATTTTCAGAGAGTAATAGACTTGGACCTCAAGATCCCTCTGTATCAGTGTCTTGTCATTAATTAGTGTACCTTTGATTTATCTAAGTGCAACACATTATACTTGGCCAGATGAAATTCCATTTGCCGTTTCTCCACCTGTATCTACAAATGATCTACAATACAAAGCAAGAGTCTTAAGTACATGTATAAAAAGTCTGTAAAGTGAGTAGCTTTCAAAAATAATGAAATGAAAGGTTTCTTACTCTCAAAAATTACTATGAAGAGCAGTAAACAGTAAAAAATTAAATCAAATCACTATTTAGTGTGGTCATCCTTTACCTTCAAAACTATTTAATTCTCTTAGCCACACAGTCATGTAGTTTTATAAGAAAATCAGCTGGTAGGTTGGTCCAAACATCATGGAGAACTTGTCACAGATCTTCTGTTGTCTTGCTTATTTCTGTTTCTCCAGGTAATCCCAGACATACTTGTTGTTGAGATCAGGGCTCTGTGAAGGTCATACTATCTGTTACAGAAATCCTTGTTCTTCTTTACGTTGAAGATAGTTCTTGATAACCTTGGCCATGTATTTGATATCACTGTCCTGCTGCAGAATGAAGACTCCTCCCTGATGGGTACTGCATGATGGATGGGAATCTGATTGTGCTTTTCAGCATTGAGGATTATATTAATTCTGACCAGATCACCAACTCCATCTGCAGAAGTGCAGTCCCAGACCTGCAGGGACCCTCCACTATGTTTCACTGTTGGCAGCAGACACTCATCTATGTAGTGTCATATATCCATATAACAATTAAAACATGGAAACAGGCCATCTCAGCCTTTCTAGTCCATGCTGATGCTTATACTCACCTAGTCCCACTGGCCGCAGTCAGCCCATAACCCTCTATTCCTTTCCTGTCCATATACTAATCCAAATTTACTTTAAATAGCAATACCTAACCTTCTTCTACCACTTCTACTGGAAGCTCGTTCCACACAGCTACCACTCTCTAATTAAAGAAATTCCCTCTCGTGTTACCCTTAAACTTTTGCCCCCTAACTCTCAACTCATCCTCTTGTTTGAATCTCCCCTACTCTCAATGGAAAAAGCCTATCCACGTCAACTCTATCTATCCCCCTCATAATTTTAAATACCTCTATCAAGTCCCCCTCAACCTTCTATGCTCCAAAGAATAAAGACCTAACTTGTTCAGCCTTTCTCTGTAACTTAGGTGCTGAAACCCAGGTAACATTCTAGTAAATCTTCTCTGTACTTTCTCTATTTTGTTGCTATCTTGCCTATAATTCTTCCAGCTTCTATAAACAAACTGTCTTCTGTTTGAGCCAAAAATTTCAAATTTTGACTTGTCAGCCCAGAGCACTTGCTACCATTGTTCAGCACCCCAGTCCTTGTGTTTTTGAGGTTAATTGAATCTCTTGGCTTTGTTTGCACTTTTGAGGAATGGTTTTTTGGCAGCAGATCTTCCATGAAAACCACCTCTACAAGACTTCTCCAGACTGTAGAGGGGTTCCAGTGGCTTCTGTAAGTTCCGAGCTGATAGCAGTTATGGACTTCCTCTGATTTAGAAGGGACATTAGTTTGAAGTATCGCTCATCCACTTCATTCAGTTTCTGTGGCTGACCACTGTGTTTTTGATCCTCAGCCTTGCCCATTTCTTTAGAACATCTTGAAATTCCTCTCTGCTGTGAAATTTCTGCTTGGAAGAGGCCTTGCTGATGCAGGATAACCATGTTATGGCTGGTTGCTATGCTCACTCTCGGTTAAACTGTCAAATCTGCCACACCCTCACCTTTTAGGCTACGTCCACACTACACAGGATAAATCCATAACCAAAGCTTTTTCTCTTCGTTTTTACCCACTGTCCACACTAAAATGACGTTTTCATCCCCCGAAACTGGAGCTTTTCAGAAATGCTTTCCAGGGTGTGTATTTTTGAAAATGCCGCTTGGGCAGATCAGTGTGGATGGGGTAACCAGAGAAATCTGAAAACGCTGTCAAGACGGCAGTGCGGCATTTCACTGTTTTCTTGAATGCAAACTAACAATTTCAGAACAGACGGCAACGAAACTGAAGCCAGAAGAGTTAGAAATGTACTCACCAAATACTTTGACCCATAACTTACTGAATAAATAAGTATACTCACTTTGCCCTGTTTTCTGTCCTTGCTCGTATGAAGGTGGTTTACCTATTATGTAAGTACTTCTCTGACAATAGATGTGTAACAGCCTAATGTAACATTGTATGGAAATACAAGATAACACTGATGCAGACATGTCTTACACATTTAACAAGGTGCTTTATTAATGCAAGAGAAATCATCAGTTTTTCAATGTTCATTGGCAGCTGGGTCAATTTGTCTGTGAACTTCCTGTCAGTTGCCTCCGTACGCTCCAGTATTTTTTTTAACTTTTAAGTTCTCCTGCGCGAAAGCCAACAGCTGTCTGTCGTTTTAAGTTTTTCTAGTCTGTAACTACACAAACACACACTTTTACGGCGAGATTTGACACCAAACATGTCGTTTGTTTTTGGTAGATGTGTCCTGCACATGACCAGTAGGAGGAGATTCGCCAAAATCTCCGTTTCAATGTAGATAGAGATATTTTCAAAAACACATAGTGTGGACGCCTATCGTTATTACGTGAAACCGGCGTTTTCAAAATTATCCGGTCTAGTGTGGATGTAGCCTTAGTTTGGTTGTCCTTCACCCAGTTTGATTGCTTCTCCACCCATTTCTGTTTCAGTTGATCAGTTTAGTTCATTCAGCTCATTATGTCATTGATCATTACCATCCTATTTGTTACCTTTATTTAATCACACACTGGCCTACAGTGTATACTCACAAAGTAATCAGGATTTTATTTGAAAGTGGTTTATTGCTTAATGTTGTACTTTTTTTTAATGAAATACAAACAATTCTCTCTAATATGGTTAGTTCTACAGATACATTGATGCAGAAGACAAAAAATAAACATCTAAAACAAAATTCTAGAGTGCCTGAGACTTTTGCACAGTACTGTATATCACATTGCATTCTTTGGCAATCTTCTGCACTTCTCACAATGCCACTGATCTTTGTGAATCCTGAGTTTCCTATTGCCTGACCACCGTATTCCCCATTCCAGCCCCACTCTGACCCATTCCATTGTTGTTTGTTATTTTGTTGTGGGAAACTGGATTAGCAAATTTGCAAATGACACCAGTAAGGAAGACTATCCAAACTTACAGCAGGACCTGGTACAGCTGAAAATATGGATTGAAAAGTTGCAAATGGAATTTAATGCAGACTAGTATGAGGATTTTCACTTTGCAGAACAAACTAGGGTAGAACTTGCACATCAAATGGTAGGGCAATGATGTGTGTGTTAGAACAAAAGGATCTGGGAATACAGACACATAATTCCTTAAAAGTGACATCACAGGTAGATAGGATCATAAGGGGATTTTGTACTGGCTGGATGGACCAAAGGGGCCTTATCTGCTCTACAACACTGACTCTATGGGTCCATGATCCACATCTCTGTTTTTTTTTCCCTTCATTGTTATAACAAGCCTAACTTAATCTGAAGAACAGCACTTCATCTTCCATCTGGACATGTTGCTGCATTCTGGATTCAATGTCAAGTTCTTTCAGGTAACTTGCTTCAGAATTTCTGCACCTGCATGTTTTGATTTTCAGTAACTCACTTTCTCTGCTTTTGTCAGAACTGACTGCTTTTTGCTATATGTATTTGTCTATGACTTTGGCCCAGCTTTTCTCATTTCATTTGAAGAGGATCACTGGGCGGTATGTTCTAGGCCTGGAGCAATTCACCACAGCGAGGCCTGGGTCTTAATGCAAGGTATAATACACTTGGACATTCTTAGTGCTGGCCAAGATAAACTGGAAGGCAGGGAGTTGGGGGAGGTTGGATTGAACTGGGTGCTGAGCTGATTTGAAGAGATTAAGAACAACTTCTCTGGCAGTGAAATCTAGTCCCGGATCAATTTGCTGTGGCAGGGACGGGTCCTAATGTGAGGTTCAGACAATTTAAATGCTGGCCCAGATGGTCTGGAGGCTCCTCTCTCCATAACACCCCTGCTGCTGTGCTTTGCGTTTGAAAAATTTGCATCACTATGATGATGTACTGAATACCAAGGCCTTGGGCCTACTCCGGGCTGCTCCAGGGATTTGGATCGAAGGACCCAATTTGGCGCGGAATGCTGTTGCTTGCTTCTATTGTTCTGTGTTTTTCTTCTCTCTTCCTCTGGGAGCTCTGGTGATCAGTCTTTATTTTAATTGGGTTCTTTCAGGTTCCTTGCTTTGCGACTGCCTATAAGCAAACAAATCTCAAGGTTATAAATTCTTTGATAATGAATGTCTTTGCAGCCTGCCCTGCTGGACATGTCCCACAGCTCTACAACTTGCAACACATTGCTCACATTATCACCTGCTAATTGCTCCAATAACCCATTTAACTAGACAACCATTACAACCTCTCCCCTGGCCTCAACCTATTATAGTTCTTCCTTTTCCCCTTTCTGTCCCTTTCCCAACAACAGAAAATTAACTTGTTATCTTCCATTCCCAGTTGTGACAAATCATCTGTGACCTTAAATGCTCTTTCTCTCCACATAAGCTGCCTGAACAGCCAAGTGCCTGCAAATTTTCTATTTTTAAAACCTGTTCTGACTTTCATCCCTAAAGTTGCAATTATTTTCCATTTTTTAATATTGATGACTCTGTACAACTGCTCTGATGGCCTTTGAGGGATGCAGGTCTCACTCCAATAATCTACCTTCCATTTGAATTCAGAAGACTCCAGAAAGCGTATCGGTGAATTTCCTGAATATGCTCTGACAGACGAGGCTGTATTGGCCAATTTGTTAAAACGAACGTCATCGTCATGGGTCTTAATGCCACGTCTGGCTGGGATTTCCCAGCACTTTGCCTGTACTTCCCAAGACAGGGTAGACTGCTGCTAGGAGCTTTGTTTCCACTGAATGCTGTGTGTCAGCATCAGTGCTTCTAAACCATTGTGAATTTTAGACAGCACTGGGAGGGCAACATGAGGGTAACATAGCATGAGTCAGACCCTTGGTCAGAACCTGTACCATGTAGAACAGTGGATAGATGACCTCTCCCATAAGGTTCTATCTTGCTAGTCACTGACCAGTTTGATGTATATTCCCTCCTCTCCAAGTCTGAGGTTTCCGGCATTCCCGGTTTATCTTACGAGTAGAACACTCTGAAAGTCTGAATCTGTGTGATCTGACGTACCAATCTATGTAGTTTGCAGCCATTCAGGACGACCAGTGACTTTCAGCGCAACAGCAACCCCCCCAACCCACCAGAAGATACTGATTGAAGGAAAAGAGTTCAGCACCTGGAATTTTGGGAGCAGTGATTCTGTCCGTCAGTGAGCTGGGACCAGACTGACCTGTCCAGTGGGTGAAGGAGGAAGGCGATCGAAATGACCACTATACTGCAATCACAACACATTACAAGAACCTCAATTGTTAAGTTCTTAATTTAAGCACAAATTCCAAGATCTGTTTTCACACTCAGGCTGCACTATCAGATGTGGGCTTCTCTGTCTCTGGGGGATCACAGTAATTTAAGGAGACAGCATTAAGGCTGGCTAATATAGAAAAGATGAGTGTTGGTCATGTGTCCAGTGCACATCACTGTCAGTCAATTATTCTGAGCTGTTTCGAGCACCTTAACTCAAGATCATGACAGTGACAGGTATTTCCAGAATTCTTTGTTCACTGTGCCACAGGAGAGACAGTTCTGCTGGGGATTTGTTTATTTTATCATGTACATTATAATTTATGTTAATTTATGTTTGTTACGTTTATAATGCACAGTACTGTTGCTGCCAAAGACTAATTTCCATTGCATTTAAACCCTGGGTAAGCATGCCTATGATGATAAACTTGAACTTGTTTCAAGATTCAAGATTCAAAAACTTTATTGTCATTCTAACCATACATCAGCTCTGCAGGGCAGAATGAGACAGCGTTTCCCAGGAGCAGTGCAGTCATAACATAACAAGCGCAACACTAAATAATAAACATAACAATAAATAGTAAAACACAACAGCCACATGTCGGTTAAAATCAAGTTATAAGTGTCCAGTGCAAGTTAGAAGTGTCCAAAGCAGAGTCAGGTAGAGCAGCTGTCTGACTGCCTGTGGGAGGAAGCTGTTTAGTAGCCTTGTGGTTTTAGTTTTGATGCTCCTGTAACCTTTGCCTGATGGCAGAAGAACAAACAGTTCATGGAGAGGGTGTGAGGGGTCTCTAACGATGTACCGTGTCTTCTGGAGGCATCGACTCTGAAAGAGGTCTTGGACAGAAGGTCGGGAGACCCCAATAACATTCTCTGCTCCCCTAACCACCCTCTGCAAGGCTTTTTTGTCGGCAGCACTGCAGCTGGAGTACCAGGTTGTGATGCAAAAGGTCAGCACACTCTCAACCACGCCTCTGTAGAATGTAGTTAAGATGTTAGTGGGGAGTGATACTTGTTTAAGCTTCCTCAGAAAGTGCAATCTCTGCTGGGTCCATTTCACAATCCCAGTGGTGTTCCTGGACCATGTGAGATTGTCCGAGATCTGCACCCCAAGGAACTTGATGTTTTCCACTCTTTCCACTGTGGAGCTGCTGATGCTGAGGGGTGTGTGCTCAGGCTGAGACCGTCTGAAATCGACGATCACCTCCTTGGTTTTGGTGACATTAAGCATCAAGTTGTTGTCACTGCACCAGCTCTCTAGGTGTTTGACCTCGTCCCTGTACATTGTTTCATCATTTTTGCTGATGAGCCCCACCACTGTGGTATCATCAGCAAATGTAATGATCAGGTTCTCCTTGAATCTGGCTGCACAGTCATGTGTTAGCAGTGTAAACAGCAATGGGCTAAGCACACAGCCTTGTGGGGATCCAGTGCTCAGTGTGATGGGGTCAGAGATGTTCCTGCCAACACGGACTGACTGTGGTCTCTCTGTCAAGAAATCCAGGATCCAGCGACACATGGCAGTGACAGTTTCTCCACTAGTCTCTGTGGGATGATGGTATTGAACGCTGAACAGAAATCAATGTACAGGACTCTGGCATAAGTGTATTTGTTGTCCAAGTGAGAGAGAACTGTGTGCAGTGTGGTGGATATTGCGTCCTCCGCAGAGCAATTTGGACGATAAGCAAACTGTAGACGATCCAGCAATGAGGGGAGGCTGGCTGTGATTTGAGGCTTGACAAGCCATTCAAAACATTTCATCACTATGGGGGTCAGGGCGACGGGACGGTAATCATTCAGACAGGCTACAATTGATTTCTTTGCTACAGGGATGATTGTGGAGGTTTTGAAGCATCTAGGGGACAATGGCTTGACTGAGGGAGATGTTGAAAATGTCTGTCAGGACATCTGCTAATACATCAGCACATTCCTTGAGCACACGTCCAGGGATGTTGTCGGGACCTCCCGCTTTTCGTGGGTTAACCCTGGCAAGGGTCCTCCGTGTGTGCTCTGAATCAAGGATTGGAGCCGGCTGGTCAGATGGTAAAAAGGGACTGGCTCTCCCCCTTGCTGTAATGTTTGATGCTTTGAAGCGTGCATAGAATTTGTTAAGCCTGTTAGGAAGAGAGGCGTCGCTGTCATCAGTTTTCTGCCTGATCTTGTAGTCTGTCAAAGCTTGAATTCCGTGCCACATCCGTCTGGTGTCACCTGTGTCACAGAAGTGTCCATGTATTTTGCCCACGTAGGCCCTTTTCACTTTCCTGATCCCTAGTGAAAGTGCAGACCTGGTTGAGCAAAGCGCACTCCTGTCCCCCTATCTGTAGACTGTGTCACAGGCGTATAACCACGTGCGGTGCAGGTTTTCATCACAGTGATATCCTCCGTGCTTTTGACTATGTAGCTGATTACTGCCTCCTCAATGTCTATATGGTCATCATAGGAGGCTGCTGTTTTGAATATGTCCCAGTCTGTGTGCAATAAACAGCCTTGTAGTGCTGAGGCTGCCCCTTTTGGCCAGGCCCTTATCTGTCTTTTCTCTGCTCTCACATGTTTAAGCAGTGGTTTATATGCTGGAGTTAACATGACACATATGTGGTCAGAGTGGCCAAGATGGGGGCAGAAGACTGCTTTGTCTGCCTGTGGGGTGTTTGTATAAACCAAGTCCAGTGTACTGTCTCCCCTGGTTTTGAAATCCACATATTGCAGGAATTTGGGGAACACAGTCTTTAAGCTGGTGTGGTTAAAGTCCCCAGCTGTCAGGATGTGTAGTCAGTAGCTCACTGATGGCTTCATGTAGGCCTCCCAGTGCTTCGTTAGCATTAGCCTCAGCATTGGCACTGGGAGCTACGTAAACAGCTGCCACAAGCATGATGGTGAATTCCCTCGGCAGATAGAACGGCCGGCATTTCACAATGAGAAATTCAGCCAGCGGTGAGCAGTGTTTAGCAGCTACTGTAGCGCTCACACACCCGTCTTGTTGATGTAGACACACAGACCTCCTCCTCGGCTCTCCGGAGCTAGCTGCCTCTCTGTCCACACGAAACGATGTCGTTCCCTCTAGTTGTATCACCGCATCCGGTATGTTATCGTGGAGCCAGGATTCCGTGAAAACATACACACAGCAGTCTTTAATCTCCTTGCGTGTTTCTCTCAGCAGACGCAGCTCATCCAGCTTGTTGTCGATGGAGCGGACATTTGAGAGCGGGAGGGACGGTACTGCTGGCTTGGTGGAGTTCGCTTTTAGCCTAGCATGGATGCCGGCCCTCTTACCCCTCCTCTGTCTTCTCTCACAGCGCTTACGCTTCCCCCTCCCTCGGGAAGTAACCGGCTTGGTAGCAGATAGTGGTCTGTAGTGGAGTAAACTGTCCATGTCACACCAGAACTCGTCAGTTTTACTGACATAGTTTGCCCTGATGTTAACGAGCATATTCCGACTGTATGTTAAGTGTCTAGGACAAACAGAACAAACACTAGATACACTTATCGCTCCCCGAGGGGCCACTGCATCCATGCGCGCTGCCATCTTGTCTAGCGCAAACAAGAGGCTGTTCAGATTCACCCAACCATACTCACTTAACAACGCATGTAATGGACTGTAATGTTGTCCTGTTCCTGTAACTTCCAATTTGTGTGTAAAGGTTTATAAATTTCCCAGTTAGGTCTCCGAGGAGCAGAGGGGCATCTGGCTTCACATATCACCTTCCAGCTCGACCTCCTTCCCTTTCTCCCACCACCTTATTCTGGCATCCTCCCACCCCCCCTTCCAAATCTGATGAAGTGTCTCGGCCAGAATATCGACTGTTTGTTCATTTCCGCAGATGCTGCCTATCTGCTGAGTTCCTCCAGCATTTTGAGTGTGTTGAGTTACATATCAAGGCACTCAGAGTGCCTTGCTGCATTGCCCAAGGGATTTCATTGTTAAATTCAAAAGCAATCCTAAGGCTACATACACACTAGACTGGATAATTTTGAAAACGCCGGTTTCACGTAAAAACAATAGGCATCCACACCATACGTTTTTAAAAATATCTCTGTCCACACCGAAACAGAGATTTCGGTGAATCTCCTCCTCCTGCGCATGCACAGGACACATCTACTGAAAACAAGCAACATGTTTAGTGTCGAATCTCGCTGTGAAAGACGGTGCATGTTTGTTCAGTTACAGACTAGAAAAACTTAAACAACGGACAACTGTTGGCTTTTGCGCAGGAGGACTTAAAAGTAAAAAAAAAACAAATAATGGAGCATTCGGAGACAACCGACAGGGAGTTTACGGACTGATTGACCTGGCTGACGATGAACACTGAAAAACAGACGAACTCTGTTGCATTAATAAAGCACCTTGTTAAATGTATAAAACATGTCTGCATCAGTGTTATCTTGTATTTCCATACAATGTTACATTAGGCTGTTACACATCTATTGTCAGAGAAGTACTTGCATAAATAGGTAAACCACCTTCATAGGAGCAAGGACAGAAAACAGGGCAAAGTGAGTATACTTATTTATTCAGTAAGTTATGGGTCAAAGTATTTGGTGAGTACATTTCTAACTCTTCTGGCTTCAGTCTCGTTGCCGTCTGTTCTGAAATTGTTAGGTTGCGTTCAAGAAAACAGTGAAATGCTGTGCTGCCGTCTGACAGCATTTTCAGATTTCTCTGGTTACTCCATCCACCCTGATCTGCCCGAACAGCGTTTTCAAAAATACACACCCTGGAAAGCGTTTCTGAAAAGCTCCAGTTTCAGGGGACGAAAACGTCCTTTTAGTGTGGACAGTGGGTAACAATGAAGAGAAAAAGTTTTGGTTATGGATTTATCCTGTGTAGTGTGGAAATAGCCTGAGAAGATTGCCCTGAAGTGACAGATGCCAAGTGGGTACAATGTTATCTTCAGTCACATTTTGCAACAGGATCCAGCCATGCAGACATGAAGAGTCAAAGGAACAGTTTATTCTGGCTTCCAGGGATCTATTTCTTCTTTTTCTCAATTAGACAGAAGAACAGCTAAGTCATTGCAGCTTACAGGTTGTGTAGAAAACAAGTGCAGCAGTATGACAGGAACACTCTCAGAGGTTTAAGAAATTCACAGCCATAATTTGTACTCATGATTGCTCCACAAATGCACAAGCTCCTCTGATAAATGTTCTCAAACCTTAACATTCGGTAGTTGCTCTTTCCAAACTTGCTGTCTGGCTGTCCCCTGCAATATTTGTTTATATTGCACAAATTTCTTATTATTTCTCAGGTAGAATTAACTGGACAGGTCTAGGCTATTCTGTACAAATCACCTCATAGGTTCAGGCTGACCTGTGGTGCTCACAGACCTCATAGTCCAGAGACATACTGGTTAGTAGGTTAATTGGTAACCTAGTTAGTAGTTAAATTGTCCTGTGATTAGAAGGTTAAATAGTTAGTTTCCTGGTCAGTGCCAGAAGGACCTGTTCCGCTCTGTGAAGTGGGAGCAGGACTAGATTATTTAAACTTATGATTGTACATAAGGATTTTAAAGCAAGGTGTATCCTTGATATTCAAAATTTCTTCATGGACATCCACCTTGGGATATCCTACAAGTGCTGTGTAAGTACTGTGTATGCTAACTTTATACAGTGAGTGGTCATTCAGAAATGTTTTATGGGCTTGAAATGATGGAACTTATTTAGCACTTAGCAAAGGCCTATAAAATGAAGTAAGGTTTAAGTGGAGTGGCCATTTTGGGACTGGCCATTGTGTGAGCGGACATTGTTAGAGTGGAGAGCTTGAGGCTTTGGCACAAGAGACTCCGTGAGATGAAACAGATGCTCTGGTAAGTTTCTGTTCCTCTTTGTCTATTAGTGCTGAGCGAGAGTAGGGAGAATGGATCCAGGGTCAGTGATGTGTTCTTTTTGTCAGATGTGGGAAATCTGAGAGACCATCAGTCTTTCTGACAACTACGTCTGTGTGAAGTACACTCAGCTGCAGCTCTTCAGGGACCACGTTAGGGAAATAGAGTTGCAGTTGGTGGTCTATGGCTTTATGGTAGAGTGAGGAGGTGTAGATAAAGGCTACAAGGAGGTAGTCACCTGCAAGTTGCAAGAGGCAGGTAGCTGGGTGACTCCCAGGAGACAGAATGGGAATAGGCAGACATTGCAGAGTACCCTTGTTGCTGTTCCCCTCATTTGGATACTGTTGGGAAGCAACACTTCAGAGGAATAACTTAGTGTAAAACCTGTGTAGCACCAGTCTTATTGCATGAAACTAGTCGCTGCACTCTTTGAGAAAATCAAATTACTCTAGTTTCTAGTAGGCCATCAAAAAATTCTAGCTATCAGTAGGAGGCAGTGAATAGAGATGACATTCTTCTGGAAATAAGGTTTTGTTTATAAGAAAAAATCAATAGGTACTGTTACGATACATCAACAATCAATACAAAATTGAGACAAGTTTTTTATAAACAAACAAAGCATTTATTAAACACTGCTCAATAATAATGAAAAGTAAACAAAGGACTAACTTAACTGGAAGCTACTGCTATATGGCAACTCAAACAGTTCTTAAAGGATAAATGCGAACACAGTTCTTAAAAGTGGTAAATGCAAAAGTTCAAATGATTTACATAGCCAATTAGGAGAGACTTTCCTGAAGTAAGGAATTCCTCAATGACATGACGTTACTGCTGATCCCAGCCAGAATATGCCGTGCCCGAAGGATTTACGACGAAGGAAATAAAATGGCTTAAAGGCACTGACCTTTCCTTGGTGAATACCCCTGCTCCGATCCTTTCTGCTCTTATAGCAGGGGCTATCTCGGATGCAGGTTACTATCCCTTCCGAATGAGGAATCAATAAGGTTGATCCTGTATTACTGATGACGACATCAACTTTACTCGATCCTTCGGGTCTCCGTACTTCCATCAATCTTCACTCTCCGACTGGACTAAACTGGCAGTGTTGTGAAACCGCCAGCAATAACCTTTGAGACTTAAGGCAGAAAGCAAAACTCCACTTAAAAAAAGACTGCATCATGAGACAAATATGCAGTTTAACGGAGTCACTGACGAATTAAGCAACATACTGACCTGCGTCACAGCAAGGCTTTCCCCTTGTATACCTGTTGAAACAGGCCATCACATGACCTCTCACATCACTCTACCATCACAAGACCATTACATAATGCTCAGCAGAGATTCAATTGCATCATGGTCATGTGACAGTCACAAGAAACCCACGGGGTATGTAACAATACAAAATATTTATACGAGCAAGAACAATTCAAAATTCCAGTATTTTGTTTAGGTTCCAAATCTTAGATATGAAAACACAACAAATTCCTTTTTAATTACAATCAGTGAGATTGCTTTATTACTCTAATCTCTCTAACTAATTAGATCTAGTGTTATTCCCTATTTATAACTTTAAAAAACTAAACATACAGTGAGTGGGTCATTCAGAAATCTTTTATGGGCTTGAAATAGAAAACCACTTATAATTACTATTTTTAAGTATTATAGTTAACTTAAGTTTCAGTTCCAAGTAGAATATCTACACATTTAAATTCAAATTCAAAGATTATATATAAACAGTTTAACTCCTTTCATGACAATTTTCCAATGTCACAACTTCTAAACAAAGTAAATCTCATTCAGTAACTTATCAAACTCTTTGCAAAAATAATCAGTTCTTGCAGAAAATCAAGTTCGGATTCTTCGAATGAAAATAACTTGTACATCCAACTGTATTAAATCCTCTGCATCATTTCACATTTTGTTCCCCCAGTGGTTCTTCACCTTGGGTGATTCACCATCTTGTTTCTTGCTCCCTTGGAATGAAATCATTTTATCATCCACAGTAAGTCAATTGACAGATTTGTACAAAAACTTGACTAAATGCCTTGGGATGATTTTACAGAACTGATTCCTGAGTACATGGTAGGAATTTTGGACACTGGTCTCTGCCAATATTGTCTCATTAAAACTGCCGCATGTTATAGCCGTAGCTTCGATATATCTTTTATCTCTATTGTCTCTCCTGCAGGGGTTTCAGCCTGAGGGTTTCAAGTTAGTAGGGTAAAGGTAGTCACTACTAATTCCACTCTTAACAGTTAATGTCTTAAGCTTCTAATCGTTGCTGCATTTCTCTCCTTGTGTCCAACCTGCCCTGCCCTCACGTAGCATTTTTTTTTCAAATTCTTTTTTTTTATATATAAATTGGTAAACCTCGTTTTCATCCCTTTTCTAACATTACAACTTTGGGTTTAATTAACCTGGCACACTGTGGTTCAGAAGAGAAGGGTGGAGAAGAGGAATATAGTGCTGACAGGGGATTCAATAGTTAGTGGAGTCAGCAGGAGATTCTATGGATGTGAAAGACAGGAGCCAGTGTCAGGGATTTCACAGCTCAGATCTGTGGTACTCTAAAGGGAGAGAGTGAGCAGTCTGAAGTCATGGTACATATTGGTACAATGATATAGGTAGAAAAAGGGATGATACCCTGAAGAGAGACTATAGGGAGCTAGGTAGGAAGCTGAAGGGTAGGAATTTCTGGATTGCTGCCAGTGAGGGTAAGAATAGGATGATTTGACAAATGAGTGTGTTGTTACGATATGCCAACAATGAATTTAGAATTGAGACAGGTTTTTATAACAAATAAAACATTTGTTAAACACTGCTAAAAAAAAAAACCAAAAGTAAACAAACGACTATCTTAACCGGAAGTCGGCTGCTATATGGCAGCTTGAACAGTTCTTAAAACAAGAAATGCGAACTCAGTTCTTTAAAGTAGTATTACAAAATTCCAACATGATTTACAGTCAGTTAGGAGAGACCTTCCTTGAAGTAATAAATTCTCTTTTGTGACGTTACTGCTGCTCCCAGCCAAAGTATGCCTTGCCTGAAGGATTTACGTTGAAGGAAATAAAACGGCTCAAAGGCACTGACCTTTCCTTGGCAAAATCTTGCTCCAGTCCTTTCTGCTCTTTAGCAGGGACTATCTTGGATTGCGGGTTACAAATTCCTTCTAAATGAGGATCAAATAAGGTCGAACCTGTTTTACCACCGACAACAGCAACTTTCCTCGATTCTTCGGCTTCCTAAACTTCAATAATTCTTCACTCTCTGACTGGACATTAACTGGCAGCGGCTTTCAGAACCGCCGGTACAATGATTTTTACAGTAGAAATTAAACCTCCAATTTTAAAGCAAAACTGTGTCATGATCTCAAATACGCAGCAGAACGGAGTCACTGGGGAATTAAACCATGAACTGTCCTGCATCATAGGGAGGGGTTCTCCTTTTATACCCTGTTGAAAAAAAACATCACATGACCTCTCACTGGCGGGATAATTATATCACTCCACCATCACAAGATCTTTACATCATGCCCAGCAGAGCCTCAGTTACATCATGGTCATGTGACAGTCACAAGGTACCCATGGGTGCATAACACCTCCCTCCAAAAAAAAAATTTTGGTCTGTCATGAACAAAATTTTAACACTTAACTATTTACAAAGAAAGTACAAATGTATAAAACTTACACCATACACAGTATACATAGTATTATCATTCAGCATCTTACAGCTTACATCTTACAACTATACAGTAGGAGCGTTACAAATGTTAAAATATCACTCCATAAAAAAATTACATTGTCCTTTCAACATCGAGATAGACAATCAGCAATCACATTATCTTTGCCTTTAATATGAGTTATCAAACTATTGTACTCCTGTAACATTAAACCTTTGTTGCTAAATTGGAGTTTAATGTATTCCCTTAACCATTTTCCATAACCAAGCCCAAACCTACACCATAACTAAGGTAAGTCACAGTGGCATTTCCAAATTTGACTTTTAGCTAGGTTAATAGTTAAGTTAGCTTTTGAAAGCCTTTCAAATAGTGTCTCCACCTCAGTAATGTGTACTTCCCAAGTATCATTTCCTGTAACTAAATCGTCAATATAAGCATCTGTATTTTTTAACCCTTGAATCACAGAGTTAAACATCTGTGGAAAGTACCTGGGGCATTCTTCATCCCAAATGGAAGAACATTATATTCATATAGCCCAGATGGAGTTACAAATGCAGAAATCTCTCTACCTCTATCCATTAATGGAACACACCAATACCCTTTCAATAAATCAATCTTTGTAAGGAAATTTGCTTTTCCAACTTTATCTATACAATCATCTACTCCAGGAATTGGATATGCATCTGTTTTCATCACAACATTCACCTTCCTATAGTCCATACAAAACCTAATACTTCTGTCTGATTTAGGCACCATAACACAAGGTGAACTCCAATTCGAGTTAGAAGGTCTAATAATATTATTCTCTAGCATATGTTTAATTTCTTTCTAAGCAAGTTCAAATTTTTCCATGTTCATCCTACATGGATGTTGCTTTATGGGTTTGGCATCTCCAGCATCTACATTGTGTGAAGCTACTGTGGTTCTTTTAGGAATATCTGGAAATAAATCCTTATATTTAAAAATTAATTGCTTTATCTGCTGCTTCTGCTCTGGCTGTAAATGACCTAATTTCTCATCAATATTTTCCAGAATGGTTGAGTTTGGTTATCTGACAGAAACAATGTTGGGTTTAGAATGAGTTTCAGATGAATCATCCAGTATAATCCTAGTGAGGTCAGACTCATAGTGAGGTCAACCTCAACAGTCATAGTAGCAGACTGTTTCTCATAATATGGTTTTATCATATCTAAGTGGCAAAGTTGTGTTGGCCTTCTATGATCTGGAGTTTTTATCACGTAATCCACATAATTAATTTTAGATACAATTTCATAAGGACCATGAAATATAGCTTGTAAAGGATTCGTTTGCACTGGGAAAAGAACCAGCACCTTATCTCCAGGCTTAAGTGTCCTCATCCTAGCTTCTTTATCGTACCAGGTTTTCATTTTCTCCTGAGTCAATTTTAAGTTTTCCCTGGCTAAGCTACAAGCTTTATGTAATCTCTCTTTAAATTTTAAAACATAGTCCAGCAAATTAGTGTGTACCTCTTTATTAATCCATTGTTCTTTTAATAAGGCCAAAGGTCCTCGAACTTTCTGCCCAAATACAAGTTCAAATGGACTGAAACCTAATGATTCCTTTACCGACTCCCTTACTACAAATAGAAGTAAGTGTATACCCCCATCCCAATTATTTTCATTTTCCACACAATACATCCTAATCATATTCTTGAGAGTAGAATGAAACCTTTCCAAAGCTCCTTGCGATTCTGGATGGTATGTAGACAAAGTAATTTGCTTAGCTGCCAATTTATAAACTATCTGTTAAAACAATCCAGACATAAAATTACTGCATTGATCAGATTGTATTTCCTTAGGCAACCCAAAATAAGTAAAGAATTTTATAAGAGCCTTCGTTACAGTTTTAGTCGTTATATTCCTGTTACGTACCCCGTAACTGGGTCACTTACCAGCAAAGATAGAGAGGTCCTTTGAAGTCTGATGGTACTTTTTTAACAGTATTTATTGATAAAAATACACAAAAATAATATCAATGCAAACATACAGCTAATATACATCGTCAATACTAAATCTAAAAGCGTGGGTATAATAATAACCAATAAGAAATAGCTCTATCGTTGTCTAAGGGATAACATATTGTCCGATGGAAATATAAAAGTCACTCAAGTTCATTCAAGCTGCAGCTTTTGGTTGGAGAGAAAGACGGATGTTTAACTTGCCCATTCCTTTTATGATGTCGATCCTTCGAGAGTCGTTGGGGGCTGAATTCCCCTTTGTGGTTAGCTAAAGCCGTTCTCCTGTGGCAAGGCCCACCAATTCCGAGGCAAATGGAAAAGGACGCACATGGCTTTCCACCGGCTTTCGCTATTACGCTGTTACAGGAGTTCTAGCATTTCTTCTGGTGCGTCTGAGGGGCTGTTCCCACAGACCCTCTTTTATCCCCACTCACAGGGTCTCAGATGTCAATCAGGGTGGGGAGGATGCCATCCCCCGACCAGCCCATGTTGCCTTGAGGGCATCGATGAATAGCACATCGCACAATACACAATTCCGTCTCCAAGAGACAATAGCCACTATCAATGGTTCTGCCTTTCGGATGCCAGGACACATTCCAAACTCCAGCATCTGCAGATTTCCTCGTGTATACCAATTTGGATACTGTTGGGGGGGGATGGCTTACCTGGGACAAGTTGTGGCAGCCGGATCTCTGGCACTGAGTCTGGTTCTGCAGTGCAGAAGGGAGGGTGGAAGAGGAGAGCGGTAGTGATTGGGGACTCCATAGTCAGGGGTACAGACAGGAGATTCTGTGGTTGTGACAGAGACTCCCGGATGGTTTGTTTCCTCCCAGGTGCCAGGGTCAGGGATGTCTCTGATCGCGTGCACAGCATTCTGAAATGGGAGGGTGATCAGCCAGATGTCATGGTACACATCAGTACCAATGACACAGGTAGAAAGAGTCAGGAGGTCCTGAAGAGTGAGTACAGAGCTTGGTAGGAAGTTGAAAAACAGGACCTCGAGGGTAGTAATCTCCGGATTGCTGCCTGTGCCACGTGCCAGTGAGGGTAAGAGTAGGGTGCTCTGGCAGATGAACACGTGGCTGAGGAACTGGTGTAGGGGGCAGGGTTTGAGATTTCTAAATCATTGGGTCCTCTTCTGGGGCAGGTGGGACCTGTACAAGAGGTACAAGGGTTACACCTGAACTACAAGTGGAATCGGGGTAAAAATAAATGATGTTAGTAGTTCATGCAGTCACAAATAGTAAGGTTGTGTGTGGTGGTAATAATCTTCTGAGGTGTGTATATTTCAAAGCAAGGAGTATTGTGGGGAAGGCAGATGAGCTGAGGGCCTGGATTGACATGTGGAATTATGACATCATAGCCATTACTGAAACTTGGCTACAGGAGGGGCAGGACTGGCAGCTCAATGTTCCAGGGTTCCGATGTTTCAGACGTGATAGAGGCAGAGAGATGAAGGGTGTGGGGGGTGGCTTTGCTAGTCAGGGAAAATATTACAGCAGTGCTTCGGCAATACAGATTAGAGGGCTTGTCTACTGAGGCCATGTGGGTGGAGCTGAGAAACAGGGAAGGTATGACCACATTAATGGGGTTGTATTATCGACCACCCAATAGTCAGAGAGAATTGGATGAGCAGATCTCAGAGAGATAACAGACAACTGCAGGAAAGAGAAAGTTGTGATTGTAGAGGATTTTAATTTTCCACACATTGATTGGGACTCCCATACTGTTAAAGGTCTAGATGGGTTAGAGTTTGTGAAATGTGTTCAGGAAAGTTTTCTAAATCAATATATAGATGGACCAACTAGGGAGGATATGCAATATTAGATCTCCTATTAGGAAAGTTAGGGCAGATGACGGAAGTGTATGTAACGGAACACTTTGGTTCCAGTGATCATAACATCATTAGTTTCAACTTGATCATGGATAAAGATAGATCTGGTCCTTGGGTTGAAGTTCTAAACTGGGAAAAGGGCAAATTTGAAGAAATGAGAAAGGATCTAAAAAGCGTAGATTGGGACAGGTTGTTCTCTGGCAAGGATGTGATTGGTAAGTGGGGAGGCCTTCAAAGGAGAAATTTTGAGAGTGCAGAGTTTGTATGTTCCGGTCAGGGTTAAAGGCAAAATGAAAAAGAATAAGGAACCTTGGTTCTCGAGGGATATTACCATATAACCTTATAACCATATAACAATCACAGCATGGAAACAGGCCATCTCGGCCCTCCTAGTCCGTGCCGAACTCTTAATCTTACCGAGTCCCACCTACCCGCACTCAGCCCATAACCCTCCACTCCTTTCCTGTCCATATACCTATCCAATTTTACCTTAAATGACACAACTGAACTGGCCTCTACTACTTCTACAGGAAGCTCATTCCACACAGCTATCACTCTCTGAGTAAAGAAATACCCCCTCGTGTTTCCCTTAAACTTCTGCCCCCAACTCTCAAATCATGTCCTCTCGTTTGAATCTCCCCTACTCTCAATGGAAACAGCCTATTCACGTCAACTCTATCTATCCCTCTCAAAGTTTTAAATACCTCGATCAAATCCCCCCTCAACCTTCTACGCTCCAATGAATAGAGGCCTAACTTGTTCAACCTTTCTCTGTAACTTAAGTGCTGAAACCCAGGTAACATCCTAGTAAATCATCTCTGCACTCTCTCTAATTTATTGATATCTTTCCTATAATTCGGTGACCAGAGCTGCACACAATATTCTAAATTTGGCCTTACCAATGCCTTGTACAATTTTAACATTACATTCCAACTTCTGTACTCAATGCTTTGATTTATAAAGGTCAGCGTTCCAAAAGCCTTCTTCACCACCCTATCTACATGAGACTCCACCTTCAGGGAACTATGCACTGTTATTCCTAGATCTCTCTGTTCCTCTGATTTCCTCAATGCCCTACCATTTACCCTGTATGATCTATTTGGATTATTCCTGCCAAAATGTAGAACCTCACACTTCTCAGCATTAAACTCCATCTGCCAACGTTCAGCCCATTCTTCTAACCGGCATAAATCTGGATCCGGCATATTGGAACTCTGATAAAGAAGAGAGAGATGTATAACAAGTATAGGCAACAGGGAGGAAATAAGATGCTTGAGGAGTATAAAAAGAGTAAGAAAATACTTAAGAAAGAAATCAGCAGGGCTAAAAGAAGACATGAGGTTGCTTTGGCAGTCAGGGTGAAGGATAATCCTAAGAGCTTCTACAGGTATGTTAAGAGCAAAAGGATAGTAAGGGATAAAGTTGGTCCTCTTGAAGATCAGAGTGGTCGGCTATGCATGGAACCAAAAGAAATGGGAGAGATATTAAATGGGTTTTTTGCATCTGTATTTACTAAGGAAACTGGAGTGGAGTCTATGGAAACAAGGCAAACAAGTAGGGAGGTCATGGAACTTAAACAGATTAAAGAGGAGGAGGTGCTTGCTGTCTTGAGGCAAATCAGAGTAGATAAATCCCCAGGATCTGACAGGGTATTCCCTCGGACCTTGAAGGAGACTAGTGTTGAAATTGCTGGGGCCCTGACAGAAATATTTAAAGTGTCGACATCCACGGGTCAGGTGCCAGAGGATTTGAGGATAGTTCATGTAGTTGTGTTGTTTAAAAAAGGCTCAAAAAGTAAGCTGGGAAATTATAGGCCGGTAAGTTTGACATCGGTAGTAGGTAAATTATTGGAAGGAATATTAAGAGATAGAATCTACAAGTATTTGGATAGACAGGAACTTATTAGAAAAAGTCAGCATGGCTTTGTGTGTAGTAGGTCATGTTTAACCATTCTCAGAGATTTTCAAGGAAGTTAACAGGAATGAGGATGAAGGGAAGGCAGTGGATGTTGTATACATGGACTTCAGTAAGGCCTTTGACAAGGTCCCGCATGGGAGTTTAGTTAAGAAGGTTCAGCCATTAGGTATACATGAAGAGGTAGTAAATTGGATTAGACATTGGGGGCAATGGAAGAAGCCAGAGAGTGGTAGTGGAGGATTGCTTCTCTGAGTGGAGGCCTGTGACTAGTGGTGTGCCACAAGGATCAGTGCTGGGTCCATTGTTAATTGTCATCTATATCAATGACCTGGATGATAATGTGGCAAATTGGATCAGTAAATTTGCTGATGATACAAAGATTGGAGGTATAGTGAACAGTAAGGAAGGTTTTTAAAGCTTGAAGAGGGATTTGGACCAGTTGGAGGAATGGGCAGAAAAATGGCAGATGGAGTTTAATGCGGACAAGTGTGAGGTATTGCACTTCGGAAGATCAAACCAAGGTAGAACATACAAGGTAAATGGTAGGACTCTGAGGAGTGCAGTAGAACAGAGGGATCTGGGAGTACAGATACATAATTCCCTAAAAGTGGTGTCACAAGTAGATAGGGTCATAAAGAGAGCTTTTGGTACATTGGCCTTTATAAATCAAAGTATTGAGTATAAGAGTTAGAATGTAATGGTGAGGTTGTGTGAGACATTGTTGAGACGAAATTTGGAGTATTGTGTGCAGTTTTGGTCACCTAATTACAGGAAGGATATTAATAAGGTTGAAAGAGCACAGAGAAGGTTTACAAGGATGTTGCCAGGACTTGAGAAACTGAGTTACAGAGAAAGGTTGAATAGGTTAGGACTTTATTCCCTGCGGCGTAGGAGAATGAGGGGTGATTTAATAGAGGTGTATAAAATTATGACGAGTATAGATAGGGTGAATGCAAGCAGTCTTTTTACACTGAGGCCAGGGGAGAAAAAAACAGAGGTCATGGGTTAAGGGTGAAGGGGGAAAAGTTTAAAGGGAACGTTAGCGGGGGCTTCTTCATGCAGAGCGTGGTGGGAATGTGGAATGAGCTGCCAGATGAAGTGGTGAATGCGAGCTCACTTTTGACATTTAAGAAAAACGTGGACAGGTACATGAATGAGAGGGGTTTAGAGGGATATGGCCCAGGAGCAGGTCGGTGGGACTAGGCAGAAAAATGGTTTGGCACAGCCAAGAAGGGCCAAAAGGCCTGTTTCTGTGCTGTAATGTTCTATGGTTCTATGGATTTTTGTTGGCACAGGAGGAGATCCTTCTTTCAAGGATACAAATCCTTAAGTTATAAAATGATCATATCCCTTCTTAACTTGGTCAGACTCTGACAAAGCTTCATTTGTGTTTACCAAACCCTGTGAATTTACAGGTGTTTCAGTATGTTTCGCACAAGCATCTGGGACTGCTTCCTTCTCCTTCTTTTTCGATCAGAAACAGTTAGCAATTATGTGACCAGGTTTCTTACAATAATTACAAATGGGACCAAACTGTCTTTCCTTCACAGGTTTTCCTTCCTCCTTACCTTTCCCATTAACTTCTGATTTAATTTCTGGTTTACCTTGATTCTCTGTGTTATTTTTCCTTTTAAAAGTTCTGCCCTGAAGAATTTTATTCTTGTGGATTAAAGCATACTCATCAGCTAATTTAGCAGAGTCCTGCAATGTAGCAGTGTCTCTCTCATTTAAATATGTCTTTATTTCAACAGGAATGCTCCTTTTAAATTCCTCCATTAAAATCAGCTCTTTCAATTTATTATAGTCCCCATTTATGTTTTTAGAGGAAACCCATCTCTCAAAACACAAAGCTTTATTGTAGGCAAATTCCACATAAACTTTTTTTCCCACTGATTTCTTCAAATTTCTGAATCTTTCTCCATATGCTTCTGGAACTAGCTCATACACCTTCAATATGTGCAGGTTCACAGCATCATAATCAAGTGCTTGCTCAGCAGTTAAAGCTGTATAAACTTGCTGTGCTTTGCCTTTAATTACACTCTGTAACAACACTGACCATTTCTCTTTCAGCCACTCTGAAATCAGAGCAACAGTTTCAAAATGTTGAAAATATTTCTCTACTTCTGTTTCATCAAATGGAGGGACCAATTTAATTTCCTGACTAACAACAAATGTTTTTCTAGAACCAGAGAACTGATTCTCGGACCTTAATTCCGCCATTGCAAGTTCAAATTCCCTCTTTTTATTTTCAGCTTCCAATCAACTTAGTTCCAAGTTAGCTTCCAATTGCTTCTGTTTTAATTCAGCTTCTATTCTAAACTTTTCTAATGCTACTTGTTCCAAGTGTAACTGAATCGCTGCTTTACTTACAGGGAACTGATCTACAGTCGATACATCAAACACACCCGAATCTATATCGTGTTCCACGATTTTTCTCTGAATTACAGGCTTCGAAATACCTTTAAGTTCCAACCTGCTAACAATCTCAAATACATCACTCTTTTTCACCTTCGCTAATAACTCCGGATCTGGTGATGCCAGGAAGTCGTCAATATTCATTGTTGCCGAATACCACTCACAAGCCAATCAAACAAAAGAATTGGATATTCCCCTTTTCCAAAACACTGATCGATAATTAAACAAACATTTTAAACACAAAAATGGATTCAGATTGCACGAGCCCCCAATTGTTACGAAATGGCAGCAATGAATATAGAATTGAGACAGGTTTTTTATAACAAATAAAACATTTGTTAAACACTGCTAAAAAAAAAAACCCAAAAGTAAACAAACGACTAACTTAACTGTAATTCGGCTGCTATATGGCAGCTTGAACAGTTCTTAAAACGAGAAATGCGAGCTCAGTTCTTTAAAGTAGTATTGCAAAAGTCCAAAATGATTTACAGTCAGTTAGGAGAGACCTTCCTTGAAGTAATAAATTCTCTTTCGTGACGTTACTGCTGATCCCAGTTGAAGTATGCCTTGCCCAAAGGAATTACATTGAAGGAAATAAAATGGCTCAAAGGCACTGACCTTTCCTTGGCAAAACCTTGCTCCAGTCCTTTCTGCTCTTTAGCAGGGACTATCTTGGATTGCAGGTTACAAATTCCTTCTAAATGAGGATCAAATAAGGTTGAACCTGTTTTACCACTGACAACACCAACTTTCCTCAATTCTTCGGCACCCTGAACTTCGATAATTCTTCACTCTCCGACTGGATTTTAACTGGCAGCGGCTTTCAGAACTGCCGGTACGATTCTTACAGTGAAAATTAAAACTCCATTTTTAAAACAAAACTGTGACATAAACTCAAATACGCAGCAGAACAGAGTCACCGAGGAATTAAACCACAAACTGACCTGCGTCACAGGGAGGGGTTCTCCTCTTATACTCTGTAGAAAAAACCATCACATGACCTCTCACTGGCGGGAAAATTACATCACTCCACCATCACAAGACCATTACATCATGTCCAGCAGAGCCTCAATTACATCATGGTCATGTGACAGTCACAAGATACCCACGGGTACATGACACTGTGGTTGAGGAATAGGTGCAGGGGACAAGATTTCAGATTTGTGGACTATGGGGATCTCTTCTGTGGAAGGTGTGACCTGTACAAAAAACACGTTATATCTGAACTTGAGTCCGGTAACCTGCAGATTTGCTTGACCTGTTGGGGAGTGTTTAAACTAGTTTGACTGGTGTATGGGAACTAGAGGAGGTACACTTGGTATACGGGTATATACAGCATGTAGAGAGACTAAAGAAGGATGGGTAGTTGATAGTGCCAAATTGTAGTCAGTGGGTTGGGTTGAAGTGTATATTTTAATGCAAGAAGTATTAAGAACAAGGGTGATAAACGAAAAGCATGGGTCAGTATATGAAACAACAGTGTTGTGGTTATTACAGAGACTAGGCTGTCACAAGAGCAGGAATGGCTGCTGAATGTTTCAGGGTTTAGATGTTTCAAAAGGAACAGAAAGGGAGGAATCACTCTCAGTAGTATTCTGTAGCCCCATGAGCAACAAAGATACTGTGGAACAGGTCAATGGCAAAATGCGGAAAGGTGCAAAAATAACAGGGCTATTATCATGGGTGACCTCAAAATCTCTAATATCGATCGGCACCTCCTTAGTGCAAAAGCTTTTGAAGGGGAGAAGAAGGTTCCCTGACACAATATGTAGACAGTCTGATTAGAGGGGAGGCCATTCTGGATCTGATGCTAGGCAATGAACCTGGTCAGATGTTATTTCTCTCAGAGAGTGAGAATTTCAGAGACAGTGACAAAAACCCCTGACCTTTCCTATAGTCTTGGATGGGAATGGAAGGTATGGGAAAATATTTATTTGGGAGAGAGGGGATTATGTTGCTGTTGGGTAGGAACTTGAGAATATAAACTTGTAACAATGTACTGAGGTAAATGTACAGCAGAGATTCTTCAGGGTTCAGGATAGGACTGTCCCACTGAGGCAGGAGAAGGTAGGGTGAAGGAAACATAGTTGACAAGAAATGTGGAATATCCAGTCAGGAGGGAGGAGGAAGCTTATCTAAAGTTTAGGAAGCAGGTGTCAGACAGGGCTTGAGTTACAAGATAGCCAGGAAGAAGCTAAAGAATGGAGTTAACAGATTTAGAAAGGGGCATGAAAAGGCGTTGATGAATATGATTAAGAAAACTCCAATGCATTCTATTTGTATATGAAGAACAGGAGGATGACTAGAGTGAGAGTCGGACCAATCAGGGATAGAAGAGGAAACTTGTGCCTGCAATCAGAGGTCCTTAATGAATACTTTGATTACGTCCTACAAAGCAAAGTCCTATAGTGATGCTTCACTACCAGACACTCTTTACACATTTATGCCTGCTTTGAAAGGGAGAATATACCTACAGCTGTGAAGATCCCTGCTGCACCCAGTAACCCTGTGATTTTGGTCTCGGAAGCCAATGTCAGGCTGACTTTCAGGAGGGTGAACCCTTGTAGAGTGACAGGCCCCAATGGAGTACTTGGTAAGGCTCTGAAAGCTTGTGCCAACCAATTGGCAGGAGTTTTCAAGGACCTTTTCAGCCACTCATTACAACTTTCTGAAGTTCCCACTTACTTCAAAAGGCAACAACTATACCGGTGCTCAAGAAGAGTAAGACCATAAGATAGAGGAGCAAAAGTAGGCCATTCAGCCCATCAAGTATGCACCACCATTCAATCATTGGCTGATCCACTTCATCCAGTCATCCCCACTCCCCTGCTTTCACCCCATACCCTTTGATGCCCTGGCTAATCAAGAACCTATCTATCTCTGCCTTAAATACACCCAATGACTTGGCCTCCACAGCCACTCATGGCAACAGATTCCACAGATTCACCACCCTCTCTGCATCTCTGTTCTAATTAGACATCTTCAATCCTCTTGTCCTCAACTCCCTTCCCATGGGAGATAACTTTGCCATATCTAAACTGTTCAGGCCTTTTAACATTCAGAATGTTTCTATGAGATTCCCCCCTCATTCTCCTGAACTCCAGGGAATACAGCCCAAGAGCTGCCAGACCTTCCTCATACGGTAACCCTTTCATTCCTGGAATCATTTTTGTGAATCTTCCTGAAGCGTCTCCGATGTCAATATATCCTTTCTAAAATAAGGAGCCCAAAACTGCACACAATACTCTAAGTGTGGTCTCACAAGTACCTTATAGAGCCTCAACATCACATCCCAGCTCTTATATTCTATACCTCTAGAAATGAATGCCAACATTGCATTTGTCTTCTTCGCCACTGGCTCACCTGAAGGTTAACCTTTAGGGTATCCTGCACAAGGACTCCGAAGTCCCTTTGCACCTCTGCATTTTGAATTCTCTCCCCATCTAAATAATAGTCTGCCTGTTTATTTCTTCCACCAAAGTGCATGACCATACACTTTCCAACATTGTATTTCATTTGCCACTTCTTTGCACATTCCTCTAAACTATCTAAGTCTCTCTGCAGGCTCTCTGTTTCCTCAACACTACCCACTCCTTAACCTATCTTTGTATCATTGGCAAATTTTGACACTAATTCCTTAATACCATAGTCCAAATCATTGACATACATCATAAAAAGCAGCGGTCCCAACACCGAACCCTGTGGAACTCCACTGGTAACTGTTAGCCAACCAGAATAGGATCCCTTTATTCCCACTCTCTGTCTTCTGTCGATCAGCCAATGCTCCACCCATGCTAGTAACTCCCCTGTAATTCCATGGGCTCTTACCTTGCTAAGCAACCTCATGTGCGGCACTTGTGAAAGGCCTTCTGAATATCTAAGTACACCACATCTACTGCATCTCCTTTGTCTACCCTGCTTGTAATTTCCTCAAAAAAATGCAGTACATTAGTCAGGCAGGATTTTCCTTTCAGGAAACCACGTTGGTTTTAGCCCATCTTGTCAAGTGCCTCCAGGTATTAGGTAATCTCATCCCTAACAATTGATTCCCAATTTAACAACTTCCCAACCACTGATGTCAGGCTACAGGTCTATAGTTTCCTTTCTGCTGCCTCCCATCATTCTTAAATAGTGGAATAACATCTGCAATTTTCCAGTCATCTGGTACAATGCCAGAATCCATCAATTCTTTTGAAAGATTATTGTTAATGCCTCTGCAATCTCTCCATCTACTTCCTTCAGGATCTGTGGATGCATTCCATCAGGTCCAGGAGTCTTATCTACCCTCAGACCATTAAACTTTCTGAGCACCTTCTCAGTCGTAATTTTCACCACACATACTTCATTCTCTGATACTCTTGAATGTCTGGTATACTGCAGATGTCTTCCACTGTGAAGACTGATACAAAAAACACTTTCAGTTCCTCTGCCAGCTCTGTGCCTCTCATTGCAATATTTCCAGCATCATTTTCTATTGGTCCTATATCTACCCTCAACTCTCTCTTACCCTTTATATACTTAAAAAAACTTTTAGTATCTTCTTTGATATTAGTTGCCAGCTTCCTTTCATAATTCATCTTTTCCTTCCTAATGGCTTTCTTAGTATCCTTCTGCAAATTTTTAAAAGCTTCCCAATCCTTTATCTTCCCACTAACTTTGGCTTCCATGTATGCTCTCTCTTTCGCTTTATTTTGACTCTGACTTCACTTGTCAGCCACTGTAGTGTCCTTCTTTCATTCAAAAATTTCTTATTTGGAATATATCTGTCTTGCATTTCCCACATTTTTTGCAGAAACTCCAGCATTGCTGCTCTGCTGTAGTGTGAGCTGCCTTAATAGCTGTCTTCCAGTAGCACTCACATCTACTGTGATGAAATGCTTTGAGAGGTTGGTAATGGCTAAAATCAACTCTTGCATCAGCAAGGACCTGGACCCACTGCAATTTGCTTATCAACACAATACATCCACAGCAGACACAATCTCAATGGCTCTTCACACAGTGATACAAACACCAATTTTTTTTCAGGATGCTGTTCATTGTCTATAGCTCAGTGTTTAACACCATCATTCTTACAGTCCTGATTGATAAGCTACAGAACCTGGGCCTCTGTATCCCCCTCTGCAATTGGATCCTCAACTTCCTAACCAGAAGACCACAGTCTGTGCGGATTGGTACTAATAACTCCTCTTTGCTGACAGTCAACACTGGCACACCTCAGGGATGTGTGCTTAGCCCTCCGTTCTACCCTTTCTATACCCATGATTGTGTGTCTAGGCAGCTCTCAAATGCCATCTATAAATTTGCTGATGATACAGTTATTGTTGGCAGAATCTCAGATGGAGACGAGAGGACGTACAAGAGTGAGATATACCAGCTAGTTGAGTGGTGTCACAGCAAAAACCTTGCACTCATCGTCAGTAAGACCAAAGAGCTGATTGTTGACTTCAGAAAGGGTAAGACAAGGTATCACAAACCAATCCTCGTAGAGGGATCAGAAGCGGAGAGAGTGAGCAGTTTCAAGTTCTTTGGTGTTAAGATCTTTGAGGATCTAACCTAGTCCCAACAAATCGATGCAGCTATAAAGGCAAGACAGTGACTGTATTTCATTTGGAGTTTGAGAAGATTTGGTTTGACACCTAAGACAATTGAAAATTTCTACAGATGTACTGTGGAGAGCATTCTGACAGGTTGCATCACTGTCTGGTATGGAGAGGCTACTGCACAGGACTGAAAGAAGCTCCAGAAAGTTGTACAATTAGTCAGCTCCAACGTGAGTACTAGCCTCCATAATATCCAAGACATCTTCAAGGTGAGATGTCTCCAAAAGGTGGGATCCATCATTAGGAATCCCCATCACCCAGGACATGCCCTGTTCTCACTGTTACCATCAGGTAGGAGGTACAGAAGCCTGAAGGCACACACTCAGTGATTCAGGAACAGCTTCTTCCCCTCTGCCAACCAATTCCTAAATGGACATTGAGCCCATGAACACTACCTCACTTTTATTATTTATGTTTTTTTTGCACTATTTTTAATTTACCTATTTAATATGCATACAGCATATATAGTTACTGTAATTGACTTACTTAATTTTTCCCTAAATTATCATGTATTGCACTGTACTGCTGTTGCTACGTTAACAAATGTCATGACGTATGCCAGTGATATTAAACGATTCTGATCCTGAATACTTCGCTTCAGTATTCACCAGTAAGAGGGACCTTGACATTGGTGAGGGCAGTGTAAAACTGGCTGGTATACTAGAACAAACTGACGTCAAGGAGGAGGATCTGCTGGAAAATTTGAAAAGCATCAGGAGAGATAAGTTCCATTAATTTCAAAGTTAACCTGCAAAAAGATAGGTCTAGTCTGTGGATTGAGATTCTAAATTGGAGAAAGGCCAACTTTGATGGTATCAGAAAGGGTCTGATAAGTGTGGATTGAGTTAAGCTGTTTTCTAGCAAAGGTGTATTTGATAAGTAGGAGGCCTTCAAAAGTGAAATTTTGATAGTACGAAGCTTGTATGTGCCTATCAGAGTAATAGCCTTTGTCTTCAAGAGAAAATGTGGCCCTGCTTATAAGATAAAAAGGAGATGCATAGCAGATAGACACCAGTAGGAGCAAGCAAAGTACTTATGAAATATAAGAACTGCAAGAGAAGACTTAAGAAATCAGAAGAGCTCAAAGAAGGCTTGAGCTTGCTCTGGCAGCCAAGGTGAAGGAGAATCTTAAGGGATTCTACAGATATGCTAAGAGGAAAAGAATTGCAAGAGACAAAATTGGTCCTCAGGAAGATCAGATGGAAATCCAAAAGAGATGGGGGAGATTTTAATAAAATGTTTGCATCTGTATTTACTTAGGAGATGGACACAGAGTCTATGGAAGTGAGGCAAAGTGGCATCAACTTCATGGACCCCATACGTATTACAGAGGAGGAGATGTTTACTGTCCTGAAACATATTAGGGTGGATAAATTCTGAAGACCTGACAAGGTGTTCCCTTGAACCCTACAGGAGGAAAGTTCAGAAATTGCCAGGCCCTTAGCTTAAATATTTAGAGCATCCTCAGTGATGTGTGATGTACCAGAGGAATGGGGAATAGCCAATGTTGTTCCACTGTTGAAGAATGCACTATGCATAAAGCAGGAAATTATACACCATTCAGTCTGACATCAGTAGTGGCAAAGTTATCGAAAACTCTTCTGAGGGACTGGATATATACTTGGATAGACATGGACCGATAAAGGATAGTCAGCATGGCATGGTGCATAGAAGATCAAGTCTAACCAATCTTAAGGAATTTTTTAAGGAAGTTACTCAGAAAGCTGATTGAAGGCAAGGCAGTGGATGTTGTCTGCATGGGCTTTATTAAAGCATTTGACTAAGTCTCACAGGGGATGTTGGTCAAGAAGGTTCAGTCGCTCGGCATTCAAGATGAGGTAGTAAGCTGGCTTTGTGGGAGAAATCACAGAGTGGTAATGGATGGTTGCCTCTCTGACTGGAGAACTGTGACGAGTGGTGTGCTGCAAGGATCAGTGCTGGGTCCTTTGTTGTTTGTCATCTGTATTAACAACATGGATGATAACATGGTTAACTGGATCAGCAAATTTGTGGATGACACCAAGATTGGGGATGTAGTGGACAACAAGGAAGGCTATCATTGGCTTACTGTGGGAACCAAGTGAAAAGATGGGCTGAAAGTGGGAGATGGAACTTAATTCAGACAAGTGCATGTTGTTGCATTTTGATAGGACCATCCAAGATGGGTCTTACACAGTGATGGTAGGGCACAGAGGAGTGTGGAAGGGAAAAGGGCTTTGGGAATGCTGGTCTATAATTCATTGAAAGTGGAATCGGAGGTAGATAGGGTCATAAAGAAAGTGTTGGGCACATTGGCCTTCATAAATCAAAGTACTGAGTACAGGAGTTAGGATGTTATGTTGAGGTTGTATAATACATTGGTTAAGCTTAATTTGGAGTCTTTTGTTTGCAGTCACATGCCTACAGGAAAGGTAAACAAGGTGGAAGGAGTGCAGAGGAAATCTACAAGGATGTTGCCGGGTCTGGAGGATCTGAGTTATAAGGAAAGATTGAATAGGTTAGGATTGTATTTCTTCGACTGTACAAGATTGAGAGGAGATTTTATAGAGGTATACAAAATTATGTGGGAAATGCAGGCAGGCTTTTTTCACTGAGATTGAGTGGAACTACAAACAGTGGTCATGGGTTAATGAAAGGTGAAAAGTTTCAGGGAAACGTGAGGGGAAGCTGCTTTACTCAGAGGGCCATAAGAGAGTGGAAAGAGCTGCCAGCAAGAGTGGTGCATGCATGCTTGATTTCAAAGTTTAAGCCAAGTTTGTGTAGGTACATGGAGGGCTCTGTCCCTAAGAAGGTCAATATGAGCTGGAAGTTTAAACTGTTCAGCACAGACTAGATGGGCCAAAGGGCCTGTTTTTATGCTGTACTTTTCTCTGATCCCATGACTCTATGACTCTGAAGTTTCCCAATGCTAGTCAGGATGTACCCCAGGTTACTCGGAAAGTGCCGGAAGAGGTTGTTGCACCATCGACGATGATCTTTGCGTCCTCACTGGCCACAGGACTAGTACCAGATGAATTTTATTCCTTTGTTCAGTAAAGGGAATAGGAATAACCCTGGGACTGTAGACTAGGAAATTTTATTTCAGTGGCAGGAAAACTATTTGGAGGGGATTCTTAGAGACAGGATTATATTTCAAGTAGTTTAGTCTGATTAGGCTCAGTCAGCATGACTTTGTGAGAGGCAAGTCATGCTTCATGAGCCTGATTAAAAGGTGATAAAACACATTGATGAGAGTAGAGCAGTGGATGTGGTGCATGTGAATGTTAGTAAGGAGCTTGTTAAGCTTCTCCATGGTAGGCTCATTCAGTGAAACAAAAGTCAATGGAGTTGTGGGTAGTGAGGAAGGTTACTATAGGTTTCAGTAAGACATTGATAGGATGTAGAGCTAAGCTGAAAGGTGGTGATCAACTACAACCCAGAAACGTGTGAAGCTATTTACTTGAGAATGTTGAATTTGAAGTCAGAATACAGGGTTAATGAAAGGACTCTTAGCAGTGTGGAGGATGTTGGATTCCACATCGTACGTTCTTCAAAGTTGTCATGCAAGTTGATAGGATTATTAAGAAGACGTATGTTGTAGTCATCTTCATTTAAGATATGTTTAAGATAAGTGAACCAAGATGGTGGCGCGACGCAGCTTGCAGCGGCCACTCCAGAGCTGATTATCTGTTATTTGTGAAGTGGGGTGCCGTGCGCAATCATAATCAATTGAAAACGGACGTGGGAGCACAGAGAAACATCAGAAAATCTCCAGGAAGGCCTTCTTGGCTGCTGCTGCTGCTGTGAAGTCCGGGTCTCTGCTGGGAAGAACAGGCCCCCAGTCCTTGGGGTTGTGTTGCCGATGGCCATTGACGGGGCTGTCTTAATACGCTCGGCAGAAGATGATGCTCGGAGAAGCTGTTCCAGAGGGGATGGTCGGAGGATTGGAGGTTCAACAGACTCGGAGTCCACTGTGGTCGGGTCGCTTTTGTTGTGTGCTGCGTCTGCGAGGCTGAGTTCGATGGAGCTTTCATTGTGTGCTGTGTCTGCGAGGCTGAGTCGGGCGGCACCGTGGAAATCCACAGCGGGGGTATTCCCTTTTGCTGCTGGCGTGGGATAGCAAATCTGTCGGGACCCTGAGGACTTGTGGAAACTGTGTGGTGGTTTCTTTCGAACTTATAGCCTTTCAACACTTTGGACTGTTTTTACTGTGCCCATAGTCTGTTTTTTTTTATCAATTATGCTATTGTTTTCACTGTTGTAACTATATATTGTAAATATGTGGTTTTGTGTAGGTCTTGTAGCTTTAGTTTTTGGTCTTGTTTTGTCTGGTGGGATTAGAGCTCCTTTCCGGGGAATGCGCTAAGATGGTAGCATGATATTAATACGCAGCAGCCTCTCCGGACTCTGGATTGGGGATTGCCAAACGTTATGTGGATTTTCTGGTGTAGTCTGTTTTGTCATGTGTTTTTGTGACATCATTCTGGAGGAACGTTGTCTCATTTTTTAACTGCATTGCATTTGTGGTTTCTAAATGACAATAAACTGAATCTGAATCTGAATCTGATTAGTCAGAGGACTGAGTTCAAGATTCACAAAGTAATGTTAGAGGTCTGTAAAACCCTGATTAGACCACACTTGGAATACAGGTATTCACAAACACTAGAAAATCTGCAAATTCTGAAAATCCAAGCAACACACACAGAACAACACACACAAAATGCTGGTGGAACACAGCAGGCCAGGCAGCATCTATAGGAGAAGCGCTGTCAACGTTTCGGGCCGAGACCCTTCATCAGGACTAACTGAAAGGAAAGATACTAAGAGATTTGAAAGTAGTTGGGGGACGGGGGAAATGCGAAATGATAGGAGAAGACCGGAGGGGGTGGGATGAAGCTAAGAGCTGGAAAGGTGATTGGTGAAAGTGATACAGAGCTGGAGAAGGGAAAGAATCATGGGATGGGAGGCTTCGGGAGAAAGAAAGGGGGAGGGGGGAGCACCAGAGGGAGATGGAGAACAGGCAGGGTGATGGACAGAGAGAGAGAAAAAAAAAACAAACAACTAATTATGTCAGGGATGGGGTAAGAAGGGGAGGAGGGGCATGAACAGAAGTTAGAGAAGTCAGTGTTCATGCCATCAGGTTGGAGGCTACCCAGACGGAATATAAGGTGTTGTTCCTCCAACCTGAGTGTGGCTTCATCTTGACAGCAGAGGAGGCCATGGATTGGTATGGTAGCCATGGAGGAAGCCATGGTAGCCTCCAACCTGATGGCATGAATATTGACTTCTCTAACTTCCGTTAATGCCCCTCGTCCCTTCTTACCCAATCCCTGACATATTTAGTTGTTTGTTTTTTTTCTCTCTCTCTGCCCATCACACTGCCTGTTCTCCATCTCCTTCTGGTGCTCCCCCCTCCCCCTTCCTTTCTCCTGAGGCCTCCTGTCCCATGATCTTTTCCCTTCTCTAGCTCTGTATCACTTTCGCAAATCATCTTTCCAGCTCTGAGCTTCACATTTCCCCCTCCCCCCACTACTTTCAAATCTCTTAGTATCTCTCCTTTCAGTTAGTCCTGACAAAGGGTCTCGACCTGAAACATCGACAGCGCTTCTCCCTATAGATGCTGCCTGGCCTGCTGTGTTCCACCAGCATTTTGTGTGTGTTGTTTGAATTTCCAGCATCTGCAGATTTCCTCGTGTTTGCTCTTTAAACACACACAGAATGCTGAAGGAACTCAGCAGGCCAGGAAGCATCTATGGAAAAAAGTAGACAGTTGACCTTTTGGGCTGAGATGCTTCATCAGGACTCTTGGAGTCTGGCCTTCAGTTCCAGTCACCTCATTATAGGAAGGATGTGCAAGTTTTAGAGAAGGTACAAAGGAGATTTACCAGGTTACAACCTGCATGAAAGGGTATGTCTTATGAGGATAGGTTGAGTGAGCTACAGCTGTTCTCTCTGGAATGAAGAAGGATGAGAGATGACTTGACAGACGTGTACAAGATGATAAGAGGCCTAGGTTGAGTGGATTGCCAGAGACATCATCCCAGGGCAGAATGCTAATATGAGGGAGCATAATTTTAAGGTGATTGCAGGAAAGTATTGGGGGGATGTCAGAGATAAGTTTTTTCCAGAGTGGTGAGTTTGGGGAACACCCTACCAAGGGTGGTGATAAAGACAGATACTTCAGTGACATCAGAGAAACTTCTGGATGGACAAATGGCTGATAGAAAAATGGAGGGCTATGTAGCAAAGGAAGGCTTAGATTGATCTTTGATTTGGATAAAAGGCCAGCCCATCATCATGTGCCCAAGGGGCTGTACTGTGCTGCAGCGTTCTAGTTCTATGTTCTATTACTGCAACTCTGAGATTAGTTTGTCACATGACATAATCTTTAAAGAAATAACAGCCCTGAAGCAACAATTATTGTTCACAGCCATATCATCAGTACTGCTGAGAAATGGCAAGAAACATCTGTCACTGTTAATGTTCCAGTGATCCTGCCTGTCTTTTTCAGGGTCTATTTTGTTGTCTTCCCAATCAAGATGTCCTCAGTTCTGTGTCAAGTGTCTCATTAAGGTTTTTTGCATGCCAGCATATGGTTAGGTAAAAAATAGGTGTGTGCATCAGAGTTTGGCTGAAAGAGTGGAGGCAGCAAGCATATTGCCTGGATGGAATGGTAATTGTGCTCCATTATCAAGGTAACCATTACATCAGGTGTTGCTTTTTCAGATGGAGGACTCTCATCTCATTGCAGCTCTAAGTAGAAGGTAATGAGATATGACACGAAAGGGAAAAGTTTTAGACTTTAGTGGGAAGGATGATTTGGATGCAGCAATTTGACAGAGATGACCTAACAGAAAAGTCAGAAGCCCAGCACTTGTGGAAGTCAATGAGTACTAAAATACATCTGCAGATACTGGAAATCTGGCATAAAAGCACTAAGTACGTGGCTGGGCAGGTACCATCTGTGGAAAGAGTCAATGTTTAGGTTTCCGATGTTTTGTCAGAAGGGTTCTGCCGATGGGTCTCGGCCTGAAATGTCAGCTGTACTTTTTTCCATAGATGCTGCCTGGCCTGCTGAGTTCCTTCCGCATTTTTGTGCACTGTAATAGTTTCTCTATAATGTTCACTGCTGAGCTAACAGTTGCTCTGTAGCAGCAATGTTTGGGTTATGGCTGCAGATAACTGGACTGTGGTCTACATGTTAGCCAATCAGGATTTTATTGCTCTGTCTTGTGAATCTGGAAGAAGGTTTTTTGCGGGCTTTTGCTGGGGAGAGATGAGGAGAGAAGATGCGAATGGAGAGAGTTGGTAGACCGCCAGACGAGGTGGACTTGGATCGAGGGTCTGAAGGGCAACGACAATCGGAGGAGGTCGATGGTGGACAATTGGCCTATCAGTGAGCTCCAACATTGCACAACAGACTGTTTCATAAGATTGGGCCCGTTTTTTTTCTTTTTTTCGTTTCTTTACTAACCATATAGTTAAAGTAAGAATTATAAAGCTTAATTGTTTAATTGCATATTGTGTACTGTTTGTTATTTTGGGTACTGATTTGTAACAGTGGGCACATCGCACAGCATCCGCCCAAACAAGGTTTCTTAAGTTTGGCCGGGCTGGGGGTTATCATCCCCTATATTAAGCCACTTGCTGAAGCAAGAGTTACACTTGGATTTCCAGCATCTGCAGATTTTCATTTCTTTTTAATGCTTTATTAGAACGCTTTTGCTTTCCACAGATGGTGCCAAACCTGGCTCAAAGATAAGGTGCTTCCATTCCCTTTCCTTGAGCTCATAGAAATGTCATGTAGGGACACAGGCCCCTCAGCTGTCCATCAACCACATCTATCTTTCCATCCCATCAAACCCCTTCAGTTACTACCACACACCTACCAATTAGGGACCATTTAGAATCATAAATTAGCATACAAGGTAGCATGCTTTTGGAATGTTGGAGGAAACTGGAGCACCTAGAGGAAGCCCACATGGACAAAGGGAGAATGTATAAAACCACCCAGACAGTACCAAAGGTGGGGATTGAACTCTGTCTCTCGTGCTGAACCAGCTGTGTGGTGAAAATAGCACAACAGCGCCTCTTTCACCTCAGACAGTTTGGTATGGGCCCCCAAATTCCAAGAACTTTCTACAGGGACATAACTAAGAGCATCCTGACTGGCCGCATCACTTCCTGGTATGAGAACTGTACTTCCCTTAATCGCAGGATTCTGCAGAGAGTGGTGCGGACAGCCCAGCGCATCTGTAGTTGTGAACTTCCCATGATTCAGGACATTTACAAGGACAGGTGTGTAAAAAGGGCCCAAAGGATCATTGAGGACCCAAGCCACCCCAACCACAATCTATTCCAGCTGCTACCATCCAGGGAATGGTACCGCAGCATAAAAGCCAGGACCAACAGGCTCCAGGACAGCTTCTTCCACCAGGCCATCAGACTGATGAACTCACTCTGATTTGAGTGTACTCTATATTACATTGGCTGCTCTATTTATTATAATTTATTATAAATTACTATGATTGCACATTGCACATTTAGTTGGAGATGTAACGTAAAGATTTTTACTCCTCATGCATGTGAAGGATGTAAGAAGTAAAGTCAATTCAATTAAATTCAGCGGCCCCTACTGTGATACAGGTGGGTCATTTGTGGGATCAGCAGGTTGTTAAAGTTGGACAGGTGAAGAGGTTTGGGTGTTACATCCTTTCCACTATATTCAGGAACAGCTACTGTTGTACAACCATCAAGTCTTGAAAGGACCTGGACAACCTTACCCCTTCCTCACCAACAGACCACATCTTGCACTACCATGAATTTGCCTTCAATTGGGTCTGATTCATTTTGTACCAAGGCCTTGCTTTTCCACAGTCTATTTTCACTACGTGGTAAAATGTATAAATAGTTTATGTTCAGAGGGTCATCTTGATGCCTTTGCAGGGAAGCTTTACATTGTACTGTACCTTGCTGTGGTTGCATGCATGACAATACACTCAAATTGCCTCTTACATTTCTATTCCAAATGTTCTTGAGATGTTCACTATCCTCCTGGATATCTCTGAATCAACTGGTAGTCACAAGCGAGGGATTCTCACAGGTTGGCAAGGTGTTATTGAGGATGCTTTGAGCATTTCTGGGGCATTCTCTCTGAACATTGCCAGCCATGAGTACAGTGACTGCTTTGGAGGTCTAGTGAGAGACATGTGGAGAATGTGCTCGGCCCATTGGGGTTAGGTTAGTGTACAGAGCTACAACACTAGGGACTGGTGACCTGGAAGACAGCGTTGATATTACTTCTCCTATCCTTTCAATTAATTCAAAGGATTTATCTACAACAGCAGTAATGTTGTTTCTCCATTGCTTTGAGGTTTCTACTCTCAGGAGTACAAGTCCCAGAAGCACACATGTTGCCTGGGACCACTGCTGCTCAGTCGACCATGAGCTTTGCACTGGGTTTGAAGTCATGAGGTACAGCTGGTGTCCACAGACTGTGATGGAGAAGATGAATTTCATTATGAACCTAAGCATGGCATTTGTGTGAAATACTCAGCACATACTAGCCAGTTCATGACCAGTATGGCAGGTTCCAAAGATATGGAGTGAAGTAGATGATGTCTGTATACTGTGCACCACATTTAAGTGTGGAGTTACTAATGGCAATATCACTCCCACGGAATCTTACCCAGTGGTGTTTATTTTGGCATACAATGCAGATAATTATAAAGGCCATTCAATAATAATCAACCACAAACTGTTATAAATTCCAGCCCAATCACAACTCATTGGTTGACTCAATGATGCACCATCAATAACTCACACTGAGACGTAGGCGAGATATCGGCTTTTATGGACTGGAAGAAGGAACCAGGAGTGAGTGTCTATCATACAAGGTCCTGGAGACTGAGGCCGATCTTCAGGCCGCAGGTCTCCTTTATACAGGGGCCTGTGGGAGGAGCCACAGGAGCAGTCAGCAGGGGCGTGTCCCGACAGGCACATAGTTCACCACATTCACCCCCCCCTTCGTTTGAAAAAGTCCTCATGTAGCGAAGGTTCTTACAAGTCAAGCCGATCAGGCGGTCGAATCTGTCGCTGCGATCTACGTAGCACCGGCTGTGACCGCATAGGTGCCGGCAACATTGGCGATTGCACAGGGGACGGGGGTTGCGCATGTTCTTGCCCACTAGGCGCTGGTGATCCCTCATGCATGTGCGAGGCGCCTGGTATAAATGCGTACGAAACGCCCGGTATACAAGTGTCGTGAGGAGTCTGTATAGGGCCTGGTGAGTACGGTGTCACCTCTGGTGCAGGGTTCACAGTTACCGGAGAGCCTTCAGGGTAGTGGTCTGCTGCACCTGCGGGTGCCAGGTCGCGGATGGAGACCGTGTCCTCCCGCCCATCAGGTAAGACCACGTAAGCATACTGGGGGTTCGCATGGAGAAGGTGAACCCTCTCCACCAGCGGGGAGTATTTATTGCTCCTCACATGTTTCCGGAGCAGCACTGGCCCCGGGGACGTCAGCCAAACTGGTAGGGTGGTCCCAGTGACAGACTTCCTGGGAAAAGAGAATAGGCGTTCGTGAGGGGTGGCATTGGTGGACGTACATAACAGAGAGCGGATAGAGTGCAGTGCCTCAGGGAGGACCTCCTGCCATCGAGAGACCGGCAACCCTTTGGACTTGAGGGCTAAAAGTGTGGCCTTCCACACTGTGGCATTCTCCCGCTCTACCTGGCCATTACCCCGGGGATTATAACTCGTGGTCCGACTGGTAGCAATGCCCCTAGCTAGCAAGTACTGGCGCAGCTCCTCACTCATAAAGGAGGACCCTCTATCACTGTGGATATAGCAGGGATACCCGAACAGAGTGAAGAGCTGGCGCAGGGCTTTTATGACGGATGTGGCAGTGGTGTCGGGGCAGGGGATGGCAAAGGGGAACCGTGAGAACTCGTCAATAACACTGAGAAAATAGACATTGCGGTCAGTGGAGGGAAGGGGGCCCTTAAAGTCAACACTCAGGCGTTCAAAAGGGCGGGTGGCCTTGACAAGTTGTGCCGTGTCAGGACAGTAGAAGTGCGGTTTGCACTCGGCACAAATTTGGCAGTCCCTGGTCATCGTCCTGATGTCCTCCAGGGAGTACGGCAGGTTCCGAGCTTTCACAAAATGGTAAAATCGGGTGACCCCCGGATGGCAAAGTTGTGCATGAAGGGCGTACAGCTGGTCGAGCTGTGTGCTAGCACATGTTCCCCGGGATAGGGCATCAGGGGGCTCATTGAGTCTGCCAGGCCAGTACAGGATATCATAGGTGTAGGTGGAGAGTTCTATCCTCCACCGCAAAAGCTTATCATTTTTGATCTTGCCCCGCTGTTGGTTGCTGAACAGGAACGCAACCGAGCGCTGGTCGGTCAGCACAGTGAATCTTTTGCCAGCAAGATAGTGCCTCCAGTGCCTAACAGCCTCCACTATGGCCTGGGCTTCTTTCTCCACCGCGGAGTGCCGAATTTCAGAGCCTTGGAGGGTGCGAGAAAAGAATGCTACTGGTCTGCCTTCCTGATTAAGGGTAGCAGCCAGAGCGAAATCGGAGGCATCACACTCCACTTGGAAGGGAGCGGTCTCGTCCACTGCATGCATCGTAGCTTTGGCAATGTCCGCTTTAATGCAGTTGAAGGCCGCGCAGGCCTCAGCAGAGAGGGGAAACGAGGTAGACTTGACCAGGGGGCGAGCCTTGTCTGCGTAATGGGGGACCCATTGGGCGTAATAGGAAAAAAACCCCAGGCACCGTCTGAGGGCCTTGAGAGTGGTGGGAAGAGGGAGCTCTAACAGGGGGCGCATACGTTCGGGATCAGGCCCAATAACCCCGTTTTCCACGACATACCCAAGTATAGCAAGGCGGGTGGTACCAAAAACACACTTGTCCCTGTTATAAGTAAGGTTCAGAGCTGCGGCCACTTGGAGAAACCGTTGGAGGTTGGCGTTGTGATCTGGCCTGTCATGACCACAGATGGTGATGTTATCCAGATAGGGAAATGTGGCCTGCAGTTGGTACTGGTCCACCATCCGGTCCATTTCCCTCTGGAAGACAGAGACACCATTCGTGACACCGAAAGGGACGCGCAGGAAGTGATAGAGCCGGCCGCCCGCCTCGAAGGCGGTGTAGGGGCGGTCCTCTGGGCAGATGGGGAGCTGGTGATAAGCGGATTTCAGATCTATTGTCGAGTACACCTTATACTGAGCAATCTGGTTGACCATATCCGCGATGCGGGGTAGGGGGTATGCGTCAAGCTGCGTAAACCTATTGATGGTTTGACTATAGTCCACCACCATCCTATTTTTCTGCCCAGTCCGAACAACAACCACCTGGGCCCTCCAAGGGCTTGTGCTCGGCTCAATGATCCCCTCCCTGAGCAGCCGCTGCACCTCCGACTGAATGAAGGCCCGGTCCCCCGCGCTGTACCTCCTGCTTTTGGTTGCCACAGGTTTACAGTCGGGGGTCAGGTTGGCGAACAGCGGTGGGGGAGGGATCTTGAGAGTGGAGAGGCTGCAAGTGTCGGTAGCGCAGCTGTTGGCCTGGTTCTGGATGGGATGTGTGTGTCCGTGTGTGTGTGTGGTCAGTAGCGGGGTATGTGAAGAAGTCCCACAAAACTGAGGATTCTTGACAGTGAGTGGTGGGAGGGGCCCGTCGTATACCATAGTCACACTTTCGAGATGGCTCTGGAAGTCCAGCCCCAATAGCACAGGTGCACACAGATTAGGCATGACCAGCAGTTCAAAGTCCCGATATACTGTGCCTTGCACCACCAAAGTCGCTACACAACCCGCCCGGATGTCTGCGGACTGCGACCCAGAGGCCAAATGGAACCTCCGACTGACCGGCCGCGTTGCAAGTCCGCAGCGTTGCACTGTGTCCGGGTGAATAAAACTCCCAGTGCTGCCCGTGTCAAACAGGCATCCAGTCCAATGCCCCTCCACCTGGATGTCCATCATGGATCTTGCAAGCTGGTGTGGGGCGCTTTGGTCGAGAGTCACAGTGGCCAGAGTTGGATCGCCGTCGGGGTACCCGGTCAGCATCGGAGGGTCGGGGGCGGGGCATGCTGACGCCGACCAAGATGGCCGCTCACATCCGGGGTACCCGGTCAGCATCCGAGGATCGGGGGCGGGGCGTGCTGTCGTCGACAAAGATGGCCGCCCACATCCCGGCATGCAAGATGGCGGCCCCCACGTTTCACCCGCAGCGCTGCACTCCGCTCGAGGTTGAGACTTACAGACCTTGGCGAAGTGGCCCCGCTTTCCGCAGCTGGAGCAGGTCGCTTCTCGCGCTGGACAGCGTTGTCGAGGATGTTTCTTTTGGCCACAGAAATAACAAAGCACGAGTTGCTTACGGGCCACAGCCGTGGTCTGGGTCGGGGAGCTCGTGGAATGGCGACTGGCGGCGGCGTTGGCGAATTCACTCCCGGGAGCCGGTGGTGGCGGGGTCTGAGGCGTCCACGAAACCGGCGGGGAATCGCGCGACTGGACAGCGTCGGCGTTATGCAAAGCAGCTTCTAGAGCGTTGGCCTTCTCTATCGCCGAGCTTAAGGTAAGATCCGAGTTCTCCAGCAGCCGCTGGCGCATGTACACTGACCTCAGTCCCGTCACAAAGGCGTCTCGCACCAGCAGCTCCGCATGCTGTTCTGCCGTGAGCGTCTTGCAGTCACAAGCTCGGACGAGTGTCTGTAGTGCTCGGAGAAACTCAGCGCACGATTCACCAGGCCGCTGTTGCCGGGTAGCTAAGCGATGTCTTGCGTAGACGGTGTTCACCGGCCGCAGGTACTGTCGTTTGAGGGCGTCCAGTGCCCCTTCGTAGGTCGGCAGGTCCCGGATAAAGGAGTAAACTTTGGAGGAGACCCTCGAGAGTAGGATTCTGTGCATAACGGCGGGTTCAGTCGCACGAAGCTCCGCCAAGTACGATTGGAAGCATGCAAGCCAGTGTTCAAAAGCGAGAGCTGCGTCAGGGTCTTGAGGGTCCAAATCCAACCGGTCCGGACGCAAAACGGGTTCCATGTTTTAAAACTTCCAGTCAATAAAATTGATGCACCATCAATAACTCACACTGAGACGTAGGCGAGATATCGGCTTTTATTGACTGGAAGAAGGAACCAGGAGTGAGTGTCTATCATACAAGGTCCTGGAGACTGAGGCCGATCTTCAGGCCGCAGGTCTCCTTTATACAGGGGCCTGTGGGAGGAGCCACAGGAGCAGTCAGCAGGGGCGTGTCCCGACAGGCACATAGTTCACCACACTCAATGAGGTTTCAAGAGAAAGCAGATGCTTAAAGTCTTTTCAAAGGCAACATGAGTGAATCTGCAGATGCTGGAAATAGATAAAAACACAAAATGCTGGCAGAACTCAGCAGGCCAGACAGCAGCTATGGGAGGAGGTAGTGACGACGTTTCATCAGGATGAAGGGTTTCAGCCCGAAACATCATCACTACCTCCTCCCATAGATGCTGTCTGGCCTGCTGAGTTCTGCCAGCATTTTGTGTTTTTGTTTAAAGTCTTTTAACTGGATAAGCACACCTTCCCTGGTGTTTTGTCTTTGGATATATAAATTTCATTCCTCAATGTAAATGCCACTTTAGAAACTCATTTAAAATGCCGAAGGAACTCAGCAAGTCAGGCAGCATCTATGAGTAAAAGACAATATTTCAAGCTGAAATGCTTCATCCTGAAAGGTCAACTACTTATTCCTCTCTGTAGATGCCACCCAACTTGTTCCCCTAACAGTTGTGTATTTTGCTCAAGATTTCCAGCAGCTGCAGAACCTCGTGTGTTTACAAATATCACTGGAATTTGGGGTGTGGAGGCCACAGGCTGCTGATGTGTTTGGGGGTGCCTGGATTTCTACTTTTGGCATGATTGCTTAAACAAGGAAAACAAATAAAAGTTTCAACTTTAACAGGCGAGCTTCTAATGTTGTTTACTGAATAATGAATACAATAAACAGGATCAGAAGAGTTGAATAGCTATCAATTTTATCTCTGTGTCACAGAACTGATTCTGCTCATAATAAACTGAAAAGTAGTCATAAATATTAACACAATCTCCTTATAGTCCTCAAAATCTAGTTTGTGGAGTGCAAGGCAGAAAGATTCCTAAGAAAATTACATTAAAACGATATTACTATTCAACATGAAACTAGCTGGAAAATTACTACTCCTGAGGTTTTTGCAAGATTTGAAGTCGATGTGTCAGATATCAAACTCACTTAAAGGGACAATATCTCTCTGTCAGAGTGCATTTTTGTTATATATACAAGTGAATCAAAATGTATTCTGCATTCTGCTCTCAGTCAAATAAAACTGAATGCTAGGTTTACTTGGCTATAAAGTCAATGTGATAAGGTCCAAAAGTTCATTAGTCTGAAGAAATGTGTTGTGGGGATGAATATGTGGCCTGTTCTAATACAGACATCTGGTGCAAACACATGCATGCTTCACTGCCATCACTCCCAATTTCAGATCATTTTCCTGACATTCATCAATCCTGGTCAAGATACAATCCAAGATACAATCAGCTGAACAGTAAGACCAGATTATCCTGTCCAACTGTCCACATCCACAAAGATTTCTCCTAGCTGCAGGTATCTGCTGCTTAGCTGACTTAGAGTCGTAGACATAGAAAGCTACAGCACAGAAACAGGCCCTTCAGCCCATCTAGTCCAGGCTGAACCATTTAAACTACCTAGTCCTATTGACCTGCACCTGAAAAGTAGCCCTCCATACCCCTCCCATCATGTACCTAACCAAACATGTCTTTAATTTTGGAATCGAGCTCACATCCATCACCTGCACTGGTAGCTCATTCCACACTCTCACCATCATCTGAGTGAAGACGTAGCATTTCACCTTTCATTCTTAACCTATGACCTCTAGTTGTAGTCTCACTCAACCTCAGTAGAAAGAGATGGCTTGCATTTATCATATCAATACCCCACAGAATTGTGTATAACTCTCATTCTTCCATGTTCTAGTGAATAAATTTCTAACCCATTCAATCATTGGTTATAATTCAGGCACTCCAGTCCAGGTAACATTCTTGTAAATTTTCTCTGTACTCTTTCAATCTTATTAACATCTTTCCTGCAGGTAGGTGACCAAAACTGCACACAGTACTCCAAGCGAGGCTTCACCAATGTCTTACACAACTTCAATATAACATCCCATCTTCTGTACTTAATACGAGGAAATCTGTAGATGCTGGAAATTCAAGCAACACACACAAAATGCTGGTAGAACACAGCAGGCCAGGCAGCATCTATAAGGAAAAGCACTGTCGACGTTTCGGGCCATGACCCTTCGTCAGGACTAACTTAAAAGAAAGATAGTAAGAGATTTGAAAGTATGAGGGGGGAGGGGAAAATGCAAAATGATAGGAGAAGACCGGAGGGGGTGAGGTGAAGCTGAGAGCCGGAAAGGTGATTGGCAAAAGGGATACAGAGCTGGAGAAGGGAAAGGATCATGGGATGGGAGGCCTCAGGAGAAAGAAAGGGGGAGGGTAACACCACAGGGAGATGGAGAACAGGCAGAGTGATGGGCAGAAAGAGAGGAAAAAAGGAGGAGGGGGGAAAAAACTAAATATATCAGGGATGGGGTAAGAAGAGAGGAGGGGCATTACCGTAAATTAGAGAAGTCAATGTTCATGCCATCAGGTTGGAGGCTACCCATCCAGTATATAAGGTGTTGTTCCTCCAACCTGAGTGTGGCTTCTTCTTGACAGTAGAGGAGGCCATGGATAGACATATCAGAATGGGAATGGAACGTGGAATTAAAATGGGTGGACACCGGGAGATCCTGTTTTTTCTGGCGGACCGAGCGTAGGTGTTCAGCGAAACGGTCTTCCAGTCTGCGTTGGGTCTCACCAATATATAAAAGGCCACACCGGGAGCACCGGACGCAGTATATCACACCAGCCGACTCACAGGTGAAGTGTTGCCTCACCTGGAAGGACTGCCTGGGGCCCTGAATGGTGATGAGGGAGGAAATATAAGGGCAGGTGTAGAACTTGTTCCGCTTACAAGGATACTGTACTTAATACTTGGATCTATGAAGGCCAATGTGCCAAAAGCTTTCTTTATGACATTATCTACTTATGACACCACTTTCAATGAATTATGGATTCCTAGATCCCTTTGTTGTACTGCACTCCTCAGTGCCCTACTACTCACTGTGTAAGACCTACCCTGTTGGTTCTCTCAAAGTGCAACACCTCATTAACTTGCATTAACTTCCATCTGCCATTTTTCAGCCCATTTTTCCAGCTGATGCAGATCCCTCTGAAAGCTTTTATAGTCTTCCTCACTGTCCACTACACCCCTAGACTTAGTGTTATCCATAAATTTGCTGATCCAGTTAACCACATTATCATCCAGATCCTTGATAACAATGGAACCAGCACCAATCCTTGTGGAACTCCAGTCAGAGAGGCAACCATCCACTACCACTCTCTGGCTTCTCCCACAAAGCCAATGTCTAATCCAATTTACTATCTTCTCTTGAATGCCAAGCGACTGAACCTTCCTGACCAAAGCGACTTTGTCAAATGTCATACTGAAGTCCATGTAGATAACATCCATTACTTTTTCTTCATCAGCTTTCCTTGTAACTTCCTCAAAAGATCTACCACATACAGATATCCCTAATCAGACCGACTATTCAGAAACTCGTATATCCAGTCCCCGAGAATACCATTACCCACTTTCACCACTGTTCCTGCTCCCAGCAAAAAGCACAGTTTTTCCCCTCATATTCCACAACCACCTTGCCAATAATTCACTCATTTACTAATCTCTCCTCACAACACGAATCATCCTTTGGAAGAGGACAGCGAGGCTTTGAGAGGAAGTGCGGCGGCGGCCATTTTCAAATTGTCCAATTGCGTCTCAGATCAGAGTTCTGAGAGGCAGGACTGCGCAGGCGCGTGAAGGAGGCCTGGGAAGGAGGGAAGGTATAAAAAGAATGCAGCCTTAAGAAGCGGGCAGCGGAGTGCGCCGGGAGCAGAGTGTAGGGCTTGGGCTCAGGGGGCTTAGGCGGAAGAGGGCACAGTAGGCTTATCTTTTAATTCTTGTTATTTTCAGTTATTTGGGAAGTATGAGTGTGAGGGCAGCTTGTTGTTCTCAGTGTCGGATGTGGGAGGTCCTGAAGTCTCCGAGCCTCCCGGACGTCCACATCTGCGCCAGGTGCGCCGAACTGCAGCTCCTGAGGGACCGAGTTAGGGAACTGGAGCTGCAGCTCGATGACCTTCACCTGGTCAGGGAGAGTGAGGAGGTGATTGAGAGGAGTGACAGGCAGGTGGTCACTCCAGGGCCACGGGAGGCAGATAGGTGGGTCACAGTCAGGAAGGGGAAGAGGCAGATACTAGAGAGTACCCCAGTGGCTGTACCCCTTGACAATAAGTACTCATGTTTGAGTACTGTTGGGGGGGGGACAGCCTACCTGGAGGAAGTGACAGTGGCCGGGCCTCCGGCACAGAGGACGGCCCTGTAGCTCAGAAGGGTAGGGATAGAAGAAAGAGGACCATAGTAATAGGGGACTCGATAGTCAGGGGTTCAGACAGGCGGTTCTATGGAGGTGATCGGGAGTCCCGGATGGTAATTTGCCTCCCTGGTGCCAGGGTTCGGGACGTTTCTGATCGCATCCAAGATATCCTGAAGTGGGAGGGTGAGGAGCCAGAGGTCGTGGTACATGTAGGTACCAATGACATAGGTAGGAAAGGGGAAGAGGTACTGAAACGTGAGTATAGGGAGTTAGGAAGCCAGTTAAGAAGAAGGACCGCAAAGGTAGTAATCTTGGGATTACTGCCTGTGCCACGCGACAGTGAGAGTAGGAATAGAATTAGGTGGAGGATGAATGCGTGGCTGTGGGATTGGTGCAGGGCGCAGGGATTCAAGTTTCTGGATCATTGGGACCTCTTCTGGGGCAGGCGTGACCTGTTCAAGAAGGACGGGTTACACTTGAATCCTGGGGGGGACCAATATCCTAGCAGGGAGGTTTGCTAGGGCTACAGGGCAGACGTTAAACTAGTAAGATGGGGGGGGGGCGGGAATCAATTTGAGGAAACTATGGGAGGGGAGGTTAGTTCACCAGTAGAGCAAATAAATAGACAGTGTGTGAGGGAGGAAAGGCAGGTGATGGAGAAGGGATGCACTCAGCCCGAAGATGTAGGGGAGAAGAAAGAAAAGGATAATAAATTTGAATGCATTGTTAGGGATGAAAAGAAAGGAGGAGGTGGAGAATATCTTAAATGTATCTATTTTAATGCTAGGAGCATTGTAAGAAAGGTGGATGAGCTTAAAGCGTGGATTGCTACCTGGAATTATGATGTTGTAGCTATTAGTGAAACATGGTTGCAGGAAGGGTGTGATTGGCAACTAAATATTCCTGGATTTAGTTGCTTCAGGTGTGATAGAGTAGGAGGGGCCAGAGGAGGAGGTGTTACATTGCTTGTCCGAGAAAATCTTATGGCGGTGCTTTGGAAGGATAGATTAGAGAGCTCCTCTAGGGAGGCTATTTGGGTGGAATTGAGGAATGGGAAAGGTGCAGTAACACTGATAGGAGTGTATTATAGGCCACCTAATGGGGAGCGTGAGTTGGAAGAGCAAATGTGTAAGGAGATAGCAGATATTTGTAGTAAACACAAGGTGGTGATTGTGGGAGATTTTAATTTTCCACACGTAGACTGGGAAGCTCATTCTGTAAAAGGGCTGGATGGTTTAGAGTTTATGAAATGTGTGCAGGATAGTTTTTTGCAACAATACATAGAAGTACCGACTAGAGATGGGGCAGTGTTGGATCTCCTGTTAGGGAATGCGATGGGTCAGCTGACAGATGTATGTGTTTGGGAGCACTTCGGGTCCAGTGATCACAATAGCATTAGCTTCAATATAATTATGGAGAAGGACAGGACAGGACCTAGAGTTGAGATTTTTGATTGGAGAAAGGCTAACTTTGAGGAGATGCGAAGGGATTTAGAGAGAGTGGATTGGGTCAAGTTGTTTTATGGGAAGGATGTAGTAGAGAAATGGAGGTCATTTAAGGGTGAAATTATGAGGGTACAGAATCTTTATGTTCCTATTAGGTTGAAAGGAAAAGTTAAAGGTTTGAAAGCACCATGGTTTTCAAGGGATATTAGAAATTTGGTTCGGAAAAAGAGGGATGTCTACAATAGATATAGGCAGCATGGAGTAAAGGAATTGCTCGAGGAATATAAAGAATGTAAAAGGAATCTTAAGAAAGAGATTAGAAAAGCTAAAAGAAGATATGAGGTTGGTTTGGCAAATAAGGTGAAAGTAAATCCGAAAGGTTTCTACAGTTATATTAAAAGCAAGAGGATAGTGAGGGATAAAATTGGCCCCTTAGAGAATCAGAGTGGCCAGCTATATGTGGAGCCGAGGGAGATGGGAGAGATTTTGAACGATTTCTTCTCTTCGGTATTCACTAAGGAGAAGGATATTGAATTGTGTAAGGTGTGGGAAACAAGTAAGGAAGTTATGGAACCTATGACAATTAAAGAGGTGGAAGTATTGGCACTTTTAAGAAATTTAAAAGTGGATAAATCTCTGGGTCCTGACAGGATATTCCCCAGGACCTTGAGGGAAGTTTGTGTAGAGATAGCAGGAGCTCTGACAGAGATCTTTAAGATGTCATTAGAAACGGGGACTGTGCCGGAGGATTGGCGTATTGCTCGTGTGGTTCCATTGTTTAAAAAGGGTTCTAGAAGTAAGCCTAGCAATTATAGACCTGTCAGTTTGACATCAGTGGTGGGTAAATTAATGGAAAGTATTCTTAGAGATAGTATTAATAATTATCTGGATAAACAGGATCTGATTAGGAGTAGCCAGCATGGATTTGTGCGTGGAAGGTCATGTTTGACAAACCTTATTGAATTTTTTGAAGAAGTTACGAGGAATGTTGACAAGGGTAAGGCAGTGGATGTAGTCTATATGGACTTCAGCAAAGCCTTTGACAAAGTTCCACATGGAAGGTTAGTTAAGAAGGTTCAGTCGTTAGGTATTAATGCTGGAGTAATAAAATGGATTCAACAGTGGCTAGATGGGAGATGCCAGAGAGTAGTGGTGGATAATTGTTTATCCGGATGGAGGGTGGTGACTAGCGGGGTGCCTCAGGGATCTGTTTTGGGCCCAATGTTGTTTGTAATATACATAAATGATCTGGATGATGGGGTGGTAAATTGGATTAGTAAGTATGCCGATGATACTAAGGTAGGAGGTGTTGTGGATAATGAGGTGGGTTTTCAAAGCTTGCAGGGAGATTTACGCCAGTTAGAAGAATGGGCTGAACGTTGGCATATGGAGTTTAATGCTGAGAAGTGTGAGGTTCTACATTTTGGCAGGGATAATCCAAATAGAACATACAGGGTAAATGGTAGGGCATTGAGGAATGCAGAGGAACAGAGAGATCTAGGAATAACAGTGCATAGTTCCCTGAAGGTGGAGTCTCATGTAGATAGGGTGGTGAAGAAGGCTTTTGGAATGCTGGCCTTTATAAATCAAAGCATTGAGTACAGAAGTTGGGATGTAATGTTAAAATTGTACAAGGCATTGGTAAGGCCAAATTTAGAATAGTGTGTGCAGTTCTGGTCACCGAATTATAGGAAAGATATCAATAAATTAGAGAGAGTGCAGAGACGATTTACTAGGATGTTACCTGTGTTTCAGCACTTAAGTTACAGAGAAAGGTTGAACAAGTTAGGTCTCTATTCATTGGAGCGTAGAAGGTTGAGGGGGGATTTGATCGAGGTATTTAAAATTTTGAGAGGGATAGATAGAACTGACGTGAATAGGCTGTTTCCATTGAGAGTAGGGGAGATTCAAACGAGAGGACATGATTTGAGAGTTGGGGGCAGAAGTTTAAGGGAAACACGAGGGGGTATTTCTTTACTCAGAGAGTGATAGCTGTGTGGAATGAGCTTCCTGTAGAAGTAGTAGAGGCCTGTTCAGTTGTGTCATTTAAGGTAAAATTGGATAGGTATATGGAGAGGAAAGGAGTGGAGGGTTATGGGCTGAGTGCGGGTTGGTGGGACTAGGTGAGATTAAGAGTTCGGCACAGACTAGGAGGGCCGAGATGGCCTGTTTCCGTGCTGTAATTGTTATATGGTTATATATTCCAACTCACCACTCACTTGCACCCAGTGATTGGGTCAACTCCACCTCCAGCCCACTCACTCAACACTTCTGACACTCAGCCCCTGCCTCCTTGACAATATAGTGCCAACAGTCAGGACTGAACCTGGGACTCCAGCACTGAGCGCTAACAGTTTTGCTTACTATCCCACTCTGCCATTATTCTACTTGCTTTATTCTGTAAAATATTTGTAAACCTGTGCAATTCATCCTGGATAGTTTTTCTCATGCAATGATCTACAGTTGATATTTAAAACGCTTTATTTCAGTTGCACGTTTCAGTATTAGATTCATTGATGAACGAGCTTTATCTTTCATCAAGCCCAGGTGAAAGATTGTAACACGGAACATCACTATCCATTTCCCTCTGCAGATGCAGCCTGTCCCATTCAGATCCTCCACCAATTTGTTTTCTTGCTGCAGATTCCAGAAGCTGCAGTCTCATGTGTCTCAACACTTCTCTTCTTATTGTTGGTCTAAGTGATGTGCAGATGCTATCATATTCTTATATCCTTGTTGATCAACACAATAGCACAACTAGTAGAGCCACATCCTCACAGCACCCGAGATGCAGGTTCAATCCTGTCCACTGAGTCCTGTTGCTATGGCCTTTGCCTGCTCACCCTATAACTGCCTCCAGTGCTCTGGTTTCCTTCCAAATCTCAAAGGCATTGAGGTTGATATAATAATTGTCCACTGTAAATTGCCTCTAGTGTGTAGGTGAGTGGTAGAGTTGATGTAGGATTTGTGTAAATGAGTAGCAGATTGTCAGTGTGGACAACAGCCTCAGGTCTTGCCTCCCTGCTTTATCACCCCAGGACACAATGGCAGCAGAACGTAACAACGGTAAAAGGCATTGTCCACCCTTCAGCCATCAAAGGAGCCCCTGTGGAGAGTTCTCCCATTTACAATATCACTATTGACCAGTCTGGGCAAATAGTGTACAGCAGAATGAGAGGAGGCAATTGCTGTGATCAATTGTTCCAATTGCTCTTTGTGCTATAATGACTGTTGCCTGAATTGCTAATAGTCAAACTTAATCCCAGAGCTGTATTACTTCTCTGGCCCTATTGTGAAATGCAACTCTTCTGTAAAAATATTTGTGACATGCACAGGCTGCACCTTATCCCTCCTGACACTGTGAGATACAGGTTAATGTCATCACTTCACAAAGGAGCTGCCATGCCTCTCCATCTTTGCATAAAATGGTCTATCAATACTAGACTTTTGAGATCAAACTGTCTCAAACAGGAAACCTGGTGATCAGAATTCAGGAAATGCAAAAGGTTGACTCGTTGAGGGAGGACTCAAACATTCAATGTACTTGAATTACTTTGACATTTTATTTAAATTGACAAAATGATTATTTTTGTTCTTATATTTCTGTCCTTTCAAAGACACGTCCAAATAAAAAAATTGAGTCCCCAATGAAACCTTTCTTCTATATAACAGAACAACCCTCTCTCATTGCTGTCTTTTGAATTATTTCACAAATCAGCTAATGAAGCACATACAGCAGTTTAAAGCTTTGATCTTGCTGGCCTGCCGGACTCTGTTGCTCCCTACATAAACTCACTGAGCAATCCTCGGTGAAACTATTAAATCTCCTGGACGACTGGTATTCCTAATGCGTTAAAAGTGAAGGCCATTTTTCCTCAGTGACATGCCTTCCAGATGTAATCTAACTGGTCAAAATGTGTTCTAGTGAAACAGCTCAGAAATGGACCTTTTCTCCACTGGGGTCCCACAGCAACAAAGAACTAATATAATCAGGACTTCTAGTGCTGGCTATGTAGAGCTTGTGCCAGGAAAATACAGATTTCACCCAGGTGCTCCAATTTCTTCCCACATGCCAAAGACATGTACGAGGTCAGGTTAATTGCCCATTGTGAATTGCTGAGTGACAGAATCTGGGAGGAGTTAATGAGAATGTGAGAAGAACAAAGTCAGATTAATGTAAAATTAATGTAAATGAGTGTTCGATGGTCAGTGTGGCTTCATAGGTCAAAGGACAAAATGATATGGTACAGTGATGTGTCAGTGGTTGGTGCTCATTGGTCAGTGATGTGTGGTTCTTCGCCTTGTCCTTTCTCTCCAAGCCCAAGAACCTGGTGTCAAGTCTCCAGTTAACTACATTAGCAGCCCTTGACATTCCCTTGCTTGAAGTGAAGATTCTCAAAACAGACACTACATTCCTAGGCAGGCAGCAGCAATGAGTCAAGGATGCCCTCAAAGCCTCCTTGAGCCCTGGGAATGTCAGGTCCCTGAGCACTCAAAGTGGAGAGCGGTCACTTAGGTTGGGATTGAGAATCTTGAGGTTTTGTATTGGGGAGAACACAGCAGGTCTTTATGAACAATGGCAAAAAAATGCAACACCTGCCCCACCTATCAGACACCTCCTGCCCCATCCTCAGATCCAATTTTGGCCTCATTGATCATCCCAAAACCCGTAGAAGTGGAGTCAATCAGGATCTCAAGGGAGTGCCTAAGAATTGATGGCAGTTAACTTGTGCTGAAGTGTAAGGTTAATTCTCCAGCTGTTCTTAAATATGAGCACTTACTCCATGCATGGTCCACATATTGCCAGGCCCTCACAAGATGCTGTCTATCTGATCTCACCTGTAGATCTTACCTACAGAGCCCTTTGCACCTGACCCTGTACTTTCTCAGTTGCCCAGTCCCTCCAAGTCAGGGCCATCAGTGAGCATACTCATAGCCTTGATAAAAGCAGCTGTTCAGATGACCTGTGCAACAACCTGAAACCACAGAGACATTGGTTTCTGCGCTCAACATCAGACGAACTGTCAGATTGGTTGTAAGGGATGGTAGGTAGTTTTTATTGTGTCCAGGCTGCAGGTGTACACATCACCTCCTGAAAGGTGACTGACAGCCCCAGGCTTGCTATAGTGCTGCCAAGGTCACATGCCTTTTTATACGTACTGGGATAAGACAGAAGGCAAACAATAGATGCATCCCTAAATAAAAACCATTGACAATGAAACTTAATATAAAGTATGTTTTTACTCTCAAATTTTGTTTTAATGTTAGTGGCAATAAGTGTCTCTTTTGAGTTTGCTTCTAGAAATTCTTTTAAACAGTTTCATTGAATTTGCATTTTTTGTGGATCCGCGAAAGAATAAAATCATAATTAGATGACCGGCATAGGGTTGACGGGCTGAATTCCTCCTTCAATGTCTTGAAAACGTATGAATAACCCTTCACACACATTTCTTCAGCAAAACTTTTCATTATGTTTTAACCTTTTCAATTGACCCTCAGTGTCAGGACTTGGAGAGGGCACGGTAGCATAGAGGTTAGATACAGTACCAGCAACCCAGTTTCAGTTTCTGCTGCTGTCTGTAAGGAGTTTGTACATTCTCACCATGACCATGTGGGTTTCCCCTGGATGCTCCAGCTTCCTCTGAAGTTTAAGATGTTGGCAGGTTAATTGGTCATTGCTAATTATTCAGTGATTAGGCCAGGATTAAATCGAGGGTTGCTGGGCTGACTCTAAATAAATAAAAAAAGTTCTTGTTTCCAGTGCACTTCGAGGAGGTGAACCCCTGAAAGAACTGGTTCTAATTTTAAGATTCTCCCCATAAACTGGACCACTCACACCAGAGAAGACAGTACCTCTCCCTTTATCTTCTCAAAGTTTTTGAATAATATTATTATCTCAGCTTGTTAACCCATGCTCAGCCTTTCATATCTCAGGATTAGAAATCCATTCTTTTCAACCAGCTGTTATAACCTAACCCATTGTAATTCTGATGTATCTGTGCTGCACCATCTCCAGAAAACAGAAATGGAGACACTACAAGTGTATCAGCCAGCAGTTTAAAGAATTTGTACAGTTCCCAGTCCTTGTGATAACATGAACATGGATCTTGCTGACAAGGCCAGCATTTATTACCCAGCCCAATTACCCCTGAGGAGATGGTGAACCTCCTTTTTGAACCATAGCGGTCTTGCTGCTAACAATTTGCTCATTGTAACCACTGAAATTGTGTTTGAACTCCTTGAGGGAATTGTGGGATTTAGAACGTTGATGATGAAGAACTGACAGTATATTTCAAGTCATGATGGTGTGTGGCTCAGAAGAGAACTCACAATTTCCATGCTCCTGCTTCACAAGATTATGGGTCATGGAGGAGCTCTCAGTTAGCCAAAGTCAGAAAATGCAATGTATTTTGCAGATAGCATAAACAGCATACTAGACAGTTGGAAAAGTTTTCCATTAGAATATGTGTATGTTTTAAATCACATTATTTTCAATGGACCAAATATTTGCAAGGTTCCATTTCCTTTTCTCTTTATTCAAGGATTTTGTTTTAAGTCTAGTGGCAATATGTCTCTCCTTTTAGATTTTTTATAGAAATCTTCCACTAAGTTTTTATTTTGCTTGCATTTTTGTGGGTCTTTGCAAGAATATCATAATTATCAGATGAATACGCCAGGTGAGCAACACCATTGTATAACACAACAGTGAACATTTTGTACAGTATATCACTTTCACAATTCCATCACACTTCTCAGGAGCATTGTGAAACAGCACCATGGAGTCAAAGGGAATGCAAACAGGCCCTTTGGCCCACAGTGTATGTAGCACACATCAAGCACACAAATCTAATTCTCCCCTCTTTCCACACTCGACCACTGATAGGACCAACTAATGTCACCATGGTTCGGATATGGCCCAAGTGTGGAGTGAGAGACACTGAAGCAGGTCGATAGTTCACATACTTTAATATGAACAGTGTTTAAAGAGAAAATAAAACAATAAACGCAAGGCCAAACAAGGCCATTAACTAAAACCCTCAAAAGAAAATGAAACCTACACTGCAGCTGAAAAGAACATAAACAAATACCACTAGTCTTCAGAACTAATTGATTTGAAAGTCCAATATCTCAGGGAAGGCCGAATACAAAACAGCAGCGAAGCATTGCTATGCTCTGTCCAAGTCTCGACAAGCACTATGATGACAAGAATGGAGTTAAATACTATCATGATTAAATAATAATTACCTGACACGTGCATATTTACAAGCGCAATTGCCGTACCTACTGTGCTGCTGAATCCGTGGTTGTGACAATTAACTACCAACCTAAGCATCTTTGGGATATAGTGGAAGCTAACGCACCTTGGAGAACCCCACACAGTCATAGGTAGAGCATGTAGACTTCGCATGGACAGTGCCAAAATCACAAATGAAACTGGGTTACAGAAGCTGTGAGGCAGCAGCCATACTAGTTTCACTACTGTGCCATCATGAGTCCAAATTTGGACTCTGAAACACAAATTCAGGCATGTGATCAAAAACTTATGCAGAGGATAAGGCTTTAAGGAATTTCTGAAGGTGCCACAGGTGGTGAAGGAGCAGAAAGTTTAAGGAGATAGATCTGAAACAAATGTTCTAGGGAGCTGAAGGCACAGTTGTTAATGATCAGCATTTCTCATTGAAGACCTAGCAGAGGATCTCAATACAAAAGGACTTCCACCCACTGTTGGAGCACTGATGACTTTTACACCAACAGAATATGTTCCTTATTCAAAACAAGCTTACACTTTGCTAGTTTCACATGCCTTAACTTGCTGGCAGAATCTTGCGTCAATAAAAAATGTCTTTCCAAAGTGGTATCCCTCTTTTTTTCCCATTCCTGCATGCTGGTAATTGATTCAAATTATAGTTTTAACATGGGAAGGAATTCAAGTTTTCATCTTGTGTTAGAAACTACCATTTCAATCAATTTGCATTCCCTCCTTCACAAACACCGTTGCAGCTTGGGTCTATTTCATTATGATTGATTGGTTGGCCCTAATCGAAGAAGATCCTTCTGAGTAATGAACTAGTTTACATCATGGCTGTCTCACAACCACCATTCACAAGGCAAACAGGAATGGAAAACAAATACTGAACTTGCCTGTGAGGTGTACATCACAAGAATGAGCTGTTAGAACATAATGTATGAGAATTAGAGACTGACATGGGATCTATTACACGTACTTGGTCTTTGGTCTGAGATATCATTTGAGAGATGGCAATTCTCCCTTTGTACTTGGCTGGGAGTACCAGCTCAGGCTTAAGTCAAGCTTCTTACCTGGGAATGAGGCTGTTACCAAGGATCCATAAGTGACACTGCCGTTGTTAAACCAAACGGAATCATACACAAGCATCTGCTTCTCCAATCCTTTCTTCCATATTTACAGCTAACTTGAAATATTTGGAACCTTCTTAGGAAGACCCCCTTACTTCCAATCCATTGGATAATAGGACCCAGCTCCTGGCCTCCAGCTTTTGCCTTCCCATCCTTGCTACAGCCTTACAACTTGAACTACAGAGGGAATGATCTTCCAAACTATTTCTTTTGCATCTTGCATAATATTGGATTAGGGTGCAAAATTGTTATTTTCCTTACTGTTTAATTTTCTCTATGCGTACTTATAATTTTTACCTAATTCCCTATAGAATATATGTGTAATTGCTCATGGAATTTCTAGTAATTGTAGTACAGCTATTTTTATATTTCTTGAGACTTTTTTCTGCCACCTGTGTCACAACATTAAACCTGACTATTTCATAGGTTACTGCTTATCGATGAAATGTTCTTTATCTGTCTATTTTGAGTTCTAGTCTAGCTTTTAGTATAAGATCACCATGACTTTTATTGCTCTTTGTTCTTTCTTGTTTCATTTGTTGTTCTTTCTCTTTCTTACAGTAGAGTAAGTTGGTTATTGTTACTTTCTCTGTAACGAACAGCTAATCTGTAATCACTGTTTTATGCTTCCAAAGAACCTCATAACATCTCCAGATCCAACACATTGGCAGAGTCAGCAAGATGGTTGCAAAGATTTAAGGAAGAATCCCAGATGACAGGGAAAGTTTCAGTGCACAAGTTTAATAGGAGGGAAGAGCTTTCTACTTGTTCCTTACTTTCCCGATCATCAGAGAAGCACTGACTACTTACTTCAACACACTATCTGAAGGAAATCTAAGAATGAAGGAGAGTCTTTAATTTTTCATACTCTGTTTTGGCACTAAAACCAGTCTTTAAAATTCAGTTTTATAGGGTTCAACCAGCCTTGAAGAACAAGATTGTGACTCGGTCTTGTAGAACCAGTCGGCTCTGCATAGTTTGTGTGAATTTTGTCCACAACCTGATTAAGTTTTAATGCCATGGCAAATTAGAGAAGCCTACTACAGAAACAGGGAAAACAGAACCACCAGTTGTAACATGAGAACAGCTGACTGACGGTTTGGGTTATACCCTAAACAAAGTATTCCAGCATAAGATTAATGAAGAAATCAGAATGAATTATGCTATCAATGTAGAGACCAGCCAACATTGGCTGCTAGATGAGATTAAAAAGATATGGTGTAAGGTCCAGAAAATGCAAAAGAAAAGCTGGCAGTGGTTGTAGACAGGTCATATTCTGCAAGGAGGTTGGTCACCAGTGGAGTGCCTCAGGGATCTGTTCTGGGACCCCTACTCTTAGTGATTTTTATAAATGACCTGGATGAAGAAGTGGAGGGATTGGTTAGTAAATTTGCTGATGACACAAAGGTTGGGGGTGTTGTGAATAGTGTGGAGGGCTGTTAGACGTTACAACGGGACATTGATAGGATGCAAAACTGGGCGGAGAAGTGGCAGATGGAGTTCAACCCAGATAAGTGTGAGGTGGTTCATTTTGGTAGGTCAAATATGACAACAGAATATAGTATTAATGGTAAGACTCTTGGTAGTGTGGAGCATCAGAGGGATCTTGGGGTCCAAACATAGCACACTCAAGGCTGAGGGCAGGTATCCTGGAAATGTCCTGGCTGGCCACAATAGAAACAATCCCCAGCTCTCCACCTGCACAGTTGTTCGGCCGGGGAGAGCTGGTTCTGTCCTGGCTGCATCGGTTCCTCCCCCAGGGTGGTGGGGACGGTTGGAGCAGGAGCTACACTTGGAGCGGCTGGCTGGGACTGATAAGGTGGACCATGGGCTTCCCCGAGGAATGGGGTGACTGGTTCTTTCTCTCAGCCGCTCTTGAAGTTGATTATCTAATCTAGTGGCTAGCGAGATCAGAGAGTCCAGACAGTCCGTGTCATCCCTCACTGCCAGTTCATCCTTTATCTTGTCTGAGAGGCCCTGTCAAAGCCTCATCATTCCACCCTGAATTTATCATCCTCCATGTCAGTATCAACTCTATGAGTCTGCTGTATCCAGGTAACAGATGATAAACAAATTCTACCAAGTGGCTTGAATGCCATTAGGAAGTGGTTGGAGGAACAGAGTCCAATACAGACTGACTGGAGAAAGGTCATTAATTGCAAACAAAAGAATTCTGAGGATGTTTCTGAATATGAGGAATGTTCCTTTTGGTTTAAGATGGCGCTGCTGAAGGTCAGAAACTACGTACTGGCAGTTAACAAAACAAGGAATGCACCAAAATACTTTATTAATAACACTTTTCTGTAAAAGAATTATGGTAAACAATCACTGGAAGCAATGAAGAGATGAGCGCAGGCAAGAGTCGAAGCTTGTGGGTGTGAGATGAAGTTGAAGCAAGGTTGAGTCATGTTCAAGGTGAAGCTGAGAAGAATTCAAGGCATATTTGAGGTGAAGTTGTAGCAAGTGGAGTGCCGGAGAGGGAGATTTGAGGCCTGTCCACCTGGACGAAGAGTGAAGTTTGATTGATGTAAGCACAAGGCTGACTTGGAAAGATCAGGTACAGGCTGAATTGTGGTGGTGGGATCCAGGCCCAAAGTATACTGATGAGACAGGGCCTGGAGCAACGATTGACCTGATGTTTAGGGGATTTAAATGCTAGGCCAGATGGATTGAAAAGGCTGGTTGTCGGGATTAGAAGCGAGGGTTGGGCTGGTTCTGCTCGCTGCTCTGAGGCTGAGGCTGTGGCACAGTTTGTCATAGTCCCTTCTGGCAATCACCCACCTGGCTATTTACCTCAGGAATTGGGCCTCAATCCCCTCATCTAGTTTCCAGTCATTCCCAGGTTCCACTAACTACTCACACCGGCTTTCCTTCAGAAAATGCAGGATAAAGACCCTGTGATCACAACAGGGAGCTGCCAGTTCGTTGGTTGACTCTGGTGTGAGTAATCTCATTTCATGGTTCTTAGGACTGCCAGTTCTAAGTCTAGCATCACTCCTGGATACCGATTCCACACTCGCTACCTCAATAACGCCTCCTGACTCTGTCTCTGCGCCCGTGCTCTGCACTTGGGTTCGTTCACCGCCACGCCCATGTACCAGAATGAACTAGCCATAATGAACTCAGCGGACATGGATCCTGTACAACAGGCCCTCGTCAGTCATGGCTACCTACTGGGAGCCCACGACCAACTTCTTAGGGAGGTCACAGAAATCCTTCGGATGCTGTCCATGAATGTTTGGAAGGTCAGCAAGCAGACGGATCGAGTTTCGGCTTTCCTTTCTCCGTCCCCTCCAAGAATCCTGACTACGCAAACCGCACTGCTCGGGATGGCATCTCCCCTGGGATCAGCAACACAGTCCCCTCAGGAGCCATACGTCCCCGAGCCCAAACCCTACGCTAGGGACCTAGGGAGCTCCTGTTACAATGCTGTCTGGTCTTTGAGCTACAGCCACGTACCGACACTTCGGATAAATCCAAGATTGCATACATCATGGGGCTGTTATGAGGGGATGCCTTGGCTTGGGCAACTGAGATATGGGATAACCCACCAGAGGTTTGTTCCTCCTTCCCCTCCTTTGTCGCTGAAATGAGGAAGGTCGTTTGACAACCCATTTGCGGTAAGGATGTCGCTAAACGCTTGCTGACTCTTTGTCAGGGTTTGTGAAGTGTAGCAAGGTACTCCATCGAGTTCCAAACATTAGCCGCAGATTCAGGGTGGAATGACGAGGCTTTGACAGGGCCTCTTAGACAAGATAAAGGATGAACTGGCAGCGAGGGATGACACGGACTGCCTGAACTCTCTGATCTCTCTAGCCATTAGATTAGATAATCAACTTCAAGAGCAGCTGAGAGAAAGAACCAGTCACCCCATTCCTCGGGGAAGCCCATGGTCCACCTTATCAGTCCCGGCCAGCCGCTCCAAGTGTAGCTCCTGCTCCAACCGTCCCCACCACCCTGGGGGAGGAACCGATGCAGCTGGGGTGGAACTGGCTTTCCCCTGCCAAATGACTTCGGAGGTGGGGAGCTGGGGATTGTTTCTATTGTGGCCAGCCGGGACATTTCCGGGACACCTGCCCTCAGCGGCCTAAAGGGAGGGCCCCAGTGAAAAAAGCAGGACACCTGGTGAGCTGGACGATACTCCCTTCAGCCCCCCAGACTCGGAAGTAGATCCCGGCTACCAACGACAGTCTCTGTCCCGATCCGCTTTGGTGGATTCCGGTGCTGAGGGCCATCTGCTAGACGAAGACATAGCCTCCCAGGCTGGAATACCTCACGAGCTGCTAACTATCCCCCTGGAGGCCTGGCCCCTGGACAGAAACCTGCTGGCTCGGGTGACCCACTGTACACCTCCCCTGACCTTGATCCTATCCAACAACCAGCGGAAGGAGGTACGATTCAGTCTCATTCATTCACCTCAAGCCCCAGTAGCTCTAGGGTATCCATGGCTGAGCCAACACAATCCCCACATTGGCTGGTCTACCGGGAGGATGGCCAAGTGGAGCCAGTCTTGCCACGCCAACTGTCTGTGGTCAGCCCCATCTCCCAGTGAAGTTACCGCGAACCCGCCTGTCCCGGCACCCCTCGATTTGTCCCATGACCTGGGACCCGTATTCAGTAAGCAACAGGCCCTTTCCCTGCCTCCGCACCGCCCATATGATTGTGCCATTGACCTTCTCCCGGGGCCTCGCTACCCTCCAGTCGCCTTTTTGACCTATCCCGACCAGAGAGAGAGGCCTTGGAGAAGTACATCAGCGAGTCTCTTGCAGTGGGTGTTATCAGACCTTTATCTTCCCTGGTAGGTGCCAGTTTCTTCTTTGTAGAAAAGAAGGATGGGTCGCTTCGTCCTTGTATTGAGTACAGAGGCCTAAACAGTATAACAGTTAAGGATAAGTACCCTTTACCCCTCATTAGTTTGGCTTTTGAACCACTACATGGAGCCACCATTTTCTCAAAGCTGGACCTTTGGAACACATACCATCTAGTCAGGGTGAGGGAAGGGGATGAGTGGAATACGGCCTTTAATACACCTCTGGGCCAGTTTGAATTTCCTCAGCAATGATCCCACCATTTTTCAAGCCCTCATTAATGACGTACTGCGGGACTTTATTAATTGGTTCATATTCGTTTACTTCGATGATATCCTGATATTTTCTAGCACCCCCACCCCCCAAGAACACGTTCACCATGTCCATCAAGTCCTCCAGAGACTGTGGGAAAACCAATTATTTGTGAAGGTGGAGAAATGTGAGTTCCACGTTCCTTCAGTCAGCTTCCTGGGTTATATCATCAAGAGCGGGCAGGCAAGAGCAGACCCTGAGAAGATCCGGGCAGTGGAAGAATGGTCTAGGCCAGGGGTCGGCAACCTTTACCACTGAAAGAGCCATTTGGACCCGTTTCCCACAGAAAAGAAAACACTGGGAGCCACAAAACCCGTTTGACATTTAAAATGAAAAATTAAATAACACTGCATACAATGTTTTTTTTGCCTTTATGCTATGTATGAACAAACTATAATGTGTTGCATTTATGAAATCGATGAACTCCTGCAGAGAAAACGAAATTACATTTCTGCATGTAACAAAAACCTGTTGAACTCCGAAAAAAAGACGTTGGGTAGAAGGTTACTTTTAAGTAAAATACTCAATGTCTATTTGAGTCCTTCTTGAATTTATGAAAAACGCCAAACATAAATTGTCCGCCAGCAGCAAACCAAAAATAATGTCAGCCAGCTGTCAACCTGAAAAATAAAAGGACTATTTCTCTGAACAATGAAAAATATGAATATACGTAAAATAATAGGCAATTAAAATATTTATCATACTTGGTTAATGGCTGTGCGTCCTTTCCCCTGAGCTGTGTTGCATGTTCAGGTGCGCTGTCATGTCTACCATGAAGTGTAGCTTTTCCAGCCACTCTGGCTGTTCCAGCTCAGGAAAGGTGAGCCCTTAGCTGCCCAGGAAAGTTTTCACTTCTTCCAGACACGCAACAAAGCATTTCAGCACCTCCCCTCTGGACAGCCACGGGACTTTGCTGTGCAGCAGGAGATCAGAATATGCGCTTTCCAGTTCGTCCAGTAACAAACGGAATTGACAGTGATTTAAACTTTTTGCCATTATTTTATTGACAATCTGAATGACAACATCCATTACTTCTATGCATTCCGGAGGAAATGTTTGAGTGCACAGTGCCTCTTGCTGCAAGATGCAGTGAAAAGTCAGCAGCTCTCGGTCCAGCGACTTCTGCAGTAAAGCCACAAATCCCTTGTGCGCTCCTGTCATACTTGGTGCCCCATCAGTAGCTACTGACACCAGGTGGGTGGTCTTTATTCCTTTGGCTCTTAAACAATTCAAGACAGCCTCACAGATGTACTCCCCCCGTGTTTGGCCTTTTAGAAGTATCAACTCAATCATTTCTTCCTGTGGCCCGGAAGAGTTTACATACTGGCAGAACAGCGCTATTTGTTCAATATCACCTTTGTCTTTAGACTCATCACAGGCAATCGAGGGGGCCACAGCTGAATTGATGTCTTTAATTTGCTGTCTTGTGATGTCTTCTGCCATTTTTATGGTTCTGTCTTTGACAGTCTTTGCAGAGAGGGGCATATCCCTGATTTTCTGCACAATTGCACAAAGTCCGTGAATAGATGTTCTGAAATCTTAATGAAAGATTCTTTTATATATTCACCATCTGTAAACTGCTTCCCGTGCCTGACTATTTCCTGAGCGGCAACAAAACTAGCATACGTAGTTGATTTTCCAGACTTCATCCACTTCTTGAAATGATTTTTGCTCAGATCAACCTTCCGCATCAGTTCCGAAACGGCTTTTTTTCTCTCATCTCCATCCGGATATTTTTGAGCAAAGGCTGCGTGTTTATTCTGGAAATGTCTTGCGACATTTGACTTTTTGTTGTTTGCTAGTTTCTCAGTGCATATTAAGCATACCGGTAAACCAGTCTCGTCAGCAGTGAAAGCAAATGAATCTGTCCACGTATCATTAAACGTTCTGTTTTCTTCAGTCACTTTTCTTTTTTTTAGAATTCTCTATAGTTAGCCTACCTTGGATCGGAAAATTAAAGAAATCGCACACTGGTGGGTGTCAGGCATTGGCAGTGGTGACGTATATTAATGGCGACAAAAAACACATTTTATTTAGATTGTACAAGATCACCATAATCTTCAAATTTAGAATTACATTTCAAAAACTAACAAACTAACATAAAATACATTTTAATTAAATACTCATCATTTATTTTCCAAAGCCACAGGGAGCCGCAGCACAGAGATGAAAGAGACGCATGCGGCTCCGGAGCCGCGGGTTGCCGACCCCTGGTCTAGGCTCATGACCTGCAAACAACTTCAATGATTCCTGGGGTTTGCAAACTTCTACCGCCGATTTACTAGAGACTACAGTTGAGTGGTGCCCCCCCCCCCTTACCCAGCTTACCTCGCCTACTACCCCCCTTCTGCTGGGACTCTGAAGCTGACTCGGTGTTCACCAAACTGAAGAGGCAGTTCACCACCGCTCCCATCCTGGTCCATCCAGACCCAGCCCGTCAATACGTTGTTGAGGTGGACACCTCTGACTCCGGGATAGGAGCAGTCCTGTCCCAGCGATCAAGTTCGGATGAAAAGCTTCACCCCTGCTCCTTCTATTCTCGCCGAGTGGAATTACAACGTGGGGAATCGGGAACTCCTGGCGGTCAAACTAGCATTGGAAGACTGGAGGCACTGGCTGGAGGGGGCAGAACAACCAGTTGTGGTATGGACTGATCATAAAAACCAGGGGTATATTCAGACCGCCAAACGTTTGAGCTCCTGCCAGGCCCGTTGGGCATTATTTTCCGGATGGTTCAAGTTTTCCCTCAAATACCGTCCAGGGTCCAGGAACGGGAAGCCGGACGTGCCCTCCCGACAATCCAACTCCAAGGAGGACACTTCCAGCCCAGAGATGATCCTCCCACCATCCTGTGTGGTGGCAAACCTCACTTGGGAGATCGAGTCCAAAGTAAAGAAAGCCCAACGGGATGATCCTGATCCCGGAAATGGACCCGATGATCGCATGTATGTGCCCGTTTCCATCAGGCCCCAGGTTCTTCAATGGGGGCACACGTCTCAGTTCACCTGCCACCCCAAGAGTGATCGGACCCTAGCGCTCCTGAAAAAACACTTTTGGTGGCCATCCATGGAGGCAGATACCCGTTCCTATGTCTCGGCATGTTCCATCTGTGCCCAGGGAAAAGCCTCTCATTGGCCACCTGTGAGTTTACTTCGTCCGCTACCTGTCCCTGGTTACACATTGTCCTAGGCTTCATCACCAGCCTACCTCTTTCACATGGGAACACCGCCGTACTCACCGTGGTAGACCGGTTCTCCAAGGCAGTGCACTTTGTAGCCCCCCCCCCCCCCAAACTCCCTTCCTCTCAAGAAACTGCAGATTTTCTCATCCGCCACATCTTCCGCCTGCACGGAATCCCCGCAGACATCGTCTCCGATCGAGGTCCCCAGTTCATCTCCCAGATATGGAAGGCCTTCTGTCAAGCCTTGGGTGCATCGGTCAGCCTGTCATCCGGCTTCCACCCCCAGACGAACAGACAGACGGAACGGGTCAACCAAGACCTGGAGACGACACTATGTTGTGTAACTGCAAACAACCCATCGACCACCTCCCGTGGGTTGAGTACGCCCACAACTCCCTGGTGAGTTCTGCCATTGGAAGGTCTCCATTTGAGTGTTCGCTAGGGTGTCAACCCCCGCTGTTCCCCGCGCAAGAAGAGGAGATTGCGGTACCGTCGGTTCAGGGTCATATCGATTGGTACCTTAAGGTTTGGGAGGAGACATGCACGGCCCTACTCAGATCAGCAAAACACAATAAGGAGACGGCCGACCGACACTGGACTCCGGTGCCTGAGTACCAACCGGGGCAGATGGTGTGGCTTTCCTCCAAGGACATCCCACTGAAGAACGAGCATAGGAAACTCGCCCCTCGCTTTCTGGGACCATTCAAGGTCGAAAGTGTTATCAAACCCGCAGTGGTCCGCCTAAAACTGCAAGGTCTATGCACATCCACCCAACTTTTTATGCTTCCCAGTTCAAGCCAGTTTCTGTCAGCCCCTTGTGTTCCTCCGGCTGAGACTCCCGCACCTGCCTGTATCATCAACAACCACCGGGCATACACCGTCCAAAGACTACTGGATGGGCGCCGTAGGGGCAGGGGTCTCCAATACCTGGTAGATTGGGAAGGGTATGGTCCAGAAGAGTGTTCCTGGGTCCGCCACTTCTTCATCCTAACCTCATCCAGGATTTTCATTGGGGCCATCCAGACAGGCCTGGAGGATCCTGTTGAGGGAGGGGTACTGTCATGGTCCCTTCTGGCAATCACCCACCTGGCTATTTACCTCAGGAATTGGGCCTCAATTACTTTGTTTAGTTTCCAGTCATTCCCAGGTTCCACTAACTACAAACACCTGATTTCCATCAGAAAATGCAGGATAAAGACCCTGTGATCACAACAAGGAGCTGCCAGTTCGTTGGTCGACTCTGGTGTGAGTGACCTTGCTTCATGGTTCTTAGGACTGCCAGTTCTAAGTCTAGCATCACTCCTGGATGCTGATTCCATGCTTGCTACGTCAATAACACCTCCAAACTTTGCCTCCGTGCCCATGTTCTGCACTTGGGTTCGTCCACCGCCACGCTTGTGTAACACGGTTTATTCTCTCTGAACATTGGGTGTTTGTTGGTCTTTTTATGGGTTCTTTTGGGGTTCTTTTTTGTGATGGCTTGTTAGGAGATGAATCTCAAGGTTATATAATGTATACATACTTTGATAATTACTGTACTTTGAACTTCAGAACAGTGTGGTTGAACTACACAGGAGTTTCAGCGATAAATAGCTTTATGGATGGCTTGAAACCAGAAGTGACTAAAAAGGTCAGATTGACAAAAATCAAATTGGAATTGATTTAACATTGCAGAAAATTGTTTACCAGTGGAGGAACAAAGGACTCTTGTTATAACACACAGCCCAGCCTGGCTTGATAAGAAAGAGAATGGCCCTAGAGACTAACATTAGATTAGAGTTGCTGATCAATGTATTGACAAGTTAACTCTCTATTGTTTGGCTCATCAACCATTCTTCAATGTACTGAAGTGATGACACAAGTGATCTGGTTATTGATGCGGACAATGGATTCAGGTCTGTACTACTAGTGCTTGAATGCTAAACATGGCCAGCTTTTATAGTTAATGACCAACAATATCAGTGGACAAGACTGCTACAACAGCTACACCATCTACCACACGACTCTGAGGCAACATCTGAGAGACTTACCAGCCATTGATTCGACTATCATTGTAGACCAGCATGAATGTGACATTCTTTACTTACTTGCATATGTATCTTCCAAAAGTCCCCAAGCAAGTTTGGACAAGGCACAATTGCAACACAAAGTAACTAACTTGGGACATAAAATTTCCTGAGGTAAGTAGGAGATTAACAAGGGTAGTGCGAAGGCTGTCAAATCAGCATGAGCACAGTAACAGTCTAGCAACTCAGATCATTTCTAAGTCTGTGTAGCGACAGGTCAATACACATGTTGAAATTGCATTAGCACACAACAATCTGTAGAAGGTCAGGAACTATGGCTCCTAATGAAGAACAATTGGAAGCATTTCAATCTTGAAAGACAACATTATGCACAACATCTGCAATAGGAATCTGTATTTGTTTCCATAGATGCTGCCCTGCCTACTGAGTTTCTCCAGCATTTTGTGTGTGTTGCTTGGATTTCCAGAATCTGCAGATTTTCTCTTGTTTGTATTAGGAATCCCTGATACAGGTGAACAGTTTACTCTGCAGGTCAATGAGAAACATGGCTACATGTCAGCAGCCTTGGCTCAGGACCATGGAAACAAACAGCATTCCATTCACTGTTACTCTTCCAAACTGTATAATGCAGCACTAGGATGAGGTTTGTTTTTTGTGAGCAGTGAAAACAATCTATCTCGAAGTCAACGCTGTTGCCAATATTGCTCTCGATCAAGTTTTGAATGTTCAATGCCCTCATTCAGTGTCTACCTTACTGATAATGAATAGGGCCACTCAAATAACAGCAGGCAGATGGTCCAAGTGGTCCACTGTTCCTGAGGCACCTAACTTCATCATCTAGTGGGCAAGTCCAACTACGCTGCTGCCACTGGATACAGGGGACTGCGCGTAGACAATGACATGCCATGAAGGTGTAAGCCACCGTGAAGAGACATCTCTCTTCAAACTATATCTGATTCTGTACACCGATAGCTCCTCAATGATTGGGGGTGCCTGGTAGTTAGAATAGTTGGGTTGGTCACTGTTTGCGATACTGAAATGCCAGCATCAGGAAGTATGGCTCAGACTGAAGCCCATAAGGTGGCACAAGAAAAGTCGGCTAATATTGAGAATCTCAGCCTTTCCTTGTAGATTTTCACTAGGCTTTTGGAGTTGTTCACAACTTTGTGGAGGCTTAGAGGACAGCTGTAAGAATCCCAGTCCAGTATGGCCAGTTAGTACAATGACAATTGCCATCAGAAGTGGTTCTCCAAAATGAATTCAAAGCCCTGAAAGTGCTTTTGAATGAAACAGCAAAAAGGGCAGGACAGGAAGAGAATAAGGACTACAAGTAAAAGAAATACAAGCCGCACGTAGAGTGAATTTAACAATTAGTTGTGGAAACACTTCAACTCCAAAGCACAGACAAATAATCAGGATATTCAAGAAATGCATGCTCAATGCTAGAACAAAGACAAGTGGTTCTGGAGGAGATTGGTGGAAGGTAAACAGCAATGGATCATAGAGATTGGTAGTGCCAAGTACAGTATTTCTTGATCTGGCACAGCTGATGCACTTGCTGAGACACATTGGAGTGGGGAAGATAATCAACCGACTCTCCCAACAGTAATGGAATACAAGGTTTCGGCAAATGTTGGAGAGATATACAATATGCAGAAAACAAATCCCCGAATAGTGGCAGAGCTCTTGTAATTAAGGGCTCATAGAGATATAAAAAACACACAGTGCAATACAGGCCCTTTGGCCCATGAAGCTGTCCCGAACATGTTCCTACCTTATAACTACCTAAACTTTACCTCTAGCCCTCTATTTTTCTGAGCTCTATGTAGCCATTCAGGAGTCTCTTAAAAGACCCTATCATTTTTGCCTCCACCACCGCCGCCGCAGCCCATTCCTTGCACTCACCACTCTCTGCGTTTTTTAAAAAAAAACAACTTACCCCTGACATCCCCTCTGTACCTCAAAACTATGCCTTCTCCTGCTAGCCATTTCAGCCCTGGGGAAAAGCCTCTGACTATAAGGTCCCACATCGGAGATTGGTGGGTAAAATCAAAGCTCAGGGCATTGGGGGGAAGACATTGACATGGATAGAAAACTGGTTGGCAGATAGAAAGCAAAGGGTAGAGGTGAATGGGTGTTTCTTGGAATGGCAGGTGGTGACTAGTGGGGTGCCACAGGGCTCAGTATTGGGACCATAGCTGTTTACAATTTATGTCAACGATTTAGATGAAGGCATTGAGAATAACAGCAGCAAATTTGCTGATGATACTAAGCTGGGTGGCAGTGTGACATGTGATGAGGATGTTAGGAGAATTCAGGGTGACTTGGATAGGCTGGGTGAATGGGCAGATACTTGGCAGATGACGTTTAATGTGAATAAGTGTGAGGTTATCCACTTTGGGAGTAAGAACATGAAGGCAGATTATTATCTGAATGGTGTAGAGTTAGGTAAGGGAGAAATACAAAGAGATCTGGGAGTCCTTGTTCATCAATCACTGAAGGTGAATGACCAAGTGCAGCAGGCAGTGAAGAAGGCTAATGGAATGTTGGCCTTTATTACAAAGGGAATTGAGTACAAGAGCAAGGAAATCCTCTTGCATTTGTACAGAGCCCTGGTGAGACCACACCTGGAGTATTGTGTACAATTTTGGTCTCCAGGGTTAAGGAAGGACATCCTGGCTGTAGAAGAAGTGCAACGTAGATTCACGAGGTTAATTCCTGGGATGTCCAGACTGTTTTACGCAGAGAGATTAGAGAGACTGGGCTTGTACACTCTGGAATTAAGGAGATTGAGAGGGGATCTGATTGAAACATATAACCAGAGAGTTGTGGGGGTCTGGAATCCACTGCCTCGGAAGGTAGTGGAGGCCAATTCTCTGGATTCTTTCAAGAAGAAGCTAGATAGGTATCTTATGGATAGGGGAATCAAGGGTCAAAGCAGGAACCGGGTATTGATAGTAGATGATCAGCCATGATCTCAAAATGGCAGTGCAGGCTCAAAGGGCCGAATGGTCTACTTCTGCACCTATTGTCTATTGTCTATTGTCTATCCTCACGATCAATGCCTCTCACTATTTTGTACACCTCTATCAAGTCACCTCTCATCCTTCATCGCTCCAAGGAGAAAAGGCCGAGTTCACTCAACCTATTCTCATAAGGCATGCTCCCCAGTCCAGGCAACATCCTTGTAAAAATCCTGCCCCACCTGGACCACCTTTATATCTACAAGTGGACTACATTACTTTACTGAAGTGTCAAGGATACTGAGGCATATTTGAAATAGTGGACAAGTTTTCAAGATGTGTGGAAGCAATGCCAGCAAGGAGAGTCACTGCCACACACAGAGCAATGGATCTAGGGTGTGTGTTCCTAGATGGAGAATTAGGAACATTAGTTCCTAGTATTCATTAGGGATGTGAATCATTATTGACTCTGACCAAGAGATACACTTCACTGGGAATATTTGGTAGGAGATATATTAACTGATGAGCAATGAATCATCAGAGTCATCAGGACAAGCTGAACGAATGAATAACATTAATAAACAACAACTGACTAGAATCATGAAGAGGGTGTACCATGGCCTCCGGTCCTTTCCATGGTTTTATGCAGCATCAAAGCAACTCCAAATAGGATGTGAAAATTAAGCCCACTTGAGGTAGTAACGGGATGACCTATGTCACTACTTGGAGTTATTGCTCACAGACGGGCTGATTTATGCATTCTGACAGCTTAGTTGATTATTATGAGTGCCAGGCCATTATCACCTGCACTATAAACAACCTCGTGAACTTTGGAGATCTCCCATCCACTGCCCCATCCTTATAGTTTCTGTCATGCACACTGCTCTTTTCTACCTCCTGCACAGGATCCACAAATCTGTCCCAGTCAGCCTATTCTTTCAGCCTGCTCCTGCCCCACTGAACTGATCTCTGCATACTTCAATTCTGTTTTGTCCCCCTTAGCTCAATCTCTTCAGACCTACCTTCATGACAGACATGCTCTCCATCACTTCAGTCTCTTTCCTGGCCCAGATTTCTCAGATGGCTGTCCATTCTCTATGCACTTCCATATCTTAACAAGAAAGTCTTAACAACTCTTTCCCCTCTCCCCCACCTTCTTATTCTGATTTCAGCCCCTTTCCTTTCCAGTTCTGATGAAGAACTTCAACTCAAATTATTCTCCTCCACAGAAGCAGCCAGAACTGCTGAGATCCTCCAGCATTTTGTGTGTGCTGCATAATTCTTTCTTTCCTTACATTGCCCAAGGCAGCAAACTCACATTTCTGAAGGAACAATCATTCTTGATCTCAGACTATTTGCTGTGCCATCAATTATTTAACCTTTTTTATCCAATTTGTGTTTAATTTTCTTTTCCTGCAGAGATCCAGGCTTCATTCCTGCATGTGCAGCTGAGCCTTCGAAAAATGATAGTGACGTCTTCTCATCACACCAAAAGTCCAGCGCTGGTTATCAAAAAGCCCAATCAACATCTCCACCAAAAAATTTGCAAACAAATCACAAATAGACACAGTAATCGTCACTGGCATCTGCAGTGAAAGTTTATTGTGGTCTTGGTTCATTTACAGTGTGTTAAAAATGAATGGGCGTCGAAGGTCTTGTTCACAGTTTCTCACAGAAGAGTGAAACAAAGAGAATGTAATGTGGATAACTGATTATAGCAATGGAGAACAGTTCATTAAAGAACAGCTCCAGTGTGAAAGCTCTATTAGCACACATCTGGGTGGTTGAAGGTCCCTAATAGTTGTTAATGCTACTGTCTCTGAGCCAAAAGCACGCAAGTTAAGCCCTTCTCTGGAGCATAACCAAGGTAGATTAGAGAGAACTTTTAGATAAAACTTAAGTCCTTCTCATTCCACTCAGGAGATCTACACAGTTATGCTGATGAGACCATTAATTAAATTTCATACATGGCCTCTAAGTTTGATTATCTTCAGAAATCTGATCCCAACCAACTTCCTCAAATGTCCCATGACATCAGACTGGGCAGAAAGTTACAACATGTACCAAGCCAACCACAACTGGCTGACACAGCATTCTTAAGTTGGACAACATATAATCATATAACAATTACAGCACGGAAACAGGCCATCTCACCCCTTCTAGTCCACGCTGAACACTTACTCTCACCTAGTCCCACTGACCCGCACTTAGCCCATAACCTTCCATTCCTTTCCTGTTCATATACCTATCCGATTTTACTTTAAATGACAATACCGAACCTGCCTCTACCACTTCTACTGGAAGCTCATTCCACACAGCTACCACTCTCTGAGTAAAGAAATTCCCCCTCATGTTACCCTTAAACTTTTGCTCCCTAACTCTCAACTCATGTTCTCTTGTTTGAATCTCAATGGAAAAAGCCTATCCATGTCAACTCTATCTATCCCCCTCATAATTTTAAATACCTCTATCAAGTCCCCCCTCAACCTTCTATGCTCCAAAGAATAAAGAAATAACTTGTTCAATCTTTCCCTGTAACTTAGGTGCTGAAACCCAGGTAATATTCTAGTAAATCTTCTCTGTACTCTCTCTATTTTGTTGACATCTTTCCTATAATTTGGTGACCAGAACTGTACACAATACCCCAAATTTGGCCTTTCTAATGCCTTGCACAATTTTAACATTACATCCTAACTCCTATACTCAATGCTCTGATTTATAAAGGCCAACATACCAAAAGCTTTCTTCACCACCCTATCCACATGAGATTCCACCTTCAGGGAACTATGCACTATTATTCCTAGATCACTCTGTTCTACTGCATTCCTCAATGCCCTACCATTTACCATGTATGTCCTATTTGGATTATTTCTACCAAAATGTAGCACCTCACACTTATCAGCATTAAACTCCATCTGCTATCGTTCAGCCCACTCTTCTAACTGGCCTAAATCTCTCTGCAAGCTTTGAAAACCTACTTCATTATCCACAACGGCACCTATCTTAGTATCATCTGCATACTTACTAATCCAATTTACCACCCCATCATCCAGATCATTAATGTATATGACAAACGACATTGGACCCAGTACAGATCCGTAAGGCACACCACTAGTCACCAGCCTCCAATCTGACAAACAGTTATCCACCACTACTCTCTGGTATCTCCCATCCAGCCACTGTTGAATCCATTTTACTACTTCAATATTAATACCTAATGATTGAACCTTCCTAAGTAACCTTCTGTGCGGAACCTTGTCAAAGGCCTTACTGAAGTCCATATAGACAACATCCACTACTTTACCCTCGTCAATTTTCCTCGTAACCTCTTCAAAAAAGTCAATAAGATTTGTCAAACATGACCTTCCACACACAAATCCAAGTTGACTGTTCTTAATCAGACCCTGTCTATGCAGATACTTATATATACCATCTCTAAGAATACTTTCCATTAATTTACCCACCACTGACGTCAAACTGACAGGCCTATAATTGCTAGGTTTACTCTTAGAACCCTTTTTAAACAATGGAACCACATGAGCAATACACCAATCCTCTGGAACCATCCCCGTTTCTAATGACATTTGAAATATTTCTGTCAGAGCCCCTGCTATTTCTACACTAACCTCCCTCAAGGTCCTAGGGAGTATCCTGTTAGGACTCGGAGATTTATCCACTTTTATATTCCTTAAAAGTGCCAGTACTTCCTCTTCTTAAATGTCAAAGTTTCCATAACTTCCCTACTTGTTTCCTTTACCTGACACAATTCAATATCCTTCTCCTTAGTGAATATTGAAGAAAAGAAATTGCTCAAAATCTCCCCCATCTCTTTTGGCTCCACACATAGCTGTCCACTCGGGTTCTCTAAGGCACCAGTTTTATCCCTCACTATCCTTTTGCTAATAATGTAACTGTAGAAACCCTTTGGATTTATTTTCACCTTACTTGCCAAAGCAACCTCATATCTTCTTTTAGCTTTTCTAATTTATTTCTTAAGATTCTTTTTACATTCTTTATATTCCTTGAGCACCTCATTTACTCCATGCTGCCTATATTTATTGTAAATATCTCTCTTTTTCAAGTTTTCAATATCCCTTGATAACCATGGCTCTCTCATACTTTTAACCTTTCCTTTCAACCTAACAGGAACATAAAGATTCTGTACCCTCAAAATTTCACCTTTAGTGACCGCCATTTCTCTATTACATCTTTCCCATGAAACAAATTGTCCCAATCCACACCTTCTAAATCCTTTTGCATCTCCTCAAAGTTAGCCTTTCTCCAATCAAAAATCTCAACCCTGGGTCCAGTCCTATCCTTCTCCATAATTAGATTGAAACTAATGACATTGTGATCACTGGACCCGAAGTGCTCCCCAACACATACCTCCGTCACCTGACCTATTTCATTCCCTAACAGAAGATCCAACACTGCCCCTTCTCTAGTTGGTACCTCTATGTATTGCTGCAAAAAACTCTCCTGCACACATTTTACAAACTCTAAACAATCCATCTCTTTTACAGTATGGGCTTCCCAGTTTATGTGTAGAAAATTAAAATCTCCCACAATCACAACCCTGTGCTTACTACAAATATCTCCTATCTCCTTGCAAATTTGCTCCTCCAATTCTCGCTCCCTATTAGGTCTATAATACACCCATATAAGTGTTACTACACCTTTCCCATTCCTCAATTCCACCCAAATAGTCTCCCTAGACGAGCCCTCTAATCTATCCTGCCAGAGCACCGCTGTAATACTTTCTCTGACAAGCAACACAACACCTCCCCCTCTTGTCCCTCTGATTCTATCACACCTGAAGCAATGAAATCCAGGAATATTTAGTTGCCAATCACGCCCCTCCTGCAACCATGTTTCACTAATAGCTACAACATCATATGCCTCCATATTTTTAGCCAAAACCAAATCACTCTTACTAGCAGGACACTCTGTTTATGCAAAAAACAACAAAACCTCACAACATAGCAGTAGAAATCTTAACCAAGGCATTACATTCCCCCCTCCCCCCACCAAAAACAGTTATGACTTCTTGACTTTGTAATTTATTAAACTATTAATAATATCACAGTATTGAAATAAATGTTATGATCTTAGGACATTTGTAAATAGAAGTAACAGATCTCACTATTGGGGTGGATGCAACACTCCGTTTCCCTGGTGCATCTTATGTCAGCCTATCTGGGGGCTTCCTGTCTCTCTGGACCTCTTTATCTCAGCTGCAACTTCAACAACTCCTTGTGATATTCCTCTCTACTAGGGAATGCCTCGCCTGTCTATCACTCACAACTGAGTCCATTCTCAGTTTTTAGTGCAAGATGGGGAGGCCATTGATATTGGTGAGTGTTGTATTACACGGAGGGGAGGCCGTTGATATTGGTGAGTGTTGTATTACACGGAGGGGAGGCCGTTGATATTGGTGAGTGCTGTATTACACAGAGGGGAGGCCGTTGATATTGGTGAGTGTTGTATTACACAGAGGGGAAGCTGTTGATATTGGTGAGTGCTGTATTACACGGAGGGGAGGCCGTTGATATCGGTGAGTGCTGTATTACACAGAGGGGAGGCCGTTGATATTGGTGAGTGCTGTATTACACGGAGGGGAAGCCGTTGATATTGGTGAGTGCTGTATTACACGGAGGGGAAGCCGTTGATATTGGTGAATGCTGTATTACACGGAGGGGAGGCCATTGATATTGGTGAGTGCTGTATTACACAGAGGGGAGGCCATTGATATTGGTGAGTGCTGTATTACACGGAGGGGAAGCCGTTGATATTGGTGAGTGCTGTATTACACGGAGGGGAAGCCGTTGATATTGGTGAGTGCTGTATTACACGGAGGGGAGGCCTTTGATATTGGTGAGTGCTGTATTACACAGAGGGGAGGCCATTGATATTGGTGAGTGCTGTATTACACGGAGGGGAGGCCGTTGATATTGGTGAGTGCTGTATTACACGGAGGGGAGGCCATTGATATTGGTGAGTGCTGTATTACACAGAGGGGAGGCCATTGATATTGGTGAGTGCTGTATTACACGGAGGGGAGGCCATTGATATTGGTGAGTGCTGTATTACACAGAGGGGAGGCCATTGATATTGGTGAGTGCTGTATTACACAGAGGGGAAGCCGTTGATATTGGTAAGTGCTGTATTACACGGAGGGGAAGCTGTTGATATTGGTGAGTGCTGTAATACACGGAGGGGAGGCCGTTGATATTGGTGAGTGCTGTATTACATGGAGGGGAGGCCATTGATATTGGCGAGTGCTGTATTACACGGAGGGGAGGCCATTGATATTGGTGAGTGCTGTATTACACAGAGGGGAGGCCATTGATATTGGTGAGTGCTGTATTACACAGAGGGGAAGCCGTTGATATTGGTGAGTGCTGTATTACACAGAGGGGAAGCTGTTGATATTGGTGAGTGCTGTAATACACGGAGGGGAGGCCATTGATATTGGCGAGTGCTGTATTACATGGAGGGGAAGCTGTTAATATTGGTGAGTGCTGTATTACACGGAGGGGAAGCCGTTGATATTGGTGAATGCTGTATTACACGGAGGGGAGGCCATTGGTATTGGTGAGTGCTGTATTACACGGAGGGGAAGCCGTTGATATTGGTGAGTGCTGTATTACACGGAGGGGAAGCCGTTGATATTGGTGAGTGCTGTATTACACGGAGGGGAGGCCGTTGATATTGGTGAGTGCTGTATTACACAGAGGGGAGGCCATTGATATTGGTGAGTGCTGTATTACACGGAGGGGAGGCCGTTGATATTGGTGAGTGCTGTATTACACAGAGGGGAGGCCATTGATATTGGTGAGTGCTGTATTACACAGAGGGGAAGCCGTTGATATTGGTGAGTGCTGTAATACACGGAGGGGAGGCCGTTGATATTGGTGAGTGCTGTATTACATGGAGGGGAGGCCATTGATATTGGCGAGTGCTGTATTACACAGAGGGGAGGCCGTTGATATTGGTGAGTGCTGTATTACACAGAGGGGAGGCCATTGATATTGGTGAGTGCTGTATTACACGGAGGGGAAGCCGTTGATATTGGTGAGTGCTGTATTACATGGAGGGGAAGCTGTTAATATTGGTGAGTGCTGTATTACACGGAGGGGAAGCCGTTGATATTGGTGAATGCTGTATTACACGGAGGGGAGGCCATTGGTATTGGTGAGTGCTGTATTACACGGAGGGGAAGCCGTTGATATTGGTGAGTGCTGTACTACATGGAGGGGAGGACGGTTGGCTGATAATTGGTGAGTGTTAAACACAAAGTCCACTGCAGATGCTGTGGTCAAATTGGTGAGTGCTGTATTGCACGGAGGAGAGAATGGTCGGCTGATAATTTATTTATTCTACAGAGGGGAGAACAGCAGGTTGATGAGAAACGTGAAGTGCATTTTTCAAGCATTGAATGGACTCGCCCAGCTTGTGCTGTGACACCAGCCTTTCCCTCCCCCAACTTCCCCTGACAGAACTGACGGACGTATGGGAGTGAACAAGTTGCCAGTGTAGTAGAAACAGGTAGGGAACTTTTCACTCCAAAGACAGTCCAGTCTGGCGATTTTTGAAGAGGAGGTGTGAGACGGAAGAGGAGGATTCCAGGCCTGGGCCCACAGACAATTCTGATAAAGTTAACGATGAAGAATTAAAATCTTCTAAGTCATTTCACTGCACTGGTGCAAGAATGGATATAAACAAAGCCCATTTTTTTACATAACTGTAAAAGTTTATTTACACAACAAATGCACAAAGTATAAACATTAGATATTTACAAGACAGAATAAATTCAATTTAAAATATGATTTCCACTGTCTATAAAACTCAATTCCCTGGGAGGCCCACCACTCCTGGAAATCCCCCTGTATCCATTGTGACCTCATGCTCCCTCTCCAAGCACAGCCAGGCATGAACGCATCCTCGGAAGAAGGGCAGGCAGTCGGCCCTGAGAAGGCCCTCGACTTTCTGAACCTGTGAATGGCCATTTTGGCTGGGCTCAGGAGCAAGATCCTCCTCGCAACCCACCCCCTCCGTATTGGGTGCCCGTATACAAGGAGCATGGGGCTGAAGTACAACCTGAATCTGAGCAGCAGCCCCTTCAGATACTCAAACAGGGGCTGCATCCTCTCCACTCCGTGAATCCTCCCGGTCAGGTAGACGGGGTGTCAGTAACTGTTGTACAGTACTACCCTATGCAACACCTTCCACTCCGGTCCACAGTGTACAGGGGAAGGACCCCTGCATGAAGAGATTCATCTGCTGCCAGATAGTAACACAAACCGCCAAGGCGAGTCAGGGCAGCAGATGAAGACCAGGAAGTGAAAGGTGTGCAAGAGCAGTCCGTACAAGAAACGCTTTGGAGTGTCACGAATGGGCAGGATGGGCATCCCTGTGAGATATTTCATGTTATGCAGGACCCTCTCCCGCGTGGTATCCTGAGGCCTGCGTCCGACAAGCAATTGTGGTGCAGCCAGAACCCCTCCACTTCCCTGAGCCTCCTCGACACCTACCATGATAGGATGGAGACCAGTGCCCCTCACATCCCCACACCAGCACAGGAGCACCCTATCTGGATGAGACTAGACCCCGTACCCGCAACAGGTCTCGGTAAAAGCGAGGCATTTCCCTCAAAGCAACGCCACTGATTCTGTTCTCTGGAAGCCCCGTGCCCTCCTGGCAGAGAAAGTGCATTGCCAGGGCATGCCATCTCAGAGGGTGGTTGCAGTACAGGTATCTCTGTAGGATCCTGCGGTGGAGGGCCACTAGCTGGGTGTGCACACACCAATGACTGAACGCCCTCCATGATCAGAGGGCTCAGAACTGCAACAGAGACCCAGTGCCTCCCATTGCCCCTGAAGAAGTCCACCAGCTTCTTCTGGGTCCTGGAGTCAAAAGCACTGGGCAGGACTAAAGTGATTAGCCAATACCATATCTTTCCAACGAACGCTCCTTATCAATGGGCTTTACACGGACTGGCGATCTAAGCTGTCCAGTTCCACTGGGCCCTGTCTGTGGCAAACAGCTTACAAAGGTAGCAATGGCTCCAGCAAAGTTGAAAATAGACTTAACTAACTAATTAAACCATATGACTTGTAAAACAACTAAATGGAATCTCAAAACAAACAGATTAAGGCTTTCGGAAATAAAGTCACAGTCAGTTAAAGGAGTTCAGGAAGCAAGTTTTAGTAGTTTTAAGACCAGTTCACTCGAGAAAGTAAAAAAAAACTGTGTGAAAACCTGAACAAAGAACACACCAATCTCCTGCTACCGACAGAAATCTGGTCACTTAGCAGAAGAAGAGTTCTCAGCAGGGTGTTTGAGCTGAAAGGTGAATTGCAGGAGTACTTTCAAGAAAATAGTAGGCCAGATTTTGCTAAGGGCTTTGAAGATGAAGAATAGCTGCAGAAACTAGTCTACTTAACAGACGTTTTTCATCATATGAACCAATTGAATAAATCTGGAGAAGCTGTTTTGACTTCATGACAAGATTCTTGGATTTAAGATGAAGCTGAATCTTTGGATAAACCATGTTGCAAAAGGAAATGTTTTCACCGCTGCTTGGGCTTGAGAGTGAGGAAAGATATGAGAAAGTCTTGACTCTTATTGAAAACCACCTGGAAGAACTGCAGAACAAAATTGAACAGTATTTTTTCTCCCTTTTAACAAATGTATGACTAGGTGAGAGACTCTCTCTCTGAATCTTCTGCTCAGCCTGAGAAATTGAGTTTGAGAGAAGGGGAAGAACTTTTGTGAGCTGCACTCTGATCAAGCACTCAAGATGAGATTTACTGACCTGCCCCTGGACAAGTTCTGGATTTCTGTGAAAGAAGAGTATCCTGCTATTCAAAGGGAAGAAATGAACATTTTGCTGCAGTTTTCAACCTATTATATGAGTGAGCAAGCTTTTTCTTGTTTAACAAGCATCAAGAGCCCTTAGATGGGATACTCCTGGGACTCTGCTGGAGGCACACACAGGTGGCTTACATAAGGCTGGTGGCTTACAGATTGATAAGGTAGTGGACCTTGGTGCCAGTGTGGACAATCACATCAACCTTACTGCACAGAAGTTGTGGCTTATGACTCTCGAGTTGCTTCTGGAATCATTTGGAATCCTTGACTGCATTAATGTACCAATGGAAGCATTGCTAATCAAACAAGAACATTTTGCCACCACAGGCATTGTACAGCTGGACCACCATGACAAATAGTGATGCAAGGTCCTCTGACTGTTACTGCTTCTTGGCCCTCTTTGACTTGAAAGCATAGTTCCCACCTGACTGCTTGGATTCACTTCAAACACTGTGGTAACATTATTGAGTCATGGAGTCACACAGGACAGAAAAAAACCCTCGGCTGAACCTTCACTGAAGCAGGAGTCTGCAGGAGGACTTGGACAGATTGGGAGAATAAGTAAACAACTGGAAAGTGGAATATAATGTTGAGAAGCGTATGGTCATGCACTTTAGTAGAAGGAATATAGGTGTAGACTATTTTCTAAATGGGGACAAAATTCAAAAATCAGAGGTGCAAAGGAAGTAGAAAGTTCTAGTGCAGTATTCTCTAAAGCTTAACTTGCAGATCGAGTCAGTGGTAGAGAAGGAAAATGTAAGCATTCATTTTGGGAGAACTAAAATAAAAAAGCAAGGATATGATGCTGAGGTTTTATAAGGCATTGGTCAGATCACTCTTGGAGTATTGTGGCCTTAGAGAGGGTCTAGAGGAGTTTCACAAGAATGATTCCAGGAATAAAAGGGTTAACAAATGAGGAATATTTGATGGTTCTGGGCCTGTACTCACTGGAGTTTAGAAGAGTGAGAGGGGATTACATCAAAAACTATTGAATACTGGAGAGAGTGGAAGTGGAAAGGATGTTTTCTATAGTGGGTGAGTCCAGGACCAGATAGCAGAGCCTCAGAATAGAGGGACATCCATTTAGAACAGAGACGAGGGAGGATTTCTTTAGTCAGAGGGTAGTGAATCTCTGAATTTCAATGGCTGTGGAAGACAAATCATTGGGAATATTTAAAGCAGAGGTTGATAGTTCTTGATTAATCAGGGTGTCAAAGATTACAGAGAGAAGGCAGAAAAATGGGGTTGAGAGGGGTAATAAATCAGCCATGATAGAATGGCAGAGCAGACTTGATGGGCTGGATGGCCTAATTCTGCTCCTATATCTTATGGTTTTATGGTCTTATCACAAAGATGTGACAGTTGGTAGATTAACTGGTATATTGTCCCCAGTATGGTGATGAGTTGTAAATATTGGGGAAATCTGAATACTGGAATTATAAATGCAGTAAAGTATGCAGATGCAGGAAATCCAGAGCAACACATACAAATGCTGGAGTAACTCAGTAGTATTGATGAAAATGAATAAACAGTCAATACTTCAAGCTGAGACCCTTCATCAGGAAGCCAGAATTAAACAGATACTTGAGGATTATAAGGGATTCAAAAAAGAACTCAAGAATGGAATTGGAAAATCCAAGAGGGGCCATGAAGAGTCCAAGGGTCCTTAGCAAGTGGGATTGAAGGCATTCTATACATACATCAGGAGCAAGAGGATAACTAGTGAGAGAGTGGCACCACTCAAGGATAAAGGGGGAACATTTGCTTGGATGCATAGGATGTGAGTGAGGTCATTTAATGAGTACTTTATCGAAATATTTACCAAGGAGAAGGACGTGGAGGATAGGGAGATCAGTGTTGAGCAAGTTGATGTGCTCAAGCATTTCAAAGTAAAGGAAGAGGTAGTGTTGGGTCTGTTAAGGAGCATTAAGATGGATAAGTACCCAGGGCCTGATGGGATATACCCCAGGTGATTGAGAGAGCAAAGAAAAGAGATTGCTGGGACCTTTACCAATATCTTCTTACCCTCTCTAGCCGCATGTGAGGTCCCAGAGAATTAGCAAGTAGCTAATATTGTTACATTATTCAAGAAGGGAACCAGCAATAATCCTGGAAACCGTAGACAAGTGAGTCTCGTGCCAATAGTAGGGAAGTTACTGGGGAGAATTATTGGGGACAGGACAAGAGCGTTTTGAAAACCATGGGTCAATTAGTGAGAGCCGGCATTGCTTTGAGCAAGGCAAGTCCTGTCTTACTAACTTGATTGAGTTTACTGATGGTGTGATGAAGGTGATTGCTGAAGATAGAGCTGTGAATGTTGTCTGCATGAATTGTAGAAAGACATTTGACAAGGTCCCTCATGGGAGGCTCATCCAGAAGATTAGGATGCATGGATCTATGGTGAATTGGCTGCTTAGATTGTCCATCGAAGAGAGAGAGTAGTGACTGAAGGGACTTATGCTAGCTGGAAGCCTGTCATTAGTGGAGTTCCTCAGGGATCTGTACAGGGACCTCTGCTGTTTGTGATGCATATAAGTGAACTAGATGTAAGTGTAGATGGGTGGGTTAGCAAGTTTGCAGATGATATGAAGATTGGTGGTGTTACAGATAGCATAGATGACTGGCAGTGAGATATAGATCAATTGCAGATATGGTGGAAAAATTGCAGATAGAGTTTTAACTGCCAAATGAGAAATGTTGCACCTTGGTAGGTGAAATATAAAGAGACAGCACAGTGTTAAGAGGTAAGACCCTTAACAGTGTTGAAGAGCTGAGGGATCTTGGGGTCCTAGTTCATAGCTCCCTGGAAGTGGCTACATAGTGTGATTGGGTGGTTACAATGGCATATGGCATGCTTCACTTTATTGGTCAAGACAATGAGTTCAAATGTCAGGAAGTTATGTTGTAGCTTTATAAAACTCTGGTTAGGCCACATCTGGTGTATTGCGTCCAGTTCTGGTTGCCCCACTATAGGAAGGATGTTGAGGTTTTGCAGAGGATACAGAAGGGGTATACCAGGGTGCTGCCTGGATTAGAGGGCATGAAAGGTTGGACAACATTGGGTTGTTTTCTCTGGAGTGGCGGAAGCAGAGGGGGGATATGATAGAAGCTTATAAGATTATGAGAGACATACAGTATATAGAATAGACAGACAGTATCTTTTTCCCAGTTTGAAATGTCTAAAACCAGGAGCATATGTTTAAGGTGTGAGAGGGTAATTTCAGAAGAGATGTGAGGGGCAAGTTTTTACACAGATAGTGGTGGGTGCCTGGAATGTGCACTCTGTGGTGGCAGTATAGGCAGGTACATTCGAGGTTTTTAAGAGACATTTACATAGGCACATGAAGGTGAGGAAAATGGAAGAATATGGAGATTGTGCAAGTAGAAGCTTTAGTTTAGCTGGCCATTTGATTACTAACCTATTTGCTTCAGCAAAACATCATAGAGATGGGCTGAAGGGCCTGTTGGGCTGAAATGTTCTGTGTTCTATCAGGACTGATGACGGAACATTAACAGTTTATTCATTTCTCGGGATGCCGTCTGAGAAGTCGTGTTCCTCTGTATTTTGTTTGTGTTGCTGGGATTACTCTGCCATTAGTGTAAATTGGAATTTAATGGTCAGTGCAAGTTTTGTGGGCTGATTATGACTCCGGAAAAGACTTTACAAATGTAAGTTGTTGTTTTTAGAGATCACAGTCTTTGAAGTAAGTTGGTAACCATTATGCATTAAAATGAATACTTTAACTAAAACTGGCTGTTGCTGGATTAGAACTTTTCCAAGCCTGTGATGGAATCAGTGCTTTTCCAGGATGAACCCATAGAAAACTGCTGAGGAATGGTCCTATAGCCTATGATGCCTGCACTAAATACAATGCCAAATTAAAATAAATCTCTTCTACATGAACATGAACCAAATCCTCAATCCCTGCCTATCGCAAAGCCTGTTAACTGTCACTGTTCTTTCTGCCTCTGTGACTTCCCCAGGTAGTGCATTCCTGGCACCCATCAATCTGTGTATAAACTTTCCCCACACACCTCCTTTAAACATTTCCCATCTCACCTTAAATGCATGTTGAGTTCTTTTGTATGAGCTTATTAATGTCCTCCCAACACATCCTTGGGGTTGACAACTGGCATTGAACTTCCTGACGATCTGCTCTCACCTATGGCCACATGTCTATAAAATCTCCTGTCAAACCATGAGTGCCAGGCATCTGTTTGCCTTTCCACATCCTCCACCAGGCCACTTGAAAAGTCCTCACCTCATGTTGTCCCATTCCTCCCTGGGTAGCTCCATTGCCTGGGATTAGGATTGACAGATTTATGGTCAGCATAGATATGGTCAACCATGTCTTTGTGTATGCTAACTCATGACTATATGACACCGCTCCTGGCACTTGCTTTGGCCACAGGCCACCTTCTCTTTAAGAACCATATTTAGAGAAGGGAAGTAATAACTGTGGATCTCCTGCTCTGAACGGTTGTTGAATGCTGCTGACTCAGAGAAGCCTTGTTATCAATAGGACAAAGGTCATAAGACTATACAACATAGGAACAGAAACAGGCCATTTGGCTCATCAAATTTGCTCTGCCATACAATCATAGCTGAAGTATTTTCCATCTCAATCCCATTCTTCTGCCTTCTCCAGCTAACCTTTGATGTCCTTACTAATCAAGAACCTATCAAACTCCACTTTATACCCAATGACTTGGACTCCACATCCATCTGTGGAAATGAATTCCACAGACTCACTACCCTTTAGCTAAAGAAATTCCCCCTCATCTTTGTTCCTTCACTCTGAGGCTCTGCCCTCTGGGCCGAGACTGGGCCCTACTGTTGGAAACATCCTCTCCACTTTCGTTTTACCTAAGCCTTGCAATATTTGACAGGTTTTAATGCGATCACCCCACCCCATTCTTTTAAACTGCAGCAAGTATAAGCTCAAGGCTATCAGAGACCCCTCATTCCTGGGATTGTACTTACAAACCTCCTCTAGACCCTCTCCAATGCCAGCACATCCTTTCTTACACACAGTATGGGGCTCAAAACTGCTTACAATGCTCCACATGTATAAAACCATATGTAGTCTGACCAATGCCTCGTAAAGCCTCAGCATTACATCCTTGCTTTTATATTCTAGTCCTCTGAAAATGAATGTTAACATTGTATTTGCTTTCCTTACTTCCAACTCAACCTGCAAGTAAAACTTTTGGGAATCCTGCACTAGGACTCCCAAGTCCCATTCCACCTTCGATTTCTCTAAGTGCTCCCTTTACAAAGGCAGCTTAAGGTTGATTTATTTTTCCATTTATACTCACCAGGCTTCTTGTTATCCCTTTGTGCTGATCCCCACTTCCACTTCGGGGGCATCACACCAACTGCTAATCCGCTGCTTCTGCTCAGCCGGACCCGAGTGGCTCTGTAACAAGTGGAAAACCTATAGGGTCTCTGATGTCGGGATTCATGAGTCTTAAATTTAGTAATAAAAGTACTTATTCACCAGCCGCTCCTCTCCCAGTAGATCATCGAAATTTTCTTTAATAAAGATGGAGAAACATATAAGTCAGGTAGAACTGCAGGAAGAGCCAAACAGTAATCCAGCTTCCAGCTTGTAACAGGTACATGGCCTGTAAATTTTGCTGGTAGGGATCAGTGAAGGGGTGATCCCTCATCCTGAGAATGCCGTAGGAACAGTTTCATGAAGTTCAGCATCGAATCGGAGCCAAATCACAGAGCAAAACCACTTTTCCATTAACTATTCTCCCTACATTCCAGAATCAAGTTTATTACCACAGCTGTATGTACGTTGTGACATTTATTGTTTTGTGGCAGCAAAACTATGCAAGATATAAAAAATTACTGTGTTACAATAATCAAAATATAACAATATAAATAGTTTTAAAAAAGAGAGAGCAAAGTAACAAGGTAGTGTCCCTGGGTTCTTGGACCACTCAGAAGGGAAGAAGTCGTTCCTGAATCGCTGACTATGCACCTTTATCTCCAGTGTGTCCTTGATTGCAGCAATGAGAAGAGGGCATTTTAGATGGTGAGGTCCTCAATGATAGGTACCACTTCCTGAGGCACTGCCTTTTGAAGATGTTATAATTGTAGGGGTACTTTTTTGTGATTGCATTGATATGTCGGGCTCAGGATAGGGGTTGAAGCTCAGAAACTTGAAGCTGCTCACCTTTTCAGCTCCTGACCCCAGTGTGAGTTCTCACGACTTCGCCTTCCTGATGTCCACAGTTAATTCCTTGCTGTTACAGCTGCAGAGTGCAAAGTTATTGTTGCAACACCAATCAACCAGCTAATCTATCTCACGCAATACCTGCAGCATGATGGAGGAGCTCATTAAGTCAGGCAGCATCTATTGAAATAAACAAATAGTCAATACTTCTTCAGGACGGGGGAATGCCAGAATAAAAAAAGTGGGGAAGGGGAAGGTGGCTCCCTGGAATGTGACAGGTGAAGCCAGGTGGGCAGGAAAGGTGAAGGGCTGGAGAGGAAGGAATCTGATAGGAGAGGACAGTGGACCATAGGAGAAAGAGAAGGAAGAGGGGATTGAGGGGAGGGTAATAGGTAGGTGAGAAGAGATAAGAGGTCAGAGTGAGGCAAAGAAGAAGGGAGGGAGAGGGAAACATTTCTTTTATCAGAAGGAGATATCGATATTCATGCCATCAGATTGAAGGCTAGCAAAACGGAATATAAGGTGTTACATCATGGCACAATAGGAAGCTGTGGACTGACACATTAGAATGGGACTGGGAATGAAAATTAAAATGTTTGGTCACCAGAAAGTCCCACTTTAGGCAGATGGAGTGGAGGTACTCGACGAAGTGGTCCCCCAATTTACAACAGGTCTCACCGATGTAGAGGAGGCTGCATTAGGAGCACCAGACACAATGGACGACTCCAGCAGATTTGCAGGTGAAGTGCTGCCTCTCCTAGATGGACTGCTTAGAACCTTGGATGGAGGAGAGGGAAGAGGTGAATGGACAGCTGAGAACTTTGGCCACTGGCAGGGATAAGTGCTGGGAGAGAGGTTAGTGCGGAGGGACAAATAGACAGGGGAATGATGGAGGCTGTGGAAAGAGGGAGGTAATGATATGATTGGTGGTTGGATCCCTTTGGAGATTTCAAAAGCTGTGAAGAAGGATGTGTTGGATGCAGAGGCTCGTGGATTAGTAGATAAGGATAAGAGGATCTCTGTCACTGTTAAGGCAGCAGGAAGATGGGGTGAGAGTCGGTGTTCGGGAAACTGAGGAGATATGGGTGAGGGCAGATGCCTCCTCATCACCACCTGAGGTTCTACCAATAATAGTTGTGTCGTGGGTGAATTTATAGATGGTATGGGGTACCTGAGTTGTGCCTAGCCACACAGTCATGAATGCAGAGAAAGTAGTGCGGTGGGCTAATCACACATTCTTGAGGTGTGCCAGTGTTGATTGTCAGCTCGGAGAAAATTTTATTTCCGAACCTCTCTGACTAGTCTCCCAATGAGAAAGTCAAGAATCCATTTGCAGAGGGATATACAGATGCTAAGGTTGTGAAGCTTGTTGACTAGTACTGAGGGGACAATGGTATTTAATACCGAGCTGTAATTGATATACAGCAGCCTGACATAGGTAGTCCCACCATCTCCCCAGGATTCTACCACTCACCTGGCCACTAGGGCCAACAATTAACCCACCAACCTGCACAGCTTTGAGATGTGGGACGAACCCTGAGCACATGGAGATAAACTACAGGGTGTTCCGTCCAGACAGTACCGAAGGTCAGGATTAAACCTTGCTCCTTGCAGCTGAGAACTAACAGCTCTACTAGTTCATATCTGTGTTGCCATAGGAGCGATATTATAAAGTAATGCAAGTGGCAAATGTGCTGGCTCGGCTGTGATTGGAGAGGCTTGAGCAACCCTATACCAAGAACTGGAAAAATAATTGGTATATAGCATTGGCATTGGATGGTAATTATCACATATACCAAATACAGGAACAGTTCCTTCAGCCTACAATGTTGTTCTGAACCAAGTAAGCCGGTAATTAAAATGCCTAACTAAATTAATCTCTTCTACTTATACAATTACACAATGTCCATATTCCCCCAATTCTCTACACATTTATGTGCCTTTCTAAAAGCATCTATTGACTCTGCTTCCATCATCCCCCCATCACCACATTCCACACACACCTCTTTTTGTGTAAAACACTTACAACACTCTCACCCTGGTGCATGCCCTCTAGTATGAGATTTTTGACTCTGGCAAAAAAAATAGCTAGTTATCTATGCCACTCATAATCTTATGGACTTCCAGCAGATCTTCCCTCACCCTCTGCTTCTTCAGAGAAAAACGACCCAGGTGTGTCCTCTTTCTTCCCACAGCACATGCCCTCCAATCCAGGCAGCATCCTGGTAAATTTCTTCCGCACCCTCTCCAAAGGAATGATCAGAACTCAGTCAAGTACTCCAGATGCAGCCTAACTAGAGTTTTATAAAGCTGCAACATAACCCTTCAATTCTGAAACTCAGTGTCTCGACTCAGAAAGGCAGGTCCAATGCCCCTTGCTTACCACCCTGTCAATCTGTGCAGTCTCTTTTAGGGAGCTATGGACTTGCATACCACGATTCCTCTGTACATTAAATCTGTTCAGAGACCTGTCATTGGCAGTCTACTTTCCCATTACATATTGGTACCATTGACATAGGAAGAAAAAGCAAAGAGGCCCTGAAAAGAGATTTTAGAGAACTAAGTAGAAAGCTGAGAAACGGGACCTCCAGGGTGGTAATTTCTGGATTGCTACCTGTGCCAAACACCAGTGAGGTTAGAAACAGGATGATCTGACAGATAAATGTGTGACAGGGCTTCAGATTCTTGCATCATTAGGATCTCTTCTGGGGGAGGTATGACCTGTACAAAAGTGACTAGTTGCAACTGAACCCAAGGGGGATGAATATTCTCGTGGGCAGGTTGTGTTGGAGCTGTAGGGAGGGTTTAAACTAATTTGGCAGGGAGATGGGAACCAGAGTGAAGGGACTCAGGATAGGACAGATGGTAAAAAACGTGAAGATAGTGTGCAGTCAGACTGTCAAGAAGGACAGGCAGGCGATGGGACATAGTCGCAGCCAACAGGGTGAGTATCAGTGCAATAGGGATGAAAAATCAAAAAGGGTGGCAAATACAGTACTCAAGGTGTTGTATCTCAGTCTGCGGAGTATAAGAAAGGTGGATGATCTTGTGCACTATTACAGATTGTCAGGTATGATGTTGTGGACATCACTGAATCATGGCTGAAGGATGGTTGTAGTTGGGAGCTGAATGTCCAAGGTTACATGTTATATCAGAGGGATAGGAAGGTAGGCAGAGGGAGTGGTGTGGCTCTACTGGTAAAGAATGGCATCGAATCAGTAGAAAGATGTGACATAGGTTCGAAAGATATTGAATCCTTGTGGGTTGAGTTAAGAAACTGCAAGGGTAAAAGGACCCTGATGGCAATTATATACAGGCCTCAAAACAGTAGCTGGGATGTGGACCACAGATTACAACAGGAAATTACAACAGGGCGAGTTAAAAGGGCAATGTTATGATTGTCATGGGAGATTTTAGCATGCAGGTTGATTGGGAAAATCAGGTTGGTAATGGATCTCAAGAGAGTGAGTTTGTTGAATGCCTACGTGATGGCTTTTTAGAGCAGTTTGTCATTGAGCCGACCAGGGGATCAGTTGCACTGGATTGTGTGTTAGGTAATGAATCAGAGGCGATTAGGGAGCTTAAGGTAAAAGAACCCTTGGGAACCAGTGATCAAAATATGATTGTATTCAACTTGAATTTTGATGGGGAGAAAGTAAAGTCTGACATAGCAGTATTTCAGTGGAGTAAGGGAAATTACAGTGGTATGAGAGAGGAATTGGCCAAAGTAAACAGGAAGGAGATGCTGGCAGGGACGACAGCAGAGTAGCAATAGCGTGAGTTTCTGAGAAAAATGAGGAAGGTTCAGGATAGATGTATTCCAAAATTGAAGAAATACTCAAATGGTAAAATAGTACAACTGTGGCTGACAAGGGAAGTCAAAGTTAATGTAAAAGCAAAAGAAAGGGGATACACCAAAGCAAAAATTTGGAAAGATAGAGGATTGGGAAGTTTTTAAAAACCTACAGGGAGCAACTAAAAAACTCATTAGGAGGGAAAAGATGAAATATGAAAGCAAGATAGCAAATAATATCAAAGTGGATAGTAAAAGCTTTTCCACATATGTAAAAAATAAAATAGAGATGAGAGTGGATATAGGACTGCTAGAAAATGAGGCAGGAGAATTAACAACGGGGGGGGGGGGGCAAGGAGATGGCAGATAAACTAAATGAGTATTTTGCATCAGTTTTCACTATGGAAAATCTCATATCACATATGTGTGACACTAGCAGTGTGCCAGATGTTGAAGGGTGTGAGGGAAGAGAAGTGAGTGCAGTTACTATTACAAGGGAGAAGGTGCTCCAAAAGCTGAAAGACCGGGTACATAAGTCACCTGGACCAGATGAACTGCACCCTAGGATTTGAAAGAGGTAGTATTAGAGACTGTAGCAGCATTATAAATGATTTTTCAAAAATCATTGGACTTTGGCATGGTGTCAGAGGGTGGAAAATTGCAAGTGTCACTGTGGTGAACTACATATACTTGTCTGGACACGCCCCCCCTGCTGACTGCTCCTGTGGCTCCTCCCACGGACCCTGGTATAAAGGCGATTGGAGACACAGCCCCGGCCTCAGTCTCCAGGATGTAGTGTGGTGGTCAATTGCTGCTTGTTCTTTCTTCCAGCCAATAAAAGCCTATATCTCGCCTCACATCTCCAAGAGTTATTGATGGTACATCAGTCACTCCACTCTTTAAGAAAGGAGGAAGGCAGCAGAAAGGAAATTATAGACCAGTTAGCCTGACCTCAGTGGTTGGGAAGATGTTAGAGTTAATTGTTAAGGATGAGGTGATGGAGTACTTGGTGATACAGGACAAGATAAGACAAAGTCAGTATGGCTTCCTTAGGGGAAAATCCTGCCTGACAAACCTGTTAGAATTCTTTGAAGAGATTACAAGTAGGATAGATAAAGGGGATGTAGTGAACGTTGTATATTTGGATTTTTAGAAGGCCTTGGACAAGGTGCCACACATGAGGCTGCTTACCAAGTTAAGAGCTCCTGGTATTAGAGGAAAATTACTAACATGGTTAGAACATTGGCTGATTGGTAGGAGGCAGTGAGTGGGATTAAAAGGATCCTTTTCTGGTTGGCTGCCAGTGACTAGCAATATTCCACAGGGACCACTTCTTTTTATGCTGTATATAAATGATTTAAATGATGAAATAGATGGTTTTGTTGCCAAGTTTGCAGATGATACGAAGATTGGTGGAGGGACAGGTAGTGTTGAGGAAACAGGTAGGTTGCCGAAGCACTTAGACAGATTAGGAGAATAGGGCAAGAATGTGCAAATGAAATATAATGTTGGAAAATGCATGGTTATAGAAGTAAATCTGCGGACTATATTCTAAATGGGGAGAAAATCCAAAAATGTGATGCAAAGGGTCTTGGGGGTCCTTGTGCAGGAATCCCTAAAGCTTAACTTGCAGGTTGAGCCGGTGGTCTAGAATACAATCTAAAATTCAGAGCAAGAAGGTTGTGAGTGAACTGCTGATTTTTTGGCGTGAAGGGGTTTGTTTTCACTATTCTGGTTAAAGAGAGGCAAGACTGAGCAGGTGCATGACGTCAGCCAGTAGAGTGTGAAAGGTTTAAAAAGAAGACCACCGTATCCAACGGGCAGCAGTGTGGTAGGGCTTTGGCTCAATGGGCTTAGGCAGTAACAGGACGAGGCGAGGTGGGAAGTATGTGTGTGAGGACAATTTTCTGTGTTCGATGTCAGATGTGGGAGGTCCTGGAGACTCCCAGCCTCCTGGATGGCCACATCTGCACCAGGTGTGTCGAGCTGCAGCTCCTGAAGGACCGAGTTAGGGAACCAGAGTTGTAGCTCGATGACTTTTGCCTAGTCAGGGAGAGTGAGGAGGTGACAGACAGGAGTTACAGGCAGGTGGTCACACTGGGGCCATAGTAGACAGACAAGTGGGTCACAGTCAGGAGGGGGAAGGGGAAGAGTCAGGAACTAGAGAGTACCCCTGTGGCTGTACCCCTTGACGATAAGTACTCCTGTTTAAGTACTGTTCGGGGAGGTCAGCCTACCTGGGGGAAGCAGCAGTGGCCGTGCCTCTGGCACAGAGTCTGGCCCTGTGGCTCAGAAGGGTAGGGAACAGAAGAGGAAGGCAGCAGTGATAGGGGACTCTATAGGTAGGGGGTCAGACAGGCGATTCTGTGGATGCAGGAAAGAAACTCCGATGGTAGTTTGCCTCTCAGGTGCCAGGGTCCAGGATGTTTTGGATCGCGTCCAAGATATCCTGCGGTGGGAGGGAGAACAGCCAGAGGTTGTGGTACATACTGGTACCGATGATATAGGTAGGAAAAGGGAAAAGGTCCTGAGAAAAGACTACAGGGAGTTAGGAAGGAAGTTGAGAAGCAGGACCTCAAAGGTAGTAATCTCGGGACTACTGTCTGTGCCACGTGACAGTGAGAATAGGAATAGAATGAGGTGGCAGATAAATGTATGGCTGAGGGATTGGAGCAGGGGACAGGGATTCAGATTTCTGGATCATTGGAACCTCTTTTGGGGTGGGTGTGACCAATACAAAAAAGATGGGTGTCACTTGAATCCCAGGGGGACCAATATCCTGCGGGCAGGTTTGCTAAGGCTACCGGAGAGAGTTTAAACTAGAATTGTTGTGGGGTGGGAACCAAACTGAAGAGACTGGGGAAGAGGAGGCTGGCTCACAAATAGAGAAAGCTTGTTGACAGTGTGAGAGGGAGGATAGGCAGGTGATAGAGAAGAGACGCACTCAGACCGAAGGTTTGAAATGTGTCTATTTTAATGCAAGGAGTGTTGTGAACAAAGTGGATGAGCTTAGAGCGTGGATCAGTACTTGGAGATATGATATGGTGGCCATTACAGAGACTTGGATGGCTCAGGGACAGGAATGGCTACTTCAAATGCCGGGTTTTAGATGTTTCAGAAAGGACAGGGAGGGAGGCAAAAGAGGTGGGGGCGTGGCACTGGTGATCAAAGATAGTGTCACGGCTGCAGAAAAGGTGGATGTCATGGAAGAATTGTCTACGGAGTCTCTGTGGGTGGAGGTTAGGAACAGGAAGGGGTCAATAACTTTACTGAGTGTTTTTAATAGGCCACTCAATAGTAACAGGCATATTGAGGAGCAGATAGGGAAACAGATCCTGGAAAGGTCTAATAACAGAGTTGTTGAGATGGAAGATTTTAACTTTCCAATTATTGATTAGCATCTCCCTAGAGCAAGGGGTTTAGATGGAGTGGGGTTTTTTAGGTGTGTTCAGGAAGGTTTGTTGACACAGTATATAGATAAGTCTACAAGAGGAGAGACTGTACTTGATTTGGTATTGGGAAATGAACCTGGTCAGGTGTCAGATCTCTCAGTGGGAGAGCATTTTGGAGATAGTGATCATAATTCTGTCTCCTTTACAATAGCATTGGAGAGAGATAGGAAGACAAGTTAGAAAAGAGTTTAATTGGAGTAAGGGGAATTATGAGGCTACCAGGCAGGAAATTGGAAGCTTAAATTGGAAACAGATATTCTCAGGGAAAAGTACCGAAGAAATATGGCAAATATTCTGGGGATATTTGTGTAGAGTTCTGTATAGGTACGTTCCAATGAAACAGGGAAGTTGTGGTAGGGTACAGGAACTGTGGTGTACAAAGGCTGTAATAAACCTAGTCAAGAAGTAAAAGAAAAGCTTACAAAAGGTTCAGAGAGCTAGGTGAAGTTAGAGATCTAGAAGATTATAAGGCTACTAGGAAAGAGCTTAAGAAGGAAATTAGGAGAGCCAGAAGGGGCCATGAGAAGGCCTTGGCGGGCAGGATTAAGGAAAACCCCAAGGCATTCTACAAGTATGTGAAGAGCAAGAGGATAAGACATGAAAGAATAGGATCTATCAAGTGTGACAGTGGGAAAGTGTGTATGGAACTGAAGGAAATAGCAGTGGTACTTAATGAATACTTTACTTCAGTATTCACCATGGAAAAGGATCTTAGTGATTGTAGTGATGATTTGCAGCAGACTGAAAAGCTTCAGCATGTAGATATTAAGAAAGAGGATGTGCTGGAGCTTTTGGAAAGCATCAAGTTAGATAAATCACCAGGACCGGATGAGATGTACCCCAGGCTACTGTGGGAGGTGAGGGAGGAGATTGCTGAGCCTCTGGCGATGATTTTTGGATCAGCAAAGGGGACGGGAGAGGTTCCAGAGGATTGGAGGGTTGCAGATGTTGTCCCTTTGTTCAAGAAAGGGAGTAGAGATAGCCCAGGAAATGATAGACCAGTGAGTCTTACCTCAGTGGTTGTTAGGTTGATGGAGAAGATCCTGAGAGGCAGGATTTATGAACATTTGGAGAGGTATAATATGATTAGGAATAGTCAGCATGTCTTTGTCAAAGGCAGGTCATGCCTTACCAGCCTGATTGAATTTTTTGAGGATGTGACTAACACATTGATGAAGGAAGAGCAGTAGATACAGTGTATACGGACTTCAGCAAGGCATATGTGACTGTGGACTTCAGTAAGGTACCCCATGCAAGGCTTATTGAGAAAGTAAGGAACATGGGATCCAAGAGGACATTGCTTTGTGGATCCAGAACTGGCTTTCCCACAGAAGGCAAAGAGTGGTTGTAGATGGGTCATATTCTGCATGGAGGTTGGTCACCAGTGGAGTGCCTCAGGGATCTGTTCTGAGACCCTTACTCTTCGTGATTTTTATAAATGACCTGGATGACAAAGTGGAGGGATGTGTTAGTAAGTTTGCTGATGACACAAATGCTGGGTATGTTGTGGATAAGTGTGGAGGGCTATCAGAGGTTACAGCAGGACATTGATGGGATGCAAAACTGGGCTGAGAAGTGGCAGATAGAGTTCAACCCAGATAAGTATGAAGTGGTTCATTTTGGTAAGTCAAATATGATGGCAGAATAGAGTATTAATGGTAAGACTCTTGGCAGTGTGGAGGATCAGAGGGATCTTGGGGTCCAAGTCCATAGGATGCTCAAAGCAGCTCCACAGGTCGACTCTGTGGTTAAGAAGGTGTATTGTGTATTGGCCTTCATCAATTGTGGAATTGAATTTAGGAGACAAGAGGTAATGTTGCAGCTATATAGGACCCTGGTCAGACCCCACTTAGAGTACTGTGCTCAGTTTTGGTTGCCTCTCTACAGGAAGGGTGTGGAAACCATAGAAAGGCTGCAGTGGAGATTTAGAAGGATGTTGCCTGGATTGGGGAGCATGCCTTATGAGAATAGGTTGAGTGAACTCTGCCTTTTCTCCTTGGAGTGAAGTAGGATGAGAGGTGACCTGATAGATATATACAAGATGATGAGAGGCATTGATTGTGTGGCTAGTCAGAGGCTTTTTCCCAGGGTTGAAGTGGTTACCACAGGAGGACGCAGGTGTAAGGTGCTGGGGAGCAGGTACAGAGGAGATGTCAGGGGTAAGTTTTTCACTCAGACAGTGGTGAGTGCGTGGAATGGACTGCTGGCAACGGTGGTGGAGGTGGATAGGATAGGGTCTTTTAAGAGACTTTTGGATAGGTACATGGAGCTCAGTAAAACAGAGGGCTATAGGTAAGCCTAGTAACTTCTGAGGTAAGGACATGTTCCGCACAGTTTTGTGGGCCGAAGGGCCTGTATTGTGCTGTAGGTTTTCTATGGTTTTGTTTCTATGTTTCTACAAGAGCAAAGATGTGATGCTGAGTCTTTATAAGGCACTGGAGAGGCCCCATCTTGAGTATTGTGCACAGTTTTGTGCTCCTTATCTTAGAAGAGATTTACTGGCATTGGAGAGGATTCACAAGGATGAATCCAGGATTGAAAGTGTTATCATATGAGAAATGTTTGGTGGCTCTTGGTCTGTACTTGCTGGAATTTAGAAGAATGAGGGGGCATCTCAATGAAGCCTTTCAATTGTTGAAAGGCCTAGACAGAGTAGATGTGGAAAGGATGTTTCCCATGGTGGGAGAGTCTAGGACAAGAGGGCACAGCCTCAAAATGGAGGGGCATCCATTCAAAACAGAGATGCGGAGAAATTTCTTTAGCCAGTGGATGGTGAATTTGTGGAATTTTTTGCCACATGCAGCTGTGGAGGCCAGGTTGTTGGGTGTATTTAAGGCAGAGATTGATAGGTTCTTGATTGGACATGGCATCAAAGGTAATGGCTGGGAACTGGGGTTGAGGAGGAGGAAAAGAAGAATCAGTCATGATTGAAGGCTGGAGCAGACTTAGTGGGCTGCATGGCCTAATTCTGCTCTTATGTCGTATGGTTACATTTGATCTCGCGAAGTGCAACGCCTCACTTTTTTGGCCAGGCCAAACTGCCATTTCTCTGCAACAGATCTATTTCCCACTATATTCTTTGACAGTCTCCTAACTATCCACAAAACTACCAAGATGCCATGCAGGCCTCAAGTCTGCTCCACTACTCTATTAGGCCAGAGCCTATCCTGGTCATCAACCACACTCCAACTCAGGTCCTTTGATTCCCAGAGTAGGGAAAGAACTGATCACAACCTTAAACTCTCCAAATTTGAAAGAGTCCACTTTCTGATGGACTGTTGTTCTTCCTTCTTCCCTGTCTATGATGCAGATTGGCTCCTTGCTTCTGGTCATTTATAGTACACCTCCAAACAAAGAGAAAGAGGTTATTTAGATATATGGGAGAACCTATTTAAAATAAGGATCAAGTATTCTTTTCACAAACAAGAGAAAATCTGCTGATGTTGCAAATCTAAGCAACACACACAAAATGCTAAAGGAACTCAGCAGGTAAGGCAACATCTGTACTTTCTCCAGCATTTTGTGTGTGTTGCACAAGTATTCTTTTATTTTCTTTCAGAGGGTATTGAGTCTTTGGAACACTGTTTCTCAAAGAACAGTGGAAGGAGACTTTGAGTACCACCAAGGAAGAAATAAAATTTCAATAAACAAAGGGGTGAGAGCTTACTGCTCTATATAATATTTTTTGTTTATCCAAAACAAAGCAGAAAAGAAAAGGAGGTTGTCAAGCAAAAAAAGAAAAAGGGCTGGGGAATTGAAGATTAAGAGTTTCTGGGTGGGAAATTAAGATGTTCTTCTTCAAGCTTATGTTCTAACGGTGCTATATAGATACAGATGGGTCAGAGACAGAGTGGGGTGAGGAATTAAAATGTCAGGTGACCAGTGATCAGGGCCACTTCTGCAAAATGAGCTAGATGCTCTGCAAGATAATCACCCATCTGCCTGTGGCGCCTCTAGTGTCGAGGAAAGGTAATCACTGAATGCAATGAACTAGACTGGGAGAAGTGCGTGACCACCTGGAAAGTTTTGCTCAGTTCATTGTGGGAAGAGAAGTGGCGAATGGACAGGTGGAAGAAGTGAAAGTTTATTCAGCTTCTGTCACTTTCTCAGTGAAAAATAGTTTTCTCAGACCCACTCTTAACTTCTCACCTTATTTCTGTTCCCTCTGATCTTAGCAATCTCTGCAATGAGGAACATTTCTCACAATCCATCCTATCCCTGGTCCTCTATCAGACCAGCCCTCAGCCTCTCCTACTCGAAGGTAAACAACCCCATACCACCTCTCCTCGTTAGTGAAATGTTCCATCCCTGGTAACACCCTGGTGAATCTTCCTTTTGATGCAGCAATATTCTTCCTACAGAGTGCTGGCCAGAACTGTTCTCAGTACCCTCACTGTGACCAAGAAGCATACATTTGGTCCATTGCACACCAGGTCTATGCACACCAGAATTTGGCATAACTTCAGTTACCTGTCCCACCATAACCAGGGCAACCACTGATCCACTCCTCCTTCCTAATAGCTGAGTGTTTTATTCCTCCAAGCACATTTGTGAAAAAAACAGGAGGTAAAATACATGATTCTAGTTGTAATACAGCATGGCCACAACTTACTAACCTTAACCCTAGCCCTAACTGTGTATACCTTTGGAATGCAGGAGGAAACCAGGACACCCAGAGGAAACCCATGCGGTTATTCAGGAGAACATGCAAACATTTTACAGACTGTGAGGAGAATTGAGCCTCGATCAGTAGTCACTGGTACTGTAAAACAATTTAACCTACCATTTAAACAACCCTTATGGACCAACAACCCACCTTTTTAAATCTAGCTTAATCACAGCACATTCACAATTAACCTGTTAACTGGTACTTCTTTGGAATGTGGGAGGAAAATGGAGAACCGGAAGGAAACCCACGTGTTCACAAGGAGGAACGTTCAACCTCCTTACAGGCAATGTTGGCACTGAACTCCAAACTCCCGGAGTGTCAATAGCATCACACTGACTGCCACGATACCATGGCACCCCAAATGATCCCTCCGCTGGAAAATCTCAGGAGGATTTTATTAGGATTTCAAGGCAAGAAGATATCCAGAGAAAGAGTTCAGACCATTAAGGATCAACTGTTCTTAGATTTAGATGAGAACTTCAATGTACTTGGTAAGGAGAAGGATATTGTAGTAAGAGAGGATCAAGACAGACTATGCTGGAATCTGGAGCATGTTGACTGTGAAAAGAGAATTCAGTGAAGGGGATGATAGTTTCCTAGAACACTTTAAGGTTAAATATTAGGGAGTATTAGTTGTTGGTTAATGCTTGAATGTGGATTCATTTCCTTTACTGGCAAAGCATCAGATGATTTGTGGTACTTTACTCAAAGAGGGTAGCAGGAAAAAGCCTGTGGTTTTAAGGTCAGTGGTGAGGAAATCATTGGAAATAATCTGACGGATAAGATGAATCTATATTTGGAAAGGCAGGGGTTGCTCCTTTCTTTCATTCCACTCTCCTTTCTTATAGATTCCACCTTCTTCAGCCCTTCAGTCCTTACCCTATTAGCTCATGGCTTCTCCCAGCATCTCCTTTCATCCCCCGCCTCCAGCCACCCACCTTCTCCCATCACCTGCACTTACCTACCACCTGCCCGCCTGTACTCCTCCCTCTTCTCCACCTTCTTATTTTGGCTTCTTCCCATCCTTAACGGTTCTGTGGAGGGTCTCAGCCTGGAAAGTCAACTGTTTATTTCCCTGACCTGCTGAATTCCTCTGTGTTGCTCAAGCTAGTCAGCATGGTAATTTTTGGGTGATCCTCTCTGACCAATTAGATTAAGTTTTTTGAAGCAAAAGAAGTTATTTATCTTTTGTGGAGGAGGTGGGGGGTGGGAATTATGCTGCATCGGATTGGCAGTGACAATTACTTTGTTCTCCTTTATACTTGTGTTCAGGTAATGACACCACTGAATCTTGAATCTTGAAAATGTGTAAACGAAGTGTACAAGAGGTCAATGTGACGGATGTGGTTTACAAGGACTAAAGTAAGGCCATTGATGAGGAGCCACTTGACAGAATGGCTCTGCAGCACCATGAAACCACTGAGTCATAGTGTCCTACAGGACAGAGCCAGACCTTTCAGACACCAAGTTCAAGTGACCATCAGGTACCTATCTATACTAATTCCATTTACTTGATCTTTGTCCATTACCATTTAGCATTCAAACATCTGTCTCATTACTTTTTATTTATTATGGATATATCTGTTTCTTCTACCCAGTCAGGAAGATTCCAATTGCCCTCAGGGTAAAAAAATATTCATCCTCAGATCCCCTTTAAACTTTCTGTTCTTTACCCAGAAACTGTGCCTTCTTGTTTTAGATATGTCTGCGACGTGGAAATGTTTGCTACGATCTACCTTTTCTTTGTTCCTTATAATTTTGTACTGCTCCATGAAAACCCCTCTCAGCATCCTCCCATTCAAAGTAAACATACCAAGGCTGACCACTCTTTCCATTATTGGAATGCTACATCATCCTGGAGATCTTCACGGCACCCTCTCTAGGACGTTAGGATCCAGGGTGAGTTTCAATGTTACAGTCCCTCACCAGTGAGAGAGATGCCCTGTCTGATATGACAAAGCTTTGGGATAGACAGTAGTTTCTGATGGACTCTTAGACCATGGTCTCTGGGGACTTTGCTGTTGCTTACATGATGGGAGGTGAGGGTTGATGCTGTTGCTGGAGCTAGGGTTGATGTTTGTGTGTGGGGGCGGGGGGATTCAGGGTTCTAACATTTTCTGCCATTCATTCTTACGGGTTTTCTCTTTCTGTTTTGTGGATGTCTGTGAAGAACAAGGATTTCAGGTTGTATACTGTAAACATTCTCTGATATTAAATTGAATCACTAAGCCATTGAAATAATGCTGGTGATTGTACAGTAGACTCAGAAGAAGTGGGTTCACATAATGCCAATAATTAATGCTGTTGTGATATTCGTACTCATGGAAATTATATAATTTTAAAGTCTGAAGTGGATTGGGGAGAAGAAAGAAGATCAAGAACCATTATTTCATTTTATTTCAATGATGTTCCAACTTGCCACTACATTTACCAATTTACACACGTACATAATGTAACAGTTTGATTGCCTCTAGCAGGAAGAAAACTACACAGCCTCTAAATAGATGAACCAAGCTGAAATGTCAAGTTAAATATATTGAAATACTTGAAGAAATGCAATTCTTTTCCAATAGTGTTTCTTCACAATTTCTTCATCTGGTTCCCTACCCGGCTAATGAAATATAACACATTTCAAATTACATGAATTTACAAAGTATTATCATAGTTTTGCACTTTAAGATAAAATTGATTTGTCAGCAGAAGTTGGGTAGGATTACAACTGGAGGTTATGGGTTAAGGGTGAAAGGTGAAAAGTTTAAGGGGAACATGAGGGGAAACTTCTTCACTCAGAGGGTCATGAGAGTGTGGAATGAGCTGTCAGTGGAAATGGTGGATCTGACCTTGATTTGGTTTGGTCCATGGATGGTATGGGTGTGGTCCTGGAGCAGGTCGATGAGAATAGGCAGTTTAAAAGGCTTGGCATGGACTAGATGGGCCAAGTAGCCTGTTTCTGTGCTGTAATTTTCTATGACTCTATGATTCCTCATATCATATGTGTTGTAGGGTAGATGCTGGTGGTGACACAACAGTATAATCTGGCCCTTGTGGAGCTGGTAGTGACACAACGGTGTAATCTGGCTCTGGTGGAGTTGGTGGTGACACAACAGAATAATCTGGCTCTGGTGGAGTTGGTGGTGACACAACAGAATAATCTGGCTCCGGTGGAGTTGGTGGTGACACAACAGAATAATCTGGCTCTGGTGGAGTTGGTGGTGACACAACAGAATAATCTGGCTCTGGTGGAGTTGGTAGTGACACAACGGTGTAATCTGGCTCTAGTGGAGTTGGTGGTGATATAACAGTATAATGTGGCTCTGGTGGAGATGCTGCCCCACAGCTCCAGCATCCTGGATTTGTGCTGACCTCCAGCACCGTCTATGTTCACATCTTCCTATGACCTGGATAGATTTTCCCTCGGTGCTCCAGTTCCCTAACACATACTAAAGTCATTGCATTAGTAGACCACTATAAGTTTCTGATGGTGTGAAGCTGAATGGCAGAATTTGGCTGAGTGTTAATGAGAACGTGTGGAGAATTAGAGACAGGGAAAACTAATGGAGGAGTGAGATTGGTATCTGGGCCAACAGGGACTTAATGGGCTGAATTAACCAGTTCTGTATCTGTCTTTTGAGGGACAGCATTTAGCTGGAGCGCTCCATGCTGGGCAATGTTGTGCAGCACATCATTTACCTGCTTCTGTCAGTATTTTTTAGAAATCCCATGTAACGTGCTCCTTGACATTGCTGTTTTATTCATCTCATGATGAGGTTTTAGTTCCGTCTCTAAAAATGTCACCAGAATCAGACATATTTTATTGATATTAGAAGCAAAGAAAATGCTTAATTTATATCCTACATTGAGCATTAATCGCAGAAATAATTATCCTTGCCTTTATTTTGCTCTTACAAATTCACTGTTGATAAACTTGTTCAAAGCTGGAAATGTCCAAGGCTTTGATTATACTCCTGGCAAGAAGGAGCACTTTTGCCAGACACTGGTGGAACAAGAAGCAGCCGAACAAGTCATCGTTAATCGTGTTGACACCTGTCATGATTCAACTCAGTGTTACATATGGACTTCCATTCTTTACAATCACTTGAAAAATAATTTGACAGCTTATCTTCTGCGAAGGTGGTGCCACAAATCTTAAGTAATGAGGCAGCATTCTGTTTCTTGTGTGGCAGTGCAAAGAGAGTAACATATGGTTTAAGAAAATTGCCTCTTCACCTCACTCACTCCAGGTCAACCAATCAGTTCAGGGACTCTACCCAGGCATATTTTTTATGGTTTCTTCTCCCACTTCCAAACCAAAAGTAAGTTGAAAACAACCCTAAAAACCACTATAACCTGAAAGTTATACTAGAAAATCTTTTCGGAATTATTTCTTCCATACCGATATACCGATTGTGACATACCGATTCCCCAGATTCTCAAGTATCCATTATGTTCCTTACTACATTTTGTTGGTCTGCTCTCCCTTTCCAATTTTGTTTCTGAGTTTAATTTCTTTCAGTAATCCTGCTTCCTTTAAAAATATCTGCAACAAAGATCTATCTTCCCACCAAGCTATCAGACTGTTTAACTCATGTTGACACAACTGTACTTCTATGTTATATTGACTATCCTGTTGTACATAGTATTTATTATAAATTACTATAAATTGCACATTGCACGTTTTGACGGAGATGTAACGTAAAGATTTTTAGTCCTCACGTATATGAAGGATGTCGGTAATAAAGTCAATTCAATTCAGATGCTGAGAAGGTACAGTTTTCTACATAGCTTCTGAAATTTTGATTTAATATAGTCTACCATATACAACCTGCTTCATATTCCAAGACATTTTACAAACACATTACAATAAAAAACTTATAGAACAAAATAAAGATATTACATGAATATTAAGAGGTATCATAATGGAGGAAAGAGCTTTAAAGAATGAAGCTGTTAGAAAGCAAAATAGATATTTGAAAAGGGAAAGAAAATATACTCAAAATCCAGAGTATCATCACTGTGCTGATTGGCTGGATGGTTGGGATTGTGTTGACCACTGTGTTGTTGCCTTTCCTTGAGATGTCAGCTGTCATATGTGTGCTAGTAACTGATTGGAGCAAAGCCTGACCCCAAGCTGAGTTCTGGATCTGAGGAAAGGTTCCACAGATGCTGCTTGACTGAGTACTTCCAGTGTTTCTGTTCATGCTTCATTATACCTTCTTCTGTTCCAAGCTCAGTATTCATATTATTGTTCCCTGCAGACATGACTATGGAACAGAGAACATAGAACATGGTATAACACTGAACAGACTATTGTAGTCTGCCGTGAGATTGTGCTGATACTAAACGTCCTGCTCCTGAGTATCATTCATACAGCCCCCATTCCCTTCATATGTGTCTGCTTAAAATCCTCTTAATCTCCACCAAACTGACAGCTTCCACTACTGCCACTGATAAACTATTTCAGTCACCTGCCACAGTCAATGGTAAGTCAACTTACCAATCCCATTTTTTTCAAACTTTCCTCACTAACCTTAAAAGCAGGTACTCAGGCATTTGACATTTCTACCCTAGGGAAAAGATTCTGACTGTCTACCTGATGCTCCTCATAACATGAGCAGCTTCTAGTAGGTCTCTTCTTGGCCTACAACACTGAGGGAGAACAGCCCAAGTTTCTCTAATCTGTCCTTATGCAATCTGGATCAGAATTGGACTATGTCATGAAATTTGTGGCTTTGAGGCAGCCGTAGGTTGCAATACATTAGAAATACATTACTACAAGCTACAACAAGAAATGTAAAAAAAAATAGTGGAAAGGGAGCCAAATATTGAGGTAATCTTCATGGGTTCATGAATCATTCAGAAATCTGATGGCAGTGGGGAAGAAACTGTTCCCAAAACACTGAGTGTGTGCATTCAGGCTCCTGAACCTACTCCATGATGGTTGTAATGAAGAAAAAGGAGTGTGTCCTGGGTGGAGAAAAGTCCTTAATGGTCCTTGAAACACCACAAAGAGGAGCATCAGGATCTCCACCCCCCCCCCCCACCCCATCTGTAACATTTACCAGAAGCATTGCAAGCTAAGGGCCCAAAGCATTGTTGAAGATCCCTACCACCCATCCCATTTGGTAGGTCAAATATGATGGCACCATTTAGCATTAATGGTAAGACTCTTGGCAGTGTGGAGGATCAGTGGAATTTTGGGGTCTGAGTCTGTAGGACATTCAAAGCTGCTACGTTGACTCTGTGGTTAAGAAGGCCTTCATCAATCATGGGATTGAGTTTAAGAGCCGAGAGGTAATGTTGCAGCTATATAGGATCCTGGTCAGACCCCACCTGGAATACTGTGCTCAATTCTGGTCGCCTCACTACTTGAAGGACATGGAAACCATAGAAAGGGTGCAGAGGAGATTTACAAGAATGCTGCCTGGATTGGGGAGCATGCCTTATGAGAATAGATTAAGTGAATTTGGCCTTTTCCCCTTGGAGTGATGGAGGATGAGAGTTGACCTGATAGAGGTGTACAAGATACTGAGAGGCCTTGATCATGTGGATAGTCAGAGGCTTTTTCCCAGGGCTGAAGTGGCTAGCACAAGAGGGCATAGCTTTAAGGTGCTTGGAAGTAGGTACAGAGGAGATGTCAGGGGTAAGTTTTTTACGCAGAGAGTGGTGAGTGCGTGGAATGAGCTGCCGGTGGCGGTGGTGGAGGCGGAAACAATAGTAATTTTTAAGAGACTCTTGGATGGATACATGGAGCTTAGAAAGATAGAGGGCTATGGGTAAACCTAGGTAGTTCTAAGGTAAGGACATGTTCGGCACAGCTTTGTGGGCCGAAGGGCCTGTATTGTGTTGTAGGTTTTCTATGTTTCTGTGTTTCTACCCCACAATCTCTATGACTCCCTACTGCTAAAGACTTTGGTAACATACCAAATCTCAAACTCCTAATAAAATATAGCTGCTGTCATGCCTTCTTTGTAACTCTAATAATATGTTGGGTCCAGGATAGATCCTCAGAGATATTGGCACCCAGGAACTTGAAGTTGTTCACCTTTTCCACTTCTGATCCCTCTATGAGGACTGGTGTGTATCTCCTCATCTTACCCTTTCTGAAGTTCACGATCAATTCTTTCGTCTCACTGATGTTGAGTACAAGGTTGTTGCTGCAACACCATTCAGACAGGTGATCTATCTCACTCCTGTACACCTTCTCGTCACCATCTGAAATTCTGCCAACGATAGCTGTGTCATTAGCAAATCTATAGATGGCATTTGAGCTGTGTCTAGTCACACAGTCATGGGTATAGAGGGAGTAGAGCAGTGGACTAAGAGCAACGAGCCATCCCTTTAGTGTGCCAGTGTTGATTATGTTATTTCCGATCCACACAGACTGGTCATCCAGTGAATAAGTCAAGGATCCAGATGCAGAGGGAAGTACAGAGGCCCAGGTTTCGGAGCTTTTTGATCAGGCCTGTAGGAATGATTGTGTTTAACGCTGAACTGACATAAAACTGACATAGGTATTAATATTGTCTAGGTGATCTAAGGCCACTTGAAGAGCCAATAAGATTGCATCTACTACAGATCTACTGTGGCGATTGGCAAATTGCAGTGGGTCCAGGTCTGTGCTGAGGCAGGAGTTGATCCTAGCCATGACCGACCTCTCAAAGCACTTCACCACCGTAGATGTGAGTGCTACTGGATGATAGTTGTTAAGGCAGCTCACCCTGCTCTTCTTGGGGACTGGTATAATTGTTACCCCTTTGAAGCAGGTGAGAACTTCTGACTGTAGCAATAAGAGATTGAAAATGTCTCTGAACACTAACACTTTGGAACATTTTAAAAACTCACAAAAGGCAACTAAAGAAGCCGGAACAAGAGAAAAGATGAACAATGAACCCAAGCTAGCCAAGCTAGCAAACATTTTTTTCCAGATATACAAAGAGTAAATACGGAACAACAGCTGATATAACCACATAACCATATAACAATTACAGCACAGAAATAGGTCATCTCGGCCCTTCTAGTCTGTGCCGAATGCTTACTCCCACCTAGTCCCACCTACCTGCACTCAGCCCATAACCCTCCATTCCTTTCCTGTCCAGATACCTATCCAATATTTTTATAAATGATGAAACAGAACCTGCCTCTACCACTTCTACTGGAAGGTCATTCCACACAGCTACCACTCTCTGAGTAAAGAAGTTCCCCCTCATGTTACCCCTAAACTTTTGCCCCTTAACTCTCAACTCATATCCTCTTGTTTGAATCTCCCCTACTCTCAATAGAAAAAGCCTATCCATGTCAACTCTATCTATCCCCCTCATAATTTTAAATACCTCTATCGAGTACCCCCCCCCAAAACCTTTTACACTCAAAAGAATAAAGACCTAACTTGTTCAACCTTTCTCTGTAACTTGGGTGCTGAAGCACAGGTCACATTCTAGTAAATCTCCTCTGTGCTCTCTCTATTTTGTTGACATCTTTCCTCTAATTCAGTGACCAGAACTGTACACAATATTCCAAATTTGGCCTCACCAATGCCCTGTACAATTTTAACATTACAGCCCAACTCCTATACTCAATGCTCTGATTTATAAGGGCCAGCATACCAAAAGCTTTTACCTTCAGGGAACTATGCGCCATTATTCTTGATGAAGTGTCTCGACCTGAAATGTTGACAGTGCTTCTCCCTGTAGATGCTGCCTGGCCTGCTGCATTCCACCAGCATTTTGTGTGCAATACCATTATTCCTAAATTACTCTGTTCTTCTGCATTCCTCAATGCCCTACCATTTATCATGTATGTCCTATTTTGATTAGTCCTACCAAAATGTAGCACATTGATATCGGAAAACAACACTGAAGAGGTAGTAATGGGGGAACAAAGAAATGACAGAGGACTTCAACAAGAATTTTGTGTCAGTCTTTACTATGGAAGAGTGCCAGGAGGCAGAAGTGAGCATCTTTGCCTTTAGTAAGGAGAAGGTGCTTGGGAAGCTGAAAGGTCTGAAGGTAAATATGTCTTCTGGACCAGATGGACTACATGTCAAGGCTCAGAAAGAGATAGCTGAAGTGTTTGTGAAGGCATTCCTAATCATCTTTCAAGAATCACTAGATTCTGGAATGATTCCAGAGACTGGGAAATTGCATATGTCACCCCACTTCTTCAAGAAGGGAGGGAGGCTGATAAAGGAAGCTCTCGGCCAATTAGCCTAAATTCAATGGTTGGTAAGATGCTGGCCTATTATTAAGGTTGAGGTTTTGGGGTACTTGGAGGCACATGGTAAGATAGGCCAAATCAGCATGGTTTTATAAAGGGCAAATCTTGCCTGACAAATTTGTTGGAATTCTTGAAGGAAGTTACAGATAGGATAGACAGATGAGACCCAGTGAATGTTGTTTTTTTGGATTTTCAGAAGGCTTTTGACTAGGTGTCACACATGAGGTTGCTTATAAGAGTCTATGGTATTGCAGGAAATAGTGTTATGGTTAGAAGATTGGCTGACTGGCAAGAGCAAAGAGTGGAAATAGAGAGGACCTTTTATAGTTGTCTGCAGGGGTCACTATTGGGTCTGTTTCTTTTCACATTGTATGTCAATGATTTGGATGAGGAATTAATGGCTTTGTGGTCATTTGCAGACAATAGGAAGATAGATGGAGAAGCTGGTACTGTCGAGCAACACAGTACCTGCAAGAGGACTTAGATTGTGGGAATGGACAAAGCAATGGCAGATGGAATATAATGTAGGGAAGTACATGGTCATTTACTTTGGCAGATGGAATAAAAGCCTGGACTATTTTCTAAATTGTGCAAAATTTCAAAAATCAGAGTTGCAGAGGGATTTGGGAGTCCTCATGCAGGATTCCCTAAAGGTTAACTTGCAGGTCGAGTCAAAGGTAAGGAAGGTAGATGCAATGTGTGCAATCATATTGAGGGGACTAGAATATAAAAGAAGGATGTGATGCAAAGGTTTTATAAGGCATTGATCAGACCACACTTGGAGTATTGTGAGCAGTTTTGAGCCCCTTATCTAAGAACATACGTGCTGGCACTGGAGAGGTTCCAGAGAAGGTTCATGAAGATGGTCCCAGGAATAAAAGGTTAACATATGAGGAACATTTGATAGTTCTGGGCCAGCACTCATTGAAATTTGAGGAATGAGGGGGAGATCTCTTTGTAACCTATTGAATATTTAAATGTCTGGATTAAGTGGATGTGGAGATGATATTTCCTATAGTGTAGGAGTCTTAGACCAGAGGGTGTAGCCTCAGAATAGAGGGATCTCAATTTTGAATGGAGGTGAGGAATGTTTTCATTAGCAGGGGGCGGTGAATCTGTGGAATTATTGGGAAATCATTGGGAAAATTTAAGGCAAAGGTTTTTTAATTAATCAGGGAGTCAAAGGTTGTGGAAAGAAGGCAAGAGAATGGGGTTGAGAGGGATAATAAATCAGCCATGATGGAATAGCGAAGCAGGCTCGATGGGCTGAATGGCCCAATGCTGCTCCTATATCTGATGGCCTTATGGTTGCAATATTCTATGACTCTATGACAGCCAATACAGTGCTTACTGCCAAGGAATTACTTTTTGCCAATTTTACTTATTAAGTAATTTTATAACACATTGGGAACAAAATCAGTTACTGGCTTTCAACCCCAGAAGAGTGAATGCTGGCATGGTCCAAATTCAAAAAGTTCCATCACCTTCATGGTGTATGGTCACTGGGTAAATGTCAATTTGAGAATAAGGACCAACAGTATTGAAATTGTTCATATAAGTTGCTTAACGTTTGATTGTCGAGACAAAAATCTTTCAGCATGCCTGTCAGAAAGAGTTAGCTCATATATTTTGTTTGATCGTACACACTCAGTTCCTTATTCTCTTGTGTCCCATGATGATTGCACAAATCACATCCAGGCAGCTTGAAAAATGCTTGCTTCAATGGGCCACAATAAATCACTGTGATTCTTATTTATAACATAGTGTAAATGTAACTATGTATTTAAACAATAAGCATACAATTATAATATAAAAGAAAGAACATTTGTGAAGAAACACAGAAATTCCTTATTGGCATGATGAACTAGATAAAGGGCACACTTCAGTTTACAACAGGGAACATAAGCAAGCTGTTGTTGTATTATGCTTTCATGTGTGATGTTCATTATGTTATTTTCAACATTTTGACCCTTTGATGTTGACAGAGATCTTGGAATTTGATTGTAAAGGGGGTTTCTTCCTTTTCTTTTTTGCTGTGAATGTTAATCAAAAAGTTAAAAGTAGGAATGCTTCTTTGTTGCGAGAAAGTGTTGGAAGCTTGTTTGGGTTAAAATTTACTGATAATAAGAATTGTATTCCTTTGTAAACCAGTTGGGATTAATGTTGTTCTTTCTTCTGAGTCTGTAAGCTATTGTTGGCAAGCTTTTGAGGAGATTGGCATGAGGGGGTGAGAGAGAGAGAGGACGCGATGCTGTAAACTGGGTGAGGAACGGACCCCAAGCGGGAGTCCGAGGCCAGGAGGTACCCTGAGGAGCGGTAAGGAGGGAAGATAGATGTGTTTGGTGACCATTTCGGGTGGTCCTGAGCTGTGAGTCGAGGAGTTCGGAGGGGATCGAATGGTGGCCAGAGGACTTCAGTAATTGAGCTCCAATGGTTGTGCACGAAGTGGTTTGGACTTTGATAAGTTTGGCACCTTTTCTTTATTTTCTTTTCCTTCATATATACTGTATCGTTATTAATCACTTAGTTATAGTAATCGTTATAAATTGTACTCATTTAATCGCATATGGTGTCCTGTCTGTTTTTTGGCGAGGCGGGGACATCACTCAGCATCCACACCAGCTGATTACCCAGTTTGGCGGGGCCGAAGGCTGCTCCCCCTAGATGAGAACGAGCTGAGCGAGCCTGAGGCGACCCAGGGGGTGCATGATAATTCTATGTGATTTCTTTTCCTGACTTCTTTTCAACTTACGTTTATAGTGCAGTTATTTCTATGGAGATTATTAAATATTTTTATACCCTTTGAGGATCAGCCTGCATTTAGGAGTTTAAATTAAATCAGAAAATATTAAAAATGAACAGACAAGGAAAGTTTGCATTTTCTTTACTGAAGAATCACATTTTTGTGTTGCTTACAAACTTCAAAATTGTTCAATAGAAGACTTCTTGAAATGAACTGCAGGTGAATTGCTTCATTAAAACTTGGCCTTTCCTCTTGTGCAACCCCTCCTTACAACCGTTCGAAGCTTCCTCGCAAATCTGCAAATCACTGGTAACAGGCCTTGTTTAGAGCTCTCAGATGGAGGATGTGCATCACCTACTCCTAACCAAACCATCACAGTGAGTTTGTTTCGTTTGTGGACATGACAGCAGGTGGACCTGATTGGCAGTAAAAGCTAGGTGCCACAGTAGCGTAGCGGTTAGAGCAGTGCCATTACAGTGGGGAGCATTCCAGAGTTCGGAGTTCGCTGTTCTGTAAGGAGTCCTCCCTATGGAATGATTGGGTTTCCCCAGGTTCTTCGGTTTCCTCCCACAGTCCAGGGATGTACAGTTAGGTTAATTAGTCACCGTAAATTGTCCCATGATTAGGTTAGGGTTAATCAGCTCGGTCGGAAGAGCTGGAAGATCCTACTCCATATTGTATTGCTGAGTAAATAAATCAAAAAGTCCCAACCTCTGGTTCCAGACTGATATAAAAGCCACACCAAACACGATGTGATATTTCCATCTCTCCTCCAGCATCCCTGTCCTCCACCACTGGAGGTCAGATCCAAAATGCTTACTCAGTGGCTATTCCAGTGCGCCTGATCCACATTAGCAACAAATTACTCAACCATTCGACCCTATCCCCTCTGCCACCTATCTACACTGTCTGAAAGATTCTACGGGGGGGTGGGGTGGTTTCAGCCTCTTCTTGCTGCTACCGGGATTAACTTTTTTTTTCTTTACCCCACCCCCTCCTTCCATCCCAATGAATATTTGCTATTATTTCTTCCTCAATTCTCAGGAGTCACAGTTACAATGCACTAATTGGATTTTCTTTCCACAGATGCTGCCCATCTTGCTGTTCTTCCACCATTTTCAGTCGTTACTTCAGATTTCCAGCATTTTCAGTTTTTTCATATTCATATTTGATATTAAAGATCATTAGTTTCAAAAGATGTGATTAATATTTCTAAAATTAGGATGGCTTTATGCCAGTACCATGTTGGGATGGAAGTTCTGAAAAGATAAGAGAAGTAAATTCCTTGCAGTGTTGTATTGTGTGGTTTTCTTATGCCCACTGATGCAGCCTCATAGATATGCACTTCGCAAGCATTTAATTCATGCTTGTTATTGCAAGAGAATATAGAATGAAATCATTGTTCTTACTGAACTATTTGGTATTGGCTCTTAATCCACAGTGTATCCTGAAAGCTACCCTTAATTCTAGATAATCTGGATATAAATCAACATAATAATCATCCAAAAGAATATGTTTCACATGTCCATCATCCTCTGGATTTCTGATACTTGCCCTGAACTTCCTTATTTTAACAAAGCAAAAATCCCACCTGATAAGTAAGGAATACCACACTTGAACACTAGAAGTGTGATCTCCATCTGTGCCACAAACTGTGAACAGTTTGATATTGATAGTTTTTTGGAGGTACAGCTCTTCAAGCAAAGTCAATGCTTTGATGGGGGAAAGCCTGTGTTTATTGGCAATCTGAGCAGGTAGAATCAGAGAGATGGAACAGGCCCATCGGCCCATCGAGTTTGGCCAACATTCAGACACCATTCTACCTGCACCCACTTTACTCTCCCCTCATTCTCCTGCTCCTCCCTCCCCTCTGATTCTAGCATTCCCCTACATCTAAATGCAAATTCTAGTGATCAGTTAATCCACCATCCCAAACTTCCTTGGTATTTGCTGCTTTTCATGTAATCTGCAATGTTGTTGCACTGATTGAGACTTACCAGTTCTGTCAAGGCTCCCTTCATTATTCCCCTGATGAGTGGGTGTCTGAAAGTTGAAGGGTTTGGAAATAACCTGAAATAAGCTTTAGAACAAGGTCTCATGGAAGCAAAAACAGCTGATCTATTGGAGCCAGTTTAAGTTTAAAAGGTAGGCAGAATGAAGAAGAACATTTCATCCATGCTTTTAGTTTGGTATTAATGGACTAAGAGTTTCAGCTGATTGAAGTGAAGAGACAGAAGTTCAAATGAACTACGACTGTTGATCCTAAAGCAATGAAGTGAAGGATTTTATGACTTTAATATATTCAGACACACCAGATTAATCAGGCAATAGATAAAATTAGTTTGGCTATGGAGCAGAAGGTGTCAGAAGGTTGAGTTATTAGAAGTGAACAATTCTGCACTCGAACATTTTCCCAGAGATGGAAGTTTGTTAAGCTTTTGAATCACTAATTTTATGTTGTGTAGGCAATGTCTAATTGATTGTAAGGGTTTAGAGGGTGCAGGAGGAAGTAACTTACTTTAAGCATGCAGCAAAGATATTTTATCTCTAAGATTGGCATATCAGTATGTGTTCTGTATTGTGCTCTGTCACTGAAGCATATTCCTTATTGTAAAAATTAATTCATGGGATGTAGCCATCGCTGGATGTGCCAGCATTTATTGGCCCCAAACTGAGGAGGCAATTAGAAAGTGATGTGGGAACAGGCCCCTCAGCGTATGCACAAAACATCAAGCACCCATTTACACACTAATCCTATCCTGAGGTCACATTCCCTTCCATCACCACTCAGCCATGCACTAAGAGCAACTTACAGGTCATTTAACAAGCCAAGCTTCATGCCTTTGGGATCTGGAGAACCCAATGGAAACCCACATGGTCACGGGGAAAATGTGCAAACTCCACACTGACCATACCCGAGCTCAAGATAGAGGTGCAGCAGCTTCAAAGCTCAAAGTTCAAAGCAAAGTTCATTATCAAAGTATATATGTACCACCTGAGATTCATTTTCTTGTAGGCATTCAGAATCATAATCAGCTTTGATATCACTGGTACACATTGCGAAATTTGCAGTTAATCACAGTGGAACAAAACTCCACCATGGACAGTCCCAAACCCAGCTATGAAAGGAGGGGGGTTGGGCATCGGGCTGACAAACCCATCCCACTAAAAACCCAGAGTTACAGAAACGCCACCAGAAGCTTCAAAGACTTCATCCCTGGGAGAGGAAGGATGTCCAAAGATGCACTACGATGAGAGAAAATTTGGAAGACTAGCCCAGGACAGGGGGCCCTGGCAAGCTGCTGAACTACCAGCCCAGGACAGGGGGCCCTGGCAAGCTGCTGAGCTACCAGCCCAGGACAGGGGGCCCTGGCAAGCTGCTGAACTACCAGCCCAGGACAGTGGGCCCTGGCAAGCTGCTGAGCTACCAGCCCAGGACAGGGGGCCCTGGAAAGCTGCTGAACTACCAGCCCAGGACCGTGGGCCCTGGCAAGCTGCTGAGCTACCAGCCCAGGACAGGGGGCCCTGGAAAGCTGCTGAACTACCAGCCCAGGACAGGGGGCCCTGGAAAGCTGCTGAACTACCAGCCCAGGACAGGGGGCCCTGGCAAGCTGCTGAACTACCAGCCCAGGACAGGGGGCCCTGGCAAGCTGCTGAATTACCAGCCCAGGACAGGGGGCCCTGGCAAGCTGCTGAGCTACCAGCCCAGGACAGGGGGCCCTGGCAAGCTGCTGAACTACCAGCCCAGGACAGGGGGCCTTGGAAAGCTGCAGAGCTACCAGCCCAGGACAGGGGGCCCTGGAAAGCAGCTGAACTACCAGCCCAGGACAGGGGGCCCTGGCAAGCTGCTGAATTACCAACCCAGGACAGGGGGCCCTGGCAAGCTGCTGAACTACCAGCCCAGGACAGGGGGCCCTGGCAAGCTGCTGAACTACCAGCCCAGGACAGGGGGCCCTGGCAAGCAGCTGAATTACCAGCCCAGGACAGGGGGCCCAGGCAAGCTGCTGAACTACCAGCCCAGGACAGGGGGCCCTGGCAAGCTGCTGAGCTACCAGCCCAGGACAGGGGGCCCTGGCAAGCTGCTGAACTACCAGCCCAGGACAGGGGGCCCTGGCAAGCTGCTGAATTACCAGCCCAGGACAGGGGGCCCTGGCAAGCTGCTGAACTACCAGCCCAGGACAGGGGACCCTGGCAAGCTGCTGAACTACCAGCCCAGGACAGGGGGCCCTGGCAAGCTGCTGAACTACCAGCCCAGGACAGGGAGCCCTAGCAAGCTGCTGAACTACCAGCCCAGGACAGGGGGCCCTGGCAAGCTGCTGAACTACCAGCCGAGGACAGTGGGCCCTGGCAAGCTGCTGAGCTACCAGCCCAGGACAGTGGGCCCTGGCAAGCTGCTGAGCTACCAGCCCAGGACAGGGGGCCCTGGCAAGCTGCTGAACTACCAGCCCAGGACAGGGGGCCCTGGCAAGCTGCTGAGCTACCAGCCCAGGACAGGGGGCCCTGGCAAGCTGCTGAGCTACCAGCCCAGGACAGGGGGCCCTGGAAAGCTGCTGAACTACCAGCCCAGGACAGGGGGCCCTGGCAAGCTGCTGAACTACCAGCCCAGGACAGGGGGCCCTGGCAAGCTGCTGAACTACCAGCCCAAGACAGGGGGCCCTGGCAAGCTGCTGAACTACCAGCCCAGGACAGGGAGCCCTGGAAAGCTGCTGAATTACCAGCCCAGGTCAGGGGGCACTGGCAAGCTGCTGAACTACCAGCCCAGGACAGGGGGCCCTGGAAAGCTGCTGAATTACCAGCCCAGGTCAGGGGGCCCTGGCAAGCTGCAGAACTACCAGCCCAGGACAGGGGGCCCTGACAAGCTGCTGAATTACCAGCCCAGGACAGGGGGCCCTGGCAAGCTGCTGAATTACCAGCCCAGGACAGGGGGCCCTGGCAAGCTGCTGAGCTACCAGCCCAGGACAGGGGGCCCTGGAAAGCTGCTGAACTACCAGCCCAGGACAGGGGGCCCTGGCAAGCTGCTGAACTACGAGCCCAGGACAGGGGGCCCTGGCAAGCTGCTGAACTACCAGCCCAGGACAGGGGGCCCTGGAAAGCTGCTGAACTACCAGCCCAGGACAGGGGGCCCTGGCAAGCTGCTGAACTACCAGCCCAGGACAGGGGGCCCTGGAAAGCTGCTGAACTACCAGCCCAGGACAGGGGGCCCTGGAAAGCTGCTGAACTACCAGCCCAGGACAGGGGGCCCTGGCAAGCTGCTGAACTACCAGCCCAGGACAGGGGGCCCTGGCAAGCTGCTGAGCTACCAGCCCAGGACAGGGGGCCCTGGCAAGCTGCTGAACTACCAGCCCAGGACAGGGGACCCTGGCAAGCTGCTGAGCTACCAGCCCAGGACAGGGAGCCCTAGCAAGCTGCTGAACTACCAGCCCAGGACAGGGGGCCCTGGCAAGCTGCTGAACTACCAGCCCAGGACAGGGGGCCCTGGCAAGCTGCTGAGCTACCAGCCCAGGACAGGGGGCCCTGGCAAGCTGCTGAACTACCAGCCCAGGACAGGGGGCCCTGGCAAGCTGCTGAGAAACCAGCCCAGGACAGGGGGCCCTGGCAAGCTGCTGAGCTACCAGCCCAGGACAGGGGGCCCTGGAAAGCTGCTGAACTACCAGCCCAGGACAGGGGGCCCTGGCAAGCTGCTGAATTACCAACCCAGGACAGGGGGCCCTGGCAAGCTGCTGAACTACCAGCCCAGGACAGGGGGCCCTGGCAAGCTGCTGAACTACCAGCCCAGGACAGGGGGCCCTGGAAAGCTGCTGAATTACCAGCCCAGGACAGGGGGCCCTGGCAAGCTGCTGAGCTACCAGGTCAGGACAGGGGGCCCTGGCAAGCGGCTGAACTACCAGCCCAGGACAGGGGGCCCTGGAAAGCTGCTGAACTACCAGCCCAGGACAGGGGGCCCTGGCAAGCTGCTGAACTACCAGCCCAGGACAGGGGGCCCTGGCAAGCTGCTGAACTACCAGCCCAGGACAGGGAGCCCTGGAAAGCTGCTGAATTACCAGCCCAGGTCAGGGGGCACTGGCAAGCTGCTGAACTACCAGCCCAGGACAGGGGACCCTGGAAAGCTGCTGAATTACCAGCCCAGGTCAGGGGGCCCTGGCAAGCTGCAGAACTACCAGCCCAGGACAGGGGGCCCTGACAAGCTGCTGAATTACCAGCCCAGGACAGGGGGCCCTGGCAAGCTGCTGAATTACCAGCCCAGGACAGGGGGCCCTGGCAAGCTGCTGAGCTACCAGCCCAGGACAGGGGGCCCTGGAAAGCTGCTGAACTACCAGCCCAGGACAGGGGGCCCTGGCAAGCAGCTGAACTACCAGCCCAGGACAGGGGGCCCTGGCAAGCTGCTGAACTACCAGCCCAGTACAGGGGGCCCTGGCAAGCTGCTGAATTACCAGCCCAGGACAGGGGGCCCTGGCAAGCTGCTGAACTACCAGCCCAGGACAGGGAGCCCTAGCAAGCTGCTGAACTACCAGCCGAGGACAGGGGGCCCTGGCAAGCTGCTGAGCTACCAGCCCAGGACAGGGGGCCCTGGCAAGCTGCTGAATTACCAGCCCAGGACAGTGGGCCCTGGCAAGCTGCTGAACTACCAGCCCAGGACAGGGGGCCCTGGCAAGCTGCTGAACTACCAGCCCAGGACAGGGGGCCCTGGAAAGCTGCTGAATTACCAGCCCAGGACAGGGGGCCCTGGTAAGCTGCTGAACTACCAGCCCAGGACAGGGGACCCTGGCAAGCTGCTGAACTACCAGCCCAGGACAGGGGGCCCTGGAAAGCTGCTGAGCTACCAGCCCAGGACAGGGAGCCCTGGCAAGCTGCTGAACTACCAGCCCAGGACAGGGGGCCCTGGCAAGCTGCTGAACTACCAGCCCAGGACAGGGGGCCCTGGCAAGCTGCTGAGCTACCAACCCAGGACAGTGGGCCCTGGCAAGCTGCTGAGCTACCAGCCCAGGACAGGGGGCCCTGGAAAGCTGCTGAACTACCAGCCCAGGACCGTGGGCCCTGGCAAGCTGCTGAGCTACCAGCCCAGGACAGGGGGCCCTGGAAAGCTGCTGAACTACCAGCCCAGGACAGGGGGCCCTGGAAAGCTGCTGAACTACCAGCCCAGGACAGGGGGCACTGCAAAGCTGCTGAACTACCAGCCCAGGACAGGGGGCCCTGGCAAGCTGCTGAATTACCAGCCCTGGACAGGGGGCCCTGGCAAGCTGCTGAGCTACCAGCCCAGGACAGGGGGCCCTGGCAAGCTGCTGAACTACCAGCCCAGGACAGGGGGCCCTGGAAAGCTGCTGAACTACCAGCCCAGGACAGGGGGCCCTGGCAAGCTGCTGAGCTACCAGCCCAGGACAGGGGGCCCTGGAAAGCTGCTGAACTACCAGCCCAGGACAGGGGGCCCTGGCAAGCTGCTGAATTACCAACCCAGGACAGGGGGCCCTGGCAAGCTGCTGAACTACCAGCCCAGGACAGGGGGCCCTGGCAAGCTGCTGAACTACCAGCCCAGGACAGGGGGCCCTGGCAAGCTGCTGAACTACCAGCCCAGGACAGGGGGCCCTGGAAAGCTGCTGAACTACCAGCCCAGGACAGGGGGCCCTGGCAAGCGGCTGAACTACCAGCCCAGGACAGGGGGCCCTGGAAAGCTGCTGAACTACCAGCCCAGGACAGGGGGCCCTGGCAAGCTGCTGAACTACCAGCCCAGGACAGGGGGCCCTGGCAAGCTGCTGAACTACCAGCCCAGGACAGGGAGCCCTGGAAAGCTGCTGAATTACCAGCCCAGGTCAGGGGGCACTGGCAAGCTGCTGAACTACCAGCCCAGGACAGGGGACCCTGGAAAGCTGCTGAATTACCAGCCCAGGTCAGGGGGCCCTGGCAAGCTGCAGAACTACCAGCCCAGGACAGGGGGCCCTGACAAGCTGCTGAATTACCAGCCCAGGACAGGGGGCCCTGGCAAGCTGCTGAATTACCAGCCCAGGACAGGGGGCCCTGGCAAGCTGCTGAGCTACCAGCCCAGGACAGGGGGCCCTGGAAAGCTGCTGAACTACCAGCCCAGGACAGGGGGCCCTGGCAAGCAGCTGAACTACCAGCCCAGGACAGGGGGCCCTGGCAAGCTGCTGAACTACCAGCCCAGTACAGGGGGCCCTGGCAAGCTGCTGAATTACCAGCCCAGGACAGGGGGCCCTGGCAAGCTGCTGAACTACCAGCCCAGGACAGGGAGCCCTAGCAAGCTGCTGAACTACCAGCCGAGGACAGGGGGCCCTGGCAAGCTGCTGAGCTACCAGCCCAGGACAGGGGGCCCTGGCAAGCTGCTGAATTACCAGCCCAGGACAGTGGGCCCTGGCAAGCTGCTGAACTACCAGCCCAGGACAGGGGGCCCTGGCAAGCTGCTGAACTACCAGCCCAGGACAGGGGGCCCTGGAAAGCTGCTGAATTACCAGCCCAGGACAGGGGGCCCTGGTAAGCTGCTGAACTACCAGCCCAGGACAGGGGACCCTGGCAAGCTGCTGAACTACCAGCCCAGGACAGGGGGCCCTGGAAAGCTGCTGAGCTACCAGCCCAGGACAGGGAGCCCTGGCAAGCTGCTGAACTACCAGCCCAGGACAGGGGGCCCTGGCAAGCTGCTGAACTACCAGCCCAGGACAGGGGGCCCTGGCAAGCTGCTGAGCTACCAACCCAGGACAGTGGGCCCTGGCAAGCTGCTGAGCTACCAGCCCAGGACAGGGGGCCCTGGAAAGCTGCTGAACTACCAGCCCAGGACCGTGGGCCCTGGCAAGCTGCTGAGCTACCAGCCCAGGACAGGGGGCCCTGGAAAGCTGCTGAACTACCAGCCCAGGACAGGGGGCCCTGGAAAGCTGCTGAACTACCAGCCCAGGACAGGGGGCACTGCAAAGCTGCTGAACTACCAGCCCAGGACAGGGGGCCCTGGCAAGCTGCTGAATTACCAGCCCTGGACAGGGGGCCCTGGCAAGCTGCTGAGCTACCAGCCCAGGACAGGGGGCCCTGGCAAGCTGCTGAACTACCAGCCCAGGACAGGGGGCCCTGGAAAGCTGCTGAACTACCAGCCCAGGACAGGGGGCCCTGGCAAGCTGCTGAGCTACCAGCCCAGGACAGGGGGCCCTGGAAAGCTGCTGAACTACCAGCCCAGGACAGGGGGCCCTGGCAAGCTGCTGAATTACCAACCCAGGACAGGGGGCCCTGGCAAGCTGCTGAACTACCAGCCCAGGACAGGGGGCCCTGGCAAGCTGCTGAACTACCAGCCCAGGACAGGGGGCCCTGGCAAGCTGCTGAACTACCAGCCCAGGACAGGGGGCCCTGGAAAGCTGCTGAACTACCAGCCCAGGACAGGGGGCCCTGGCAAGCTGCTGAATTACCAACCCAGGACAGGGGGCCCTGGCAAGCTGCTGAACTACCAGCCCAGGACAGGGGGCCCTGGCAAGCTGCTGAACTACCAGCCCAGGACAGGGGGCCCTGGCAAGCTGCTGAACTACCAGCCCAAGACAGGGGGCCCTGGCAAGCTGCTGAACTACCAGCCCAGGACAGGGGGCCCTGGAAAGCTGCTGAATTACCAACCCAGGACAGGGGGCCCTGGCAAGCTGCTGAACTACCAGCCCAGGACAGGGGGCCCTGGCAAGCTGCTGAACTACCAGCCCAGGACAGGGGGCCCTGGCAAGCTGCTGAATTACCAGCCCAGGTCAGGGGGCCCTGGCAAGCTGCTGAACTACCAGCCCAGGACAGGGGGCCCTGGAATGCTGCTGAATTACCAGCCCAGGTCAGGGGGCCCTGGCAAGCTGCTGAACAACCAGCCCAGGACAGGGGGCCCTGGCAAGCTGCTGAACTACCAGCCCAGGACAGGGGGCCCTGGCAAGCTGCTGAATTACCAGCCCAGGACAGGGGGCCCTGGCAAGCTGCTGAGCTACCAGCCCAGGACAGGGGGCCCTGGAAAGCTGCTGAACTACCAGCCCAGGACAGGGGGCCCTGGCAAGCTGCTGCATTACCAGCCCAGGACAAGGGGCCCTGGAAAGCTGCTGAACTACCAGCCCAGGACAGGGGGCCCTGGCAAGCTGCTGAACTACCAGCCCAGGACAGGGGGCCCTGGCAAGCTGCTGAACTACCAGCCCAGGACAGGGGGCCCTGGCAAGCTGCTGCATTACCAGCCCAGGACAGGGGGCCCTGGCAAGCTGCTGAGCTACCAGCCCAGGACAGGGGGCCCTGGAAAGCTGCTGAACTACCAGCCCAGGACAGGGGGCCCTGGCAAGCTGCTGAACTACCAGCCCAGGACAGGGGGCCCTGGCAAGCTGCTGAACTACCAGCCCAGGACAGGGGGCCCTGGCAAGCTGCTGAACTACCAGCCCAGGACAGTGGGCCCTGGCAAGCTGCTGAACTACCAGCCCAGGACAGGGGGCCCTGGCAAGCTGCTGAACTACCAGCCCAGGACAGGGGGCCCTGGAAAGCTGCTGAATTACCAGCCCAGGACAGGGGGCCCTGGTAAGCTGCTGAACTACCAGCCCAGGACAGGGGACCCTGGCAAGCTGCTGAACTACCAGGCCAGGACAGGGGGCCCTGGCAAGCTGCTGAATTACCAACCCAGGACAGGGGGCCCTGGCAAGCTGCTGAACTACCAGCCCAGGACAGGGGGCCCTGGCAAGCTGCTGAACTACCAGCCCGGGACAGGGGGCCCTGGCAAGCTGCTGAACTACCAGCCCAGGACAGGGGGCCCTGGCAAGCTGCTGAGCTAACAGCCCAGGACAGGGGGCCCTGGCAAGCTGCTGAACTACCAGCCCAGGACAGGGGGCCCTGGAAAGCTGCTGAGCTACCAGCCCAGGACAGGGAGCCCTGGCAAGCTGCTGAACTACCAGCCCAGGACAGGGGGCCCTGGCAAGCTGCTGAACTACCAGCCGAGGACAGTGGGCCCTGGCAAGCTGCTGAGCTACCAGCCCAGGACAGTGGGCCCTGGCAAGCTGCTGAGCTACCAGCCCAGGACAGGGGGCCCTGGAAAGCTGCTGAACTACCAGCCCAGGACCGTGGGCCCTGGCAAGCTGCTGAGCTACCAGCCCAGGACAGGGGGCCCTGGAAAGCTGCTGAACTACCAGCCCAGGACAGGGGGCCCTGGAAAGCTGCTGAACTACCAGCCCAGGACAGGGGGCACTGCAAAGCTGCTGAACTACCAGCCCAGGACAGGGGGCCCTGGCAAGCTGCTGAATTACCAGCCCTGGACAGGGGGCCCTGGCAAGCTGCTGAGCTACCAGCCCAGGACAGGGGGCCCTGGCAAGCTGCTGAACTACCAGCCCAGGACAGGGGGCCCTGGAAAGCTGCTGAATTACCAGCCCAGGTCAGGGGGCCCTGGCAAGCTGCTGAACTACCAGCCCAGGACAGGGGGCCCTGGAATGCTGCTGAATTACCAGCCCAGGTCAGGGGGCCCTGGCAAGCTGCTGAACTACCAGCCCAGGACAGGGGGCCCTGGCAAGCTGCTGAACTACCAGCCCAGGACAGGGGGCCCTGGCAAGCTGCTGAACTACCAGCCCAGGACAGGGGGCCCTGGCAAGCTGCTGAGCTACCAGCCCAGGACAGGGGGCCCTGGAAAGCTGCTGAACTACCAGCCCAGGACAGGGGGCCCTGGAAAGCTGCTGAACTACCAGCCCAGGACAGGGGGCCCTGGCAAGCTGCTGAACTACCAGCCCAGGTCAGGGGGCCCTGGCAAGCTGCTGAATTACCAACCCAGAACAGTGGGCCCTGGCAAGCTGCTGAACTACCAGCCCAGGACAGGGGGCCCTGGCAAGCTGCTGAACTACCAGCCCAGGACAGGGGGCCCTGGCAAGCTGCTGAACTACCAGCCCAGGACAGGGGGCCCTGGCAAGCTGCTGAACTACCAGCCCAGGACAGGGGGCCCTGGCAAGCTGCTGAACTACCAGCCCAGGACAGGGGGCCCTGGCAAGCTGCTGAACTACCAGCCCAGGTCAGGGGGCCCTGGGAAGCTGCTGAACTACCAGCCCAGGACAGGGGGCCCTGGAATGCTGCTGAATTACCAGCCCAGGTCAGGGGGCCCTGGCAAGCTGCTGAACTACCAGCCCAGGACAGGGGGCCCTGGCAAGCTGCTGAACTACCAGCCCAGGACAGGGGGCCCTGGCAAGCTGCTGAACTACCAGCCCAGGACAGGGGGCCCTGGCAAGCTGCTGAACTACCAGCCCAGGACAGGGGGCCCTGGCAAGCTGCTGAATTACCAGCCCAGGACAGGGGGCCCTGGCAAGCTGCTGAGCTACCAGCCCAGGACAGGGGGCCCTGGAAAGCTGCTGAACTACCAGCCCAGGACAGGGGGCCCTGGCAAGCTGCTGGACTACCAGCCGAGGGAAGTGGGCCCTGGCAAGCTGCTGAACTACCAGCCCAGGACAGGGGGCCCTGGAAAGCTGCTGAATTACCAGCCCAGGACAGGGAGCCCTGGCAAGCTGCTGAATTACCAGCCCAGGACAGGGGGCCCTGGCAAGCTGCTGAACTACCAGCCCAGGACAGGGGGCCCTGGCAAGCTGCTGAACTACCAGCCCAGGACAGGGGGCCCTGGCAAGCTGCTGAATTACCAGCCCAGGACAGGGAGCCCTGGCAAGCTGCTGAACTACCAGCCCAGGTCAGGGGGCCCTGGAAAGCTGCTGAATTACCAACCCAGGACAGGGGGCCCTGGCAAGCTGCTGAGCTACCAGGCCAGGACAGGGGGCCCTGGCAAGCTGCTGAATTACCAGCCCAGGACAGGGGGCCCTGGCAAGCTGCTGAGCTACCAGGCCAGGACAGTGGGCCCTGGAAAGCTTCTGAACTACCAGCCCAGGACAGGGGGCCCTGGCAAGCTGCTGAGCTACCAGGCCAGGACAGGGGGCCCTGGCAAGCTGCTGAATTACCAGCCCAGGACAGGGGGCCCTGGCAAGCTGCTGAATTACCAGGCCAGGACAGGGGGCCCTGGCAAGCTGCTGAACTACCAGCCCAGGTCAGGGGGCCCTGGAAAGCTGCTGAATTACCAACCCAGGACAGGGGGCCCTGGCAAGCTGCTGAGCTACCAGGCCAGGACAGGGGGCCCTGGCAAGCTGCTGAATTACCAGCCCAGGACAGGGGACCCTGGCAAGCTGCTGAATTACCAGCCCAGGACAGGGGGCCCTGGCAAGCTGCTGAACTACCTGCCCAGGTCAGGGTGCCCTGGAAAGCTGCTGAATTACCAACCCAGAACAGTGGGCCCTGGCAAGCTGCTGAGCTACCAGGCCAGGACAGGGGGCCCTGGCAAGCTGCTGAACTACCAGCCCAGGACAGGGGGCCCTGGCAAGCTGCTGAATTACCAGCCCAGGATAGGGGGCCCTGGCAAGCTGCTGAACTACCAGCCCAGGACAGGGGGCCCTGGCAAGCTGCTGAATTACCAGCCCAGGATAGGGGGCCCTGGCAAGCTGCTGAGCTACCAGCCCAGGACAGGGGGCCCTGGCAAGCTGCTGAGCTACCAGCCCAGGTCAGGGGGCCCTGGCAAGCTGCTGAACTACCAGCCCAGGACAGGGGGCCCTGGCAAGCTGCTGAACTACCAGCCCAGGACAGGGGGCCCTGGCAAGCTGCTGAACTACCAGCCCAGGACAGGGGGCCCTGGCAAGCTGCTGAGCTACCAGCCCAGGACAGGGGGCCCTGGCAAGCTGCTGAACTACCAGCCCAGGACAGGGGGCCCTGGCAAGCTGCTGAGCTACCAGCCCAGGACAGTGGGCCCTGGCAAGCTGCTGAACTACCAGCCCAGGACAGGGGGCCCTGGCAAGCTGCTGGACTACCAGCCGAGGGAAGTGGGCCCTGGCAAGCTGCTGAACTACCAGCCCAGGACAGGGGGCCCTGGAAAGCTGCTGAATTACCAGCCCAGGACAGGGAGCCCTGGCAAACTGCTGAATTACCAGCCCAGGACAGGGGGCCCTGGCAAGCTGCTGAACTACCAGCCCAGGACAGGGGGCCCTGGCAAGCTGCTGAACTACCAGCCCAGGACAGGGGGCCCTGGCAAGCTGCTGAATTACCAGCCCAGGACAGGGGGCCCTGGAATGCTGCTGAACTACCAGCCCAGGTCAGGGGGCCCTGGAAAGCTGCTGAATTACCAACCCAGGACAGGGGGCCCTGGCAAGCTGCTGAGCTACCAGGCCAGGACAGGGGGCCCTGGCAAGCTGCTGAATTACCAGCCCAGGACAGGGGGCCCTGGCAAGCTGCTGAGCTACCAGGCCAGGACAGGGGGCCCTGGAAAGCTTCTGAACTACCAGCCCAGGACAGGGGGCCCTGGCAAGCTGCTGAGCTACCAGGCCAGGACAGGGGGCCCTGGCAAGCTGCTGAATTACCAGCCCAGGACAGGGGGCCCTGGCAAGCTGCTGAGCTACCAGGCCAGGACAGGGGGCCCTGGCAAGCTGCTGAATTACCAGCCCAGGACAGGGGGCCCTGGCAAGCTGCTGAATTACCAGGCCAGGACAGGGGGCCCTGGCAAGCTGCTGAACTACCAGCCCAGGTCAGGGGGCCCTGGAAAGCTGCTGAATTACCAACCCAGGACAGGGGGCCCTGGCAAGCTGCTGAGCTACCAGGCCAGGACAGGGGGCCCTGGCAAGCTGCTGAATTACCAGCCCAGGACAGGGGACCCTGGCAAGCTGCTGAATTACCAGCCCAGGACAGGGGGCCCTGGCAAGCTGCTGAACTACCTGCCCAGGTCAGGGTGCCCTGGAAAGCTGCTGAATTACCAACCCAGAACAGTGGGCCCTGGCAAGCTGCTGAGCTACCAGGCCAGGACAGGGGGCCCTGGCAAGCTGCTGAATTACCAGCCCAGGACAGGGGGCCCTGGCAAGCTGCTGAGCTACCAGGCCAGGACAGGTGGCCCTGGAAAGCTGCTGCCGGCAGTCAATGCTCCAGTGGGGGTGATGGGCATGAGAAGACAGTAGAATAAAGAAATACAACAAAATCAATGAAAAACTACACACAAAGATAGTCTTCTTTTGCACATTGATTATTTGTCAAATGGCAAATACAGAAAAAAGGTAAAAATAAATAATTAGATAGATAGATAAATAATACTGCAAACATGAGGCCATTCATGAATCACCCACATTTGTGGGCCTTGCTGTGCCTGTGGAGAAAGAAACTGAGTTATTGGTGCAGGTCTCTGACCCTTCTTCACTCTGTCTGACCCACTGAGTGTTTCTGACAGATAGCCAAGTCTGCACTCTTCTGCTTTATGTTTACGCTGGTGAGTCAGAACTTATGTGCACACTGGTTCAGGAAAAAATACCATATTTCCTGCCCTGAATTATGTCAGCATGTGAAATGAGCTCAAGACCAACCTGTGTATAGTTTCATGATCACAATTAATTTAAAGTATTTATTTTTAATTCCATTTTTTTAATGTAGGGTCTAAACATAAAAGATCCACCAACTCTTTGCTTCCAAAGATGCTGGGTGATCAGCTGGGTGGTTCCAGCAGTTTGTTTTTTAACTTAATTATTTGAATTTAAAACATCTAACTGCTGTAATGGGTACATTACTGAATCAGTAATCCAGTATACTTGCAAAACTGAACTTCAAAGACATGAGGCCATCTTATGCCGTTGCTGCTGGTGTTGCTGTATGGTGTGGAGGCTCCTGTACAGTATGACAAGAGCCTGTAGAGGATTACAGACACACAGCAACACCATCGCAGGTACAGCCCAACCCAGCAGCAAGGACATCATCAGGAAGGCAGTATCCATCACTAAGGACCCTCACCATCCAAGTCAACCCGTCTTCTCATCACTACCATCAGAGAAGAGGAACAGGAACCCGAAGACCCACACTTAACAGTTTGGGAACAGCTTGTTGCCCTCCACCATTATATTTCTGAGTGTTCCTTTAACCCATAATCAGTAGTTCAATAGTCCCATTTAGTATCAGAGGAATGTATGCATATACAACCTGAAATTATTGTTCTTCACAGACATCCACAAATACAGAAAGCATGCCACAGAGTGACAGTAATTTAGATCATTAGACCCCCTTTCTCCCCCTCCCACACACAAGCAACAGCAAAACACTGACACTTCCCCTCTGCTTTCCTCAGCAAAACCACCAGCACCCTCCAGTCACCGAGCCTGTAATGGGAAAGAACATGATCTGCAGTACAATATAAACTAATTGTTCACCTGACAATTCGACATGCCACAGGCTCTATCTCTCTACCTAATTAATGGGCAGAGATGTGTCACACAGCTAGAGGGGAGAGCATCAAGATGAAAAAAACACTTGCTGATTTATGATGTTAAAATCTGCCACGTCACTTTTTTCTCTGATTCGAGATTCGGCAGCAAACTCTCCCCCACAGAGTACAGAGACCTCCGAAAGCTGACCCACAGTTCATAATATTCCATTTTCTGCCATAACACTTCAGACAGCAGCACCGCCATAGAATTGGCTCGTCCCCAGAGCGTGCTTGTTTACTGGGATATCGAAAAATTGCCAGTGGGTGAACCCTGGGAGCAGGAACCATCGCCGTAAAGAACAAAGTTTGAGTTTGGTTGTCAGGGACTTTGACAGATCCCCACCCACCCAGAAAAGGAAAAAAGGAAACATTAAAGGTAGAAATTCAGTTGTTTTCGCAGATGAGCTTAAAGAAACTGCTCTCTAGCACCATCGGCCAGTACTTAATCACTTCCTTCTAATTATTTTTCTGTTATTTATTTAATATTGTATTTTATGTTATTTTTCTGTCTTTGCACTGTCATATGAGTCAGTGATAATAACTCTGATGCTGGTATTGCTGTAGACTGTAGTGAATGGCTAGCATGAGAGGACAATGACTAACACGAGAGGTGTCAGCAGTAAGTTTTTTATACACAGAATGGTGAGTGCGTGGAATGGGCTGCCGGCGATGGTGGTGGAGGTGGATACAACAGGGCCTTTTAAGAGATTCTTGGATAGCTACATGGAACTTAGGAAAATAGAGGGCCATGGATAACCTTAGGTAATTTCTAAAGTAAGTACATGTTCAGTACAGCATTGTGGGCTGAAGGGCCTGTATTGTTCTGTAGGTTTTCTATGTTTCTATGAATTTTTAACCATACAAATGTGGAATTAGGTTTAGCTTCCTGAGTCCAGTCACTCCATTTAGCATGGACTTTACTGATTTGACACTATCTCTATTAAACCAGTTCCTCTGAGCAAACACTGGATTAGTGGCAGAAGGAAAGGACAAAGAATAATTAAACAAGATGCTGGAAACCCAAGCAACACACACATAATGCTGGAGGAACTCAGCAGGCCAGGCAGCATCTACGGAAAAAAAATTACAGTCAATGTTCCAGGCCAAAGCCCTTCAGCAGGACAGGATTAAAAAGAGTAAATTTAAAGGTGGGGTGGGGAGGGGAGAGAGAACCACTAGGTGATGGGTGAAACCTAGAGGGGGAGGGATGAAGTAAAGAGCTGGGAAGTTGATTGGTGAAAGAGACAGAAGGCCATGGAAGAAAGATAAAGTGGGAGGAGCACCAAAGAGAGCTAATGGGCAGACAAGGAGGTGGAGTGTGAGAGGACTGAAACATGGACTGTACTTTTTGCATGGATGCTGCCTGGCCTGCTGAGTTCCTGCATTTTGTGTGTGTTGCTTGGAGTGGAATGCCCAGCTATTTCCTCATGGAGAACAATGCTGTGAAATGGATGAATGTCTTGGAAGGGGAGTGTTCATTAAATAATCTTCAGGTAAGAGAAATACAAGAGCAAGCAGAGTAAAACAATCTTCCATTCAAAGTACGAATCAAAGAACCCCAGAAAGTTGAAACTGAGAAATTATAGGCCATCAACATACACTCTGGGAGACTGAGACTGTGAGGTGGATTTACAGTTCTTCTACTTTTAAGAAAGCTTAATAATTAATTGCATTAAAATTAAGAATTTTTTTTATAAGCTGCCAAAATAAAGTGTGAGTAATTATTGTCCTGTTTCATATTTCCTCAAGCAAGTTTCTTGATTTCACAAGACAACATCAGAACCTGGGTATTAAACAATAACTCAAGGAAAAATAGAATAGAGGGATTGACTGAACTCCATGAATTTTTTATAAATCACTGGAGCTGTACAGTGTGTATTTATAAAATACACAGTGAGTCTTCCATGGAAAGTTAGAAGATTCTTTGCTTCATGTTATAACATCATGTGTTGAGTTGAGTGTATTGAGTTGAGTGTATTGAGTGAGTGTGTTGAATTGAGTGTGTTGTGTTGAGTTGACTGTATTGAGTTGAGTGTGTTGAGTTGACTGTATTGAGGTGAGTGTGTTGAGTTTATTGAATTGAGTGTGTTGAGTTGAACAATGGCAGGGAAGAGGATCAGCAAAAGGCAGAAGTGAGGACTGTTTACCCAGCCACAGCACACAATCAACATAACTGGCTGTCACCAAACCAAGAGTGTATCAACACTTCTGTCCCTTTTATTTCATGGGTTTTTTATTTTGCAGACGGGTTTATAATTCCCTTAATCTCTCAAAAAACTCAGTCATTAGATACTTGCAGTTTACTAATCCTGAACTCCTGAATCTTAGCATGTATTTTTCAATATGTCGCAGAGGTAGTTAGGCAGTACAGAAACAAGTCCTTCAGCCCAGCTCACCAATACTGACCTGAGATGGTCCCAGTTGATTGTACATGGCCCACGTATCTCCAAACCATTTTTGTCCAGGTACCTGTCAAAATGACTTTTCAATTTTCTAATTGTATTCTTCCTTATCAAAACATTCCAAATTACCACAGCTCTATTAGGAGCCGATCAGTTTAATGCAGATGGTTGTGGCCTCAAACTGCACTCTGATGACTTGTAATATGATACTGTTAGAAGTGCAACTAGATGTTTGACCAAACTCTGTCTTTTCTCCAAGTAGAATATAAAAAAGGACCATGGTAAAATTGAAAAGGTTTTAAGTTAGCCTGCCACAATATCATCAATCTTGAGGAAACAGGTTGATAAGGAGGTCATCAATTCAAGGGTTAAAATGAGGTAACAAAGCAATTGTTACATTGTGGGAGATGGTCACTTGTCTCAATGAGGAGCGAGGGTAATCCTATTCTTCCTATTCCCCATTTATTTCCCATTGTCCTGTCACATTTTTCTCCCAAAATTCCTTCAGAGCTGAAAGTGAGACTCATCACCAGAAAAAAAGCCTCATCAAATCTGGCAAGTGCATTGAGTAGATGGTTCTCACCAGTAGTTGGTTCTCTTTTACATAACACTGGAAAGAAAACTGCTCTGTGAGTGGATTTCATGGCCTCTGTTTGTGATCTGTGGACAATCCTATATACATTTTGCTATAGCCACTGCCTCAGTTCTTCTATATAATTCTAGTTTTGTGACAAACATATCACGTGGCATTTTATCAAGAGGCTTTAAAAGACTATATACACATCATTCATATTTCCATCTTCAGCCCCTGCATGAGGGTTACCTCTCAAAAGTCCACATACACATAATTCATATCACCTACTTCAGCCTCTGCACAAGGGTTACCTCAGCAAAATGTCCAACCTTCTGCCCTCAGTAAATCTGTGCTGACTTCCTTTATTAACCCAAGTATGTCCAAATACTTTCACATTACATTTGCTGTCTTTATCTTTATTCCTGTCAAGATGGCACCAATCTGCAATCTCAGTCAAGGCCATGGCTCAGACTTAGTCGTTCCTTAAGTTCATAGGGATAGAATTGGGGATAAAGTGGGAGTTCTGGGTCAGGTTCTGGACAGGAATGTGAGGGTGTTAGAGGTCAGATTATGGTTCAGGGACAGGGATGAGGAGGAGTTTGAGATCAGGCCGGAGTCTAGGCCTCCGTTCAGTGCTCCATGTTTGAAGGCTAGCAACATAGATGGCTGATGAAGAAAATCTCAGTCTAGGCATCTGCTCCATGCTCTACACTCAAAAACAAGCGACATCAGAAGAAGGACATCAGGAATCTAGGCCTCTGCTCCATAGCCAAAGGCCAACAATATGGATGCGTAACAAAGAACCTCTGTGGATGTTCATCTGGAAAGTACTGTAGATGCCCAATGGTCAGCAAGTCCCCCTTGGTCAGTGGGTCCTGGGACCGGATGTTGATGCAAGCAGGAGGCACAAAGGGTGGTGGTTCCCTAGGTATGTGAGTCTATGAATTCGGAGTTTGAGGCCTGGAGTTCAGGGTCCCATCATCGCAGAGTCCTGGGTCAATACCAAATATCAAAGCCTGAAGGCTGATCTGAGCTTCAGAAGTTGATGCCCGATGGATGATGCCCTGGGTCTACAAGTCTGAAAGTCTACTGGAGGCCCTGAATCCTGTCCTAGGGTTTAAGGACTGTCTGTGTGCATGAGTTGGTGTGTGGTGTGATAGATATGTGCTTCTATCTCATTTTGCTAAACTTTCTTTCTACATAGCAACTGCAATTTGAAAGGTCTTAAACAATTATAAGTAAACTTTCAACTATATTGCTTTGTTTTACTTCTGGTCATAAATGGAAGTCAGTCTTCAGTTCTTAAAATGTAAATGGAAAGCATCTTGAAGTTAAAAAAAAGCACTCTTTATTGAATAGCTTTACAAACAGGCTCTGTATTTTGAAGATGCTCTGTCTGTAATATGTCATTGATCCTGTGGTGAACGACATATACCTGTCTGGACATGCCCCCACTGCTGACTGCTCCTGTGGCTCCTCCCACAGACCCCGGTATAAAGGCAATTGTGGCCTGAGCCCGGCCTCTCAGTTTCCAGGATGTAGCATGGTGGTCAATTGATGCTTGTTCTTTCTTCCAGTCAATAAAAGCCGATATCTGTCCTCAAGTCTCAGAGAGTTATTGATGGTGCATCAGATCTTTCTTTATCATTGATTGAGAGTAGAATATAAGACAATAGGTTGTTTAATTTGGGCCATTTCAAAGAGACAAGCTGACTCTTAAGTTACTTAGTTCAAGATAGCTTGCAGAACCTAATGGATAATATCAATTTGCATGTCAATAACTGATGTGTTTATAGTTGGAGAAGTTTTACGTACTCAGAAGTTAGCTTTACAGTATTAATGGTAGCTAGCTAATATCTACAGTATATCTCCAATAAATGCTTTTAGACTGTTTGTGATAAAAGAATATCTAAGGAAATATTACATGCATGTGAAATCACCCAAGTGGCTGGAAAGGCCATAAAATTTAGAGCGCAGTTTAGGCTTATTAGGAAAAGGGTATGGGACAACAACAAACAAAGAAGAACTAGAATCTATTCCATCCATTCTTTGGGTTCTGCAACTGACAGTTTGTTTGTTTGGAATGCCTTTTTAGCTTATAGAGATTGTGTTTTGGAAATCCTTGTTCCTTTATTTTGAGAAATGCTTTGTACTTTGTGCTTTGGAAATGGTTTGTGCTTTAGATACAGCTTGTAATTGGAAAATGTTTGAGAAAGAAATCCTCTGTAAATTTTAAATGCACTTTAAGAGCATTGTGTGGATTTAAGTGTGTTGCATTGGAAATATATGAATTATGTTTTAAATTACTTTGTTAACTGGGGGTATCTTCTTTTTGGTAAGGAGTGGGGCCTTACCACTTGAATAGTAGGTATTGGCAGCTAAACTCATTATGGAGAATTAGGTAATTACAGTACAGTCGGCCCTCCTTATGCATGAGGGATTGGTTGTGGGGCCTCCCGCCAATACCAAAAAAGCATGGATGCTCAAGTTCCTTATATAGAATGGTGTAGTATTTGCATATAACCTACGCACATCCTCCTGTTTACTTTAAATCATCTTTAGATTACTTATAATACCTAATAAAATGTAAGTGCTATGTAAATAGTTGTTATACTGTAATGTTTAGGTAATATTGACAAGAAAAAAAACCGTACATGTTCCTCTCACTCACAACACAAGCAGCGAATGAACGAGAAGTGAAGTGAAAAATGACCAAACAACGAGTAAAACTTGTACGATCTGTATAGTAGTTGTTACACTGTCTAGTTTACATAGAAACATAGAAAATAGGAGCAGGAGTAGGCCATTCAGCCCTTCGAGCCTGCACTGCCATTCAGTATGATCATGGCTGATCATCCAACTCAGAACCTTGTACCTGATTCCTCTCCATACCCCCTGATCCCTTTAGCCACAAGGGCCATATCTAACTCCCTCTTAAATATAGCAAATGAACCGGCCTCAACTGTTTCCTGTGGCAGAGAATTCCACAGATTCACCACTTTCAGTATGAAAAAGTTTTTCCTCATCTCGGTCCTAAAAGGCTTCCCCTTTATCCTTAAACTGTGACCCCTCGTTCTGGACTTCCCCAACATCGGGAACAATCTTCCTGCATCTAGCCTGTCCAATCCCTTTAGAATTTTATATGTTTCTAGAAGATCCCCCCTCAATCTTCTAAATTCCAGCGAGTATAAGCCTAGTCGATCCTGTCATTCCTCATATGAATGTCCTGCCATCCCAGGAATCAATCTGGTGAACCTTCTTTGTACTCCCTCTATGGCAAGAATGTCTTTCCTCAGATTAGGGGACCAAAACTGCACACAATACTCCAAGTGTGGTCTCACCAAGGCCTTGTACAACTGCAGTAGAACCTCCCTGCTCCTGTACTCGAATTCTCTTGCTATGAATACCAACATACCATTCGCCTTTTTCACCGCCTGCTGTACCTGCATGCCCACCTTCAATGACTGGTGTACAATGACACCCAGATCTCGTTTAGGGTTTAGGTTTAGGGAATAAGGACGCTTTGGAGGAGGTTCAATAATACTAAAGTCAGGAACTATGGAGGGTGAGGGATGAGGATGTTCAAGTGTTGAACGTTGAGACTTCAGAATTGCAGAATTGCAGCTCCTTTGGGAACACAGCTGCGGCCTCGCCATTAGCCGATGCTGATTCTCCCGTGATCTTTATGTTCTTGAGGCTGTAGCACTTTACATAGCCAGCCAGCTATCTCTTACTAGCCTTAAACTCCTTCCTCTCGCTCCTATCAACCCTGTCACAGTAGTGCTCATAGAGACTAAGAGCTTTTTCACATATAATTTGACCATCAACAGGGATATGCTTCGGTGACATGTCCTCTAGCCACACACTTAATGCTTTCTCAGTCTTCACAAGCACTTTATCATGAACCAGCGCGATAATTTTTGCTGTTGTAGGGGCAGCACTAACACTTCCACGAATTTCAATTTCGATTCATTCTTACCGATCTTACGGCCCACTTCGGAATGCGACATGCCACTTTTCAAAAGATCTAAGATTTCTACTTTCTCGGCGAGAGATAGCACTTTACGCTCCCTCTCAGCCTTTGAGGAATTGCTTTGACCACCTAATTGCTATTTAGGAGCCATTTTTTTACAGGAACAAAGTAGCTAATGTTCACATGAGGCGAACACTGCTCAAGCAGCAAGTGCTGGAAGAGCATTTCCGGCTTTTCTCGATTCGCTGTTGGTTGAATTTGTGCATGCGGAACTCGTGGATAAGGAGGGCCAACTGTATAAGCTCTTTTGGTGAGAATACTTGTGGCTGTTACTATTCGATTGGGAATTTAGAAGTTGGTGATGAGCAAACAGTGGGTGAGTGGATGGAAGAGGAGAAAGGGGCTTGTTTTGCTGTTGTTGTTTTGTTGCTTGTTGTGTTCTGTGTGGTTCTGTCAAGTGGGTAAGTGAGCATGCCATGTTGCCACTGGAGTGTGCGAGAACACTTGAGGTCTCTCCCCAGCACATCCTTAGGTTGTGTTGGGTTGTTAATGCAAACGCCACACTTCACTGTATGATTTGATGTACATGTGATAAACAAATCTGAATCTGATCTTGAATTCTAAGCAATTGTCTTCAAAGAGGTAGATTAATTATACTCCTCCTTGATCACAGACACACCGAAGTTTTGATCATAAATTGTAAAATTTTCCTCAATCACGACTGCAGATAAGTGCATAAACTTTAGAAATTGAAGAAGGGGTAGGCCATTCATCCCTTCTAGCCTTCACACCATTGAAGAAATCATGGAAGATCTCAACTCACTATCCTTACCTCCAAAAATCAAAACTATTGTACCAATTGATTATGGCAATAACATTAAACAAAATGAGTTGGATTTTCACTCCTTAATTAACTTTACCAGTGAAGGTAAATTGAAAGTGGCAAAACTTTTGCCCATTATCACACCATCTGAACTGAATTTTCCTTACACAGACATTTATGGTCCCCTGTAGAGTTGAAGCCTTCCTTAATTAACAAAAGAATGGAATCAAGGAGATCCAGGCATTATAATGCCACTTGATTGGCACCCCAGCTATCACCCAAATGTTCATTTGCTTCACCACTGGCACAAGGTGGTTGCAGTGTGCACTATCTGCAGATCTCGCTGAGGTTACTTCCCACAGGATACACCAGCAGCAATTCCAGGACCTCGGCCAACAAGAGAGAACATTGGCAGGAAGGAGATGGGAACATTGCCATTCTGACATGGAACTGAATTGCTAGTTCTTCATTGTCCCAGAATCTGAATCCTGCAACTCACAACCCAGTAACACCATGGAAGCACGTGAATAGAAGGACTGCAGTTCAGTGCGGCAGCTCATTCACACTTCCTCATCAACAAATGTTGTGCTTACTGACAATGACTAATAAATTAAAATAGTCAGTGACCAGTACGTTACACTCTATGTGTTTAATTATGAAGAGTAATTTCATAGAATGTCTTTAACACTGTTAATGTTCACATAACGCAACCTCTGATATGAATTCTGTTCAATGAAATTAAACTTGGCACTTTATTCCATCCATATTAATGCAGTGAATAATTAGAAATAAACAAAGGGAGAAGCAATGAGATGGTGTTATTCTGCTTCAGCACATAGTCCATAAGACCATAAGACGTAGGAGCGGAATTAGACTATTCATTCCTTTGAGTCTATTCCACCATTTCTTCATAGCTGATCCATTTTCCTCTCAACCCCAGTCTCCCGCCTTCTCCCATAACCTTTCACTGATTAATCACGAATCTATCACCCACTGCCTTAACTGCACCCAGTGACTTGGCCTCTACAACCGCCTGTGGCAACAAACTCCACAGATTCACCACTCTCCGGCTAAAGAAATTCCTCCTCATCTCTGTTCTAAATGGACATCCCTTTATTCTGAGGCAGTGATCTCTGGTCCTAGACTCACCACTATAGGAAACATCCTCTCCGCATCCACTCTATCTAGGCCATTCAATATTCGATAGGTTTTAATGAGACCCCCCCCCCCCCAATCTTGCTTCACATCATTGCTCTTATATTCTAGTCCTCTCAAAATGAATGATAACATCGCATTTGTCTTCCTGATCACCGACTCACCCTGCAAATTATCATGTAGGGAATCCTGTGCAAGGACTCCCAAGTCCCTTTGCACCTCCGATTTTTAAACGTGATCCACATTTAGAAAGCAGTCCATGCTTTTATTCCTTCTACTCCACTTCCCAACCATGGTATTCTATCTACCACCTCTTTCCCCATTCTCCTAATCCATCCAAGTCCTCTATAGCCTCACTGCTTCCTCAGTACTACCTGCCTCTTCACCTATCCTCTGCATATTATCTGCAAGCTCAGCCGTAAAGCCATCAATTTCATTATTGACGAATAAAGTCAAAAGAATCAGTCCCAAAACAGACACATGTAGACACCACTAGTCACTGGCAGCCAGCCTGTAAGGATTCCTTTATTCCAACACCTTGCCTCCTGTTAATCAGCCATGCCAGTATTATTTCCTGTAATATTCTAGGTTCTTATCTTGTTAAGCAGCCTCATGTGCAACATCTTATCAAAGACCTTCTGAAAATCCAAGTACACAACATCCACTGATTCTCCTTTGACTATCCTGCTTGTTACTTCTTCAAAGAATTCCAACAGATATATCACACAAGGTTTTCCCTTAAGGAGACCATGCTGATTTTGATTCCAGCATCTTCCCAACCACTGAGGTCAGACTATCTACCCTATAATCTCCTTTTTTCTGCCTCCCCCTCTTCCCGAAGAGTGGAGTGACATTTACAATTTTCCATTCCTCTGGAATTATGCCAGACTCCATTGATTCTTGAAAGATCATTACTAATGGCTCTACAATCTCTTTAGCTGCCTCTTTTAGAACCCTGGGGTATAGTCTATCAGGTCCAGGTGACATATCTACCTTCAGACCTTTCAGTTTCCCAAGAACCTTCTCCCTCATAGTGGCAACTGCACTCACTTCTGACCCTTGACACTTTTGAATTTCTGGAATGCTACTAGTCTTTCACAGAGAAGACTGATTTAAAATATTTATTCAGTTCAAAGGTTCAAAGGTCCAATTTAATGTCAGAGAAATGTATACAATATACACCCTGAAATGCTTTTTCTTTGCAACCATCCACGAAAACAGAGGAGTGCCTCAAAGAATGAATGACAGTTAAATGTTAGAACCCCAAAGTCCCTCCAGCTCCCCTCCCTCCCGCGTGTAAGCAGCAGCAAGCAATGATCTCTCCTACCCCCACCGGCAAAAAAAAAGCTGATTGCCCTCCATTTCCTTGTCTCTCATTACTACCTCTCCAGCATTGTTTTCCAATGGTCCAATATCCACTCTCACCTCTCTTTTATACTTCGTGTATTTGAAAAAAGCCTTTGGCGTCATTTTTTATATTATAGGCTAGCATAACTTCATATTTTATCTCCCCTCCTTAAGGTTTTTTAAGATCCTTCTGTTGTTTTAAAAAAATTTCAGTCTTCTCACTTCCCACTAATTTTTGATCTATTTTCTAATGTTAGAAGTATTTGAGAAAGTTATAAATGAGCTTGTAAGAAACTCTGCCAATGATTTTACACTCTTTATGCCCCTCCGTGGATGCTGCCTGACTTGCTGATTCCTTCTGGTACTTTATGGGTGCTTTTCAAGGATTTTGCATCACAAGATATGCTTCTGATTTGGAGTCAGCTACAACAGGGTTTAGAGGAAAGTGTTTATTAAGTCTGTGGAACTGACAGTCTTAGAAAGCCTGTAATTTATGTGAATTGGTTTTCACTGCAGTTCAATATATTGCTTTGAATTATTAATTGAATATGAAAATGTTTGCATTGCTAATGATAATAAATGGTGTTTTTAAGCCAAAAGGAGAATGCAGTACATAAGATTAAGTGTGGAAAATTAATGACTTAATCTTGCAAGATTGATGGTAAAATTATGCTTCTGGAGCTGTACTTAGTGCGAAATGAGGAGTTTAATTTGGCATCTGTTAATGATAGATAGCTCATCATTCAGGGCATGCTAGGTACCTGACAGCATTGGATGCTCCTAAATAGAAGGGAAAGGAAAGCATCAAATTGAAAAATCTTTCTTAACAGCATTGGGAGTTATTTGTTGGAACACAGAGCTTCTGTAAAATCTCATTTTCTTAATAAGATCACAGAAAATGATCTTCCTTCCCTCAATTCCCTTGTGCTCACAAAAGAGGATTGAATGTTTTTTTTAGCATGCCAGTATTGTGCAGTTGACATACCCTTTCCATTTCAGTCATTTTTTTTCCCAGATGGATCCCCTTTGTGGCTCAAATGCCTGTCTGATTGTAAATGTCAGTCCTACAATGCATCTTAAGACTCAATTCCAGCTTTAAAGGCACACTATGTGGAACTTGAACCATGCATGCATAGTGCCAGTGATCCCAGCTGAGTGGAGTTGTTAGAATTACTGTATTTCTGGGAGAATTTGTGCAGTTGATTGCAGAAGATGAAGGGAGCTCTTTTAAAATCCTTTCCAAACTTCCTATCGAAACCACCGTAGCCCAGTCAATAAGCAGACTTACTGAGACTTTGCTGTGTAAAGTCTGTTGTTAAAGGACAACAGAGACCATGGGTCAATATAGAGTCTTAGAGTCACATGGCACAGAAACATACTCCTCAGCTCAACTCATCCATGCTGATCAAGTGCAACTGGACTCATCCCTTGAAACCATTCCACTCCATGTACCTGTCATTTAATGCTGTAGTATCACCTGCTTCTCCCACTTCCTTGAGCAGCTTGTTCCATATATACTCAACTGAGAGTTGCCCCTCAGTTATCTTTTAAATTATTCTCCTCTCGTTATCTTATGTCATGTGCTTTTAGGCTCAAATACCCGGGGAATCATTAACACCTTTACACTATTTCGGTAAAGAGTAGGAACGTTCTCCTAGTGACTCAGCCAAGACATGTCCTCTACCAGTTCTGTCATTAAAGCAGATCATATTTTTGCTCATGGTAGCTTGCTGTGAGAATATTAAAAATCAAAATGGAGTTGACATGTAGAGTCACCTCATATGAAGATTGGAACTGAAAACTTTGGGTAAGGCTATAGGTTATTCTAGGAAGATATTTGCTTGACCCTTGTACAATATTGTCATCATTTACTCTATCACTCGATACTGGAGAGTAGATAAAATGGACAGAGTGGCTTCTCTGTCCTGAATGCCCAAAATCTGCCATCTTGACTCAAGCTTTGTCTGGGAGCTAAACTAATGTTGCCAGGATCCACACTGACCGATACGGATCCAGTTCGGTTATTATCAGCAGGATCAGACTGCTCATTTACAAACCATCGAAGAGTTACTTAGCAGTAAAAATCTGACTAAGCTACCTTATGAAATGTGCTGCTTCTTGTAACGTTGTGCAACATGGCAAACAAGTTGGACCATACAAGAAAAGGGAAAGAACTGAGCTAAGATGATGACAGGCAAAAATAAGAAACTGTCCCTTAAGTCTGAGGAACCAACAGTTAGAATACACAAACTCAAGCTCACAAGAGGATCTCACAACCTGCTGGAAATCTTCCTGTCACAAACCTGGGATCTGATTATGGAATGGCATCTACCTGTCCTAACCATAGCTGTTTAACAATTGGACAAATGATCTATAAATATTTTACTGGCCAAGATGCACTTTGATAACTGCATTATTTGTCACAATTTACCATAACTCTTAGTGCTGACGTATAAAATCAGGATGGATGTTTAGTTAATAATTTACCCTTATGGATTCACAGACTCTGGGCTGTGTTACAAATCCACTCCTCACTTAATGACCCTCATTGAGGTGCTACAGGTCAACTAAGAGCAGAACTCTTGCACCAGATTGTCAAGGGAATACTGCATAAATGGAGTTTTACTTGACAACTGAAAATAGTGGCCCTTCACTGGTTGGGTGTGGATCACCCCACAGCACTCACACTTTTCACCTACCGAGTACAAAACCTGTCAAAACTAAATAGGCAGCTGTTTGCAAATAATCACAAGGCATTTGAAAAGCCATCTCCAGCAGTAACAATGGAATCAGAGAAGTTTTAAACCTTTATAAGAGGAAGCAAGAGATTTAAAATCATTCTAGGACATTCAATGTTTTGCACTCAAGGAATTTTGCAGGTATTTTTGTTTTGTTTTGGATTTTTAAGACTCAGTGCTACTGATAACTAATGATGACCATTTGAAGAAATTAATAGCGTTGACAAATTATCTGCTTTTTTTCTGATAACTAAATAATCAGACTAAATTGCATTAAATTGGACATAATTTTGTGTTTTCAAATAAGTTTGCATAAAGAATGCAAATAATCTAGCTTCCACACAATAATCAAACCCCATCAAAATATTTGCTCATCTAAATAATAAGCATTTAAAATCAAGCTGGAGACACCAATTTTAATTCTAATCAGTTTTGAAGGAATTTCTGATCAACCTCCAAAGCACATTCTTAAGGAAAGCTGGTTACCCCAGTAATTCGTCTGCTCTCCTAGTTCACGAGAGGAATCGGAATTGCTTTTGTGGCATACGACTCAGATAATTTCCAGGGCAACAAAGATTAAGGAGGGAATTATTCCAAATGCCACTCTTACCAGCTTGTGTCTGTTGTGATGGGTCGATAAGCGAAATCTGCTGAATGCCCAAGCTAAACATTGGAAATGGTGGGGATCTGATACCAATAAACAGGATTTGGAAATCTTAATAAACTTCATTCAGTATTCAGTGCTGAACTCTATATTATTAACTCCTTCCATGACTTTCAACTATAGATTGTTTTTGATGAATCTGCGTGATTATTATTAATATTGTACTACTCCAGCCATTATTTTATGCACGAGCAATGGGAAAATCAAATCAAGGATTAATCCAGGCAATGCCTGGAGTGATGTACGTTCATTTACAGTGCACAGCTAATTATCTGGTTGAGCTACATTAAATAGTGCTGGAAACATTTGAGCATTTTCAGCATTTTCTGGTTTTATTATGAATGGATTCAGATGAACATTAACCATACAACCACCACAGAACTCACACAAAATAGTTGATCAAGCATCATTAGCACCATTTCAGTGTCTGGTTAGTTTAAAACAATGCTCATCTGTGGGGCCCAGTTGTGCGATCTATTTGATTGTGTCTAGCATTGATTGAAGCTCTTTCAGCACTTTGCAAAGAAGAAGTGCTTTGTGATTGGAACTGGAAATGGAAGTCATAACTTGGTGAAAGCCATTACAGAGGCTCTTCTGATTTTCCAACACAGCCTTGATTAATGAGGGTGACGGAGGTTTTCTATCCTCAGAGAAGCAGAGGTCCCTCAAAGCAGTTAGTTAAGTGGAAAAGGGTTGTCAGAGCCATCAGTGAAACTAAAGGACATAGGCATAGCCCTGCAAGACAGTTAATGACTCCCACCCCACAAAAAATGCACCATAAGCTGATATTAAGCACATACCCAGAAGAAGGACATGTCTGAAAATTCCCAACGGCCATACTCGGAGGAATAGATTTGAGCTCAGAATCAAACACAGGAGAAATATAGAGCCACACATGCAGGCCTTGCACCATTTCTTGAAGCAGAAAGACGCCATCTATATTGAGAGGTTGGCATTTACTATAGGGCATGTGAGAACTTCAGTTCTTTCGTAGTGTGGATGGAGCAAACAGCTTTGTTGAACTTGAAAATGAATGTGAAAATGTTTGCAGGCACTAAGTGAAGCCAGACAGAATGCAAGAAAGTAAACTTACTAGCAAAGCCACTTCCTGAGATTTCAAAATGTCCTATTGGATGCAGTCATCGGGAGATTACATAACCGTATTAATTCAACACTTTCAGAGATCCTAGAATGTTACAAAGTTGGAATCAGAAACAACAGGTCAGGTGTGATCATTGGCAAGTAAATAAACACAAGAGGAATTTGGCCTGACACACTTTTCTGCTTTTTTTGATTCAAACACTGTAGCACAAGTTCAAGAGATAAGCAAGATAGTTAACAACTAACTCCCACCTCGCAAAAAAATGACAAATGTTTTAGAGAGCATGGGATCTGTCAGACAATGGAGATTGTTTCTAAAAATGCTGGAGACCTAATGCCTATATTATTAGTGCATACGGGCAGACACAGCAGCGAAGCAGGAGATTCAATACTAAACAAATAGAACTTGTGCTCGGTCCAAGCTCGGTAACCCTAAGCTTCTGGTGGCCAGCCATTTCAAGAGCCATCCTATCCCTGCTCTTCTCTGTCTGTCTGTGGCCTTTTGCACCGTTACAACAAGGTCCAGCACCAGCTTAATGAATGGCACCTCACTTTATGCCTGAGCGTGTTGAAACCTGTAGTGCTCAATATCATTTTCTTCAACTTTAAATAACTCATTCTTTCTGTCTGTATCAGAACTAACCATTCCTGTTTGTCACCCATCTATAACTTTGGCTCAGTTTTACTCTCTCAGTTAGTACGTTCCAACCTGCAGGGAGGTCCTATAGCCTAAGTAGTAGTAACACATTACACAGCCAGATTCCTAATCACCAGTCCTGACGAAGGGTCTCGGCCCGAAATGTCGACAGTGCTTCTTCCTATAGATGCTGCCTGGCCTGCTGTGTTCCACCAGCATTTTGTGTTTGTTCCTAATCACCTTGGTCAGATGGTTTTTTTATTGTCACATGTACCGAGGTATGGTGAAAAGCTTGTCTTGCATACCGATCACACCGATCAATTCAATACTACAGTCCATTGACCTACAGGAAAGTAGAAGAGTTGTGAACACAACTGGAGTAGTGTCAACTCAGAAAGGATGTGTTGTCATTGGAGAGAGTCCAGAGGAGCTTCACGGGGATGATTCCAGGAATGAAGGGGTTAATGTAAAAGCAGTGTTGGGCAGATTTGGGCCTGTACTCACTGGAATTTAGAGGAATGGAATGGGGAGGGGGGAATCTCATTGAAAACTACCAAATGTTGAAAGGACTAGATAATGTGGAGATGGAGAGTGTTTCCTATGGTTGGAGTGTCCAGAACTAAAGGGCACAGCCTCAAAATTGAGGAAGGACCCTTTAGAACAGAGATAAGGAGGATTTTTTTTAGCCAGATCGTAGTGTATCTGTGGAATGCTCTGCCACAGACAGCTTTGGAGTCCAAGACCGTGAGTATATTTAAAGTGAAAATTGATAGTTTCCTGATTAGACAAGGCATTAATAGATATGGTGAAAGAGCAGGTGTATGGGGTCGAGTGGGATCCGGGATCAGCCATGATGGAATGGCAGAGCAGACTCAATGGGCTGAATGGCCTAATTCTGTTCCGATGTCTCATGGTCTTATGGTTTAGAACAATAAAAATGAAGAATAAAATGTAACAGCTACAGAGAAAGTGCATTGCAGTCAAACAAGGTGCAAAATCGCTACGAGGTAGATTGTGAAGTCAAGTGTCCAACTTATCATTCTAGCAATGTGTAGTATTCAATAGTCTTATAACAGCAGGTCAGAACTTGTCCTTGAGCCTGGTGGTACATGTTTTCAGGCTTTTGTATCTTCTGCTACTACATGGAAGAGGAGAGAAAAGAGAACGTGTCCTGGTTGAGTGGGGTCTTTCATAATGCTGGGTGCTTTACTGATGCAGTGAAAAGTATAGACAGAGTCCATAGACAGGAGGCTGGTTACAACTCTTTGCAGCTTCTTGCAGGCATGTGCTATACCAAACTGTGATGCATCCAGAAAGGATGCTTTATATGGTGCATCAATAAAATTTGGTGAGGATCAATGAGATATGTCAAATTCCTTTAGACTCCTGAGGAAGTACAGTCAATGATGTGACTGGACCAGGGCAGACAATTGCTCTAAACCCTCTCAACCTCAGTAAGCCAATACCTCATGTATCTAATAGAATGGTCACTAAGTGTATGTCCGTGGTCTTCTGCTGCTGTAGCAGAAGGTTCAAAGTATTGTGCATTCACAGATGCTGTTCTGCACACTACTGTTGTAACGCGTGGTTACTTGAGTTACTGTCCGCTTCGACCAGTCTGACCATTTCTTCAATTTAACATTGCCTTTTTATTTGCACTTTCCCAATTCTAATGATGGGCCTTTGACCTGAAAGATTAAATATTTCTGTGTATTAAATATAGATGCTGTCTCACATGCTGAGTGTTTACAGTATTTTCTGCTGATCTGAGGTATGTTTGATATAAAACAAAGGTAACACTGGTGGGAAAACCTACAGAGAAAGATTGAAAGATTCATCACAAGTATCATGTTTAAAGCAGGATAAGGTTGAAACTCTCCTCAATCTGCAAGGTTAGATTTGGCACCGCATCAAAGCGATGTCAGTCAGGGTGGACAGACTGATAAGGGTATTTCCAAAGAAAGAACTGTAAAGATGAGAAATTCTGCAGATGCTGGAAATCCAAGGGCAGCACACACAAAATGCTGCCACAGATGTTGCCTGACCAGTTGGTACAGACCGGTTCTAACTGGCTCTGCTTGCAGCTCCATGGTGTATACTCATCTCTACACTGAACTGAAGGTTACAGTGATGCCTGGCTTCATGTCTGTGGTCCTCAGCTCTGCAGTGAACTGAGACCATGGCCTGCTCTGACTGCAGTGACGCCTGGTTTTGTACCTTTCATAAAACATCAGTTCTGAACATTATTTGCAAAATTATTTTTTTCTCTCTGCATGTTTGACTGTCTTTTTCTAATGGGTTCCTTTTGGTTTTTTTATTTGTTTCGTGGCTGCCTGTAAGGAGACAAATCTCAAGGTTGTTTAATGTATACGTACTTTGGTGGTAATAAATGTACTTTGAACTTTTGTGCTCCTTCAGCATTTTAAGCATGCTAAAAAAGAATAGTACTCTATGGAAGAGGATGAATAAAGAGTAAAAAATAAAAAGAAAACTTGGCACTAGAGGCAAAAATGGAAAAAGTTGAGAAAATGAAGACAGAAATTATATGAGCAACTGCTGGGAGAAATTGGACAGGAAAGTGCTAATGAGAAAAAGGAGTTGGAATTGGAACACATTTGCTGGTTAAACTATGGATCCTGGACAAGAGGAGAGCCTATGTCCCAGAGGTTCTAACATGTCTAGATAGACAGGTGATAAGCCAAAGGACTGGAGAATAGCAAATATTGTTCTATTGTCAAGAAAGGTTCTGAGGATAAGTTGCCATATTACAGTCTGGTGATCAGATATGAATCATATGGACTTCGTCAAGCTCATCTCTCTCTCTCTCTCTCTCTCTCTCTCTCCCCCTCCTTTCCTCCCTGCCCCCCTAACCTCTCTTGTTAGTGAGGGAGCCTGTGTCTGGGCTGTGGACTGTAGATTTTGTTGGACTGTGGATCTTGGGCTCTGCTATTGCTTGCCTGGTGGGTGGTGGGTGCTGATGCTTGCTGCTAGGACAAGTGGGCAGAAGGTTGATGTTTTGCTGTTGCTTGTGTGTGGGAAGAGGGGAGGAGGAGGGGGCCTTTGGGGTTCTAACATTTTTCTGTTGTTCATTCTTTGGGGTTTTCTTCTATTTCATGGATGTCTGTGAAGAATAAAAATTTCAGGTTGCGTACTGTATACATTCTCTGATATTAAATGGAACCATTGAAAATACTGTATGTAAGTATTTGGATAGATAGAATCTGATTATGGATAGTGAACATAGCTTTGTGCATGTGAGCTTATGTCTAACCAATCTTATAGAGTTTTTGAGGGGGTTATGAGGAAGATATTTGAAGAACAGGCAGTGGATGTTGTCTTAGCATTCAGGATGAAGTAGTAAATTGGATTCAGCTTGGCTTAGTGAGAAAAAGTCAGTGAAAGGTTGCTCCATTGGCTGGAGGCCAGTGTCTGATGGGATACCACAGGGATCTGTGATGGTTTCTTTGCAGTTTATCAGCTACACCACTTGGAAGACAACATGGTAAACCAGATCAGCAAATTAGGATTAGGGGCATAGTAGACAGTGAGGTGTTAGGAAGTGAGAAAACAAGTTGATGAAGACAGAGTGGAGGAAGTGGTATATATGGATTTTAGTAAGGAGTCTGACCAGGTTCCCCATTGTAGGCTCGTTCAGTAAGTCAGGAACCTACATCAGGACTTCAGCCACTTGAGGATCCCTCAAATGAGAACTAAAGCAGAGATTCACCATACCCACCACTTCACTAAGAGACATTTAGTCCCCCAGCTCATACCTGCCTTCAAACCAAAAGACTGAATTTAAACCTTTCATTGTGGACTTGGCCATGCAGTGTAGTACCGAAGGAGTTCTGCAGATGTCATGGCTGGATGAGACATTAATCTAGGCTTCACTAATCCTCACAAATGAATATAAATAATCCCTTGGAGCCACTTCCCAGTCTCTGTGACAAATGTCCTCAGATGAATAATGTTGATGGCAGGATTCTTAGCAGTGTTGAGGAACATAGGATTTGGGCCCATTGATTGCTCAAAGCTGCTGCACAAGTTGATGAGGAGGTTAAGAAGGCATACAGTGTGTCGGCCATCATTAGTTGGGGGATTGCATTGAAGAGCTGCAAGGTAACCCCAAAAAATCTGTTCTGAGCACACCTGGAATATTCTGTTCGGTTTTGGTCGTACAAAGGATGTTGAAGCTTTAGAGAGGGTGCAGAGGAAATTTACCAGGGTGAGAGGTGACTTGATAGAGATATACAAGATGATAATGTCAGGAACGGGGGCCGGATGGACCCAAATGCAGGACACAGGCACTGAAGTACTAGGGGGAGGACAGGATGGGGATGCCATGGCATGCAAAGGGTAATGCAGGCAGGGCTGGATCCCAGAGTGCAGGCGAGGCAGGCAGAGCAGACAGGATTCCAGAGTTCAGGCAGGGCAGGAGAGCCACCTCCCAGGCAGGAACAGAGGCCTGGGCAAGGCGCAGAACCCTGCGCAGGTGTGGGCACAACCTGTAGGGAGCAATGGGTGGAAATGGTCAGAGTCCTCAGGGCAGGCCACATGGATCCCAGGCAGGATCACCTCCCAGGCAGAGACACAGAGGCCTGGGTAAGGCACAGACACCTGGGCAGGTGCAGGGCACAACCCATCTGAGGTGAGGGGTAGGAAGGGGACCAAGTCCCCCCACCAGGCAACAACAGACAGCCTAACTTCCCCAACAGAGGCAAGGCACAGGAAGGGACAGAACCACCCAAGGGGTAACAGCAACAGCCTGGCTTACCCAACAGAGGCAAGGCACAGGAAGGGACAGAACCACCCAAGGGGTAACAGCAACAGCCTGGCTTACCCAACAGAGGCAAGGGAACAGAAGGGAGCTGGGTCCAGGGTGAGCAGCAGGACAACCAGGATATGCCAGTAAATAGGGAGAAGCAGGCAGACAGCACAACAGCACAGGCAAGGCAAATACAGCAGAACAGCAGGACCAGCACAGATGAGAGAAGCAGGAAAACAAGACAAACCTGGACAGAACCAATACAGAGCAGGTCAGAACCCAGGCAGGGTAAACAGGGTACAGAGGAAGTCAGCACCCAGGGCAGAACAGGATTCAGAGCAGGTTAAAACAGCTTCCGATCAGGAGAACCCCCCTCCCCCCCCCCCCCCCCCAAACTAGGCTCAGTCCCCAAGCCCCTTATAAACACCTGCCCCCTAATAGGCAACAGGTGCACAGGTGTATCTCCTTAAGCCAAGATGATCCAATGGTTCCGGGTGACAGGAGGGCCGGCTACAAAGCCCAGAGTCCGGAGTCCGCGGACCGGAGCAAGACCTGGAAGGTGGGCTCTGGACCAGACCCTAACAGATAGGGGGTGGACAGCCAGAGGCTTTTTCCCAGCGTGGAAATGGCTAATATAAGAAGGCGATATTTTAAGGATTGGAAGAAGTATAGAGGGATGTCAGAGGCAGGCTTTTAACACAGAGAGTGGTAAGTACAAGATCACAAGATCACAAGACAAAGGAGCAAAAGTAGGCCATTTGGCCCATTGAGACTGCTCCACCACTCCACCATGAGCTAAACTATTCTCCCATCTAGTTCCAATTTCCAGCCTTTTCCCCATATCCCTTTATACCCTGACTAATTAGGTACCTATCAATCTCCTCCTTAAACACCCTCAATGATTAAGGAGGCAGTCAAACCAGGTACAGAGCAGGTTAAACCAGCTTCAGATCAGGACAATCTCCCCCCACCAACTAGGCTCAGTCCCCAAGCTGCATGTGGCAACGAATTCCATAAATCCACAACCCTCTGGCTAAAAAAATTTCTCCTCATCTCTGTTTTAAATGGGTACCCTCTAATTATAAGACTGTAGCCTCTTGTCCTGGACTCACCCACCAAGGGAAACAGCCTTTCCACATCTACTCTGTCTAACCCTTCCAACATTCGAAATGTTTCTATGAGATCCCTTCTCATTCTTCTATACTCCAATGAATACAGTCCAAGAGCCGACAAACGATCGTCCTATGTTAGCCCCTGCATTCCAGGAATCATCCTAGTAAATCTTCTCTGAACGCTGTCCAACATCAGTACATCCCTTGTAAGATAGAGGGCCCAAAACTGCACACAGTATTCCAAATGAGGTCTCACCAGTGCCCCATAGAGCCTCATCAACACCTCCTAACTCTTATACACTATTCCTCTTAAAATGAATGCCAACATAGCATTCACTTTCCTTACTGCCAATCCAACCTTGTGGTTAAACTTTAGGGTATCCTGCAAGTCCCTTTGCACTTCTGATTTTTGAGTTTTCTCCCCATCTAAATAATAATCTGCCCAATTATTTCTTCTTCCAAAATGTACAACTGTACAATTCTCAACATTGGATCCCATCTGCCATTTCTTTGCCCACTCTCCTAAACTGACCAAGTCTCTCTGCAACCTTTTCATTTCTTCAACACTTCCTGCTCCTCCACCTATCTTGGTGCCATCCACAAAACCATTTAATCCATAATCTAAATTATTGATATACAGTGTAAAAAGAAGCAGCTCCAACACCGACCCCTATGGAACACCACTAGTAACTGTCAACCAACCAGAATAGGATCCCTTTATTCCCACCCTTTGCTTTCTGCCTATCAGCCAATGCTTCACCCATTCCAATATTGTTCCTGTAATTCCATGGGATCTCATCTTATTAAGCAGCCTCTTATGCAGCAACTTATCGAAGGCCTTTTGAAAATCTAAATACACAACATCCACAGCCTCTCCCTTGTCAATCTTATTTGAGATTACCTCAAAAAAATTCCAATAGGTTGGTGAGGCAGGATCTTCCCTTCATGAAACCATGCTGGCTTGGGCCTATCTTGTCATGCACCTCAAGGTATTTCATAACTTTGTTCTTGAGGATCGACTCCAATAATTTTCCAACTACTGACATCAGACTAATAGGTCTGTAATTTTCTTTTTGCTGCCTCCCTCCTTTCTTAAACAGCAGAACTACATTTGAAACCTTCCTGTCCTCCGGAACCATGCCAGAGTCTATCGATTCCTGGAAGATCATTTCCAATGCCTCCACAATCTCCAAAGTCATGTCCTTCAGAACCCGTGGATGCACCTCATCTGGTCCGGGGACTTCTCTATCCTTAGTCCATTTAGCTTCCCAAGCACTTTCTCTCTAGTAAACTTGACTGTACCTAATTCTATTCCCTGAAACCTCTGGCTATCAGATATGTTGCTAATGTCTTCCACTGTGAAGACTGATGCAAAATACTCATTTAGTTCCTCTGCCAGTACATGGAACATTCAGACTCATTTGGGAAGTTTATGCGATTCTTAGACATATGGATGGAAGTTAATGTTTGGCGATGTGGATTAATCTTGAAGTGGGTAATCAGTGGGTAATCACCATAACATGGTGCACCAAATGACCTGTGCTGTGCTGTACTCTTCTGTGGCTTACATTGCAAACCAGAGTAGAGCTTGCACAGAGGAACACAGAGACTCGGGAATACAGATTCCTCATTACATGAAAGTGGCATAAGGAGAACTTCTCACTTACTGGCCTTCATATTGCATAGCACTGAGTACAGAGTTGGAATGTTATATTAAAGTTGCATAAGATGGTGAGGCCGAATTCTGAATATTGTAGGCAGTTCTGGTGATTCGCCTATGGGTAAAATATCAATAAGAGTGCAGGGAACATTTAAAAGGATATTGCTGAGACCTGAGGACCTGACTTCTGAGAACAGTTGAAGAGGTTACAGATTTATTTCCTGGGGCATAAGAGATTGAGTGGCAATCTTATAAAAGTATATGTGGGGTATAAACAGGGAAAATATATGCAGGTTTTTTTCCACCTGAGATTGAGTAAAACTGGAACGAGAAGTCATATGTTCGAGCTGAAATGTGAAATATTTAAGAACATGAGGAGAAATTTCTTCACTCAGAGAGTGGCATGAGTAAGGACTGAGCTGCCAGTAGAAGTGACAAATGTGGGTGCAATTCCAACAGTTAAGAGAAGTTTGGGTAGGTACATGCATGAGAGGGGTATGGGGGGCTATGGTCAGGGTATGGGTAGATGAGACTCAACAGAAAAACATGCCTGACTAGACTGGGTGGGCTTCCAGTTTAAGATGGCACTGGAGAAGCCTAGCCATTACTTATCAGAAACAAAGAATACAACTTCATTCTTTATTAATAACACTTTTCCTGGATTCAAAGTGAGAGGAGGTGAAACAAAGTCGGGACAAACGAAGACAAATCAAAATGGAACCCATCCACCTAAACCAAGGTTCGATCAATCTGAGCACCAGGCCGATTTGGAAAGATGGGATACAAGCTGAAACATGGCAGCAAGGTCCAGGCCCAGAGCGCATTGAAGGGTCAGGGCCCCGGTGGGTCCTAGAGCAAGGAATGACCCGTTGTCTGGATGATTTAAATGCCAGACCAGATGGTTTGAAATGGCAGGCCAGGGTCAGGCCAGCTCTGCTTCCTGCTCCACGGTGTTTACTCGGCCCTGCTCTGAACACATGACAGAAAAAGTCAGAGATATTTTCGGAGCACATAGTTTAACAGGACACTGTATTGGTAATAGTCTTAAATTTTTGTTATTTTGATTTGAAAACTTTGTTAAATGTAATGAGATAAAAACATTACCTCAAAATTCAACAGTAGACCCTGACCCTGTGCTGTCTGCTTGGAGTTTACACCCTCCTCTTGTGACCACATGGTTGTCCTCTGGGCACTCGGGGTGTGGGTTGCTAGCTACAGGTTTAGTAGCTACTGTAAATTGTGAGTGTGAATGGCAGGAAAAATGCTGACAAGTGAAGGAATGTGAATGATGGGAATTCCCGGAAAGCCAGCATAAACTTAATGGGCCAAATAGTATGTGGCTATGTCATATGAATATATGAGAAATATCTCCTTATGACCTACCTTCAAAGAGAAAAGATGGAGGTGAAATATGGATTAAGGATGGAAGACTTACAGAATGGATCAGGCCTCAGTAAGATGCATTAACTTACATGTTGTCTTCTCATGTGGAAAGTTGTCATACCCTAAACCTGGATGGACTTTTACCAAAAACACATGCACAGAAATCCTACCATAGGTCATAGCCTCATTCACCTGAAACAAGCTGGGAGGCTGGGGGTGGGGGAAGCCATCTGAAGCTAAGCAAACATCAGGATATACACAGAGCATGTTCAGCATCCACAATGAAATCACCAGAAAGCTTGGAAATGGCAAAGCACAGACTTGAAGACATTCCATTTCAAGAATAAAAGACAGTTTAGTGAGGAATTCTGAAAGCCTCGTGTGGACCACAGCTCAAACTGAGGGAATAAAGAGGAAGATAGTGAGGCTGAGGTAATACTGGAAATGCTGAAGATTGAACAGAACTGAAGAAAGTTACAAAGTGGCGTCTGCCATAAATCCAGTGGAGACGAGGAACCCACAGGGATGTAAATGTGTGTTGCATCTTTTCAGGACCCTTCAGTTGCCAGGGACATTTTAAATAATAAATTATAGAAGAAAGATCAAATGAATATACTTCAGTGTGACTAACTGCAGTCATCTCCAAATTTGCAAGACATTGTTTCAGAGTAAGAGCAAACTGTAAATACATCCACTCATTACCTAGCCAGTAATTTGGTACAACTCATTAAGTATAGTTGACACACGTTAATTGGGATGCCCTGTTGGAGATCATGATACAGAATGTATCAACTCATCCTTGTCACTTCTGATTTAAGCCAATTTGTCTCATGAAGAAAGGTTCCAACTAGCTGTGGTCAATGTGATTACTCCGCATCTTTATTTGATGAAGCATTAACATATCATGTTTAATGCTTAGTAATTTGTAATATTACATACAATCATTCATATAAACACTGATTACAATTCTAAAATCTGTTTCATCCGGAGGTAGGCACGACACAAAACAGCTTAACAACACGGAACGATACTAGAGGCTACTCTTGAAGAAATATCTGTTGTTTTGGGTCTATGTAATGAGTAGTGTTCCTCTTGCCCCTATTTCAACAATGCAATTATTCCTTATTCACTATTTCCACTCTTAATTCAGATTACACTCAGCATAGTTTCTGGCTTTAATTTATTTACCTTTGAAACATCTTAATTCCTTCAGTCTCTGACATGATATAGGCTCTCAGAACCATTTACAAGCACATTTCAACATCTTATTTTTGTACTTTTAATCCTTGTTCAATTTCTCTGTTAAAGTAGGGTAGTGCTGTTTGAATTCCACTTTTTTCTTTAAGGCAAAGATAGGTAGGTGATGATCTTCACTGACTATTCTCTGTGCCGAACGTAAGATAGATCATAGAGGGAAGTTGTTTTCACCCATTGATGTGATAACAGCAGCAAGTTCTGGAAATACTCAGTTCATCAGCCACCATCTGTGGAGAGGGAAAGAGAGTTAATGTCAACACCCTTTTAACTGAGAAACATTAGAAATAAATAGTATTTAATTGTGCAGAGAAACGCAATGGTGCAGAAAGGTGAAATTTAAAAAAAATGAAGCATTGCAATTTGTGGTGAAATTAAATGGCAAAAGGAGATCTTAACGTCAATTTAGGACCAATTTCCCTTTTCATCAACTACCCAGCCAACAGTCTCCTGAGGAAGCCATTACTGTACAGAAATCTAATGAGAACATTTGTTGAAAGATATCCCTGGTTTACAACAATAAATCCCAATTAATCCAGCTGTTCAACTTTGATGGGCACATAGTCCGAACACTTTATTTGACTGATGACACTGTTATCTGCAGACAAGGCGAATTACAGAGCAAATTCAAAGCTGATTATAGGAGCACAGCCTGTTTTGGACTTAATTTAAACTATTCCACAGAAATGTTTCAATATAGAGGCTGAGGACAGTGATAGTGTACCAGAAAAATCTGCAAAGAGGTTGCTTCCTGATGTGTACAGTCTCTTCTGGCCAGGCGTCATTTCAGATAAAGCATGGCATTTCTTGCATTCTACTTTTGCATGCACACCAATTTCAGATAAGAACACGTCATTAGTCTTTATCAGCAAAAGGTAATGCATTGCTTAGTTACTTATTTAGCAATACAGTACAGAACAGAACCTTGCAGCCCTTTGAGCCATGGCACCCATCAATCCCCTGATTTAACCCTCGCCTAATCATGGGACAATTTACAGTGACCAATTATCTGACCAGCCAGTATGTCTTTGGAAGGAAACTGGAGAAAGCCCACGCATTCCCCGGGGAGGGCATACAAACACTTTTCAGAGGATGTCGGGATTGAGCTCAGAACTCCAACGTTCCGAGCTGTAATAGCCTCACACTTACCTCTAAGTTACCATCGCATCTCCCAATCCAAGTTTAAAGATTAGGGCAGCACAATGGTGCAGCTGATAGAGGGGCAGCCTCACAAGGTAGAACTGGTTCCTACACTAACCTCATGAATTGCAGAGTTTCCACATTCTCCCTGTGACTGTGGATTTCTTTCCATGTCTCGAAGGCATGCAAGTTGGTAGATTACTTGGCAGCTGTAAAGTGACACCAGTGTGTATGTGAATGTGAATGGTAGAATCTACAGGGATCTGACAAGAAAGTGAAGAGAATAAAATGGGGTTGATGTAATATTGGTGAATGATGTTCGATGTAGATTTGATCCTTCTATGCTGCTTATCTCCACTACTCTGTGGCTCCCTGTAACTCCACAACACTTTAAACAGTGAGGTAGGCACCTTTAAGTTCCATCATGTCAGTCATCAGCTGGACACAAACAGTTCACACCATATCCTTTTACCAGTCTACATGCAATATTTTTCTCGGAATAATACAAGATTAAATCTCCTTCAAAAAGAAGCTAAACTGAATGACTGGCTGTCGAGGTACTGCTCTCTCTTCATTCCCCACAGCAGAAGCAGCCTGATTACCTGTTCTCAGATGGAGATGCACTTTTCCCTGGAGTGGGTGAGAGGACAAGTATTTCTGGATGCTCTCAAAGCAAGCAGACAGCAGATGGCTATGAGAGGATGGAACTGGTCTCCTGGCCATTAAGCAATGTTCACTGACAAGAGATCCATTCAGTCCAGATTATCAATGTTGTTCAGTTTATTGAAACTCACTGAAACACAGAAAAAAACTGCTGAAAGCAACATTTCCAGAAGAAAATATCCTCTTCAGTCACTCAGTTTTTTCCCAGACTTCTTGGGGAGGAACATGTTCAGGCTTGCTGAGGAGAAATTGCTAAATGTACATGGTAATCAGACCAAAACAATTGCAAAATTTGAGGAAACAGTCATATAATACAATATAACTTGTTGACGCATGTATTGAGCTGCATCCTAATGGCTTTCACAAGCAGTGTAGTACTTTTGAGATGCGGACACTGTGTTCTATTCAGTAAAATTTCTTCAGCTATGTACACTTAACAACCTTTCACAATGATTTCAGTGACTGAAATGGTCAATCGTAAGATGACTATTGGCCAGGATAGCAGGAGAAAGGTTATGCTTTTCATCAGAATCAGAATCAGAATCAGGTTTATTATTACTGGCATGTGTTGTGAAATTTGTTAACTTAGCAGCAGCAGTTAAATGCAGTACATAATATAGAAAAAGAAGGAAAAAAATAAAAATAAATAAATGAATAAATATATCAATCAAATACAGTATATGTATATTGAATAGATTAAAAATCGGGCAAAAAAACAGAAATGATATATATTAACTAGTGAGTTAGTGTTCATGGGTTCAATGTCCGTTTAGGGATCGGATGGCAGAGGGAAGAAGCTGTTCCTGAATCACTGAGCGTGTATCTTCAGGCTCCTGTAGCTCCTACCTGATGGTAACAGTGAGAAAAGGGCATGCCCTGGGTGCTGGGGGTCCTTAATAATGGACGCTGCCTTTCTGAGACACCCCTCCTTGAAGATGTCCTGGGTACTTTGTAGGCTAGTGCCTAAGATGGAGCCGACTAAATTTACAACCTTCTGCAGCTTCTTTCAATCCTGTGCAGTAGCCCCCCACACCCGACCAGACAGTGATGCAGCCTGTCAGAATGCTCTCCACATTAATGACTCTTTTACACACAACTTAGAGGAAAACTGCTCTTGTGTAATGATTCCTAAAGAAAAAAATAAGGCATTTGCAATAGAACAGCAATTTTTCAGTACTGCACCAAGGGATCAAACTGGATTTTGCTCTGAGTTATCTACAGCGGGGTTTGGGTCTGAGCTCATTTTCTGCAGAGGCAAGATTGCCGCTCCGGAGTCAAGAGTGATGTTGATAAGACAGAGTTACTGGTATTGCTTTATTATTTGCACACGTACTGTGAGTGAGATACAGCAAAAAGATGCTTTTATGCACATCATCCCGACAGATCATTCCATACAAATTATGTGCAGATTGCAAATGCAGAAAATAAGAAAGTGCCGGTAGACAAATACTGTGCAAGGGCCACAAGATTGATTGGGAGATCAAGAGTTCAAGATCGCATCCTTCAGCATATGGATAACCGAAGAAAAATAAAAACAGAGAGTGCTGGAAATATTTAGCAGGTCAGGTAGTGTGTGGAGAGAGAAACCTTCCAGAAATTACCTAAGTCCAGTTAGCAGAAAAGCTCTTTCCTATTTCAACACAGCTGATCAGTTATTGCAAGTCAGTCTTTCTGTCTCGGCTTCAATGATTTGATATGTGTTACAAAGAAACATAAAGAACGAGTTGTGTACATGTGTGGAATTTATTGGACTGGTGATGATTGCATCCTGTGAGTGATTGTGTAGAGGCTGCTCTGACTCTGCTGGAGAATCACCAGCTGGAGGAGTATCATGGTACCAATCGATATGCAATGCCGAATGAGGACCAATGAAGAACCTGCAGGAGATACTCAGTGGAATGAACAGGATCTATCAGAGGAAAGCAGCATTTCAGGTAAACCCCTATATCAGTATCAGGACTGAGAGTGCCCAGTATAGAGAGCAGAAGGAGGAAGGAGACAGCTGAAGTGATTGGTGGATTTAGGCAGGTGATGCCCAGTAGGGGAGGTGAACAGGGGTGACTTTGGGAGACAGTGGCAGATGGGTGATAGATGGAGGCAAAGACAGAAGGGAAAAAATAAAATTGGATGGGGCAGTAGTGTGTGGGGGGGAGGGGGAGAGGGAAGACAGGAGAGAGCTGCTCGAGAGAGATGAGCAGGGACACAAATCACTCAGGAGGACTGGATTCTGATGTCAAGGAGATGAGAATATGAACCACTATAGAGAAGTAAATGGCAGATGGAACTAGAATAGGGTGGAAGGAGTGTGTGTGGGGGGAGGTAAGACCTGTGTGTGAAGGGGAAGGGGATGAAGATGAGTGCAGGGGGGCAGGACCTGTGTGTGAAAGGGGACAAAGGTGGAGCACAGGGGGAGGGTAGGGGAGGTGAGGGTGAAGAGTGTCATACTTATCTGAGTCTAGTACTTCCAATATGGAGCTCTAATTCCAGATAATGCTCTGCCTTACTCTTGCACAGATGAAAGCAGCCAGTGACGGGAAAGATGAGTGGCATTTAAGTGGATCCTATAGATCTCCACTGGTTATATTAGAAATCCTAATCCTATTTATGCTTACTGAGGTTACCTAAAGCTGTGGGACTCCAGTTGCTTAGCTTTCAAGGCTTCTGCAAAAAACATTTGCTCCCAGGCAGCGTGCTACATCCCATGCCCTCCACCTCTTCAATAACTTCCAGTTCCCCGGTCCTGACTGCTTCATTTTCACAATGGATGTCCTATCCTTATACACTTCAATTCCCCATCAAGAAGGCCTCAAAGCCCTCCACTACTTTCTGGACAATAGACCTCACCAGTTCCCCAACACCACCACACCCCTCAGGTTGGCGGAACTGGTACTCACATTTAATAACTTCTCTTTTGGCTCTTCCCACTTTCTTCAGACCAAGGGTGTAGCTATGGGCACTCGCATGGGCCCCAGCTATGCCTGCCTCTTTGTGGGTTATGTGGAACAGTCTATGCTCCAAATCTATACTGACACTGCTCCCCAACTTTTCCTTTGCTACATTGACAACTACATTGGTGCTGTTTCCTGCACCCATTCTGAGCTCGTCAATTTCATTGACTTTGCCTCTAACTTTCACCCAGCCCTCAAATTCACTTGGTCCATCTCGGACACTTCTCTCTCTTTTCTCGATCTCTCAGTCTCCATCTCTAGAGACAGATTGTGCACTGACATCTTCTATAAACCCACTGACTCCAATAACTACCTTGATTATACCTCTTCCCACCCTGCCAAGTGCAAAAATTCTATTCCCTATTCCCAGTTCCCTTGTCTCCGTCGCATCTGCTCCCAGGATGAAGCTTTCCATTCCAGGACATCTCAAATGTCCTGATTCTTTAAGGATCGTGTTTTCCCTTCTGCTGTCATCAATGATGCCCTCACCCGCATCTCCTCCATTTTCCGCACTTCGGCCCTCATCCCATCAGGGACCGAGTTCCCTTTGTCCTCACCTACCACCCCACCAGTCTCCAGATCCAACACATTATCCTCCGCAACTTACGTCACCTTCAACAGGACCCCACCACTAAGCACATCTTTCCCTCTCTACCCCTCTCCGATTTCTGCAGGGATCATTCCCTCCACGAGTCCCTGGTCCACACGTCCCTCCCCACAAATCTTCCACCTGGCACTTATCCCTGCAAGCGTAATTGCTACATCTGTCCCTACACCTCCTCTCTTACCACAATTCATGGCCCCAAACAGTCCTTCCAGATGAGGCAACACTTCACTTGTGAGTCTGTTGGGGTAATCTATTGCATCCGGTGCGGCCTCCTCTACATCGGCGTGACCTGACGCAGATTGGGAGACCACTTTGTCGAGCACCTCCGCTCTGTCCGCCACGACAGACAGGATCTCCCAGTTGCTACCCACTTCAACTCTGCTTCACATTCCCATTCGGATATGGCCATACACGGCCTCCTCTACTGCCATGATGAGGCCAAACTCCGGTTGGAGGAGCAACACCTCATATACCGTCTGGGTAGTCTCCAGCCCCTTGGTATGAACATCGAATTCTCCAACTTCCGGTAATTCCCTCCCTCTCCCTTCACCCATCCCAGTTTCACTCTGCCTCCTCTTCTAGCTGCCTATCACCTCTCTCATGATTCTGCCTTCTTCTGCTACCCAGAGTGCTTTCCCCTTACATTCCTTCTTCACCTCTCCTGCCTATCCCCTCCCCCACCCCTTGATCTTCCCTCTGATTGGTTTTTCACCTGGCACCTTCCACCCTCCCCCCACCTTCTTTATAGGGCCCCTGCCCCCTCCCCCTTCAGTCCTTATGAAGGGTCTCGGCCCAAAACGTTGACTGCTCGTTTCCACGGATGCTGCTGGACCTGCTGAATTCCTCCAGCGTGTTGTATGTGGTGTGTTAGTCAGCATTGATTGAAGGGTGTGCAGTAACCTGTGAAGTAAGCAGAGGCTGAACTGAGTAGGGCTAACTCAGTTGGATGTAGGAAAACAGAGGAAGGAAAAGCTGACAGTGAGAGACTATCCATTCAAGGTGGGAGAGAGTTTCCACCTGCATCTCAGCAAGAAGCAATGAGTGAGTCTTCACAGAAAGGGATTTCTCACTAAACATGCCACCTGTTCTGATTTCAGCCCTCTGCAGATTGGGCTGGGACAATTTTGCCCAAATCTTAAAGCTGGGCATAACCAAGAACTTTTGTGCTCCATGCCTTTCATGGCTGCAGCTGAAGATACTTCTAACAGCTCAGCAGTTTTTTAAATAGTAGAGGCAGGTAAAATTACAAAGTTTAAAAGATCAGCTTCATGAAGAAGAAAGGTTGAGAGGGATATGAGCCAAGCACAGGCAAATGGGAACAGGAAACTCAGTTGGCATGGAAAAATTGGGCCACAGACTCTCTTTCTATACTGTATAACTTTATGGCTCAATGACTTGCACCTTCCTATTCATTGATATCTAGGTCCTGATTCATTAACTGTCCCACATCTTAACCTTCTATGTAACGTTGGCCACCACAGTGTCCATTTGGCAATAACAAACAAAAACCCAAAACAAAACAAATACTGCAAAAATCTGCCACAATCAATAGCACCCTGACTGGTTGTCCCTTCCCTCTCTGTACAAGTCTGGCTCTCACTTGCTGTTGGCTACCCTAGCACTTCCTGCTGGCTGGTTAAAAGTGGAAAAGATGGAAAAGATCACATCAGAGGATGGCTGTGAGGCTTCACTGTGGAGGTACCTTGGCATTAGTGGAAGTAGTCTGTATGATAGCCAACAGCAAGAGCATGGAGCGAGAGGTGGGGGTTGGTAGGTTAATGTGGAGGGAACAGGGATCATGAAATCTTTTGCTTCCTATCTTGGCTATCTGAATGACAAACAGATTCCTGAAATTCTGAGCAATTGGAAATCGCCATTTAAAAAAATAATACTTTTTATAAGATTTGTATTTTTTTTACAAACTGATGTATTTTTCACACTCACTGGCAGAAATCGGTAAAGCAGCTAAACTAACGGTTTAGCACCTTTCTCATTTTTCATTGGCTAAGTATTAGTACATTATCCATGTGACGTAATTTCCTATTACAAAAGTAATAGATTTTTCAGAGGAGCCATCTTGGCTTCCGGGGTTCTTTATTCCTATGTCTTTGCATCCATACACCTCCTTAGCACAGTTTCTCAGCTCTCTATTTAGTTTGCCTAGTATTTGTATGTTTATTGTACTCTAAAACAAACTGAAATCTTGGAATTAAAACTACTCATCATTCCTAACTCCTGGAAGTACCTTAATGAGCAGAAAATGAGTAGATATCCAACAGATACAATCTGCTACCCCAGAGCCAAGAGGACACTAGTCTACTGCATTTGGGTGGCTCCATTTCTGTTGCATGAGAAATTGGCATATTTCAATAGCTACTGATGGGACAGTGGCACAGCCAGTAAAGTCACTGGCCTGGGTTCAGTTCTGGCCCCCATTGTGTCTGCTTGGAGTTTTCTTGTTCATTCTGTAATTATCTGCTGATGCTCCAGCTTCCTTCCATATGCCAAAGACTTGTGGGTTGGTAGCTTAATGGCCTGCAGTAAATTGCTCCTAGTTGTGGGTAAGTGGTAGGATCTGACAGGAGTCAATGAGAATATGGGATGGAAAATAAAATGGGGTTAATGTAGAATTAGTGTTGTTGATGATTAGTTTGGATTTAGTGGGCTATTGGAAAGGCATCAGGGTGCACTGTTTAGTGGCTACTGATCACAGTACCGTCGCTGGAAAACAAAACTGACAAACTCAGAGTAAAATCACAGGACCAGGGGGACATCAGAAGGGCCCCACCACTCTGGACTTAGGAACTCAACCCAAGGGTTTCACCTTCCACCGCACAGACTACACCCTGGTAAAGGCAGAGGCCGTGGTGTTTACTTCAGAATCAGAATCAGGTTTAATATCACTGGCATCTGTCATGAAATTTGTTGTTATGCTGCAGCCGTACATTGCTAGACATGGTAATTAAAATTGTGAGTTAAATTAAATACAAAGTACAACAAGGAGTAGTGAGGTATGTACATGAGTTGATTGTCCATTCAGAAATCTGATGGCAGAGGGAAGAACCTGTTCCTGAATCATTGAGTGTGTGCCTTCTGCTCCTGTACCTGTTCCCTGATGGTAACAATGCGAAGAGGGCATGTCCTGGGTGATGGGGATCCTTCATGATGGATGCCGCCTTTCTGAGCCATCACTCCGTGAAGATATCCTGGACGCTGGGAGGCTAGTGCCCATGATGGAGCTGACTGAGATTACACCTTTTTGCGGCTTATTTCAATCCTGTATAGTGCCCCCCTCCATATCAGACTGAGATGAAACTAATTAGTATGTTGTCTACAGTACGCCTGTAGAAATTTGCGACTGTCTTTGGTGACACAACAAAAGTCCTCAAACTTCTAATGAAATATAGCTGCTCTCATGTCTTCTTTATAACGACACTAATATGTCAGGCCCAGGATAGATCCTCTGAGATGTTAGCACCAATAACATGAAATTGCTCACCCTTTTCACCTCTGATCCCTCTGTGAGGATGGGCCTGTGTTCGCTCACTTTTTGAAGTCTACAGTCAATTCTTTAGTCTTTCTGATGTTGAGTGCAAGATTGCTAACCATTCATGGTGCACAGCCATGGAGGTTCTATCTCAGTCCTGTTCTTTCTGGAGGTTACTATCATCCATTCTATCTACCAAAGGAGTTCTCCACTATTTGCAGTGCACATCCCATTCCTAACAAATGTCACACTGGCTCCTGAGGAGCAGTGCATTGTGAACAATAGTCACAAGGTCACACCCTGATCTCCATTAATCATCATGGGGGACTGCAACTTGGACAGCTTCTCTGACAAACTACCACCAGCATGTCTTTGTGGAACCAGAGGAGTCAACACACTCGATCACTACTACACCAACATCAGGAATGCTTACTGTGCCATCCTATGCCCACACTTGACGAGCCTTCTACAGCCAGTGTACAGGTAGAGACTAAGAACCTCAGCACAAGTAGTGAGGACTGCGCAGGTGTCGCAATGTGGGGGCAAGGGTGCTGGGGGAGGACCCAAATGCAGGACACAAAACACAGTTTTGTGGGCTTAACTAAATAGAGTTTATTACTAGTCACAAGGAGAGCTGTGATGCAAGGATGGAACAGAGAGAAGTCAAGCAGAGCAAAGTGGAAACGGGAATAGGCATAATAGACAAGGATTCAGGCCCTGGACTAGGCTGGGACTCAGGATCTGGGCTAGGACTTGGAGCTCAGGAATCGGAGCTTGAGGATCAGAGCCAGGACTCGGAGCTCGACGATTGGAGCCAGGACTTGATATTCGAACCTCAGAGCCAGGACTTGATACTCAAGCACAGGATATAGAACACTGAGCCGGGACTCCTCCTTAGACACAGGGCATGGAGCCGGGACTCCTTTTATTCATGGGACAGACTCAGTCACAGGACATAAAACACTGAACCGGGAATCCTCCTTAGACACAGGGCATGGAGCCGGGACTCTTTTTATTCATGGGACAGACTCAGTCACAGGACATAAAACACTGAGCCGGGAATCCTCCTTAGACATAGGACAGAGTCGGGACTCTTCTTGACACAAGGTCAGGACCCTTCTAGGGTATAGGGCCGGGACCCCTTTTAAACACAGGATGCAGATACAGAGACCACACAACGATAGACGATACTATAACTGGGCACAAGTTTGCTCCAAGCAGCAGTGAGCTCCTGACTTACCCTGGCAGTTAACCCTGCCAGACCCACTCTGGCAAGGGAAGGCGGCTTGCTGGTTTTGCTTTGGGAGGAGACTTGGCTAGATCCAGCAAGAAACTTAGTTTGTTCCGGCTAGATGACTTTGGCTCACACTAGCTTCGTTAACGCTCCATAACGCTCTCGCCCCGAACGGCTGAAGCTGGAGACTTATAAACTGCCGGTTTGGTCGAGAGTAAATTGCCTTTAATCACCAAGCCCAAGGGACATGGGAAAACAGGGAATTAAAGGGAAACAAGGAGCCAACGGTACAGATCGTAACACAAATAAGGTAAATTTAAAGGGAATCCAATTTGGACCATGACAAAAAGTACAGTCAGGAGAGGTGAATGAGCTCTTACATGACTGTTTTGAATTGGTGGATTTTACTATACTCCGAGATTTGTCTTTGGGCCTGAGCCAATATTGCACAGCCGTTACCAACTTCAGGAAGGCCTTTGTAGATGAGTGTGTGCCTTGGAGGACATAATGAGTTTACCTCAACAAGAAGCCCAGGATGAGCCAAGAGGTACGCATTCTGCTGAGGGCTAGATCTGAGCAATCCAGTATCCTGCTCAGAATCCAGGTAGAACCTAATGAAGGCCATTGTAACAATGAAAAGCCGATTAGAAATGCAATTTGACGCACAGCTGTGGCAGGGTTTGTGTGCCATTAATTCCTGAAAGATAAAACCTAATAGCATAAATGGCAAAGATGTTTTACTCCCCAAAGAGTTCAACGCCTCTTAAGCATGCTTCGAAAGGGAGAATAACATTACATGTGAGCAGATCCTCGCAGCATCTGGCAACCCCGTGATCTGTCTTGGAGATCAGTGTCAGATCATCCTTAGAGAGGGTGAACAAGGGCAAGCTGTCCTGGATGCAACTGTAAACCTATGCAAACAAACCAGCTGCAGTATTCAAGAGTATCTTCAACTTATCACTGCTGTGGTCTGAGGTGCCCAATTGCTTCAAAAGGTCAGCAATCATTCGGTGCCCAAGAAGAGCTACCTCAATGACTATCGTCCAGTAACACTGTCATCTACTGTAATAAAGTACTTTGAGACTAGAACTAACTCCTGCCTGAGCAAAGACCTGGACCTGCTGCAATCTGCCTACCATCACAACTGGTCTACAGTAGAGGCAATCTCACTGGCTCTCCACTCTGCTTTTGGAGCACCTCGACAACAGCGTAATTGATGCACCATCAATAACTCACTCTGAGATGTGTGAGATATCAGCTTTTATTGACTGGAAGACGGAACAAGCAGTGAGTGACCACCATACTACATCCTGGAGACTGAGAGGCCGAGCTCAGGCCTTGATCGCCTTTATACAGGGGACTGTGGGAGGAGCCACAGGAGCAGTCAGCAGGGGGCATGTCCAGACAGGTATATGTAGTTCACCACAGTAATATAAATCAGACTGCTGTTTATTGATTACAATTTGGAATTTAATACCATTATCTCCTCCACATTAAACACCAAGGTTCTAAACACAGGCCTCTGTACCTCCCTCTGCATGTGGATCCTTGATTTCCTCATTAGGAGACTACTGTTAGTAAGGATTGGTAATAACATCTCCTCCTTGCTGACATGGGCACACCTCAAGGATACCACTGCCCTATGCTCCACACTCATCAATGATACCAATCTCTGTTGCGCTCACACCTTTCCCATAATTTGACAAACAGGAGCTATGATGTTGTGGCCATTACAGAGACTTAGATGGCTCAGGGGCAGGAACGCCAGGCTTCGAGTGCCAGGCTTTAGATGTTTTGGAAAGGACAGGGAAGGAGGCAAAAGAGGTGGGGGCATGGCACTGTTGATCAGAGAAAGTGTCATGGCTGCAGAAAAGGTGGGATGTCATGGAGGGATTGTCTACGGAGTCTCTGTGGGTGTAAGTTAGGAACAGGAAGGGGTCAATAACTCTACTGAGTGTTTTTTATAGACCACCCAATAGTAACAAGGAGATCGAGGAACAGATAGGGAGACAGATACTGAAAAGGTGTAATAATAACTGGGTTGTTGTGGTGGGAGGTTTTAATTTCCGTAATATTGATTGGCGTATCCCTAGAGCAAGGGGCTTAGATGGGGTGGAGTCTGTTAGGTGTGTTCAGGAAGGTTTCTTGACTCAGTACGTAGATAAGCCTACAAGAGGAGAGGCTGTACTTGATCTGGTATTGGGAAATATACCTGGTCAGGTGTCAGGTCTCTCAGTGGGAGAGCATTTTGGAGATAGTGATCAAAATTCTATATCCTTTATCATAGCGTTGGAGAGAGATAGGAACAGAAAAGTTAGGAAAGTGTTTAATTGGAGTAAGGGGAAATATAAAACTATAAGGCAGGAACTTTGAAGCATAAAATTGGGAACAGATGTTCTCAGGAAACATACGGAAGATATGTGGCAAATGTTCAGGGGGTATTTGTGTGGAGTTCTGCATAGGCACATTCCAATGAGACGGAAAGGATGGTAGGGTACAGGAACCGTGGTATACAGAGGCTGTTGTAATTCTAGTCAAAAAGAAAAGAAGAACTTATGAAAGGTTCAAAAAACTAGTTAAAGGTAGAGATCTAGAAGATTATAAGGCTAGCAAGAAGGAGCTTAAGAATGAAATTAGGAGAGCCAGAAGGGGCCATGAGAAGGCCTTGGCAAGCAGGATTAAGGAAAACCCCAAGGCATTCTACAAGTATGTGAAGAGCAAGAGGTTAATATATGAGAGAATGGGACCAATCAAGTGTGACAGTGGAAAAGTGTGTATGGAACTGGGGGAGATAGCAGAGGTACTTAATAAATACTTTACTTCAGTATTCACTATGGAAAAAGACCTTGATGATTGTTGGGAGTCCAGCTGACAAATGCAATGGGCCTTAGCCTGGTGCCCTGATCCTAATACAGGACGCCCCCTAAGCCCTCTCGGCTGGCATCTGTGTGCAGTACATATGGCAATTGGGGGTCCGCAAAAGCTAGTTCCAGCGACTGGTTCAGCAGCTCCTTCAGCGACTGAAAGGCCTCCTCACATTTTGCATCCTACCTCGGTCAAAGGGTTCAATGGGCTAAGATACTCTCCACCCTCCTTTTCTCCCCCTCCCTTTCTTCCCCAGGGAGTGTAACCGCACAGAAGCTGATTCAACAGCTGACTCACTTTATGAGCAGCCCTTCACCAACCTCCGATAGTAACCACAGAACCCGAGGAATAAGCACGGAGCGCTCACAATCTGGGATCTTGTCCAAATGGTAACTGCCTCAATCTTAGCTGGATTTTAGCTACTCCATCCTGTGAGACTATGTGCCCAACATAGCTGACAGATGCTTGGCAAAACTGGCACTTGTCCAGGGAAAGTTTTAATCCTTCAATTTTCAGGCGGCCCAGCACCTTCAGCAGCCTCGCTTCAGGTTCTTCCAGGGTGGATCCAAACACTATGAGGTCATCCAGATACACCAATACCTCAACCAAGTTCATATCCCCTACTGTCTTCTCCATGACCCACTGGAAGGTTGCAAGAGATCCCGAGGTTCCCTGGGGCATCCTTTTGAACTGGAAAAATCCCAGGGGACATATAATTGCCATTTTCTCTTTGTCGGCCTCACTTATGGGGATCTGGTAATATCTGCTTCTCAAGTCCAGCACACTGAACCACTTTGCAACACTCAGGCAGGCCAGAGCATCTTCAATCCTCGGGACAGTATACTGGTCAGGGATGGTGCACCTGATCAGAGTCCTATAGTCCACACACACCCCTTGCACGATGACGAGCTACTGCGTCTGCACACTTCTCCCCGACCTTTGAGAAGCTCTCTCTCTCTTTGAATTGATTGGTAAGCAGTGCGTTCACTGAAACTATTGCATGCATTCGTGTAATAATCTCAAGTGGTTTTCATTGATGTTAAATCAGGATATTGACACTTGGAGGTCTGAACACCCTGGACACGGTAAGGACCCTGTCTAAACCCTGAGGGTAGTCAATCGCCATCTGCCAACGTGGCCTGTGGGGGAAGTGTGTTCATGAGGGTGTTACAGTCCATGGAAAAATTGCCAAAAATCTGACATCTTCAATACATTGGCAGTGTTGAAATGCCAGGTTGGCAGGCCACTGGAAGTTATTCCTATGAATGCTCCATCAGACACAGAATTCTATTTTTTTTTCAGATGTTACACAGCTTTAGAATAAAATTTCTCATGAATCTAGTGAATTAAAAGTGTGCTCAGGAACTAAGGTTTGAGTGAGTTGAAAAGGATGTGTGTGAGTGTGTGAGAGATGTAATAGAGAGGGAGAGACTATTGGAGTAATAGTAATTGCTAGGTAGGAATGTTGTTTGGCTGAGGTTGAAGTATTGAAGGTATATTTTATAGACCAATGTGCCCCTGTACTTGTGCATTTGCTAGTAGATGACCTTATCAATATATGGATATATATTGATATATATGTCAATGTATATGTCAATATATGGATAATATATATGTAAGGTCAATATAATATTGTGACTCTTTGGGGGGGGGCAACCAGCCCCTGCATTTCTAATGACCGGCATTGTTTATTGTTCTTTGTGTTAAAATGCTTTTGTGAGATTATACTGGGGAATTCCAGTTCATTTCTTGTTACATTTTAGCTTGGGTTATACAGTTATTTGCTTGTGTATCTGTGGGTCACCCTGACTGTAACCAGGGTGTGTGATGGCCAGCTCCCCCGTCGGTGTGAGACTGTTCGGGTTCACGCTCCGGGTTTGTGTTTATCACAATAACACGGTTGTTGAGTTAACGAGCTTCATCGTCGGGCATTGTAGACCAAATGCTCGCCACATCGGTGTCAGGACTGGGATACGAGATCGACGACGAGATGGAAGAGCTACGACGGCGATAAAGTGCCTTAAGACCCGGGGAATAAGAGGAGGGACCGAGCAGTATGCCTCCCCCTGCACCCTCGTGAAGACAGGACCTGGGAACCGAGCATCGAGCGACCGTCCCAAAGGCTCCCCAACCCGGGGGACAGAGCGGAGCGGATCACTCACCACCGGGAACCCGAGACGCCGCAGCCATGGGAGGACGGGCATCAGGGCAGACGCCGCCAGAGCAACAGGAAGGCCAAAGAGCCTCGACGATTTACCCCTCAGGTTCCACCCTGAAGCTCCCCAGATACGACGGTACCGGCCGCCTGGAGCCGTACCTGGCGCAAGTCAAACTGGCCGCTGGCACAACGGGTGGAGTCCCACCGAGACGGCGGTGCACCTTGCCCCGGCTCCGGAGGGAGATGCCCTGCGGGCCCTCCTCGACCTAACGCCGGCGGAGCAGCGCGACCATCGGGCCCTCGGAGAGGCGCTGAGCCCCACAAGTTCCACAAGAACACAATGTGTTCCAGCATCGCCCGGCACACAGCGAGCCTGAGAGAGTGGAAGAGAGCCAGATCCTGAACTGTCAGTTTTTTCCTGATAGACAGAAGATTATCGGAGTTTTCCTGTACTCCCAACTCTGGGGAACAGGATAACATCACATCCCTCCAGCTGCCAGCACCCTGACATATTAGTTTGATTTGATATATATTTGTGGTAGTTTAGATTGTGTCCACTTTCCACTTGTTATAAATGTTGCTGAGACTGAAATGAAACTCTGCGCCTTTGATTTAAGTAAAATGGTGGAGTAAAATATTAGGGAATTTCCACTGGGAGTTTATTTTAACATTAATTTCTTCTCGTGCATATGGAACTTTGGCTTCAAATCCTTTGAAAATTAGTTTATTGATAAATATTTCACCCTATAGGTATAGACATTGAATGTGAAAGTTTTAGTAACTGGCACTTTCCTTTGAATCTCCCCCATTTCATGACTGCCCCAGAAGCCCATCTTATATGTCTCATCAATGGATGGTTTAGTGCTGAAACCTGTTCAGTGGGAAATTGATTGCAGCAGGTGGCTCCTGGTTTAACAACCATCCTAATTTTCCATCCTCAAGGTATTGCTCTCACCTCCCACCCTCACCACCCAGTTCATAACTTTGCTTAGTCATTTCATCTGAGCCATTACTAGGGGACCACCTTCAGATCAGGCCACTTGTGGCATTTATTTCGAATCCCTGATGCTTCTGACCTCACTTTTAATCTTAGGAAAAGGTTTTCTGCTATCTCCTTATTGACTATTCTCTCTGAGCTTACAAAACATTGTGTCCTGACGAAGGGTCTCGGCCCGAAACGTCGACAGCGCTTCTCCCTATAGATGCTGCCTAGCCTGCTGTGTTCCACCAGCATTTTGTGTGTGTTGTTGTTTGAATTTCCAGCATTTGCAGATTTCTCGTGTTTGCTCTTACAAAACATTGTATGCTTTAGTACGAAGGAAAATAAAAGAGGCAGATTGGGGATGAGGATATTATCATCATCAGTAGCTACACGTAGCAGACTTTTAGATACCAAAAGAAACTCCCTCTGGATTCAGGTTGCATAAATCAGTGAGTAGGAGGTGACAGCAATAATGAAAGCATAGAGCAGGTTTACCAGCATGTTGCTTGAATAGAGAGCTGGCGTTACTCTAAGAGGAGTATTGGGACTGCTTCTTTTCACCTTGCATGTCAACAGCTTCTGACGGAATCGATGCCTTTGTGCCTAAGCTCGCAGACAATAGAAAGGTAGGTGGAGGGGCAGGCAGTCTTGAGGAAGAGAGAGTCTGCAGAAGGACGTGGACAGATTTTGAAAATGGGTGAAGAAGAGGCAGAAGGAACTCAGTGTAGGGAAGGGTATGGCCATGCACTATGGTAGAAGGAATAAAGACATGGATTATTTTCCAAATGGGGAGAAAATTCAAAAGTCAGAGGTGCAAAGTGCCTTGGGAGTCTTTGTGCAGGACTCCAGAAAGGGTAACTTTTAGGTTGAGTTGGTGGTATTGAAGGCAAATGCAATGCTAGCATTCATTTTGGGAAAAGATTTGAATATAAGAGCAAGGATGTGTTGCTGAGGCTTTAAAGGCATTGGTCAGACCACACTTGGAGTAGTCATGAGAGAGCCCCTTATCTAAGAAAAGATGTGCAGGCGTTGGAGAGGGTCCAGAGGAGGTTCACGAGAATGATTCCAGGAATGAAAGAGTTAAAGTATGAGGAACGTTTCATGGCTCTGATACTCAGTGGAGTTTAAAAGAATGAGAGGAGATTCATTGAATGCTATTGAGTATTCAAAGACCTAGACAGTGGATGTGGAGAGAATGTATTTTTATGAGTCCGAGGCACTGCCTCAGAATAGAAGGATGTCCAGTTAGAACAGAGAGTAGGAGGAATTTCTTTCACCAGAATGTGATGAATCTGGGAAATTCATTGCTACGGATGGTTGAAGAGGCCATGTCATTGAGTATATTTAAATTGGAAGTTGACTGGTTCTTGGTTAGTCAGGGTGTCCAAAAGTTACAAGGAGAAGGCAGGGCAATGAGGTTGAGAAGGATATTGAATCTGCCATGATGGAATAGTGGAGCATACTTGATGTGCTGAGTGATTTAATAGTGCTCCTATGTCTTATGGGCTTTGGATAGGCTGGGTTATTCGAACTGAAACATAGGAGGCTGACTGATAACCTTATAGGGGAATACTGTATAACATTATGAGGGACTTAAATAGGAATGATGGAATATTTTTCCCATAACAGGGAAGCTGAGAAATGTTTAAGGTGAGATGGGAGATTTTTTAAATAAATCTGGGGAATAAGATTATCACATGGATGGTGGTGGTTAATTGGACTGACCAGCCAGAGGAGCAGTAGAGACAGATACAATTGCAGTGTTTAAAAGGCATTTGGATAGGTCCTTGTTTAGGAAAGGCATGGAAGCAAGCAAATGAGATTAACATTTTTTGGTAGGCATTATGGTCAGGATGGTTGAAGTGGAAAAGAATGAGCTGGGTGCTAAGGTGTCTGGATGAAATACCTGTCATGTTGCACCAGCTGGAGTTGTGGGTGTGAGGTGCGATTCTTGGAGTCGTGCTAACTGTGTGATGCTGTCACGGACACTTGAATAGTGATAGAGATTGTTACTTGGAGAATGTACAACACAAAGCACGTTGTGAAGCTGCTGATTCAGAAATGAAATTCTTGACTATATTAAAGTGACATTAACGTCATTATCCTCTCAGTATTGCTAACCTATATTTGTGGTTTTATTCCTGCCATTGACCTCATGTTTGACCTTCTCTTACTTATTCCTGAGTCAAGTCAAATTTATTGTCACGTGCAGAAGTACGGTGAGATACGGGTACAATGGAAAAACTTGTAGCAGCATCACAGGCACACAGGTTTGTATCAAGGACTACTTCTTCACAATAGTGAGCAGTTAGGCACAGGGATATTGGTATTTTCTGACAAGTATCTTTATTGACTCAACTAAAACACATGAATTTTCACAATTGAATACCTTTCTTGCACATCAACTAAGTTTTCCTGATCCTCCATGAATAGTCAAAGAATAGACAAAGTAATGTCAAGGAAAGGAGTCTATGCTGGCCAAGAGTTCCTGGGTCCTGATCTAATCTCCATGTGTTGAACATGGGGTCCACCACATCTGCGACAGTAGCTCTCCGGAGAGTTTGTCACTGCCTGTGCTCCCAAAATCTTTCATTTTCCTCAAAATCTTTCATCCTCCCTTATCAGCCCAATCTCTGGTGTGTGAGTTTTGTTGGTTCAAGTTCATCTGACCGACCTGCATCAAGCTTCCAATGGATGTAGCCGAAAAGCAATGAGCAGTATTGTTTTATGGTCTTCACCTTCAACTTTGTGGCTTAAGTGACTTTGACCAGCTCAAACCAGCCAGATTGGTCACCCATTCTCTGAGCCTAACGAGATCACAGGCTGTTTCTTCAAGCTTGCTGTTTACACGGTAAACAGCTTACCTAAGAATGGTCTCAGGTTTAACAGATCATTAGCAGAAACTCCTTGTGTCCACATTCAACTGCTCTGATTAAGTTATCGCAGAGCAGGAATCAGTTCATCAAAGAGTTCACAAAATGGTAGTTGCAAGGACAGTCTCTCGAAATGGCCGCCTCCATTCATTCTCACAGATTGTCGTTCTTTTTGGCCAACAGGTTTAAACAATACATATAGGACATGAATTCTATATAAATTGTTCACCAATTTTACACAACTGTGGAGAAAAAGGTTATGCTAAACAAGACATTAGTGTAAAAAGAAAATAAGAAAAAAAAGAGTAGCTATTCCTGAACCTGGTGGGGTTAGACTTCAGGCTTCTGTCCCTCCTGCCTGACATTAACAGTGAGAAAAAGGCATGGCCTGGAGGGTGGTGGGGGGGGGGGGGCATGGGGAGGTTCCTTAACAACTAATGCTACCTTTTTGAGGCAGTACCTCATTTAGCTGCTTTAGATGGTGGGTAAGGCTGTGCCGTGATGGACCAGGCTGCAAACACTACACTCTGCAGCTTCTTGAATACCTGTACCAAGTCACGATGAAACCTGTAAGAATACTGCCTATAGTGCATCTGTTGCAGTTTGTTGGAGTATTTTGTGACATGGCAAATCTCCTTAATCATCTAAGGTGACTCTGCTTCTTGAGCCCCTTCGCAGGGAGGCCTTTCTCCCCTCTACCTTCAGATTTAGGAAATAACCCCCAGATGAAGTTACAGGGAATAAGATGCTCTACTTTAAACTGGCCTTCAATCATTACCAATTGATACTGTTCCATCTCACAGTCATACTGTGGATATCTGCTAAGATTAACAACTGCAAAGTTATAGCTGTCGAATTGGTGGGACAATGTGAGCGGTAGCTTTGTATGCAACATGCACCTAGTTAAATGACTTGGGTTAATGACCCTTTCCAAACGCAGCACCCATTCTCCAGCACAGTCCAGTCAAGGTGCTCTGGTGTTTAATTACATGCAGGCAAAAGGCAAGCATCTTGACATGATAATGCCTGCTATCAGGATTTTTGGTGTTTATGTGGGCAATTATATGGCTTCTTCTGATTTTGTTACAAATTTTCTGCATATTGTATGTTTATTTTGGGCCTCAGCTTTCAAATGTTCTTTATTCTCAATTAATCATTACTCAAATTACTCTGGAAAGATGTTTCTGGACTGAAGTCACATTGAACTCAATAGAAGTGTTTGAAGGAGGTTTGAAGAACAGATTTCTAAAGCAAAAAAAAGCATAAAGGTTCCTTGAGCTGCCAGATAAGCAATGTTATTGACAGAGCTGCAAAATTGCACTGTTATTCAGCTAGGCTGAAGGAAGAGGTACATATTTTTGTACATATGCAGACACTTGCACCAAAGGGCATCAATGGAAGAGTCAAAGAGGATGTTTCCTAAAGATAGATAGGTTGAAAGTGCAACGCATATTATTTGCAATGACCAGACAAATATGATATCCAAAATCCCTCCGTTCTTGAGTTGATAGATGCACTAAACCTAATCTATAATTGGAATGAAATGCTAATCCTTCACTGTGAAATGTTTCTCATAATCTGGGCATTAATATAATCTCTTGATAAGTATGAAGTTCCCAGAACTCCATTTGATATGTCTGTTTCTTAATGTTACACTTATTATGGCGCCAATTCTAACCCAGCCCATCTGGCAGAAACCACACAACCCAAATTACTTGCTCAAGCACCAGCTGCCTATGCCTCACAGTCTGAGACATTAAGCGGTGCTCCCAAAGGGCAAAAGCAACAGCTGGGAGGAAGATCAAGTTAGATCTCAATGACATTATCACAAACACATGTACTTGAAAAGTATCTAACTACCCTCATTTTGTCAACTGAATTTATTCACAGTCCTTGGTGTGTTTCAAATCTGTTATAAAAGCTGAGTGAAGAGGAATCAAATGAGTTGGAAGAGATATGGTCAACAGAATTGCACAGTCCTCGCTGAAGACCTGAAGATTGTTTCTTTCATGTTATTATGCCAATGTTGCTAAAAGTCAATAAATTGAGCCTCTGATGGTGTTACTTGACAGTGAGATTGCACCCAGCCCAACTGACCTTGTAAAGAGGACAGGCAGCATCTATAGGGAGAAGCACTGTCGACGTTTCGGTGGACAAAGGATCTCGGCCCGAAATGTCAACAGTGCTTCTCCCTACAGATGCTGCCTGGCCTGTTCCACCAGCATTTTGTGTGTGTTGCTTGAATTTCCAGCATCTGCAGATTTCCTCGTGTTGACCTTGTAGAGTTCCTTCTCTAAAAACATCTTGGGACTAGTGAGTAAATTGGGAGAGCAATAGTCAAGTGACAGCCTAAGGAAGTTTTATTTACAAAGTCCCGTACTCCAAAGAGTGAGTTCTGTGTTCCACCACTGACCTCGGTGTTCAAGTCTATAGGGAATAGCTACCAGGCCATTTCTGTGGCAGGTACAAACTGAACCAACAAGGAGATTACCAATTAATGTCTCTGCTCTGATCTCATTATGAAGATTTTAACAAGAACCAGATAACATGAGCATTTATCTGTTGTTTTCCACTGCATGGTCAGAATGTCCCACATGCAATAATTCATTTTGATGGCCTTAGAGTATCAGTGGGGTTGAATTGTGAGCAGGTATTTCTTGAAGACTGGTTATTTTAATTAATATCTGTTGTACATATAATATAACCCCAGAATAATCTCTAACAGGATCAACCTTGGATTAGAGTTATACAATACTCCCCTGGAGAGACAGGCTAGATATTACACCTCAGCTTCTTGTTTGGATTGAAGGAAGCCTGCTCCAGACACAAAAGGATTTACAGCAAAACCTCCTTCATAAGCAGCCACTCTCTAAACCGGATGATAGTATCAGTGAAGCACTATTTATAATTGGACCAGGAACTGATTGAAACAAAAAGCGTCAATGACATAAACACAAGAGATTATGCAGAAGACTGTGATCTTGAGACACACAAGGCATGAATGATTATCCTTCAGATAAAAATAGTGGCAAAAAGTGTTGATTAAATGACTAAATGTTGGCATCTTGGTGTTAGGGCAGGATCCTTTTTCTAGAGATCAGAGCACATCCCTCTTAAATCATTCAAGCTGAAGAGGAAACAGCAAGAGGGCAGCTGCTGCTCTGCTGATTAATCAAGCTTCCCCAGTGTCCTGTAGTTTGAAAATAATCTTCTTCCAGGCCTGTATTTATACAGTAGCTGCAGTCATGGAGATTTGGATTCAGTAGAAAATACATATGGCGCTTTTAATGTTCTGCCTATCTTAGGGTTTTATTTCAACTCTCTTTGTCTCTCTGTTACAAGGACATTGGAAGTGCAGGACACCTACACATAGGTAGTATTAACAGAAGTGTGTTTATTAATAGTTGCAAGGAAGGCCGGAGAACAAGGATTAGGCCGAGGGGAGCCAAGGAGTGAGCAAAGCTGGATCGGGGATCAAACCCGGGTCACTACACCAAGACTCTGGCGTTTAGTGACGGGGCTTAGGCAGATCAGGGATGTGGACCAGGGGATGAGTGTGGCCGGGAAAGATTAGAGGGCAGAATGCCCTGCTTCTATTACCACAGGGGGGGAAATTAACACAGGCAACCAGCACAGGAACAGAACTTAGAATATAATATACTCAGTGGTCGAGAGACTGCGTAAACACAGGCACACAGGTGGACAGAGGAGCAGTCAGCAGGCAAAACTCTTCTTGACCCCGGGCATTGGTGGAGCTGGTCTTCTAACTGTAGACAGGCGGCAGGCAACACTCCTCTTGCCATGGAGCATTAACTGGAAAGATAAATGGCTGGTAATCCTTATCCCGGCACAGAATAGCACAGACAAACAGCAGGCAATTCTTAACTTGACACAAAGTGGCACCAGAAGCGGACAACAGCCGGCAATACTCAGCTGAACACAAAATGACAAAATCAAACAACAACCGACAATTAGTATCTTGACTTGGAGTAACGTCAAATGGCCGGCAATACTCAGCTGGACATGAGATGACAAAACTAAACGACGGCAGACAATTCACATCACAACATGGAGTAACAGCAAACAGCTGGCAATCCTCAGCTGGACATGAAGAGACAGAATTCCCGAAGCAACCTCAGGTACCAAAGCCAGTTAGAATCCACCATTCTCGGTGGCCCAGAACGTGCATTGCCACACTGCCTGAGGTGACAGTCCAGTAGATGTAAACTGGAGTTTTTATGCTGCCGGTTCAGATTAGAATCAGGTGCCCTAATCAAGGAGCCCGGTAGGACAAGGGGAAAAGGGAATTAACAGAAAATGAAGAGTCAAGACCGGACTGTGACACTCAGCATAAGAGTGGTCCTGCTTTTCATATCTACATATAATTTGGAGTGGGTGTGCATCTAGTGGACTTTGATGATAAAGATAATGGTCTATAAGATGAGAAAAATAACAATTTATCACAAGACTGTTTAGGAAACATGTCACTTGAAAAGGTTTGTGAGCATTTTGGGCAGTGGTAGCATGTAGCCAGCAGTTTGTGCACTTAAACAATATTTTATAATCCATTTCATCGGAAAATGTGTTGTCCGGCAAACACACATCATAAACATGAGAATATCTACAGATGCTGGAAGTCCAAGCAACACACACAAAATGATAGAGGAATGCAGCAGGCCAGGCAGAATCTATGGAAAAGTAAACAATTAACTTTTTGGGTCAAAACCCTTCCTCAGGACTGGAAAAGAGGGGGAGAAGATAGAGTAAGAATGTGGGGGGAGGGGAGGAGGAAGTAGAAGGTGGCAGGTGATAAGTGAAATTGGGTGAGGAGGGGGGTGACCGATTGACCGTAATGTAGCGATGTACTACATACAGAGCTAATATAAGTCGTTTCGAGACTAGTTTATTCAAACTTTGTGGCGCTGGCATTTAATCCCTAGCGCCCGCCCTCTCCGGGTGGAAATGACATCAGAGATGCATTACCAAAGTCTCCCCCCACGCGCTGGCTATTTGTGAGCCAGTTCGCCTGCGCAGAAAGTGGGTCGCCACATAACCACCCCCCCCCCCCCAGAACCAGTGATACACCCCCCAATGTCCACAGTCTGGATCAGCCTCTGTTTGGGAGGTCTGCCTCTGCGCCGTGGTGCCTGAACTTCGACCAGCTGCTCTGGTTTGAGTCGGTCCACCGTGAAAACCTCCTCTTTCCCCCCAATGTCCAGAATGTACATGGACCCGTTGTTGTTGATCACCTTGAACGGCCCCTCGTACGGTGGCTGTAGCAGTGCCCGGTGTCCACCCCTTCGTGCAAACACAAACTTACAGTCCTGCAGGTCTTTGGGTACATGGGTCAGGGTCCGTCCGTGCTGTGAAGTCGGCTTGGGGGCCAGGTTGCTGAGCCTTTCACATAGTCTGTCCAGGACTGCTGCGGGTTCTTCCTCTTGCCCCCTTGGGGCTGGTATGAACTCTCCTGGGACGGCCAGGGGTGTGCCATACACCAACTCGGCTGACGAGGCGTGCAGATCCTCTTTGGGCGCTGTGTGAATTCCAAGCAGGGCCCAGGGAAGCTCGCCCACCCAGTTAGGTCCTCTCAGGTGGGCCATGAGAGCCGACTTCAAGTGACGGTGGAAGTGTTCCACTAGTCCGTTCGACTATGGGTAGTAGGCAGTTGTGTGGTGTAGCTGCGTTCCCAACAGGCTGGTCACAGCCGACCACAGGCTGGAGGTAAACTGGGCGCCTCTGTCGGAGGTAATGTGGGCCGGTACCCTGAAGCGTGCTACCCAGGTTGCAATCAGTGCTAGGGCGCAGGAATCGGCACTCATCACCCCATTCGGCCTGTTCAAGTTCCTCCGAATGCCATTCGGCCTGAAGAATGCCACACAGACGTTACAGTGGCTAATGGATGCGGTGGGACGTGCCCTGGACTTTGTGTTCATCTATTTGGACGACATCCTTATAGCCAGCAGTAGTCGTCAGGAGCATCTGTCCCACCTCCGCCAGCTCTACTCCCGCCTGAGTGATTTCGACCTCATGATCAACCCGGCCAAATGCCAGTTCGGTCTTGATACCATTGACTTCCTGGGCCACAGGATTATCAACACCTCTGCCCGCCAATGTAGACATGATCCGCCACTTTGCCCGGCCCAACACAGTCAAAGGCCTGCAGGAGTTTGTTAGTATGGTGAACTTCTACCACCGTTTCCTCCCCTCAGCAGCCTGTATCATGTGCCCTTTGTACACCCTGATGTCGGGTAAAGGCAAGGACATTACTTGGGACGAGGAGGCCGTGGCCACTTTCGTTAAAGCCAAGGAAGCCTTGGCTGATGCCGTGATGCTGGTGCACCCCAGAATGGACGTTCTGACCGCCCTCATGGTGGACGCATCTGACACAGCAGTCGGTGGGGTGATGGAGCAGCTCATCGAGGGGCGCTGGTAACCCCTGGCATTCTTCAGCAAGCACCTACAACCTACAACAAGCATGAACTCAAGTACAGTGCTTTTGACTGGGAGCTGTTGACACTGCATCTGGCAATTCTTAGAAGGCAGGCCGTTCACCGTGTTCACGGGCCACAAACCATTGACCTTCGCGTTCACGAAGGTGTCCAATCCCTGGTTGGCTCGCCAGCAGCAACATCTGTCCTACATATCCGAGTACACGATGGACATCCAGTATGTCTCGGGAAAGGACAACGTCGTAGCAGACACACTCTCCAGACCAGCTGTCCAGGCCCTGTCCCTGGGGGTGGACTATGCAGCAATGGCAGAGGTGCAGCAAGCAGACGATGAGATGCCCAGCTACAGGACCGCAGTCTCGGGTTTGCAGCTGCACAACTTTCTCATAGGCCCACGTGAGAGGACCCTCCTGTGCGACATGGCTACTGGCTAACCTCGCCCCATCATCCCGGCAGTCTGGAGGCGGCGAGTTTTCGACTCCATACACGGTTTGGCGCACCCATCTATCAGGACAACTGTCCGGCTGGTCTCCAGCAAGTTTGTGTGGCACGGACTTTGCAAACAAGTCAGTGAATGGGCCAGAATGTGCGCGCAGTGCCAAACAGCCAAGGTGCAGCAGCACACTAAAGCCCCGCTGCAGCAGTTCGAACCCACCCACCGGAGGTTCGACCACATTCATGTGGATATTGTGGGCCCCCTACCACTGTCCCGAGGAGCGTGGTACCTCCTAACTACGGTAGATCGAGTCACGAGGTGGCCAGAGGCAATCTCGCTCACCGAATTTGTTGTCCGACAGCGTGATGGAGTCCAGGTGTGGGACAGGCAACTTGACTTCACCCAGGAAGAACATCTGGAAAGTCTCGGCATGTACCAGTCTTTTCCCTTGCAAGTTGACCAGCAGGCTGTGAGCTCGCAAGAAGAGTGGTTGGGCCACGGCGGCCAGTGTGAAGTCCCACGTGAACCAGCTGGCACCAAACTGCAGCTGCACTGTGCAGGTGCTGTAGGTCCGTATTGTGCAGCCATTTGCGGCCCTCAGGGTGGGTCCTGGCTTCCTGTTGCAGGTGTTGTACCCCGTCGGGGGCAAGACGCTGATTTCCGCTCCAGTGTCGACCAAGAAGTGGCGTCCCGACTGTTTGTCCCAGATGTACAAGAGGCTGTCCTAGTGGCCAGCTGCCATAGTCATTAGCGGCAGTTGGCCCTGGCCCTGGCCCTTGCAGCGCAGGCGACAACGGCGGGCTTTTGTGCCCCACCGCTGGTGGTAGAAACACCACTGTTCACTAGCCTCCTCACTCCTGCCTCTGTGTTGTGTGCACCCCCTGCTGGACCTGGTCTGGTCTGCTGTTGGGCGCGAGGCCTGGTAATCTGACTGATGGACACCATGTTCTCCCTCTTGGCTTTCCACAGCACATCTGCCCGGGCCGCCACCTTCCAGGGGTCGCTGAAATCTGCGTCGGCCAGCAGCGAATGTATGTCCTCAGGCTGTTGCTCTAGGAACGCTTGCTCGAACATGAGGCAGGGCTTGTGTCCGTCAGCCAGGGCCAGCATCTCGTTCATCAATGCTGATGGCAGTCTGTCTCCCAAACTGTCCAGGTGAAGCAGGCGGGCACCCCGCTCATGCCGCGAGAGGACAAAGGTCTCAATGAGCAGCACTTTGAATGCTTCATATTTGCCTTCTTCCGGGGGCGACTGTATGAAATCCGCAACCTGGGCGGCCGTCTCCTGGTCAAGGGTGCTCACCACGTGATAGTAATGCATGGAATCGGAGGATATCTGCCGAATCTGGAACTGGGCTTCTGCTTGGCTAAACCACACGCGTGGGTGCAGCGTCCAGAAAGTCGGCAGTTTGAGCGAAACTGCGTGAACAGATGAAGAGTCGATCATCTTTGGTCTGAATCCCGTTTGGACTGTTGGGGTCACCAATGTAGTGATGTACTACATACAGAGCTAGAGACAACATGCAGTCGGTAAGTCGTTTTGAGACTAGTTTATTCAAACTTCGCGACGCTAGCATTTAATCCCTAGCACCCGCCCTCTCCGGGTGGAAATGATGTCAGAGATGCATTACCAAAGTCTCTCCCCTCGCGCTGGCTATTTGTGAGCCGGTTCGCCTGCGCAGAAAGTGGGTCGCCACAATAAGACCATAAGATGTAGGAGCAGAAGTAGACCATTAGCCCATCAAGTCTGCTCTGCCATTCAATGATGGACTGATCCACGTCATCCAGTCATCCCCACTCCCCTACTTTCACCCCATACCCTTTGATGCCCTGGCTAATCAAGAACCTATCTATCTCTGCCTTAAATACACCCAATGACTTGGCTTCCACAGCCACTCATGGCAACAAATGCCACAGATCTACCACCCTCTGACTAAAGTAATTTCTCTGCATCTCATTTCTAAAAGGACATCCTTCTATCCTGAAGTCGTACCTTCTTGTCCTAAAATCCTCTACCATGGGAAGTGACTTTGCCATATCTAACCTGTTCAGGCTTTTTAACATTCAGAATGTTTCTATGAGATCCCCTCTTCATTCTCCTGAACTTCGCCTTCACCACCGACTCAACTTGCAGGTTAACCTTTAGGGTATCTTGCACAAGGTCTTCCAAGTCCCTCTGCATCTCTTCATTTTGAATTCTCTCCCCATCTAAATACTGGTGAAAGAGATGATGAACTGGAGAAGGGCAAATCGGATAAGAGAGGACAGAAGACTATGGAAAAAGGGGAAGGGGGAGGAGCACCAGAGGGAGGTAATGGGCAGAAGAGCAGCTAAGGTGAGAGAGAGAAAAATGAGAAAGGGGGGGAATTACCAGAGGTTTGAGAAATTGCTGTTCATGTCATCAAGTTGGGGGCTACCCAGACGGAATTGCTCCTCCAACCTGAGTGTGGCCTCATCGTGGCAGGAGAGGAGGCCACGCACGGACATGTCAGAATGGGAATGGAAATGGAATTAAAATGGGTGGCTACAGGAAGATCCCACTTCATCTGGTGGATGGAGTGTAGCTGCTCAGTGAAGCTGTCTCCTCACCAATGCTGGATCTCACCGATAGACCAGATGTCACACTGGGAGCACCGGATACAGTAGATGACCCTGTATTTCAATGAGATAGATTGGACATGGGGACGATGTTTCCAATAGTTGGAGATCCTAGGACTAGAGGGCACAGTCTTAGAATACAAGGGCATCCCTTAGAACAGAGCTGAGGAAGAATTAGAGTGTGGTGGATCTGTGGAATTCATTGCCACAGACAGCTGTGGAGATGTTCTGCGCAGCTTTGTGGGCAGAAGGGCCTGTATTGTACTGTAGGTTTTCTATGTTTCTATGATCCTGTTCACAGTCACTGTTTGATAGATTTGCTAAGTATGCCACAGAAACAGAATCTCAGGGATGTATGTGATGGGGTGTATGCACTCTGATAATAAATTGAACTTTGAACAAACAGCCAATGTGTAAAAGTTCAAGACCTTGCAGTACAGATTCAGGAACTGTACCCCAGTAACTCCTGGACCTGCAACAAGGGAAAGGGACAGTGAAGGACTAGAAAGTGAAGCTCTGCACTCTTACTGTTGAGATAGGGTGGAACAAGTGATCCCTCATCACTGCTTCCAACTCGGGCTATATACAGGAGTTGGTAAGCGATTGCAGTGGGTGATGAATAGGACAGCTTGGTTGATAAATCCAGCCATTCAAACATTCATTCAGGAAGCTGAGAAGCACAGAGTGAGAATGGCCCAAGCCTTCCAGTCATTCGATCACCACTTGTCTTCACCCACCCCCCCCTCTCGTCACGCAGTACACAGACTGCAGGGAGACCCATACAACTGGGAAGAGTCTCAGGAGGAATGGGACGGGCACAGGAAAACAGCTTGCTGCCTCTGCTGTGGCTCTCTAGAACACCTCAGAGCATCGTGTCCCAAGTAAAAGGGATAGTGGTCAGCAAAAAAGGGAATTCTGATGGTCAATTCTCCTTGCAAGTATTTTTTCTAATTGAGTACTGCTTCCCACTTCCCTGTCATTGAGGACCCAGGACCATGGGCTTCAGGCATTTATTGACTCTAGGACCTGATAGATATTGTTCAGACTCAAAGATGGGGAGTCCCCACTCGACAATTGAGAGAGAGTTGATGTCACGGCTCTGGGTGGTCAGCCTCTGGTCACTGACTGGATCCACCTTTCCACAGAACCCCTTCAACTTGTGCTAGAAGGCAACTATAGGGAACAGCTCTCCTCCTGCCTTGTTGACTCAACTGATCTGCTGCTGATCCTCGGCCTTCCCTGGCTATCTCAACACAATCCATGGATCAGTTGCTCCTTAAAGGCATTCCGAGAGTGGGACTGGCATGCCTATCGACATGCTTGCGTCCAGCTCAAGCCGCTGTCAGCGTATCCCCTTCTGTGCCACCTGCTAGTTTGGACATCTCTGGTGTTCCAGCTGGATATGCAGAACTACATGAGATCTTCAGTATGAAGGCTACCTCCCTGCCTCTGCACCAACCATACAGTTGCCCCATTGGTGTATTACCCAGTTCTAATCCACCCTAGGACCAGCTCTTTTCTCTCGCTCATCCTGAAACTGTAGCCATGGAAGAGTACACCAAGGAAGCATTGGCCTTGGGATTTATCCACCCAACAACCTCTGCAGCAGGGGTGGGCTTCTTCTTTGTGAGTAAGAAGGATAGCAAGCTTCATCCCTGCATTGACTATCAGCCACTCAATAACATCACAGTGAAGAACTGCTACCCTCTTCCCCTGCAAACCTCTGCGTTTGAATATCACCAGGAGCAACCATATCTTCCAAGGTACATTGCAATCTTGCAACTTGAAAGAGACAAGTGGAAGGCAGCATTCAACACACCCCCTGGCCACTGTGAGTATCTTGTGATGTCGATTGGTCTGGCAGTATGCTCTAAGACATGTTAAATTGTTCATTTCTGAGTATTTGGATAGCATTCTTATCTACTGCTCTCACCAGGAACACAGCCATCATGTCCTGAAGATTCTCAAACAGCTCCTCAAGAACAGCCTTTATGTCATGCTAGAGGAGGTGAATTTCACTAAGAGCAGGTGTTGTTCTTGGGCTACATCCTCGCCCTTTCCAGTGTTCAAGTAGACCCATGTAAAGTAAAGGCAGTCAATGAGTGGCCCAAACCATCTATGGTCAAACATGTGAGGCCCTTCATGGGTTGCAAACTTCATTGCTGCTTCATATGAAACTTCAGTTCCATCGCAGCTCCCATGAGTGCACTTACCAAGAAGCCTCTGCAGGTTTTCAATGGACAATTAAAGAAGACCAAACATTCTCAGGGCTAAAGTGACACCTCATCACTGTTCCAGCGCTGCAGCATCCAGACCTATCCCATTGTCAACATTGACACATCTGATATCAACGTTGGAGCTGTACTCTCCCAGTGTTCTTCAATGGATAACCAGCAGCACTGCTGTGCTTTTCTATCCTGTCTCTTAGCTTCTGCAGAGTTCAACTATGATGTTGGGAACCAAGAACTTCTGACTGTTAAGGAGGCCCTAGTCTCATTCCAAACATTGACTGGAAGGAGTAGAGCATGCCTCTCTGGTATGAACCAATCACAAAAACCTCTCCAACGTTCATGATGTCAAGAGATTCAACTCCCATCCACCCCATTGGGCTTTCTTCAGCACCCTGTTTAATTTCACTCTCACCTGCCATCCTGGAAGCAAAAATACCAAGGCAGATGCTTTCTTCCATCTGTTTGACATCTTGGAGAACAATGCTAATCCAGAGCCCATCCTTCACTGCACGTGTATTTCTGCTCTGGTGACTTGGGGAATAGAAACTGTAGTGAAGACTGCCCGACAGTCTAATCCAGACCCAGGTGGGGGACCTCCCAACCGGTTGTCATCCCTGCCACTGTGCACCCCAGAGTGTTGGAGTGAGGGTACTCTTCCTATCTAGTGGTCATCCAGGGATTTAACAGACCCTGGAATTAATTAAGAGATGCTTTTGGAGGTCATCTATGTCCCAAGGTATCCAAAACTTTGTCTCTGCTTGTCTCACTTTTGCCCAGAACAAGATCAACACTCTGCTGGTCTTCTGTGCACATTGACTGTGTCTCATCATCCCTGGTCCCACATCTCTGGATTTCAGTGGTCTTCCTCCATTAAATGAGAATACTACCATTCTGGCAGTTGTGCACTGATTCGCTCAAGCATCTGAGTTCATTGCTGTCCCCGAGTTCCTGTCAATTCAAGAAGCTTTCACCCTCTTGATTCAGCATGTGTTCAGGCTACTCAGCTTCTCTAAGGACATAATGTCAAATCAAGGACTACAGTTGTGAAAGGCTTTTTCTTTTGGAAGCCATGGCCAGTCTATCATTAGGTTTTCATCCCCAATCTAATGGCTAGACTGAGCAAGTGAATCATAAGCTGGATTCAACCCTGCACTGCCTTGTCTCTTCCAGCCCCACTACCTGCAGCTCCCAACTGGCTGGGCAATTTCCCAGCTCATGACATCCTCCCCAGTTGTTCCAGTCAATGCTCTTCCCGCTTGAAGCATGGGCTGATGATCTATTCTGTGCAGTGCCTCCTGGCATCTCACTCGGTGCAGGGCAGGGTCTATTACCTCATGAATTGGGAGGGGTATGGCTCAGAGGAACATTCTTGAGTTGCAGCTCGACATCCTGGATAAGTCACTCATTCAGGACTTTCAACTTGTGAGCTGCACCTAGAGGGGGGGCCTGTCACATCCATGGACTGTACCATGGGGTCTGGGCAACCTTGCCAACGGGCAGCTGAAAGGAGATGGCAATCACACACTTTCCAGCCAATTAGGGTTTCTTGTTAACTGTATTTAACTCCCTTCGGTCTTGTCAAGTCTTGACCAAACTAGAGCAAAAGCAACACTCCCTGCTTACCTTAGTTCACGTCCCAGAAAGAAGACTAGTGCTTCAGATAGATAGTGTTAAAGAAGCAATTTTAACTTAGTTCAAGTTTACTACTTTTGAGCTGCACTGATGATGTGAATTCTCAGTTGGAGAGTTTTTAGTCAGCACCCTGTTGGCCTGGAATTTATTATCTTCCTTCGTTCTGTACAGTTCTAATTAAGACTGAATGAACTGTTCATTCAGAGTACGTGTCTCTCCCTCTGAACTTGGACCATCATTGTATTCCTGTAGAGAAGGTAGGTTTGCTAGCATGGTTCGGGAGGGTTTAAACTAATTTTCAAGGGGGGTGGGACCCGGAGCGATAAAGCAGTGAAAGAAATGCATGGAGTTAAGCCAGATCTAACATATAGAGAGACTTTGAGGAAAGAGAAGTAGAATAAAGGGTGTAAAGGTAGTAAGGTAAAAGGGCCAAAGTGTGTGTACTTCAATGCAAGAAGCATCAGGAACAGAGGTGATGAACTGAGAGCTTGGATACATACACGGAATTATGAATTCGTGGCCATTCCAGAGACTTGGCTGGCACCAGGGCAGGAATGGATTCTCAATATTCCTGGATTTTAGTGCTTTAAAAGGGATGGTGGGGGGAAGAGGAGGAGGGGTGGCATTACTGGTCTATTACAGCTACAGAAAGGGTGGGTATTGTAGCAAGATCCTCTTTTGAGTCAGTGTGGGTGGAAGTCAGGAACAGGAAGGGAGCAGTTACTCTACTGGGGGTATTCTATAGGCCCCCTGGCAGCAGCAGAGATACCAAGGAACAGATTGTGAGGCAGATTTTGGAAAGGTGCAAAAATAACAGTGTTGTTATCATGGGTGCCTTTAACTTCCCTAATATTGATTGGCACCTGATTAGTTCCAAGGATTTAGATGGGGCAGAGTTTGTTGAGTGTGTCCAGGACAGATTCCTGTCCCAGTATGTTGACAGGCTGACTAGGGGGAATGCCATACTAGATCTAATATTAGGTAACAAACCGGGTCAGGTCACAGATCTGTCAGTGGGTGAGCATCTGGGGGACAGTGATCACCACTCCCTGGCCTTTAGCATTATCATGGAAAAGGATAGAATCAGAGAGGACAAGAAAATTTTTAATTGGAGAAGGGCAAATTATGAGGCTATAAGGCTAGAACTTGAGGGTGTGAAATGGGATGATGTTTTTGCAGGGAAATGTACTATGGACATGTGGTTGATGTTTAAGGATCTCTTGTAGGATGTTAGGGATAAATTTGTCCCGGTGAGGAAGATAAAGAATGGCAGGGTGAAGGAACCATGGGTGACAAGTGAGGTGGAAGATCTAGTCAGATGGAAGAAGACAGCATACATGAGGTTTAGGAAGCGAGGATCAGATGGGTCTATTGAGGAATATAGGTTAGCACAAAAGGTGCTTAAGAAGGGGCTGAGAAGAACAAGAAGGGGCCATGAGAAGGCCTTGGCGAGTAGGGTAAAGGAAAACCCCAAGGCATTCTTCAATTATGTGAAGAACAAAAGGATGACAGGAGTGAAGGTAGGATCATTTAGAGATAAAAGTGGGAAGATGTGCCTGGAGGCTGTGGAAGTGAGCGAGGTCCTCAATGAATACCTCTCTTCAGTATTCACCACTGAGAGGGAACTTGATGACGGTGAGGACAGTATGAGTGAGGTTGATGTTCTGGAGCATGTTGATATTAAGGGAGAGGAAGTGTTGGAGTTGTTAAAATACATTAAGACAGATAAGTCCCTGGGGCCTGATGGAATATTCCCCAGGCTGCTCCATGAGGCAAGGGAAGAGATTGCTGAGCCTCTGGCTAGGATCTTTATGTCCTCTTTGTCCACAGGAATGATACTGGAGGATTGGAGGGAGGCGAATGTTGTCCCCTTGTTCAAAAAAGGTAGTAGGGATAGTCTGGATAATTATAGACCAGTGAGCCTTACGTCTGTGGTGGGAAAGCTGTTGGAAAAGATTCTTAGAGATAGGATCTATGGGCATTTAGAGAATGATCAAGGACAGTCAGCATGGCTTTGTGAAGGGCAAATCGTGTCTAACAAGCCTGATAGAGTTCTTTGAGGAGCTGACCAGGCATATAGATGAGGGTAGTGCAGTGGATGTGATCTACATGGATTTTAGTAAGGCATTTGACAAGGTTCCACACGGTAGGCTTATTCAGAAAGTCAGAAGGCATAGGATCCAGGGAAGTTTGGCCAGGTGGATTCAGAATTAGCTTGCCTGCAGAAGGCAGAGGGTTGTGGTGGAGGGAGTACATTCAGATTGGAGGGTTGTGACTAGTGGTGTTCCACAAGGATCTGTTCTGGAACCTCTACTTTTCGTGATTTCTATTAACGACCTGGATGTGGGGGTAGAAGGGTGGGTTGGCAAGTTTGCAGACGACACAAAGGTTGGTGGTGTTGTGGATAGTGTAGAGGATTGTCGAAGATTGCAGGGAGACAGAAGTCTCCCAAGGATGCAGAAGTCGGCTGAAAAGTGGCAGATGGAGTTCAACCCGGAGAAGTGTGAGGTGGTACACTTTGGAAGGACAAACTCCAAGGCAGAGTACAAAGTAAATGGCAGGATACTTGGTAGTGTGGAGGAGTAGAGGGATCTGGGGGTACATGTCCACAGATCCCTGAAAGTTGCCTCACAGGTAGATAGGGTAGTTAAGAAAGCTTGTGGGGTGTTAGCTTTCATAAGTCAAGGGATAGAGTTTAAGGGACACAATGTAATAATGCAGCTCTATAAAACTCTGGTTAGGCCACACTTGGAGTACTGTGTCCAGTTCTGGTCGCCTCACTATAGGAAGACTATGGAAGCATTGGAAAGGGCACAGAGGAGATTTACCAGGATGCTGCCTGGTTTAGAGAGTATGGATTATGATCAGAGATTTGGAGAGAAGGAGGATGAGAGGAGACATGATAGAGGTGTACAAGATATTAAGAGGAATAGATAGAGTGGATAGCCAGCACCTCTCCCCCAGGGCACTACTGCTCAGTACAAGAGGACACGGCTTTAAGGTAAGGGGAGGGAAGTTCAAGGGGAATATTAGAGGAAGGTTTTTCACTCAGAGAGTGGTTGGTGCATGGAATGCACTGCCTGAGTCAGTGGTGGAGGCAGATACACTAGTGAAGTTTAAGAGACTACTAGACAGGTATATGGAGGAATTTAAGGCAGGGGGTTAAATGGGAGGCAGGGTTTGAAGGTCGGCATAACATTGTGGGATGAAGGGCCTGTAATATGCTGTACTATTCTGTGTTCTATGTCCTAGGGTAACCCCAGGTAATTTCTAAATTAAGTACATGTTCAGCACAGCATTGTGGGCCGAAGGGCCTGTATTGTACTGAAGGGTTTCTATGTTTCTATGTAGGTCTTATACAGACGGGATGGTTTGCACCTGAACTGGAGGGTAACTAATATCCCAGCAGGAAGGTTTGCTAGTACTGCATGGGGGTGGGGAAGTGTTTATACTAGAGTTGAGGGGATAGCAACCAAAGTGCCAGAGTAGATAGTGAAGTAGTTGTGAGGAAAGATGTTGTTAAACTTACATAAAACAACAGGAATTGGAAGGTTGAACATGGTGAGGAGAATTCTCTGAGTTGTGTCTATTTGTGTATAAGGAGTATTGTAAACACATGAATGGAATTATGATGTCATAGCCACTAGTGAGACCCAGTTATGGGAGAGACAGCATTGGCAGCTCATTGTTTAAGCGTTCTGTTGTTTTATACATGATAGGTGGTATGGGTAGCATTACCAGTCAGGGAAAATGTCACATCAGTGCTCAGACTGGAACAATATGGGTGGAACTGAGGAGTAAGAAAAGGATGTCCATGTTAATGTTATTATATTATGGACCTTCCAATAGGCAGTGAGATTTACAGAAGCAAATTTTAAAAGAAATTGCAGACAGTTGCAGGTAAAATAAGGTTATGATAGTTGGTGACTTTACCTTTCCTCGTATTGACTGGTACTCCCATACTGTAAAAGAACTGGAAGGGATAAAATTTGTATGTTTCTTTAGGAGAAGCCTTCAAAAGGCAAAAATGAAAAGTACAAATCTGCATGTTCCTTTAGGAAAAAAGGCAAGACATACTGTTTGAGGGGATCTTGCTTTTTGAAAGATATTGAGGCCCTGGTTCAGAAGAAGGAGAAAACACATATTAGGTATGGGTAGATGGAGTCATACGAGGTGCTTGAGGAGTATAAGAAATGCAAGAGAGCAATTAGACGAAAAATCATAAGAGCTAAAAGAAGACGTGATGTTTCTCTGGCAGACATGCTGAAAGAGAATTCCAAGGACTTCTACAGATAGATTAAGAACAAGGAAGAGGATGTATAAGTATTTGGATGGACAGGGCCTGAATAGGGATAGTCAATGTGGCTTTGCATGTGGTATGTTGTGTCTAACAATCTTAGAGTTTTTTAAGGAGGTTATGAAGAAGGCTAACGAGGGAAAGTTGGTGGACCTTGTCTACATAGACTTTAGCAAGGCCTTTAACAAAGTCCTGCATGGGAGGCTGGTGTAGAAGGTTAAGTCACTTGTCGCTAAGGATGAAGTATTGAAGTGGATTCAGCATTGGCTGAGCAGAGAAGACAGAGTTGTCATACATTGTTGTCTCTTTAACTGGAGGCATGTGACTCCTGGTGTGCTGCAGGGATTATTGTATTTATCATATATATTAATGATTTACATTAGTCATATCCAAAATAGGCAATAGCAACTCCCTCTGGGAAATTCTAATGGGGCAATAAAGATAAAGGGGTTAGTGTGCTCAGTAACAATGGGGACAGCTGAGGGATCACAGGCTTAATTTCAGAAATTAATTACATATCGTAAGCATTTAATCCTCAGTGCCCCACAATTGATTATAATGATCATGTAATCACCTCACCTCTTGCTTACCCACCGTCCTCTTAGACTGCTCGAAGTGCGTTATTGTTGTTAAAAAGCAATGTAACATTTAATATCATGAGAAAAATGGACTGAAGAAATTGTGTTATTTCCTGGCCTGGCCACACATTATTGCTGTTCATTACTGTAGTGCAGTGTTAGCTCGTTTGACTCCCATATTCTAATCACGCAGTGATGCAAGGACTGTGAACTAGGGTGTGGTGTTCAATGGGCTAAAGTTCAGAATCTGCCCTTTCAAATGATCTTGACCACATTGCTTGAGCCCACAGCCCAACCAAGAAATCGCTGGCCCACTTTATGTACCTTCAGGCAGAGGGTTAGGTTTTGCCTGAGCTTTTATAGCATCATGATGTTTTCTTTATTGATCGCAGTGCTAGAGATTGGAATTGAACAACAGGCATTGACTGTGATTGTTAATCCATAAATAAAATGTCAGAAGCAGACAAAATGAAAAAGTGTAGGCAGAATGGTGTAGTGTATCTGAAATATACCAGCACCAAGCAACCAACAGCAGCCAATGTATCTGCTGGGTGAAAATAGTTTTTTCCACATGAGGCAATGAAGCTATCCAGGCTCCTTAAACATTTGAAGACAATACACTCTGGTAAAGAAAACAAGAACTTGGCTTATTTTCAGTCACTTTGTGAAAACTTTCAGAAATGTTGGGAACAAATGAAATCAAATCCTTAGAAAGAGGTGATATGGGATCAGACAATGTAGAATCCTTGTGGGTAGAGTTAAGAATCTGCGAGGGTGAAAACCCCTGATGGGAGGCATCCAAACAGTAGCCAGGATGTGGGCTACAAATTATAATGGGAGATCGAAAAGGCATGTCAAAAGAGCACTGCATCCCAGAGAGGGAATCTGTAGAATGCCAACGTGGTGGCTTTTCAGAGTAGCTTGTGGTTGAGCCCACTAGGAGAACAGCAATTCTGCATTGGATGTTATGTAATGACCCAGATTTGATTAGGGAGCTTAAGGTAAATGAACTCTTAGGAGGCAGCAAACATTTTATTAGGAGAAGCTAAAATTGGATGTATCAGTATTATAGTGGAGTGAAGGGAATTATAGAGGCATGTGAGAGGAGCTGGCCAACATTGATTGCAAAGAAACACCAGCAGGGATGAGGACACAACAGCAATGGCTAGATTTTCTCTGAGCAATTCAGAAGGCACAGGATAGATACATACCAAGGATGAAGTATTCTAAAGGGAGGACGGCGCAACTGTGACTGACAAGGAAGGTCAAAAACAGCATAAAAGCAAAAGAGAGGGCATATAATAGAGCAAAAATTAGTGGGAAGGTATAAGATTGGGAAGCTTTTAAAATTCAACAAAAGGCAACAAATAAATGCCTTAGGGAAATATGAAGATAAGCTTGTAAATAATAGAAAAGAGGATACAAAGCATTTTTTCAGATACATAAAGAGCAAAAGAAAAGTGAGAGCAGATATTGGTACACTGGAAAATTATGCTGTAAGGATAGTGATGGGGGTCAAAAAAATCCGGGGGCCAGTCTTCGCTGTGAAAGACACTACCAGCATGCCAGAAATTCACAAGTATGGGACCGCAGTGAGTGTAGTCACTATTACTGAAGAGAAGGTGCTTGAGAAGCTGAAAGGTCTGAAGGTAGGAACGTTACCTGGACCAGATGGACTTCACCCCAGGGTTCTGAAAGAAGCAGCTGAAGAGATTGTGATTGTTCAAGAATCACTAGGTTCTGGAATGGTTCTGGAGGACTGAAAAATAGTACATGTCACTCCATTCTTCAAGAAAGAAGAGAGGCAAAATAAAGGGAAAAGTGTAGGCCAGTTCACCTGACTTAATTGTTGGAAAGATGTAGGAGTCTATAATTAAGGATGAGTTTACGGGGTACACATGATAAAATAGGTCTAAGTCAGGATAGTTTTCTTAAGGAACTAGAATACTAAAGAAAGATGTAATACAGAGGCTTTACAAGTCATTTGTCAGACTACTTTTGGAGTATTGTGAGCAGTTTTGGGCTCCTTATCTAAGAAAGGATGTGCAGGTATTGGAGAGGGTCCAGAGGAGGTTCATAGGAATGATCCCTAGAATGAAAGATGAAAGGGTTAATATATAAAGAGCACTTCTGAGCCTGTACTCACTGGAATTTAAAAGAATGATGGGGGATCACACTGAAACCTTTCGAGCTTTGAAAAGCCTAGTTAGTGGGTGTGGAGAGGATGTTTCCTATAATGGGGAAGTCTAGGACCAGAGGGCACAACCTCAGAATAGAGTAACATCCATTTAGAACAGAGATAAAGGAAAAAATTCTTTAGCCAGAGTGTGATGAATCTGTTGAGTTTATTTCTACAGATAGCTGTGTAAGCCAAAACATTGGGTATATTTAAGGTAGAGGTTGATAGGTTGTTGATTAATCAGAGAGTCAAAGGTTATAAGGAGAAAGTAGGAGAATGGGGTTGCTAGGGAAAGTACATCAGCCAAGATGAAATGATGGAGCAGACTCAATGGGCCGAATGGACTAATTTTGCTCCCATGTCTTACGGTTTAAAGTTTCATATTTATGGCGTGTGGTTTCACTGCAGTGGCTCAACTTCTTTCAAAGTAGTGAAACAGAGTGCAAAAATTATGAATGTAGGGATCTGAGAATCCTTCTCTGACACTCATCCTGACATTGAGAAGCTGATGTCACTACACCAAGCCCATCCAGCTCATTGAAAGGCAAAAAAGCAATGAAGTAATGAATAGTTGGACTACTAATGGACACTCTAAAATTGTTTTCACTGTAATTTAAAAAATAATTGTATTTGTAACATTAAATAGATTTGAATATATTTTTCAGTTATTTGTCACTGATTTGAATTTGCAGCTCCTATTTCCCTTCACTGAGCTTAGTAAATCATAGTCAATCAAAACTCTTTATTGTTTTATGTAATGGCCAGAAAAGGACATGGGCATGCTGGGGATGTGGTCTGGGAGCCATGGTGGCAGTCACCCAAAAGGTTTGGGAACCACTGATTTAGGTGATGATGTGGTAAACCAGATCAGCATGCTGTCCTCTATGCCCAAGGTTAAGGGTATAGTGGACATCAAGGAAGGCTATCAAAGGTTCCAGCATGATCTGGACCAGCTGAGAAAATAGGCTAAAAATTATAGATAGAATTTAATGCAGACAAGGTGAGGAGTGGCTCTTTGGCAGGGTAAACCAGTGAATGGTAGGTCACTGAGGTGTGTGGTAGAACAAACGGGGAATACAGATTGATAATGTCACATGTCGACAGGATCATAAGGAGAGCTTTTGACACAGTGGCCTGCATAAATCATAGCACTGAGTACAGAACTTTGGATGCTATGTTGTAATTGTATAAGACATTGGTGAGGCCAGATTTGTAGTATTTTTGGTTACCTACCTGCAGGAATTAACCTTGAAAGGATGCAGAGAAAATTTACAAGGATATAGCTGGGACTTGAGGACCTGAGTTATCAGGAAAGGTTAAATAGGTTAGGAGTTTATTCCTTGGAGTGTAGGAGAATGAGAGGAGATCTCATAGAGGTATATAAAATTACGATAGCTATAGATAGGTTAAATACATGCAGGCTTTTCCCCTTGGGTTTGTGTCTTAAAGCTCGAGATCATATGTTTAGGATGAAGGGTGACAAATTTAAAGGTAACTTGAAGGAAAGCTTCAATTCCAACATTTAAGAGAAGTTTGGATAGGTACATTAAAGAGAGGGATTTGGAGGGCTATAGTCTGGGTGAGTGTAGATGGACTAGACAGAAAATCAGGCTGACTGAATGGCCTGTGTCTGTGCTGTGTAAATCTGTCTGAATGACTGTCTACACTGTGGTACTCTATGTCTCAATGACTGTCTCCACTGTGGTACTCTATGTCTCAACGACTATCTACACTGTGGTACTCTATCCCTCAACGACAATCTCCACTGTGGTACTCTGTCTCAACAACTATCTACACTGTGGTACTCTATCCCTCAATGACTGTCTCCACTGTGGTACTCTATGTCTCAATGACTTCTGCACTGTGGTACTCTATCCCTCAATGACTGTCTCCACTGTGGTACTCTATCCCTCAACGACTATCTCCACTGTGGTACTCTGTCTCAACAACTATCTACACTGTGGTACTCTATCCCTCAATGACTGTCTCCACTGTGGTACTCGATCCCTCAATGACTGTCTCCTCTGTGGTACCCTATGTCTCAATTACTGTCTCCACTGTGGTACTCTATCCCTCAATGACTGTCTCCACTGTGGTACCCTATGTCTCAATGACTGTCTCCTCTGTGGTACTCTATCCCTCAACGACTATCTCCACTGTGGTACTCTGTCTCAACAACTATCTACACTGTGGTACTCGATCCCTCAATGACTGTCTCCACTGTGGTACCCTATGTCTCAATGACTGTCTCCTCTGTGGTACCCTATGTCTCAATTACTGTCTCCACTGTGGTACTCTATCCCTCAATGACTGTCTCCACTGTGGTACCCTATGTCTCAATGACTGTCTCCTCTGTGGTACCCTATGTCTCAATTACTGTCTCCTCTGTGGTACCCTATGTCTCAATGACTATCTACATTGGCTCGAATAGAAGCAGTGGACCAAATTACTGTGTACAGTTTTGGGCTACCTTTTTTAAGAAAGGATGTGCTGACATTGGAGAGGTTTCAGAGAAGATTCACTAGAATGATTCCAGGAATGAGAGGGTTAACATATGAGGAACGTTTGACCACTCTTGGACTGTACTCCTTGGAGTTTAGAAGAATGAGGGGGGACCTCATAGAAACATTTCGAATGTTGGAAGGCATGGACAGAGTGGATGTGGCAAGTTGTTTCACATGGTGGGGGAGTCTAGTGCGAGAGGACATGACTTGAGGATTGCAGGGCGCCCATTCAGAACAGAGATGCGAAAAAAAATTTTTAGTCAGAGGGTGGTGTATCTATGGAATTTGTTGCCATGGGCGGCAGTGGAGGCCAAGTCTTTGGGAGTATTTAAGGCAGAGATTGATAGGTAGTCAGGGCATCAAAGGTTATGGTGAGAAGGCAGGGGAATGAGATTAAAGGGGAGATTGGATCAGCTCATGATGAAATGGCGGAGCAGACTCAAAGGGCGGAATGGCCGACTTCTGCTCCTTTGTCTTATGGTCTTAAGAAATCAGGAAAGGATGAGGAGATGACAGTGCCAGTCTGAGTGTGAGCGGCTGTCACATGAAGGGATGACACAGGGTATTTTTTATCTTTTGGAGTGTGGCCACCATCTATAAACAATGTTATGGAACATGCACAATCATTGGGCTGTTTTAATGATTGTACACTTAGCTCCAATTTCTAGATTGCTTCTTGGAAGTCCTGATGCTTTTCCACTTTCTTGTTCCTAAGGAAGCTCCACAAAAGTGACCTCTTTGACCAAGAACCCAGTGAATAACTGTGCATTTTAGCAAGTGTTTTCCTGGAAAGTAGCATTGAGAGTTACAGGTTCGAATGATAGATGTGTGACTGGGTGAAGTTCGTGTGAATAAGGGGCAAAATCCATCAAACAATGCAATTGAGTCACTGCTGTCAACTACATTTGGACTATTCTCTCCCCTTTCTCAATCTCTCTATCATCATTTCCAGAGATGAGCTACTTACTGACATTTACTACAAACCCACAGTTATCTGGACAGCTCCCTCTACTTTGTATCTTGTAAGGACTCCCATCTGCCAGTCAACCCCTCCTCAAATAGATTCACCTCTTGCCTAGCTTCTCCTTCTGTCTATACTGACTTTTCAGTCAGAACTATTTACTGTAAACTGTATCTGTATTTAATGGTTTGTAAAATAGACTGAAGTTAGATTTAGAAAGTACTTTTAGTTATTTTACATAAAATTTATTATCTACTGCTTATTTTCATTTCAACTGAAGAACTTAGTTCCTGATGTTTATTGTAGTAGCAGTTCCTGCTAAGAATTCAACCAGCCATTTTATAGTAAAGTTCTGCATCAGTTTAGAAACAGACCAGAAGACATGATATGCTAAGCGTAGCTACCTTGGTCGTATCAGGTAACTCCTGACCCATGAGTCTACCACTGGCAGTTTCCTTACCTTACATTTGAGCTTGTTGCAGCTTAACTGATGGAGATTAACATTTAAATGTGATTGAAATAGATCAAGTTGGGCCTGGTCTTTCTTTGGACTTGTAGGAACAACAGCTAGGTTATTAGGAAGAACTATGCTTATCCTCCCATCAGGTGCAGCCTTTGCATTGGGTTGGGTACATTGGCAATTATATTCATCTGTGTTTGAATGTAACATGACGGGATACTGTTCAGGCCAATTCAGTTACTGAGCCTTAATAAACTTTTCATATTATTATTCTTCCCTGTCAACATAAAAAGGAGGACATTCGGCGCAATGCATTTGTGCTGGCTTTCAAAAATCATTTCCATTCTCCCAATATTTTTTGTAACCTGACCTCTCTCCCATATACTTACGAATACCCTCTTGACTCTGCATCATGCATTTACACTGGGAATAATCTACAGCGGGCAGTCAACCTACCTACCAGACCATTAGAGAGTCATGTTGTGTGAAAGCATACACTTTGGTCCTCTAAGTTCCTGCCAACCATCATCTTTCCACTGACACCAGTCCTGCACTAATCCCATTGTCTTCTCCCCATATTGTTGTCGACTAATCCCAATATTCAGTCACTCTCGTTGGGACAATTTATAGTGACCAACTAACCTACCAACTTGCATGCTTTTGGGATGTGGAAGGAAGCTGGAGCACCTGGTATGTGAGCATCAAACTAAACAGACTGTGAAATTGTTCTTCCCTGAGATTGTGGTTATTTTCTTTCATCTAAATAAAAGATGATTTCTCATTGAAATTAATGCAGTTATGCTTCTTATTAAAGAGAAATCAATAGATGGCTTACCGTGAGAGAGCAAGTTGGAATGAAACATTATTGACCTGATGGTGACTGATCTGCTGAGTGCCAGCAGGATTTTGTTTCAGCCATTTAATATCTGCAGTATTCTATTTTCAGGCTGTTCCTGTGATAATGCCTTTGCTTTTAAATTTAATAAGGTTGAGCATATTAAAGAAACATAAATCTGTTCCTAGTTAACCAGAAATATGACAGTACCGTGCTGTAATGTTCTATTCTGAAACCGTAGCCTCTGATTCTCAACTCTTCTACTATTGGAGCTATCCTCTCCATGCCCACTCTATCTCAATCAATATTCAGTAAGTTTAAGTGAGATCCCCCCTCATTCTTCTAAACTGCAGTGAGTACAAGCCCAGAGCCATTAAGCACTCAGACATTAAACCTTTCATTCCCAATATTATTCTCGTAAACTTCCTCCAGACCCTCTTCATATCACCGGGCTTGAGGACAGTTTCTGTTGTACTGTTATCACACTCTTGAACAAATCTCTTGTTTGCTGAAGATGAACTTCTGATCCCCCAGTCTTCTAGGCATGCCCCTTGTGTCTCGTTTACCTGCACTGTGTTCTCTCTGTGGCTGCTACACTGTATTCGGCTTTGTGTTTTCCTTCTATTGCCTCGGGGTATGCTATGATTGACCTGGATGGCACACAAGCAAAAATGTTTTCACTATACCTTGATACACAGGACAATAATAAACCAGTGTCTGTTATTCTGTTAAGTTTTGAAACTGCTATGGAGAAGGGTACAGTTGGTTTACGAGTCAGGGACCCAAACTGCAGAGCAAGTTAAATAGACCAAATAAATGTGAGGTATTGCATTTTGAGTAGGGTAGTATTTGCATAGTGAATGGTGAGTCCTTGGGAAATGTTATATGACTGAGGGATTTACAAGTACAAATGCATAGTTCTCTGAAGGCAGCATGACAGGTAGGGTAGTGAAGGAGATTGGTAGGCTGGCTTTCATCAGTCAGCCACTGAGTACAGGAGTTGGGAAGTTACATTGTGGTTATATATGATATTGGTGAGGCTACACCAGTTGCATTATACACAGTTTTTGTCACTCTGCTGTAGAAAAGATATTATTAAACCAGAATATGCATAGAAAAGATTTACTAGGACATTACCTGGACTTGTGGGCATGAGTTACAAGGAGAGGGTGTGTATTCTTGGAAAATTAGAGATCGAGGGATGATCTGATAGAGGTATTGAAGAATATGAAGGACATAGACACAGTGAAATCAGAGTCTTTTTCCTCAGGAGAAGGTGCTAAATACAAGAAAACATAAGTTTAAGATCAAAGGCGAGAGATTTAAAAGGGACATCAGTGGTAGCTCCTTCATGCAGAGTGGTGCATACGTGGAATGATCTGCCTGAACTAGTAGTTGTGGTAGACACATTAGCAACATTTAAAAGATTTCTAGGTTAGTAGTTGGATAGGAGAAGTTTAGAGAGTTATGGGTCAAAATTTGAAAGGTGCGACTACTCGCTGGGCAACGCAGTCGGCAGCAACAGGTCAGGCTGGAGGGGTTGGTTCCATGCTGTGTGACCCAATGCCACTACAGTAACCTACAGTCTGTGCTTTGAGCAGCAGGACGGTCAGTAACCAGAGCACATTAATTGGCAGAGAGAGATCCAGAAGATGAAAGAACACTGATAGCAGATTCAACAGTAAAGCCCATCATGCATTGCAAAGCGTCTTTCACGTCCCTGTTGGGAGCTCCCATCCCAGCGAGGTGTTGCAGTTGAAGAAGTCATGAGCCTTAGGAGCACTGATCTACAACTGGATCTTTGGCTCCAAGTCCAGGGCTTGCTGAGTGTGATGTACGAGTAGGTAGGATGGTAAAGGGGCCACGTGGTATACTTGCCTTCATCAGCAGGGTTATAAACATCTGAAAATGATGCTGCAACTCCAGAAAACTTCGGTTAAGCCATATTTTGAGTCGATGAGTGTGGAGGTTTTGGACAGGGTGTGGAAGTGGCTCAATAGAAGGTTGCTTGAATTTTAGTCAGAGAATGGTGAATTTGTGTAATTCATTGTCACTGATGACTGTGAAGGCCAGGTTATTGCGAATATTTAAAGCAGAGGTTGATAGGTTCTTGATTAGTGAGGGCAATAGGAATCACATGGAGAAGGCAGGAGAATGGGGTTGAGTGGGAAAGTGAATCGGACATGATGAATGCTGAAGCAGGCTTGCTGAGCTGAGCAGTCTAACTCTACTCCTGTATCTTATAGTTTTAGGGACTAAATTTGACAGATCTATTGTTAGCATATAAGAAGCCCGGTGTCAATATGTGCATAGGGTATGTGTTTGTGTCTGTGTCTGTTTCACATTCCTTCTCCATATTGCCATCATGCTTTCAAGAATTTGGTGTTCACTTTAATCTGCTCTGGAATTATTTGCGCAGGGAAGGATTTCATGTGTGCAGCTTTGTCAAAGAGCCTCCATTCATAATATTAACTTATCTCCAAGACCTATTAAGTATAGAGTTATAACGTCACACAGTCAAAGAGTCATAGAAAACTTACAGTACAGAAACAGACCCTTTGGTCCATCTGGTCCATGATAAATCTATTCCCATCAACCTACACAAGGACCATAGCTTTCCATTCCCCTACCATCTATGTATCTATTCAAACTTCTCTTAAATGTTGAAATCAAAATCACATCCACAATTTTTGCTGGCACCTCGTTCCATCCTCTGAATGAAGAGGTTTCCCCTCATGTTCCCCTGCAATATTTCACTTTTCATCTTTAACCCATGACCTCCAGTTGTAGTCTCATCTAACCTTAGTGCTTGCATTTGCCCCATTTATACAATTTGTAATTTTGTATACCTCTATCAAATCTCCACTCAGTCTTCTATGTTTTAGGGAATAAAGTTCTAACCTATTCAATCTTTCCTTATAACTCATGTCCTCAAGACTTGGCAACAAACTTGGAAACTTTTTGTACTCTTTCAATCTTATTTACATCTTTCCTGCAGGAGGTGACCAAAACTGCACACAATACTCCAAATTAAGCCTTACCAATGTCTTATACAACTTCAGCATAACATCCTAACTCCTGTACTCAGTACTTTGATCTATGAAGGCCAATGTGCCAAAAGCTTTCTTTATGACCCTATCTACCTTAGACACAAACACGATAAAATCTGCACCTGCTGGTAATCAAAGTAACACACACAAAATGCTGGAGGAACTCAGCAGGTCAGGCAGCATCTATGGGTATGGAAAAGGGTAAACAGTCGACGTTTTGGGCTGAGACCCAGGACTGGACTGGAGAAAAAGATGAAAGTCAGAGTGGGGGGGGGGGGAGAGGAGGAAGAGGTACAAGGTGGTAGATGATAGGTGAGACTGGGTGAGGATGGTTGAAGTAAAGAGCTGGGAAGTTGATTGGTGAAACACATAAAGAAGGAGGGGGAATCTGAGAGAGTGGGCAGAAGACCATGGAAGAAAGAGAAGGGGGAGGAGCACCAGAAGGAGCTGATGCACAGGTAAGGAGTTGAGGTCATGGGCAGGTAAGGAGATAAGGTGAGTGAGGGACACGGGAATGGTGGAGGGAGCAATTACCAGACGTTCAAGAAATTGATGTTCATGCTATCAGGTTGGAGGCTACCCAGACAGAATATAAGCTGTTGTTGCTTCAATCTGAGTGTGGCCTCATCATGACAGTAGACAAGGCCATGAACTGACATGTTAGAATGGGAATGGGAAGTAGAATTGAAATGGGTGGCCGCTGAGAGATCCTGCTTTTTCCAGTGGACAGAGTTAGGTACTCGGCGAGGTGGTCTGACTAATAGACAGGAAACCACACTGAGAGAACAGGGTGCCGTAGATGACCCTACAGACTCACTGGTGAAGCCTCACCTGGAAGGACTGTTTGGGGCCCTGATATGTAGTGACAAGGGATCCCTGCAGAACGCAGAAAGTCCTCCACCATCAATGCTGCCTTCATCCACTTCTCTTCTATTTCATGCCTGTTTGCCCTCACCCCATCTTCCTGCCACCCCACCAGGGATAGGGTTCCTCTTGTCCTCACTTAACAACCCACTAGCCTCCACTTGCAGCACATAATTCTCTGCAACTACTCCATCTTCAGTGGGGTTCCACCACCCCACTTTTTGCTTTCCACAGGGCTTGCTCCCTTTGTGACTCCCTTGTCCATTTGTCCTTCTATCCTGGCACATATCCTTGCAAGGGGAACAAGTGCTATACTTGCTGCTACATCTCCTTCCTCACTACCATTCAGGGCCCCGAACAGTCCTTCCAAGTGAGTTGACACTTCACCCGTGAGTCTGTTGGGGTCCTCTACTGTGTCCGGTGTTCCCAGTGTGGCCTCCAGTATTAGGGTTAGGACTAGGGTCCACCAGAAAAAGCAGGATCTCCTGGTGCCCATCCATTTCAACTCTATATCCCATTCCCATTCCAACATATCAATCCATGGCCTCCTCTACAGCCACGATGAGGCCACACTCAGGTTGGAGGAGCAACACCTTATGTTCTGTCTGGGTAGCCTCCAACCTGGTGGTGTGAACATCAATTTCTTGAATTTCTGGTAATTACCCCACCCCCTTGACAGTTCCCCCATTCTCATTTCTCTCTGTCACCTTATCTGCTTTCCTGCCCAGCATCTCCCTCTGGTGCTCCTCCCCCTTCCCTTTTTTCCACGGCCCTCAGTCCTGTCCTATCGGATTATCCCTTCTCCAGCCCAGTTCTCTTCCACCAATTGACTTCCCAGATCTTTCCTTCACCCCTCCCCCTCTCCGGGTTTCACCTACCTACTACCTTGTACTTCTTTCTTCCCTGTCCCCACAATGACTCCTTCCCCCTTCCTTTCCAGTCCGTATCCTTTGCACACCCAACACGTCATCATGGTAAGACACGGAAAGAAGCCAAACCACAACAGAGATCGACAAAATGGATTGAGGAGAGAGTGGACTTTACGGCATTGAAAATAGGAATTATAGAGAAGACAAAGGACTGAAAAATCTTAATATCTTGCTCCTATTTTCTGTGTTTTTTGTGTGCATTGAGGTAAACGGGGGACAGAGGACAAAGATGCTCTCAAATCTTCCTTCCAAAAGTTCAATTATTCACAGGAACGACTGAGCTATTTCCAGTCAAATTGTATGAGCATTCAGAATGAACTGAGAACCTAGTCCATCTTTGGGAAGCCTCTCATAAGTGCAGAAGGAATGTCACATCTCGTAAATTACTCAACCACCCACCTCATCAGCCATTTCCTGACCCACCAGTGTTAGAGACTGCAGGTCTTGTATTACTCTGATCAGCTCCTCAGAATGCACAGAACTGGAATGGAAGCAAGTCGTCCTGAATCCCATGGGACTGCTGAAGGAGCATTTTCACAGCCAGACATGGAATGAGAAATATGAAATTACTTTTCAAGTCTTGTGCTGTTTTATACAAAATAACTTTTGGCAAATGGATGGAATAGAATAACTGCAGAATTTTATGAAGCTAGCACTGAAAGTAAAGATCAATGCTCCAGTTCCAAGGGCTACGATGTTGGAAATGAAGAGCTACATGAAGGATATTTTGCAAATGGCCAGTATTACAGAATATCGACACTCCCACAGAGTTAATGTTCCAGAGAAATAGTCTGAGAAGGTATAAAGGCAACTTCAATAATCAGATTCTGTAGGAAATGAGGCAACCAAAATCTCTTCCAATCTATAACAATAACCTTTCTCCAGCAGCTCTGTGTGTGTGTGTGTGTCCCTCTCCTCCTCCGTGTGTGTATCTGTGAGAACGTATATGTATGTCTGTGTGAGTGTGTAAGCTATGCCTGTGTTTGTGTGTGTGTGTACGCACACCAATACCAGCATCAAATATTTCCAGATCATGTTCTTTCATTAAAGAAATATCCAGGAGATAATCCAAGAAGCATGAAGATAATGGTTCATTTCTTAAATGGGTACTCTGCAGTAATTTCTTTTGAAGAGAAGATGATAAAATCCAGTGTATGAGAGAAGCAAAAAATAAATCTTGGGGAGGATCTTGGCCAAGGCAATATAAGTAACAAATGGTAATGGAGATAATATGGGATCCAAAATAAATAACTTGAGAAGTGAATGGTTCCTACCCCAGGAAATAAAACCAGATGAGGAAAATGAATAGACATTCAGTTTTTTTTAATATATAATACTCTTATTTAGAGCATAATACAGAGAACAGCAGCGACTCTATTTTCTTAGGAGTTCGTGAAGGTTTGGCACGTCATCTAAAACTTTGACAAACTCTTATAGATGCGTGGTGAAGAGTATATTAACTGGCTGGATCACAGCCTGGTATGGAAACACAAATGCCCTTGATCAGAAAATCCTACAAAAAGTCGTGGAAATGGCCCAGACCATCGCGAGTAAAACCATCCCCACCATCATGCAGCATTGTTGCAGGAAAGCAACATCCATCAACAGGGACGCCCACAATCTAGGTGATGCTGTCTTACCATTGCTGTCATCAGGAAGAAGGTGCAGGAGTCTCAGTACTCATACCAGCAGATTCAGGAATAGTTATTATCCCTCAGCCATCAGAGGGATAATATTCCCTCATGGATCAGAGGGAATAGTTTCACTCAACTTCACTTGCCCCATCACTGAACTGTACCCCAAACCTATGGACTCATTTTCAAGAACTTTTCATCTGATGTTCTTGACATCTTGTTATTGCTTATCTATTATTATTCTTGTGTATTTGCACAAATTGTTGTGTTCTACACACTTTTTTCACCCAGTTGGTATGGTCTTCTATTGATTCTATTATGGTTATTGGATTTACTGAGAATGCCCGCAAAAAACAAATCTCAGGGTTGTATATGGTACATACATACATACATGCATTTTGATTATAAATTTACTTTCAACTTTGAACTTCAAAGTGTATTGATGTCAGCCCACTGCTTAAGAAGAAGGTAAAAAATCAAATAATTACAAGTCTATTGAGTTTCTAACAATTGAGAAGTTACTAGAATCTTCCTTTAAGAAATGGGTATTCAGGGGGAGTCTATGAGGCATTGTTGAGATGAAGTCACGTCTGAATTTAGTGATGAGAGTGCAGATTCCCCCCACTGATCTCCCTCCTGGTCTGTGGTTGTTTCCTTTGCCGACTCCAAACAAGCAGCATAATGCTCAGCCAGCAGCTCTGCCTGGCAGTTCCTGCACCCCAGGTTCAATCCTGACCTCAGATGATTGCTACATGGAGTTTGAATGTTCTCTTTGTGATCATATGAGTTTCTCCTGGAGCTCTTGTTTTGTCCCACATCATAAAGATATTTGGCCTTGTTACGTATTCAGGCAACAATAATATGAGTTAGGCAAGGGCTTATATAACCAATAACACGTTTATTAACCACTGAAAACAAACCCCCCCAAAAGTAAACAAACACTAACGTAACCAGAAATCAGCTGCTGTGCGGCAGCTTAAACAGTTCTTAGAAGTAGTATTGCCAAAAGTTCAGAAATGCTCACAGTCCATTTAAAAGGAGAGACTTTATAAGACGATTTAAATTCTCTTTCACGTCGTTTTGCTTCGATCCCCGACGTCGAACTTTCCACGAAGAATTTACGAAACGAAACGGCTTAAAGGCACTGACCTTTCCTTTATCACACTGTCCTCAATCTTCTGCTATCCCGCAGAGATTAACATGAGAACAGTCAACAAATTCCTTCCGAATAAGGATTAAATAAGGTCGAACCTGTTTCATCATCAAAATAGATTCTCCTCGATCTTTAACTCCCGAACTCCGATCTTCACTCTCCACTGATTTCTGAACTGGCAGTATTCTAAAGAAACTGCTGGCAATGACCTTTTAAACTTTAGGCATTAGATAAAAACTTAATCCTTCAACTAAACTGTGTCATCACATTAAAACACGCAGTGGCATGAAGTCAACATGGCAAATCCAGCCACGAACTGCCCCTCCTCACAGGGTGGGGTCTTCCTTTTATAACCTATAAAAAAACCTGTCACATGACCTCTACTGGCGGGAAAATGACGTCACTCCACCATCACAAGACCATTACCTCAAGTCCAGTATAGCTTCAACCCCAGTCATGTGACAAGGGTACCACAGTCACGTGTCACGAGTACGTAACAGCAGAGTCTCGTTCATGAGGGTTTTCTCAGAGTCTCGTTCATGAGGGTTTTCGCAGAGTCTCGTTCATGAGGGTTTTCATTCAGACACTCTTAGAAAACCCTCATGAACGAGACTCTGCGAAAACCCTCATGAACGAGACTCTGTGAAAACCCTCATGAACGAGACTGCGAAAACCCTCATGAACGAGACTCTGAGAAAACCCTCATGAACGAGACTCTGAGAAAACCCTCATGAACGAGACTCTGCGAAAACCCTCATGAACGAGACTCTGAGAAAACCCTCATGAACGAGACTCTGAGAAAACCCTCATGAACGAGACTCTGCGAAAACCCTCATGAACGAGACTCTGAGAAAACCCTCATGAACGAGACTCTGCAAAAACCCTCATGAACGAGACTCTGAGAAAACCCTCATGAACGAGACTCTGAGAAAACCCTCATGAACGAGACTCTGCGAAAACCCTCATGAATGAGACTCTGAGAAAACCCTCATGAACGAGACTCTGCAAAAACCCTCATGAACGAGACTCTGAGAAAACCCTCATGAACGAGACTCTGCGAAAAGCCTCATGAACGAGACTCTGCAAAAACCCTCATGAACGAGACTCTGAGAAAACCCTCATGAACGAGACTCTGAGAAAACCCTCATGAACGAGACTCTGCAAAAACCCTCATGAACGAGACTCTGAGAAAACCCTCATGAACGAGACTCTGCGAAAACCCTCATGAATGAGACTCTGAGAAAACCCTCATGAACGAGACTCTGCGAAAACCCTCATGAACGAGACTCTGCGAAAAGCCTCATGCAAGGCTGTTTGTAAAATATGAGCCTATGAGTCTGGGATGCAGAGTGGAAATTCAGGGAATGTTCTCAGATTCACAGAAACAGACAAATAGTCATCCCCACAGATGTGTTATGATTTCTCACTTTTTCATTCTATCATCATTGGAATCGTATATATATACAGGCTGTATGGTTTATTTTAATGAGTACAGTAAATAGTACAGATGTACAGGTGGGAATAGGGATAACTTAACGTATGAAAGGTAAGTGGAAACACATGGCATTGTGGGAAGTTGTAAAATTATCACTAATAAAACTTAAAAAAAGAGAAATAGTTGTGAGAAATTAGGGACTGCTTTTGATGACCAAATTTCTGAGCACGCTGTATGTCAACATTTGAAAAATTAAATAAAATGTCCTAATTTGCCTCAAGGGAATGGAGTACCAAGGGAAAGGATCCCACCACGATGCACATCTTTTTCTACCCCTCCTAACTTTCTGCCTTCCATGAGGATTGTCCCCAACACAGCTCCTTCTCCATTCATCCCTCCCCACTGATCTCCCTCCTGACACTTATCCTTGCAAGCCAAGCAAGTCCTACACCTGTCTCTACACCTCCTCTCTTATCACCATTCAGGGCCCCAAACAGTCCTTCCAGGTGAGGCAACACTTCACTTGTGAGTCTGTTGGGGTAATCTATTGCATCCGGTGCTCCCGGTGCGGCCTCCTCTAAGTCGGCGAGACCCGACGCAGATTGGGGGACCACTTCGTTGAGCACCTCCGCTCCATCCGCCACAACAGACAGGATATCCCAGTTGCCACACACTTCAACTTTGCTTCACATTCCCATTCTGTTATATCCATACACGGCCTCCTCTACTACCATGATGAGGCCAAACTCATGTTGGAGGAGCAGCACCTCATATACCGTCTGGGTAGTCTCCAGCCCCTTGGCATGAACATCAAATTCTCCAACTTCTGGTAATTCCCTCCCTCTCCCTTCCACCATCCCACTTTCACTCTTGACTCCTCTTCCAGCTGCCTATCACCTCTCTCATGATTCTGCCTTCTTCTACTACCCATAGTGCTTTCCCCTTACATTCCTTCTTCACCTCTCCTGCCTATCCCCTCCCCCACCCCTTGATGATTCCTCTGATTGGTTTCTCACCTGGCACCTTCCACCCTCCCCCCACCTTCTTTATAGGGCCCCTGCCCCCTCCTTCTTCAGTCCTGATGAAGGGTCTCGGCCCGAAACGTTAACTGTTCGTTTCAACGGATGCTGCCCGGCCTGCTGAGTTCCTCCAGCATGTTTGTACATGTTGATTTGACCACAGCATCTGCAGTGTACTTTGTGTTTACCTACCTCTTGTACTTCTTCCTCCCCTCCCCCCAGCTTCTTACACTGACTTCTCATCTTTATTTTCCAGTCTTGTTGAAGAGTCTCGACCGAAAACGTTGACTGTTTACTTTTTTCATAGATGCTGCCTGATTTGCTGAGTTTCTCCTGCATTTTGTGTGTAAATTGAATGATTATAGTGTTATTTGTATTCAGTGCCAGGACGTCAGATAAAGGGAAGGTATATTATGGTTTACTATAGCATCTAATCACTTTCTAACAAATGATAGCCAGTAAGCTAACAATGCCACCAGACACAGATTGTAGATATTTGGCTAAGTAGCCAAAGTAGAGACGAGGATGGTATTTTCTCATTCAGAATTGGACTGCACTGTCTGAAGATGATTCAGTTGTCACATTCAAAATGTCCAAGTGACATACTGCAAAATGTCAGAAAAGTTGCCTTAGAGTATCGTGAGTTCCAGCGGCACTTCGATATATTCTGAACAGAACCACAACTTTGTAGCCAAACTCACAAATATCCTCCAACTCTTGATAGTCACATCTCCATGATGCACCGTAGGAGCAGCAAACCTAACTAGGCATTAAAATCGACATTGCAGTGTGAATAGAAGCCACACTGGCCCACACAATCACTCACTCTCCCATTCACAGACACACTCACTCATTTGTTAGTCACAGAAAACATGCTCAGTCACTCAATTATTCACTGGCACATATCTACCCCTTTCCATACACACACGTACTCTCAGATTGGTCACACACAAGCACAGAGGCTCAGGAGAGTGTACTGTTCTCTGACGGTGGTGTCTGAAAAGAGGATGCTGTCCAAGTTGCATGCCATCTTGGACAATGTCTCCCATCCACTCCATAATGTACTGGTTAGGCACAGGAGTACATTCAGCCAGAGACTCATTCCACCGAGATGTAACACTGAGCTTCATAGGAAGTCATTCCTGCCTGTGGCCATCAAACTTTACAACTCCTCCGTCGGAATGTCAGACACCCTGAGTCAATAGGCTGGTCCTGGACTAATTTCCACGTGGCATAATTTACTTATTATTATTTAATTATTTATGGTTTTAGATTGCTATATTTCTACACTATTCTTGGTTGGTGCGACTGTAACAAAATCCAGTTTCCCTCGGGATCAATGAAGTTTGTCTGTCTGTTCGTTCCGGGCTCTGACTTATCCTGCAACTGAAGGATCTCTAGTGCCATAAATGTGCTTTCTTCCCATTTCTGTGTGTGGTCTGACCAGGTTGTATCTATCTGCATATCAACTGTACTTCATCAGTGCTCTTCCTGTCTGCATGAACAGAGAGTGAAAGGAGTTTCTTCCCATCCACTCCAACATGTAAGATCAACACTGCACAGATGGACGAAGGACAGGAGAGGAAGAAAGATGGGGATATCGCACCATTCTGCCTGATGCCATCAGGTCCACCCCAGATACTGGCACTGATCAAAAATCTAGGGAGTGACACCAGGCACTAGCTGATGCGGTTAAGTAAAAGGGAAGTTGATGAGACAGGGAGATAGCTTAACTCAGTTCTGCCTAAATAAAAGCATTATTGGTTGTAAATGAGATGTTCGGTGCATTGTCTGCCCAAGGGATGTCATGGAGCAGAGAAAGTCTGTTTCGAGTCACTTGGAGGTTGTCATGTCATCCCAGGAGTGCACAATCTGTGTGCTCTTCAGCACCGGTGGGGAGATGGGGCAGATGGAGTGGTTTTCCTTTCTAGTCAAAGTCCTTGTGTCTCGGCAGAGAATCAGGAGTTTCCACTTGGAGCTCTGCTTGCTGTCACTGTCCTGTGAACCATCAGCTGCTACCTAACAGTGGGGCCTTGCAAGCAGACAGCTCTGCAGCCATCGCTCACACAGAAATGGTCTAACAATCGTGAATCCAAGCCTGTTGTCAAATGAACCAGCTCAGTATTTGTGAATATTTCATGTTGCACAAAATATTCAAACATTATGAATAAATCTTAAACAAATAATCAAAGAAGCAATTAATAAATAGCAATTCAATGTATTTTAATTAACACAACCCATTCAGAAAATGTAAACAGCCCTGTCTACTTTGAAGGAACTATGTTCTTGTCACATAGAAGAATGTAGTGAGACAAAGTGCAGAGCAGTAAGATGTGCCTGGAAGGTCAGCCCACTCCCGGAACAAAACAGCAAAAATCAAACAAACACACCTCATGTGTTTATGCTCCTGCAGTTTGAGGGAGATGGCCATTGTTTGAATTTAAACATCATAATAAACTGGATTATACCTGCATTATCATATTCTGAATATAATATATCACTGGGAGCAAATGGACATCCTCGGGACATGCCTAAGATGGTATATTGATAAAAGCCATTTTTTCCTTTGATCTAACAATCTTCACTAACCGCATCTCCCAAACCTGTGGCCTCTCACACCTAGAGGCTATAGCACCACAGGATCCACCACCAGCTCTGTTCCCTTTGCCACCACACATTGCTGACATGGGAAGTCAATGCTCTCCTTCAATTGCGACTCAGTGGAGGCCTGGAACATCCATAAGGAAGTGTAATGGAAGTCCTGCTGAATCACAGAGTAGGAGCCACTCAGCTTCCCCACCTTGGTGCAAACATGAACCAAAGCACTAAATACCAGAGGTGAGGTAAGACATCAAGGCAGTTTTTGACTGAGTATGGCATCAAGGTGCCCTAGCTAAAATGGAGACAATGAGAATTAGGGGGGAAACTCAGCTGGTTGGAATCAGACCTGACACAAAGGAAGATGGTTGTGGTGGTTGGAGGTCAATCATCTCATCCTCAGGACATCACTGCAGGAGTTCCTCAGGGAAGTGTCCTAGACCAACCATCTCCAGCTGCTTCATCAATGATCTTTCTTCCATCATAAAGTCAGAAGTAGGGATGACTGGACAATGTTCTGCACCATTCGTGATCCTCAGATAGAGAAGCAGTTCATACCCAAATGCAGCAGGGCCCGGACAATATCCCGGCTTGGGCTGACAAGTGGCAAGTAACATTTGAGCCACGCAAATGCCAGGCAATGACCATCTCCAACAAGAGAGGCTCCAACCATCGTCCCTTGATATTCAGTGGGCATCACCATCACCGAATCCCCTATCAACACCCTGGGGGTTACCATTGACAGGAAACTGAACTGGTCTAGTCACATAAACACTGTGGCTACCAGAGCAGGTCAAAGGCTAGGAATCCTGTGACACCCCCTAACTCTCCAAAGCCTGTCCACCATCTCAGGTCAGGAGTGTAATGGAATACTTGCCACTCTGGATGAGTGCAGCTCCATCAACACTCAAGAAGCTTGACACCATCCTACATCTCAGGGACTGCAGCGGTTCAAGAAGGCAGCTCATCACCACCTCCTCAAGGCAGCTAGGGATGGTCAATAAATGCTGGCTTAGCTGGTGATACCCACATCCCATGAATGAATTTTAAAAAAGTTACAGAACAGAAGTATTAGCAGCACAGTTCCAGTTGACCTAGGTTTGATCCTGGCCTTCGGTGCTGTCTATGTGAAGTTTGCATGCTCTTTGGGTGCTCGGCTTTCCTCCCTCACCTCAGTATGTGAAGGTTTTTAAAGCCTAGAGGTTTGAATGGGAATGTGGGAAAATAAAACTGGGATTAATATGACATTAGTAAATGGATGGTTGATGGTTGGCATAGACTCAATGGGATGAAGGGCCTGGTATGATTCTGACTGAATTCAGCTCATTGAAACCATCAGCAGTCTACCTAGCCGCACTAACACACTGTCTCTCCGCTGTCCTGTAAATCTTTGCTATTAGACAGTGGCATTGTTCACCACCACCATCTCAGGCAGTTTATTCCAACCACTTGCTGCATAGTAAAAGATTTTTCTCATGACTCTTTCATTCTAGGTCCCTGAGGTCTTGACCCCTTCAGCCAGATGGAACTGTTTCCTGGACCTTTTGTGGTCTTATACGAACAGCTCCCCTCATTACCTCCTCTGTACAGGGAGAACGACCATATCATTTAATCCCTGGAATCATTCATCAGAAATACTGCACTATTTCAAGAAGACAGCTCAACGTTCAGATCGAGATACAGTCAAGGTTAGTCAGTAGTTACTGCCTTTACTGACAAAGTTGACATCTACTGAAAAATCACATGTCTATTGTTTCATACTGCACAGCATTCAACCCCCGTCTGACTTTACATCCATCCCGACTTCACACCTCACCCAATTTTACTTTTAACACGAGGCACTTAGTTCAGTGAATTTGAAACCACAGCTGCCTGCACATTATAGGAAGCAAAATCTGTAAACTTTGATGTTTATTGACTAGAGTTGAAGATTACCAAGGTGTCTGAAGATTGAGGAAGCACAAGTTTATTGCTTTTGGCCACGAAGGAATACAAATATGGAACAAGTCATTGAACTGAAATGAGTCAATGACGGTGGAAATAGACTAACCAAGTGTCTTTGTTTTCACAACGTGGTGGAAAAAATGAAGGTTGCCATTTTGTGAGTCAGCTCTGCTACTTCCATTTTGTCAACTGGTTTGTGAACTGGATCAAAGCATTTAACAGTGGACACAATGAGGTCCCTACTGATAATCTGCTGAGCTGAAGATAATTTCCAAGTAAGAAGTTGTTTGTTAGATGTTATTTGGTAAGGTAGAACATGCACATTTATGAATAGGTTTGTATGTGCTTGTGACTTGAGGTAACCTGAGCCTAGCAACTGGCTGATGTGGGTGGCTAAACGAGCTGAACAGGTCTGACTCAGGAAGGACAAAGAAAGAGGTATTAATCAAAAGTCATTACTTGTGAGAAGGGCAATAGAGTGATGTTGCCTTGGACTAGAGCCGATGAAAGGCTGACACACATTCGCTAGAGGGGTCAGGGCCAGTGAGATCAAAACACAGCAATTTGTACTGATAAGGAAGAGAGTAAATATAGGGCTTTGAATGCAAATCAGGGAGAACTCTGTAGACCATCTATCACAAAGAACACTGCCTTCCATGCCAGGTAAAGGGAGAGGAAAGATCCCCTGGTGGCCAATGGGAGATCCTCTATTTGAGTGTTACTATTTAGGGAAGTGATCTGCCTGAGTATTGGTACAAATGGGACAACAGCAAGCATGACTTAACTTGTTGGCCCACCTTGATACTGGTGTAGACAATGAAGTGCAAGCTTTGAGTTAATTAAACATTGTGTAATGAGTTGCCTAATCTAGGTCAGTTTGTGATAGGTCATTATCATATATAAGCACTTGTGTGCCCAGATGCAATGGAAAAACTTACTTACAGTAGCATCACAGGTACACAGCATCATAGAAGCAGCTTTCACAAAAAAGCATAAACTAAACATAAATTTACACATTCTTACAAGAAAGAACACAACTAGAACAAAAATGTCAAGTCCATTGTAGTACCAAGTGGCAATGGTGTTGCTATACTGAGATTAGTTTTATACAGATGGGTCAAGAACCAAATGGTTTAATGGGAACACCTGTTCTTGCTGTGCAGGACTGCCCGATGGTAGCTGCAAAAGCAATGGCATGTCTGCTGGTGGGGAACTTCACTGATAGACATTTCCTTCTGGAGGCCATACCTCCTACAAATATTACTGATGGAGGAAAGGTGTGCTTGTGATGTATTGGCCAGAGAATCCTCTACTTTCTGCAGTTCCTTACATCCCTGTGAATTTGAGTTACTCTTGCACACCATTGGAACTTTAGAAACTTTTGACAACAGGCCATTCAGCTCAATAAGCTTGCCAAATTCCTATTCACATAGTGTGTTGAAATAACTATTGAGTTTAGATTAGAAAGTCTCTAAGGACTACTCTCAACTACACAACTAGGTAGTTTCTTCCATGTGTCCACAACTCACCGTGTAGAGAAATGCTTCCTGATGCTGGTCTGGAATCTCCCTTTCACCAGTCTCCACCCGTGTCCTCATTGATGGGTTAATTTTGAAGTATCGGCTGGCATCCACTTTACTTACACCCTTAATGATCTGAACACTTCTATCATGTCTCCTCTCATTCTACGTCTATTCAGGCTAAAAAGATTTAATTTTTTCAATCTTTCTTCATAGCCCATACCCTGCAGATCAGGAATGAGTCTCGTCATCCTTCTTTGATTTCTCTCCAGTGCTTTCACATCTGTCACAAAGTACGTAGACCAAAATGTACACAGTACTCAAGGTGTAGCCTCACAAGCACGTTATACAGCTTAACGAGAACATCTCTAGACTTGAACTCCACTGAGTGGATTATACAGCCCAACATTCTATCAGCCTTCCTAAATCGCTTGTGTGCATTGTCCAGATGTTGATAGTAATGCATCTACCAGGACACCCAAATCTTTCTCATGCATGCACTTTCTAACTCATGATCCTTGTATATTTTTTCTAATATTTCTTCTTCCTATATGTAATATTTTACATTTACTTACATTAAATTTCATCTGTTGTTTATCTGCCCACACCTGGATTTTGTTTAGGTCTAGCTGTACTGATTCTGCTGCCTGAGTGTTATCAGCTCGTCCCTCTAATTTTGTGTCATCAGCAAACTTTACTAGTTTATTTGTAATGTATGTATCTAGATTATTAATGGAAATTAAAAACAGCTGCGGCCCCAAAACTGATCCCTGCGGAACCCCACTTTTTACATCTTCTAATCACCTGTGAACTGTCCAACAAGAGCAGTGTCATCAGTGAATCTGAATGTGACAGTGGAGCAGTGTACATACGTGTACTGAGAGTACAGCAGAGTTTAAGCATGTACAGTTTGTAGATTTGAGATGACCTGTGTTGATGGTCAACGAGGAGATGCTCTTACCAATCCAGTTGCAGAGGGACTACAGAGGTCCAGGTCTCATAGGTTGATGATAAGTTTGGATGCCACAATTGTGTTAAACATTGGGCAAAGGTTGGCCACTGATTTCAAGTTCAAGTTTAATTTTACTTGACGTTCAACTATACATGAATACCCATGACTACTTCCAAATGAAACAGCATTACTCTGGGGCCAAGGTGCAAAACACAGTAGCTAAATTCATATATAGCACATGCACAGTCACAAAAAATATATAGTCCAATTGACCTCGTCCATGAGTGTTTCAGTCGAACACAATGTAGCTCGTCTTCTGCTGAGTGAACACCAGGGGGCAGCACAGACTCCAGTCTGGACACCACACCACACTGCTCCCGGCACTCCGGTGGAGTGTCCAACGCTGACGCCTCCCCATGGGTGGCTACAACAGGCAACACTGCTGCTTGAGGCTTAGTCTCACTACAACTGAGGCTATGTAGCTATCCCACCGTTCGCCAATAAACCAATGAACTGGACTTATGACATTCCATAACAGGGCCTTGTGCTCCCAAGAAAAGTGACTAACGTGAGAAAGTCTGCGGATGCCGGGAATCCAAAGCAACACACACAAACTGCTGGAGGAACTCAGGAGGTCAGGGAGCATCTATGGAAATGAATAAACAGTCGATGTTTTGAGCTGAGACCCTTTTTCAGAACGGTTAGACTGCACCTGCCCTTTGTAACGCCTCTCTGTCCCAGGGAGCATCTCAGTCCACACCAAGTCCAGCTCCTTAAGCTTCTCCACCATCGATAAACTGGCTAATGAGGCGGACCTGCAGCATTTAGAGTTCTTAATGTCCAGCAGGGTCTTGTGATTTTAAAATAATACACTAAAAACAGACAATAACACCTCTGGTTGACCCCGTAGAAGTGGCTGCTTCCCAGTGCACTGCCACCTTACGAGTGGATTGGCTGCCAGGGAAGATGTGTTGTATTCCTTGTTGGGTGGTGAGTTTCAATGATGGGAAGTCGTGTTACAGCTGCTAAAGTTATGGTTAGGTTCCACTCGGAGCACCGCACGCCAAGTTGCAGTGAAGTTGTAGAGGGTTTGGAGCACTCGACCATGCGGCCTGGCTAAGTACAAGAAGCAGCAAAGTGCCAAAGGCTGAGGGGTGACCTGCTGGATTTGTATAAAATATGAGAGGCAATGAGATAGTGATCTCCTTCCGAGGATGGAAATGTCCATTTTTATACATATATTTCTATTTGTTTTAATATACTGTGCAGAACAGGCCCTTTGGCCCAAAGAGCTATGCCAGCCAGCAACCCACCTATCCAAGATGATCACAGGACCAGTTACAATGAGCAATTCAGCTACTAATTGGTATATCTCTGGATGTGAGAGAAGATCACAGCACCTGGAGGAAGTCAGAGTGCCCAGAGGAAACCCACATGATCACAGGGGGGAACATACAGACAGCGGTGGAACTGAACTCCAAACTACTAGCTCCGATTATACCGCTAAGCAACTGTTGTACCCCCAAGTACTGGAGGAAATGTGTGGGCAGAGTTTCAGGGTGATTGATGAGGGAAGTTTGATTTTACACAGAGAATGGTGAGTAGCTGCTAGAGAATCGGCTGGAAGCATATACAACACGGATATGAGGTATTTAGACAGACAGTTAAATAGGTAGGGAATAGAAGGACCTTGTGCAGGCAGATGGAGTTAGTTTAATACGGTATCATCATCAGCACAGATATGATAGGCTGAAGGGCCTGTTCAATGTCCCTCTCACTTTATTTGTTCTATTTGCCCCTCACCACTCCCTTATCCAGTTCTGTGTATCATCTTCCTTGTTTATCAGATTCCAGTGTCTGCAAACTTGTTTCTACTTATCACCTTCCACCTTCTGTCTCTACCTCCACCTTCCTCTCACCTGGGCTCCATCTGCTTTGTTTTATCTCCCTCCTTATTTGTCTTGACCCACCGTTTCTCAGCCTCACCACTGTCCATCCCCCACCTGTCAATCAACCTCCTCTTCACCTATTGCCTGCCAACCTCTGATTTACCTCACCCCCTTGCTCTTTATTCTGAATCCTGATGTAGGGTTTTGATCCAAAAGATAAACTACCCTTCTGCCTCCAAAGATGCTGAGTTCATCCAGTTTCTAAAATCTGCTGTCTCTTGTGTATTTCTACTATCCCTCTCCCAATGGAAGGCAGTGAACATTTTTGGACATTGAGGGATTCAGGAAAAAGTGCTGTTGCTTGGTAAGGAAAAGATCAGTCATGATCTTAATGAAAGGACTAGCAGCTCCTGCATGGTCCACCCCGTCACTTAAATCATGTACATTCCCTCCCTGAGTAACCCCGTTTCTCTCTTCACTAATACTACACTTCTCTTTTGCTATGTTTAATGTGAGGTTTCACACACATTGTGGATTAAACTGATCTGTGAGAATTACTGGTTGGAAACGGATTTCACATCAAAGCTTCAATTATAGATAACATGTTCCTATATTTGACTGTTGATCTCTGCTGTAAAGTGTAAGATGAAAACTGAGTGAGCTGTTGGTATGATTTATGATTTAAATACACAGCACTAAAATATTTATTTAGTACTTGCCAGCAATGGAATGGAGCTGAAGTGATGTTCCGCAAAGAATTTCGAGGCAGATCTTCCAGATGTTTATTGCTCCCTGCCAGTGAGCAATTGAATGTGTTCACCCAGGACAGACTCTCCATATCCTCCTATGTGTGCATGTCTCTGTAACAGGGAATGTGCCGTCATGATGGACAGAGTGTGCTCATCAGTCCCTGCTGCTGAAATTACTGTCTAGTAGGTGCCATGACACATTAACTGAGTTCAGAATCAGGTTCAATATCACCAGCATGTTGTGAAATTTGTTGTCTTTGCGGCAGCAGTACAATAGAGAATAACAGAGGGGAAAATCCGTGAACTGCAGAAAATACATAATGTGTATTTATACATAAAATAGTTGAATTAAATAAGTAGTACAAAGCTAAAAATAAAGATGTAGTGAGGCTGAATCCCTGGGTTCAACGTCCATTCGGAAATTGGGTGGCAGAGGTGAAGAAGCTGCAAATATGCAGCATCCTCAGAAATGTAAGGGAGCAGCACTATGTATTCAAAATGAAACCGGAAATTGAATTTCTAATTTAGATTTATAATTTTAATTTGGAGAAATAAGTAGTATTATACAACAGCCAATCTCCATACCTAATGCTCTTGAGATTGAATGCTTGTACCTGGGTCCATACATGTTGTCTCTTCTAGTGATTTAAGTATTTGTGGTTTGACGTTTAAGGCTGAGTTGGATGAAGGAGCTTATCAAAAACCATCACTGCTCATTTATCTGGATGAAAGTCATTACCAGAAATATCCTGAAAATACAAAATATGTCTCATTTATCATTGCTGATGTGTGGGATTCTGGTGTGCACAAATTAGCTACTGTGTGTCCCTCATTATTGCTTAAAAAAGCAGAGCACTTCACTGTTTCTAATCCTTTGGGATGTTCTCTGAGGTTACAAAGGAGCTTGATACACATGTATGTTGTTTGTAAAGCTCTTCCCCTCAATTGGTACATTATCTTATTATGCAGTAATCTATTAGAAGTATTTTTACCTGCCCCACAATGTCTGAAAAATAACTTCAGATAATGAGCACCATATTCAAATAAACTCATCAAATCAGCTCAACTTTTATCATCCTTTGCATTTCTGCTCCACTGCCCATAAATTTAATTTTCATAATTATTAAAAATAAAAAAAAATAGCTCAGACTGCAGCAGCTTGCAATAAAGCTCTGGCACCACCTCCTCAAGGGGCTTTTATGAATGGGCAATAAACGTTGGCTTTGCCAGTGAGAGGCACATCAGCTGAGTGAATCTAAAATTAAACGTACTATCAACTATTAACTCACTGATGATAAATAATAAAGTTTTGCACCCTTCAGCTTAGATTTTGCAAGACCTTTGATGTTCTGGAAGGATTGCTATCCATTAACTCGATCTACATAAATGGCTACTAATTAAATGCTGGAGAATAGGAATTCAGGCTAAAAACAAGATTGGATCATAGTGCCTCGCATGGGAGATCTTCTCAGTGGTATCTGTGCAGGCTTTCTGTAGAAATAAAACACAAAGCAGTACAGCATAGGAACAGGCCTTTCAGCCTGTGCTGGCCATGATGCCAATCCAAATTAAACCCATCTGCCTCCATTCCTACATGTTCGTGAGCCTCTACAATCTGAGGATGTAAGAGTGAATATCACCAATAACATGTCCTGGGCCAATCTCATTGATATCACAACAGGAAACCTCATCAACATGTCTACTTCCTCTGGCTAAATAAACTTGCCTTGGCTCCATCCATCTTGACCAGTTTTTATTATTGCACCATAGAGAGCATTCCGTCTGGATGCATAACGGCTTGTTGAAGCAATTATCATGCAAATATCCAGGAAAGAAACTGCAGAGAGTTGTGGACACAGCTCAGCACATTAAGGGAACTAGCCTCCCCTCTATGGACTCAATCTATACTTCACTGCCTCAGTAAAGCAACCAGTGTAATCAGAGATGCCACACACCCTTGCCATTCCTTCTTCTCCCCTCTTCTATCAGGTAGGAGATTCAAAAGCTTGGAAGCTCAAGGACAGCTTCCATGCAGCTGACCTATTGCCTGACACGATAGACTCCAGGCCTGACTGTCCATCTCATTATGGTTGCCTGCACTGCACTTTTAAAAGTTACACATCATTCTGGTTTGTTGGTGTTTTGCCTTATTCTACTTCAATGCACGGTGTAACAATTTGATCTGTGTGAACAGTTTGCAAGGCAAGATTTCCACTATATCTTGGAATGTATGACAATAATGAGCCAATAACTGAAGGTGGTTACAGAGTGATCAAAGCCGGTGACCCAGGTTCACTCCTGACCTCTGGATGAAGCTTTTATGTTCTCCCTGTGACTATGGGATTCCTCTAGCTGCTCCAGTTTCCTCCCACGTTCCAAGGACATGTAGATTGGTAGGCTAGTAGGTCTCATTAATTGCTCCGAGAGTGTAGGTAAGTGGTGGACTCTGGGGGGAGCTGCTGGGAATGTAGGAAGAACAGAATAAGGTGTTAGTCTGGAACTAAAGGTCTTGTCTCTGTGCTGTGTAACTCTGAAACTCTATGAAGGGTCATTAAGTGTAGTATATTGCTTGTGCTGCTGTCTGTTTGTCCAGAGAGGTGAACCACGTATTGTTACTGATTTTGCTGAGTGTGATGTTTCTTATGCTCTCATTACTCAGGCACCTGATAGTGAAACACTGTACACCTCAAAAGAAGAGCTCACTAGAGGAAAGCCTTTGGGGTCTGATCAGCCAGTTCTTGCAAAACTTCAAGGTCTTGAGACACGTAACTGGAATACATGTGAGGGACCGAACAATCCACGCCTACAAAGCTGCTGAGGAAACCTTTGACAGATGGCAAATCTACAGCCTAAGTTTGGCCATCTGTTAAAACTGGCACTTCATCAAAGTTCTGAAATTTACTGATACACAATTGCATTCAAAAACAATTAAAAATGAAATAGCAATTCACAAAGGTGTAAAATATTCTTACATTTGAACAAAAATTAACATCAAGTTGTCTTTAATGCGTTTATTTTTCAGGATCCAGGTGTTGCAGGCAATGCCAGCATTTATTGCCCATGTTTATTTGCTCTTGCAAAATTGATGGCCGGCCACCTTCTCAAACCACTGTGGTCCTTCTCGTCAAGTTGCTGCCACAGTTCTGCTGGGGAGGGGCGATTAAAGACTGCTGATGATGAATGATGCACAACATGGAGAGGAAGCTGTAGGTGGTGATGATAGAGTCATACAGCATGGACACCTTCGTCCCACTAGTTCTCATGGACCTCTCTATACCATTCACACCTTTCACAACTCTACCTCTCTCGGTTATTCCACCATTGTCACTTTATTTACTGCACTATTTCAAATGGCACCACAATCATTACACTATGCACTGGTTGTGATATTTACTGTTGCAGTTATTGTTATCATGTACACTGTTCACTTTCTGACCTTCATATAAGCAAGGAATTTCATTACAACCCATTGTACAGATCTACAACAATAGACCAATCTACACAGTCCCATTCCCAGCATTGGGCCCAAAACCCTCTATGTAACAGCACTTCAGATGCTTATCTCGACCCCTCTAAAAGTCCCTGGGACTTATTCATCTTTAAGCCACTAAGCTATCTAAGACTGTCTCCTTTTCTATGATAACCTTTTCTGGAATTCCCTGATGAAGGGTCTCCGCCCGAAACATCCACTTTTTATTCTTGTCTATAGATGCTGCCTGACCCGCTGGGTTCCTCCAGCATTTTGTGTGTGTTGCTTTAGATTCCCTCTGTCCCCATCCCCGAGCACACTGACTGCAGTGAATACAGATGAGGAGCATTCACGTTTACCTTTGCCCTCTGGCTCCACAGACAGATTGTTACTTCAGTCCCTAACGAACTTCACCTGGTTCCTTCTTCCTCTTAGTATACTGTGTATAAAATGCTCCAGCACTTTCCTTAAACTTGACCACAAATGCAATCTTTTATTTTCCTGATCACTTCCCTTTATCTGTCATGGCTCATGTTTATTCTCTTTATCCAGTCCTCACTATCCCTTGTTAACCAGGATTCCTTTAACTTGCTGATCATCATTATGGGATTAGAGGAACACATTGTCCTTGCACTTTCAGTATTTCAGATTAGAGTGACTCCCACTGTTCACACTTACCAGCTTCCAAACCACTTTTACCAGGTCACATCTTATCATTTTGGAATAGTATGGATACTTAGTAGGCCAGGCAGCAACCGTGAGGAGAGAAAGTGATCTGTTAATTCAATAGAGAATAGATAAAAATTCACCTACTGTCAGAAGTCAAGAATATTTTAATTTCGGTAGGTTAGTAAGTTTGTAAATGGCAACAAAGCTGGTAGTATAGTGGACTTTGAAGAAGGTTATCTAAAATTCAGATGAATAGGAAAAGTGGGTGCATCAAGGAATGGCAAATGGAATTTAACTTGGACAGGTTGAGTGCTATGCTTTGGGCAGGGCTTACAGAGAAAAGAGAGACATAGGGTACAAGTATATAGTTCCCTGAAGATGGTGAAGAAGGTAAATAGCACATAGCTTTAACAGTCAGGGCTTTGTCTATTCAACAAGAGTTGAATGCCGTGTTACAGATGTACAAGACGTTGGTGAGACCACAATCATGGAGTATTGTGTGCAGTTAATCTGGTTAATCTGAGCCCATCTCTTTGGAGGAGGCACATATAAAAGGTGATGTATAGGTAGACATCTATTGTATCTTTATTTATTTAGAATATGCTCTTCTGGCCCAACATCCATGCCACCCAACGAAACCCTAGCCTAATCACAAGACAATTTACAAAGACCAATTAACCGACGAACTGTCTGCCTCGTTTTCCATGAGGTCTGATTCGGTGAGTACAACAGTATCCAGCTATTACTTGACCAGTAAATGGGGAAACTCTCCTAATTGAGATACCAGTCTCCAGATGTTTGTAAGAGGATTTATGCAAGGGCAGTTAGCTGTGAGACACTTTGTTATGTTCAAATTCAGCTCCTAGATCAGTCTGGTTTTCTACATTCACTTGGTCAGTGCAGCGTTTATGATGTGATTGGATTGCTCTATCAGTTGAGTTGCTAGAATAGGGTCAAGTGCATTGGTCTGGACCTGACAGAGTTTGGTCAGACTGGGTAAAGACATCAGAAATCCTCTCCAGAAAGACACGAGTGAACCAGGTAAGTTTTCACAACAATAAAGTACTCCACCTTACTAGGACTAATTGTTAGTGTTTCTCCAAACTTGACAATTGCTGTAGTGGGATTTGAACTTGGATCCCTAAGTTGTCACCCTTTGATTCTGCATTACCATTACAGTACCTTCACTCCTGTCCCATCATCGTATCCTAGGAGCAACTAATAAGAATAAATCACTTTGAACAATACTGAAAACACAAATAATCAGAATCAGGTTTATTATCACCAGCATGTGATGTGAAATTTGTCAACTTAGCAGCAGCAGTTCAATGCAGTACATAATATAGAACAGAAAAAACAAATAATAAATAAATAAGCAAATTAATTACAGTATGCATATATTGAAAAGATTAAAAATCGTGAAAAGAACAGAAATACTGCATACTAAAAAAGTGAGGTAATGTTCATGGGTTCAATGTTCATTCAGGAATCAGATAGCAGAGGGGAAGAAGCTGTTCCTGAATCGCTGAATGTGTGCCTTCAGGCTTCTGTACTCCTTCATGATGGTAACAGTGAGAAAAGGGCATGTCCTGGGTGCTGGGGTCCTTAATAATGGATGCTGCCTTTCTGAGACACGACTCTCTAAAGATGTTCAGATTACATTGTAGGCTAGTACCCAAGATGGAGCTGACTAGATCTACAACCCTATAAGTTTAAAACCATGATTTATCTTATTCTACCTTGCATTTTAAAACCAAGAAAGTTCTTTCAGGTTAAATGTGAATAGGCAGTTAGTGCAGCGCACCCCTGTGGCCATTCCCCTCAATAATAAATATACCACTTTGGATACAATTGTGGGGGACGACCTCCCAGGGGAATGCCATGGAGACCAGGTTGTTGGCACAGAGCATAGGTCCATGGAAAGAGGGAAAGAGGGGAGTGGTAGTGATAGGGGACTCAATAGTCAGAGGAACAGACAGAAGATTCTGTGGACCTGAACAGGACACCTGGATGGTACGCTGTCTCCGGAGTGCCAGGTTCAGGACTCTTTCAGATTGCGTCCACAACATTTTGGAGAGGGAGGGAGAGCAGCCAGATGACTTGAAACATGTTGGTACCATTGACATAGGAAAGAAAGGCAAAGTGGTCCTGAAAAGAGAATTTAGAGAGTAGGTAGAAAGCTGAGAATTAGGACCTCCTGGGTAGTAATTTTTGGATTACTGTCTGTATCAGACTCCAGTGAGGGTTGAAACAGGATGATTTAGTAAATTAATGTGAGGCTGAGAAGCTGGGCCTCAGATCCTTGGATCATTAGGATCTCTTCTGGGTCAGGTTTGACCTGTTCAAAAGTGACAGGTTGCACCTGAACCCAAAGAGAACCAATACAATTGTGGGCAGGCTTGTTAGAGCTGTTGGGAAGGGTTTAAATTAATTTGGCAAGGGAGTGGGAACCAGAGTAAAGGGACTCAGGGTAGGATGGATGGTAAAAGAGCAAAGGTTGTCTGCAGTCAGACTGCCAGGAAGGGCAGGCAGATGATAGGATAAAGTTGTAGCCAGCAGGTTGATTATCAGTGCATTAGGGATGCAGAATTAGAAAGTGTAGCAAATACAGCACTCAAAGTGTGACATCTCAATGCGCGGAGTATAAGAAATAAGGTGGATGATCTTGTTGCACTATTACAGATTGTCAGGGATGATGTTGTGGCCTTCACTGAATCATCGCTGAAGGAGGCTTGTAGTTGGGAGCTGAATATCCAAGGTTACACATTATATCCGAGGGTTAGGAAAGTAAGCAGAGGGGGTGGTGTGCCTCTGCTGGTAAAGTATGGCATCAAATCAGTAGAAAGATGTGACATCAGAAGATGTTGAATCCTTCTGAGTTGAGTGAAAGTACCCTGATGGAAGTTATATACTGGCCTCACAACAGTAGCTGGGATGGGGACCACAGGTTACAATGGAAGTAGAAAAGGTATGTCAAAAGGGCAATGTTATAATTGTCATGGGAGATTTCAACATTCATGTTGATTGGGAAAATCAGGTTGGAAATTGATCTCAAGAGTGAGTTTGTTGAATGTCTAAGAGATGGCTTTTTAGAGCAGTTTGTCGTTGAGCCGACTAGGGGGATCAGTTGCACTGGATTGGAATGAATTGAATTGAATTGACTTTATTACTTACATCCTTAATATACATGAGGAGTAAAAATCTTTACATTACATCTCCATCTAAATGTGCAATTTATTGTAATTTATAATAAATAGTACATACAACAGGATCGTCAATATAACATAGAAATACTGTTTTGTCAGCATGAGTTAATCAGTCTGATGGCCTGGTGGAAGAAGCTGTCCCGAGCCTTTCGGTCCTGGCTTTGATGCTGCGGTACCGTTTCCCGGATGGTAGCAGCTGGAACAGTTTGTGGTTGGGGTGACTCGGGTCCCAATGATCCTTCAGGCCCTTTTTACACACCTGTCTCTGTAAATGTACTGAATTGTGGTAAGTTCACATCTACAGATGCACAGGGCTGTCTGCACCACTCTCTGCAGAGTCCTGTGATCGAGGGAGGTGCAGTTCCCATACCAGACAGTGTTGCAGCCAGACAGGATGCTCTTAATTGTGCCCCCGTAGAAAGTTCTTAGGATTTGGGGATCCATACCAAACTTCCTCAACCATCTGAGGTGAAGGAGGCGCAGCTGTGCGTGGCCTATCAGCGGCATTAACAGAGCTTTACCAAGAGGGATTTCTCGCAGGTCAGCGACAGTCATTTAAAAAGGGAGCTTCCGAGAGCACTTGTCCATTGTACGTGACCTATCAGCGGCTATAACTGGAGCACCAATCATGAGTTAGATAGCAAAGAAGGTTTAGACATAAAAGGGAGACGCTGCCTAGTGGGGCGGTCATTGACGGAGTGATCTGAGGCAGAGTGGTAGGGCTTTGGCGATAATGGGTCGAGGAGAGGTAAATTACCTGTGAGGAATAGAACACTGGAGGCCGGTGTTCTGTACTGGGTGTCAGATGTGGGATGTCTTGGAGATTCCCAGCCTTCCAGATGGCCACATCTACACCAGGTGTGTCGAGCTGCGGCTCCTTGGGGACCTGGTTAGGGAACTGGAGATGCAGCTCGCTGACCTTCGCCTGGTCAGGGAGAGTGAGGAGGTGATAGAGAGGAGCTATAGGCAAGTAGTCACACTGGGGACTCGGGAGACAGATAAATGGGTAACATCAGGAGAGGGAAAAGTAGGAGTCAGATACTAAGGACTACCCCTTTGGCTGTCCCCTTTAACAATAAGTACTCCTGTTTGAGTACTGTTCGGGGGGGGGGGGGGTACAACCAACCTGGGGGAAGCAGAAGTGGCCATGCCTCCGGCACAGAGTCTGGCCCAGTAGCTCAGAAGGGTAGGGAAAGGAAGAGGATGGCAGCAGTGATAGGGTACTCGATGGTTAGGAGGTCAGACAGGCGATTCTGTGGACACAGTCAGGAGACCCGGATGATAGTTTGCCTCCCAGGTACCAGGTTCTGGGATGTTTCAGATCACATCCATGATATCCTGAAGTGAGAAGTTGAGCAGCCAGAGGTCATGGTACATATTAGTACCAACGACAGAGGTAGGAAAAGGGAAGAGGTCCTGAAAGCAGACTGCAGGGAGTTAGGAAGGAAGCTGAGAAGCAGACCCCCAAAGGTAATAATCTTGGGATTATTTTCTGTGCCACGTGACAGTGAGTATAGGAATAGAGTGAGGTGGACAATAAATGTGTGGCTGAGGGATTGGAGCAGGGGGTGGGGATTCAGATTTCTGGATCGTTGGGACAGGCATGACCTGTACAAAAAGGATGGGTTCTATCTGAATCCAAGGGGGACCAATATCCTGGCGGAGAGGTTTGTTAAGGCTACTGGGGAGTTTAAACTAGAATCATTGGGAGGTGGGAAACAAACTGAAGAGATGGAAGAAGGGGCTGTTGGCTCACAAAATAGAGAAAGCTTGAAGATAGTGCAAAAGGGAGCATAGGCAGATGATGGAGAAGGGACGCACTCAGAACGATAGTTTGAGATGTGTTTATTTTAATGCAAGGAGAATCATGAACAAAATGGATGAGCTTAGAGCGTGGATCAGTACTTGGAGCTATGATGTTGTGGCCATTACAGAGACTTGGATGGCTCAGGGACAGGAATGGCTACTTTGAGTGCCAGGCTTTAGATGTTTCAGAAAGGACAGGGAGAGAGGCAAAAGAGGTGGGGGCGTGGCACTGCTGATCAGAGATAGTTCATGACTGCAGAAAAGGAGGAAGTCATGGAGGGATTGCCTACCGAGTCTCTGTGGATGGCATTAGAAACAGGAAAGGGTCAATAACTTTACTGGATGTTTTTTATAGACCACCCAAAAGTACCAGGGACATTGAGGAGCAGATAGGAAGACAGATTCTGCAAAGCAGTAATAATAACAGGGTTGTTGTGTTGGGAGACTTCAGTTTCCCAAATATTGATTGGCATGTCCCTAGAGCAAGGGGGTTTAGATGGGGTGGAGTTTGTTAGGTGTATTCAGGAGAGTTTCCTGACACAATATGTAGATAAGCCTACAAGAGAAGAGGCTGCACTTGATCTGGTATTGGGAAATGAACCTGATCAGGTGTCAGGTCTCACAGTGGGAGAGTATTTTAGAGCTAGTGATCACAATTCTATCTCCATTACCATAGAATTGAAGAGGGATAGGAATAGACAAGTTAGACATCGTTAAATTGGAGTAAGGGGAAATATGAAGCTATCAGGCAGGAACCTGGAACCATAAACTGGGAACAGATGTTCTCAGGGAAATGTACGGCAGACATGTGACAAATGTTCATGGGATATTTGCGTGGAGTTCTGCATAGGTATGTTCCAATGAAATGGAAAGGATTCTAGGTACAGGAACAGGTAGTGTACAAAGGCTATTGTAAATCTAGTAAAGAAGAAAGTTAATGATAGCGATCTAGAAGATTATAAGGCTAGCAGGAAGGAGCTTAAGAATGAAATTAGGAAAGTCAGAAGGAGCTATGAGAAGGCCTTGGTGAGCAGGATTAAAGAAAACCCCAAGGCATTCTACAAGTAAGTGAAGAGCAAGAGGAGAATAGGACCAAACAAGTGTGACAGTGGGAAAGTGTGTATGGAACCAGAGGAGATAGCAGGTGTACTTAATGAATACTTTGCTTCACTATTCACTACAGAAAAGGATCTTAGTGATTGTAGGGATGATTTACAGCAGATTGAAAGCTTGACCATATAGACATTAAGAAAGAGGATGTGCTGGAGCTTTTGGAAAGTATCAAGTTGGATAAGTCTCCAGGACCGGATGAGATGTACTCCAGGCTACTGTGGGAGGTGAGGGAGGAGATTGCTGAGCCTCTGGAAATGATCTTTGCGTCAGCAAAGGGAGCGGAAGAGGTTCTGGTGGATTGGAGGATTGTGAATGTTGTTCCCCTATTCAAGAAGGGAAGTAGAGAAAACCTGGGAAATTATAGACCAATGAGTCTTACTTCAGTGGTTGGTAATTTGATGGAAAAGATCATGAGAGGCAGGATTTATGAACATTTGAAGAGGCATAATACAGTATGATTAGGAATAGTCAGCGTGGCTTTGTCAAAGGCAGGTTGTGTCTTACGAGCCTGATTGAAGTTTTTGAGGATGTGACTAAACATGTTGATGAATTTGGAGCAGTAGATGTAGTGTATATGGATTCCAGCAAGGCATTTGATACAGTACCCCATGCAAGGCTTATTGAGAAAGTAAGGAAGCATGGGATCCAAGGGGACTTGTCTTGTGGATCCAGAATTGGCTTGCCCACAGAAGGCAAAGTGCGGTTGTAGACGGGTCATGTTCTGCATGGAGTTCAGTGACCAGTGGTGTGACTCATGGATCTGTTCTGGGACCCTTACTCTTCTTGATTCTTATAAATGACCTGCATGAGGAAGTGAAGGGATGGGTTAGTAAATTTGCTGATGACACAAAGGTAGTGGGTGTTGTGGATAGTGTGGAGGACTGTCAGAGGTTACAACGGGATGTCAATAAGATACAAAACTGGGCTGAGAAGTGGCAGATAGAACTCAACCCAGGTAAGTGTGAGGTGGTTGATTTTGGTGGGTCAAATATGATGGCAGAATATAGCATTAATGGTAAGACTCTTGGCAGTGTGGAGGATCAGAGGAATCTTGGGATCTGAGTCCATAGGACACTCAAAGCTGCTGTGCAGGTTGACTCTGTGGTTAAGAAGGCATACGGTGCATTGGCCTTCATCAACCATGGGATTGAGCTTAAGAGCTGAAAGGTAATGTTACAGCTATATAGGACCCTGGTTAGACCCCACTTGGAGAACCTTGCTCAGTTCTGGTCGCCTCACTATAGGAAGGATATGGAAACCATAGAAAGGGTGCAGAGGAGACTTACAAGGATGTTGCCTGGATTGGGGAGCATGCCTTATGAGAATAGGTTGAGTGAACTGGCCTTTCTCCTTGGAGCCATGGAGGATGAGAGGTGACCTGATAGAGGTGTATAAAATGATGAGAGGCATTGATCATGTGGATAGTCAGAGGTTTTTACCAGGGCTGAAATGGCTAACACTTGAGGGGACAGTTTTAAGGTGTTTGGAAGTAGGTACAGAGGAGATATCAGGGGTAAGTTTTTTTGCGCAGAGAGTGGTGAGGGCATGGAATGGGCTGCCAGCAACAATGGTGGAGGCAGATATGATAGGATATGATAGAGACTCCTGGATAGTAACATGAAGCTTGGAAAAGTAGAAGGCTTTTGGTAACCCTAGGTAACTTCTACATGCTCAGCAGAGCATTGTGGGCCAAAGGGCCTGTACTATGCAGCAGGTTTTCTATGTACACACCATGATAGAACATCAGTGATCTGTATACTGAGCAACCTAAAGGATTGGGTGTTATCTAATGAACCAGAAGTGATTAGGGAGCTTAAGGTAAAAGATCCCTTAGGAACCAGTGATCACAATATGGATGAGTTCAACAAAATTTGCTATGGAGAAAGTAAAGTCTGACATTGCAGTATTTCAATGGAATAAAGGAAATTACAGTGGTATGAGAGAGGAGTTAGCCAAAGTAAATTTGCAGGAGATGCTAGCAGGGATGCCAGCAAAGCAGCAATGGTGTGAGTTTCTGGGAAAATTGAGGAAGGTGTAGGATAGATACATTCCGAAAACAAAGTAATACTCAAATGGCAAAATATTACAACCATGGCTGACCAGGGAAGTCAAAGCTAATATAAAAGCAAAAGAGAGGGCACACAACAAAGCAAAAAATAGTGGGATGACAGATGATTGGGAAGCTTTTAAAAACCTACAGAGAGCAACTGAAAGACTTGTTAGGAGGGAAAACATGAAATATGAAAGCAAGCTAGCAAACAATATCAAGGTGGGTAGAAAAAGCTTTTTCAAGTATGTATAAAATAAAAGAGAGATGAAAGTGGTTAAAGGACCACTAGAAAATGAGGCCAGAGAAATAATAGCGAGGAACAAGGAGATAGCAGATGAACTAAATGAGTATTTTGCATCAGTCTTCACTGTGGAAGACACTAGCAGTATGTCAGGTGTTGAAGGATGTGAGGGAAGAGAAGTGAGTGCAGTTACTATTACAGGGAAGATGATGCTCAAAAAGCTTAAAGACCAGATGAACTGCACCCTAGGGTTTTGAAAGAGGTAGAGATTGTGGAGCCATTAGTAATGATCTTTCAAGAATCAGTGGACTCTGGCATGGTGCCAGAGGACTGGAAAATTGCAAATGTCACTCCACTCTTTAAGAAAGGAGGAAAGCAGCAGAAAGGAAATTATAGACCAGTTATCCTGACCTCAGTGGTTGGGAAGATGTTGGAATCAATTGTTAAGGATGAGATTATGGAGTACTTGGTAACAGAGGACAAGATAGGACAGAGTCAACATGGTTTCCTAAAGGGAAAATCTTGCCTGATGAACCTGTTGGAATTCTTTGAGGAGATTACTGGTAGAAGAGATTAAAGAGATTCAGTGGATGTTGTATATTTGGACTTCCAGAAGATCTTTGACGAGGTGCCACACATGCAGCTGTTTACCAATTTTAGAGCCCATGCTATTCCAGGAAGGGTACTGGCATGGTTATGGTATTGGCTGATTGGTAGGAGATAGCGATTGGGAATAAAGGAATCCTTTTCTGGTTTGCTGCTGGTGACTAGTGGTGTTCTGCAGGGGTTGGTGTTGCAACTGCTTCTTTTTGTGCTGTGTATCAATGATTTAGATGATGGAATAGATGGCTTTGTTGCTAAGTTTGCAGATGATATGAAGATTGGTGGAGGGGCAGGTGGTGTTGTGGAAATGGGAAAGCTGCAGAAGGACTCAGACACATTATGAGAATGGGTAAGAAAGTAGCAAATGATCTATAATGTTGGAAAATGTATGGTCATACATTTGGGTACAGGAAATAAATGTGAAGACTGTTTTCCAAATGTGGAGAAAATCCAAAAATCTGAGATGCAAAAGGTCTTGAAGGTCCTTGTGCATAACACCCTAAAGGTTAACCTGAAGGTTGAGTCAGTAGTGAGGAAGACAAATGTAATGTGAGCATTAATTTCAAGAGGCCTCGAATACAAGAACAGGGATGTGATGCTGAGACTTTTTTTACCTTGAATATTGTGAACAGTTTTGGGTTCCTCATCTAAGAAAAGATTTGTGGCATTGGAGAGACAATAGACAATAGACAGTAGGTGCTGGAGTAGGCCATTCAGCCCTTCTAGCCAGCACTGCCATTCACTGTGATAATGGCTGATCATACACAATCAGTACCTCATTCCTGCCCTCTCCCCATATCCCGTGACCCCGCTATCTATAAGAGCTCTATCTAACTCTCTCTTGAATGCATCCAGAGACTTGGCCTCCACTGCCTTCTGGGGCAGAGCATTCCACATATCCACCACTCTCTGGGTGCAAAAGTTTTTCTGCATCTCTGTTCTAAATGGCCTACCCTTTATTCTTAAACTGTGGCCTCTAGTTCTGGACTCACCCATCAGTGGGAACATGCTTCCTGCCTCCAGTGTGTCCAATTCCTTAATAATCTTATATGTCTCAATCAGATACCCTCTCATCCTTCTAAATTCCAGTGTATACAAGCCCAGTCGCTCCAATCTTTCAACATATGTCAGTCCCGCCATTCCAGGAATTAACCTTGTGAACCTACGCTGCACTCCCTCAATAGCAAGAATGTCCTTCCTCAAATTTGGAGACCAAAACTGCACACAATACTGCAGGTGGGGTCTCAACAGGGCCCTATACAGTTGTAGAAGGACATCTTTACTCCTATACTCAATTCCTCTTGTTATAAAAGCCAGCATGTCATTAGCTTTCTTCACTGCCTGCTGTACCTGCATGCTTGCTTTCATTGACTGGTGTACAAGAACACCTAGATCTCATTGTACTTCCCCTTTTCCTAACTTGACTCCATTTAGATAGTAATCTGCCTTCCTGTTCTTGCCACAAAGTGGATAACCTCACATTTATCCACATTAAACTGCATCTGCCATACATTCGCCCATTCACCCAACCTGTCCAAGTCACCCTGCATTCTCATAACATCCTTCTGACATTCCACACTGCCACCCAGCTTTGTGTCATCAGCAAATTTGCTAATGTTACTTTTAATTCCTTCATCTAAATCATTAATGTATATTGTAAACAGCTGCGGTCCCAGCACCAAACCTTGCGGTACCCCACTGGTCACAACTTGCCATTCCGAAAGGGACCCGTTAATCACTACTCTTTGTTTCCTGTCAGCTAGCCAATTTTCAATCCATGTCAATACTCTGCCCCCAGTACCATGTGCCCTAATTTTGCCCACTAATCTCCTATGTGGGACTTTATCAAAAGCTTTCTGGAAGTCCAGGTACACTACATCCACTGGCTCTCTCTTGCCCATTTTCATAGTTACATCCTCAAAAAACTCCAGAAGATTAGTCAAGCATGATTTTCCCTTCATAAATCCATGCTGACTCGGACTGATCCTTCTACTGCTATCCAAATGTGTCGTAATTTCCTCTTTTATAATTGACTCCAGCATCTTTCCCACCACTGATGTCAGGCTAACTGGTCTATAATTCCCTGTTTTCTCTCTCCCTCCTTTCTTGAAAAGTGGAACAACATTAGCCACCCTCCAATCAGCAGGAACTGTTCCTGCATCTATAGAACATTGGCAAATGATTATCAATGCGTCCACGATTTCTAGAGCCACCTCCATAAGTACCCTGGGATGCAGACCATCAGGTCCTGGGGACTTATCAGCCTTCAGACTCAACAGTCTATCCAACACCGTTGGGTGTTGGTTCAGAGGAGGTTCACAATGATGATTCGGGAATGAAAGGGTTACCATACAAGAAACGTTTGATGGCTCTGGGCCTGTACTTACTGGAATTTAGAATGTTGAGAGGCCTATCCAGAGTAGATGTGGCAAAGATGTTCCCATGGTGGGGGGGGGAGTCCAAAACAAGAGGGTACAGCCTCAACAAGAGGGATGTCTATTTAAAACAGAGATGCGGAGAAATTTCTTTCACTGGGGTGGTGAATTTGTGGAATTTATTACCACAGGCAGCTGTGGACGGAAGGTTGTTGGGTGTATTTAAGGCAGAGCTTGATAGGTTCTTGATTGGACATGGCATCAAAGGTTACAGAGAGAAGGCCAGGGAGTGGGGCTGAGGAGGGGAGAAATGGATCAGCCATGATTGAATGGTGTAGCAGACTTGATAGGCCAAATGGCCTAATTCTGCTCTAATGTCTTATGGTCTATGATTTAATATTTCCTTTGGATGTAGTCTAAAACTGAAGGGATGTGGTCTCATAATCTGTAGAAGGCCACCTTGGACTGAGATACTGAGAAATTTCATCTGAATCCTCAGTGTTCTCTACCTTGGATGGTTGGTTATTCTCAGACTTCTGCCTAAATCTGTGAAAGTGGGAAAATCAGTTCAGACTCAGAAAACCACTCATCTCAGAACAAGTTTATTAAAACCTGACCAACTATCCACAAATGAAATAATATGAATACAAATAATGTCAGACAATATAGTGTAACATTATTGAAGGTATGATATAAAATATTACAAACTGACACTTTCTAATGTGACCTCTATATTCTGTACTTTAGACCACTTCAACCCTTAATTGTAGCTCACTACCCAAATGTTTTTGTTCAGTAATATCCACCACAGTGACCCACTAACAATGTTCTTCCTGCAACTCCTCTGCGCTCTCTAATCATATACTAAAGATCACAGCCACAGCAATTTCCCTTTCGATTGGATATCTTCCATTCTACTTATCCATTATGGGATTATTTTTTATATCCAACCATTAGCATAAAAGACACTTTTTGATAGAATAAAGTTTGAGTTTATCAGCCACATAAAACCTGTTAATAAATATTTCTTTGTTACTCGCATTTGAAAATGTCTCTTGCAGACACTAGACCCAGTTTGTTATTGAGGCAATGACTTGTTACTATGGTGATGCTGTCAGACAGCAGGGTTCCAGAAGAAAAGCTGATCTTTGCAAAATCGAATACTTCATGGTTTTATTTCCATCTTACAACTGATTTGAAAAGGCCATCACTGTCTATGAATTCCCAACTGTGCCTTGGCACTGGAACGGCAATCAGGTTTGGTCAATGTCTGGTTTGGTGTGAGTTTTGAATTCTTGCTGAATAATTAATCACTACATTCAGTACACAAATCAACAATTAATTTCTGAATATTAAGATATTTAAGAATAGTGTAGGAAAATGGCATTGAGGTAAAATATCATCCATGATCTTGCTGAAATGTGGAGCAAGTAAGGAGCTGAATGAATCATCCTGTTACTTCCATCACTTTCTTACTTGCGGAATGTCCATTCGTAGTAAACCCCATGTCAGTGGAGTTGGACCGTCAATATTTCTGCTGTTTGACCTAATGTTCTATGAACCAAGTGCTGAGTATTTGGGTTAATAGGGAAGGTGCCCACCGGAAAAGGATAGGATCAGAGAGGACAGGAAATTTTTTAATTGGGGAAGGACAAATTATGAGGCTATAAGGTTAGAACTTGCAGGTGTGAATTGGAATGATGTTTTTGCAGGGAAATGTACTATGGACATGTGGTCTATGTTTACGGATCTCTTGCAGGATGTTAGGGATAAATTTGTCCCAGTGAGGAAGATAAAGAATGGTAGGGTGAAGGAACCATGGGTGACAAGTGAGGTGGAGAATCTAGTCAGGTGGAACCCTCATACATGAGGGTTAGGAAGCAAGGATCAGATGGGACTATTGAGGAATATAGAGTAACAAGAAAGGAGCTTAAACAGGGGCTGAGGATAGCATGAGAAGGCCTTGGTGAGTAGGGTAAAGGAAAACCCCAAGGCATTCTTCAATTATGTGAAGAACAAAATGATGACAGGAGTGAAGGTGGGACCATTTAGAGATAAAGGTGGGAAGATATGCCTGGAGGCTGTGAAAGTGAGCAAGGTCCTGAATGAATACTTCTGTTCGGTATTCACCACTGAGAGGGAACTTGATGACAGTGAGGACAGTATGAGTGAGGTTGAAGTTTTGGAGTATGTTGATGCTAAGGGAGAGGAGGTGTTGGAGTTGTTAAAATACATTAGGAGGGATAAGTCCCCAGGGCCTGACAGAATATTCCCAGGCTGCTCCACAAGGTGAGGGAAGAGATTGTTGAGCCTCTGACTAGGATCTTTATGTCCTCGTTGGCCACGGGAATGGTACCGGAGGACTGGAGGGAGGTGAATGCTGTCCCCTTGTTCAAAAAAGTTAGTAGGGATAGTCTGGGTAATTATAGACCAGTGAGCCTTACGTCTGCGGTGGGAAAGCTGTTGGAAAAGATAGAATCTATGGTCATTTAGAAAATCATGGTCAGATCAGGGACAGTCAGCATGGCTTTGTGAAAGGCAAATCATGTCTAACAAGCCTGATAGATTTCTTTGAGGAGCTGACCAGGCATATACATGAGGGTAGTGCAGTGGATGTGATCTACATGGATTTTAGTAAGGCATTTGACAAGGTTCCACATGGTAGACTTATTCAGAAAGTCAGAAGGCATAGGATCCAGGGAAGTTTGCCCAGGTAGATCCAGAATTGGCTTGCCTGCAGAAAGTAGAAGGTTGTGGTGGAGGGAGTACATTCAGATTGGAGGGTTGTGACTAGTGGTGTCCCACAAGGATCGGTTCTGGGACCTCTACTTTTCATAATTTTTATTAACAACCTGGATATGGGGGTAGAAGGGTGGGTTGGCAAGTTTGCAGACGACACAAAGGTTGGTGGTGTTGGAGGCAGTGCAGAGGATTGTCGAAGATTGCAGGAAGACAGAAGTCTCCCAAGGATGCAGAAGTTGGCTGAGAGGTGGCAAATGGAGTTCAACCTGGAGAAGTGTGAGGTAGTACAATTTGGAAGGACAAACTCCAAGGCAAAGTACAAAGAAAATGGCAGGATACTTGGTAGTGTGGAGGAGCAGAGGGATCTGGGGGTTGCCTCACAGGTAGATAGGTAGTTAAGAAAGTTTATGGAGTGTTAGCTTTCATAAGTCGAGGGATAGAGTTTAAGAGTCGCGAGGTAATGATGCAGCTCTATAAAACTCGGGTTAGGCCACACTTGGAGTACTGTGTCCAGTTCTGGTTGCCTCACTATAGGAAGGATGTGGAAACATTGGAAAGGGTACAGAGGAGATTGACCAGGATGCTGCCTGGTTTAGAGAGTATAGATTATGATAATAGACAATAGACAATAGGTGCAGAAGTAGGCCATTCGGCCCCTCGAGTCTGCACCGCCATTCTGAGATCATGGCTGATCATTCACTATCAATACCCAGTCCCTGCCTTGTCCCCATATCCCTTGATTCCCCTATCCATCAGATATCTATCTAGCTCCTTCTTGAAAGCATCCAGAGAATTGGGCTCCACCATCTTCTGAGGCAGTGCATTCCACACCTCCACAACTCTCTGAGAGAAGAAGTTTTTCCTCAACTCTGTTTTAAATAACTGACCTCTTATTCTCAATCCATGCCCTCTGGTACTGGACTCTCCCAACATCTGGAACATATTTCCTGCCTCAATCCTATCAAATCCTTTAACTATCTTAAACGTTTCAATCAGATCCCCTCTCAATCTCCTCAATTCCAGTGTGTACAAGCCCAATCTCTCCAATCTCTCTGCATAAGACAGCCCTGCCATCCCAGGAATCAACCTAGTGAATCTACGCTGCACTTCCTCAATTGCCAGAATGTCCTTCCTTAAACCTGGAGACCAAAACTGTACACAATATTCCAGGTGTGGTCTCACCAGGGCCCTGTACAAATGCAAAAGGACATCCTTGCTCTTGTACTCAATTCCCCTTGTAATAAAGGCCGACATTCCATTTGCCCTCTTCACTGCCTGTTGCACTTGCTTATTCACCTTCATTGACTGATGAACTAGGACTCCTAGGTCTCTTTGCATTTCTCCCTTACCTAACTCTACACCGTTCAGACAATACTCTGCCCTCTTGTTCCTGCTTCCAAAGTGGGGAACTTCACATTTATTTACATTGAATGACATCTGCCAAGTATCTGCCCACTCACCCAGCCTATCCAAGTCTCCCTATATTCTCCTAACATCCTCTTCGCATGTCACACTGCCACCCAGTTTAGTATTGCCAGCAAACTTGCTGATATAGTTTTCAATGCCCTCATCTAAATCGTTGACATAAATCGTAAAGAGCTGTGGTCCCAATACAGAGCCCTGTGGTACCCCACTAGTCACCTCCAGCCAGTCCGAGAAACACCCATTCACTGCTACCCTTTGCTTTCTATCTGCCAACCAGTTTTCTATCCATGTTGAAACCCTGCCCCCAATGCCATGATCAGAGATTAAGGGAGCTGTGGCTTTACCCTTTGGAGAGAAGGAGGATGAGAGGAGACATGATAGAGGTATACAAGATATTAAGAGGAATAGATAGAGTGGACAGCCAATGCCTCTTTCCCAGGGCACCATTGCTCAATACAAGAGGCCATGGCTTTAAGGTAAGGGGTGGGAAGTTCCAGGGGGATATTAGAGGAAGGTTTTTTACTCAGAGAGTGGTTGGTGTGTGGAATGCACTGCCTGAGGCAGATACATTAGTGAAATTTAAGAGACTACTAGTCAGGTATGTGGAGGAATTTAAGGTGGGGGTTTATATGGGAGGCAGGGTTTAAGGGTCGGCACAACATTGTGGGATGAAGGGCCTGTACTGTGTATGTACTTTCTATGTTTCTTGTGTCTAATGCAGCAGAGAGTCTTTGGAAAATCACAACATGGAGCCATCTGACAACTGTCCACAGGCTGGAAACTCCTCCATTTCTTGCAACACCTATGGCCCTCACTGAGCTTGCTAGTGTCGCTCCTTAGTTTAGTATTGCTAGTCAAGTCTCTTTCTGCCAGTGGCAAACTTTTAAAGTCAGTCACAAAGATAGTGTGGGAATTGCAAAGGAAGATCCCACAAGCTCTACTGTAATGAAGACCTGCTTTAAACTTCCTATTGATTCAGTGGCAGACCACTTGCACTAATTTCTTCACTTTCTTTTTCAGATGGTATCTGAGAGAGTGTACAGAACTGTCTTATATCGTGGATGGTTTCCCTGATACAAGAGCAAACATCTGAATAGACTTGTCTAAAGCCCACAGCAGCAGAGCAGACTCTAGTCTGTCCGGTCACATTGTTGGCAGAGCTGGTCTCTCACAGCTCCCAAGTGCTGGACTCAACTCTGACCTGTGGAATTGTCTGCATTGAAGCTACACGCTCCACTAGGGCTTCCAGTGTACTCCCATACGCCAATGATGGGCTGGTGGGTTGGTTGATTGGGTGCTGCAAATGGGAATTTATGGGAGCGTGGGGAGAATGAAGTGGAATTGAAGGATGAGTTGATGGTTGGTGCAGACAAAATGATCTGTTACTGTGCTGAACAACTCTGATCTTCTAACCTGTAATCTTCACACTCTGCAGAGACCATATAATCAACAGAGAAGCAGCTGAAACTGTCAATGACACAGCCAGCACAAAATAAAGTGATAGTGGATGTCGGAAATGAGAACTAAGATAGGTATATAATTTAACTGTAAATTGATGAATTTTGATGATGTTTCCAATTGTTATTGGAAGTAAACTAAAAGGAAAGCCATAGAGTTATACCATCTGTGAAAGAGAGAATGAATGTGCAAGCCTTTTTTATGAATCAAACTGCTCACTCCAACTGAAAATCAAAGATTAAGCATTTTAATTCAGCTGCTGGTACACATTGCAGTGTGTTAATTCTACCCTCGGGAAAGCTGTGACTTAGAGTTCTGGCTGATGTTAGTGAGGGCAATTTTTCTTCCGGGATTACAGTGGATGAGGTTTAAAAATACATTATGAAATAATTAAAAATTTCTGCATGTTTACTGAATGAAGCCAGAGAAGGCTTAGAACATGGGCTGTTCTACATAGCCGATGAAAAGGCAAGCATACTGTGGCTGGGGTCCATGAGGGTGCCAATGACTACTTGAAAGTTACTGAGGAGATCGAGAGCATCAAAAGAGTTGTGAATGTAGGTGGGAAGGGGCTGAATCAGGGGATAGGTTGGAGTCGACGTTTACAGACTTGAGTTCAGTGGGGCTGGAGCAAGCAGAGTCAAGGGCCTATCCAGACAGTCAGGTTTGTGGATTTTGGGTAGGAAGTAGTAATGAGCAGTGCAGGAGGAAAAGGGAACTATGAGTTTTGTGTCAGTGGATGGGAGTTCTCTGGAGATGATGAGGTCAGTGATGATGTCAGAGATAATTTTCTGATGGCCCAGAGTGGGGTCCTTTCCAAGGGGTAAGTAAGAAGAGGTGCCTGAGAGTTGTTGGCTGGCCTCAGGAACTACCGCAACCCCTCTTTTGTCTGTTGGTTTGATGGGAAGGTTGGGATTGGTGTGGAGAGATTGGAGGGCATTGCATTGAGAGGGGATAAGGCTGGAGGTGGTGAGGCAAGTGCTGAAGTTGAGATGGTTGCTGCCTCATCAGCAATTCAAGATGAAAAGGTTCAGAGCAGACAGAGAACTAGACAGGGGTGTTCAAGAAGAGGAGGAGGACTGAAGGTGGAGAAGGGGTCATCAGTGCAGGGTGGGGAATCCTTGCCAAAGAAGTGAGCTCGAACAGGGAGGCGACTGATGAGGAGCTTAGCATTGTGGTAGGTGTGGGACTCACTGAGGTGCAAGCTATGGGGGACAAAAGTAAGGCCTTTGCTGAGGACAGAACATTCCTCCTCAGAGAGGGGATGGTCGGAAGGAATGGTGAAGACATGGCAGGGGATTAGAGCTGAGAATAGAGGGGAGAAGATAGCCAGTGTTGTTAGAGGACAGACGAAGGTTGGGCTGTCCACGGAAGATAGGGTGGGAAGAAGATGGAGGCTCTGAGGACCCAAGAGATGACAGGCTCTAGGTTGGAGAGTGGTGGTGAAGGAAGGAAAGCCTGAGGGCCCAGCAGCAGTGAGAGCCTGGAGCTGGTGGAGGCCGAGGGCTGGGCTGGAGCCAGAGCTAGAGGCTGCATAAGGCGTTTGGGTCATTGGAACCAGAGTTGATGATGGTTGGATCTGCAGTGGAGCTGTCCAGGGTCATTGGAAACATAGTTAGTGACAGTGGGATCTGCAGTGGAGCTGTCCAGGGTCATTGGAAACATAGTTAGTGACAGAGGGATCTGCAGTGGAGCTGTCCAGGGTCATTGGAACCAGAGCTGGTGACAGAGGGATCTGCAGTGGAGCTGTCCAGGGTCAATAGAAACAGAGTTAGTGACAGAGGGATCTGCAGTGGAGCTGTCCAGGGTCAATGGAACGAGAGTTGATGATGGTGGGATCTGCAGTGGAGCTGTCCAGGGTCATTGGAAACAGAGTCAGTGACAGAGGGATCTGGAGTGGAGCTGTCCAGGGTCATTGGAACCAGAGTCAGTGACAGTGGGATCTGCAGTGGAGCTGTCCAGGGTCATTGGAACCAGAGTTGATGATGGTGGGATCTGCAGTGGAGCTGTCCAGGGTCATTGGAACCAGAGTTAGTGACAGTGGGATCTGCAGTGGAGCTGTCCAGGGTCATTGGAACCAGAGTTAGTGACAGTGGGATCTGCAGTGGAGCTGTCCAGGGTCATTGGAACCAGAGTTAATGACAGTGGGATCTGCAGTGGAGCCGTCCAGAGTCATTGGAACCAGAGTTAGTGACAGAGGGATCTGCAGTGGAGCTGTCCAGGGTCATTGGAACCAGAGTTAGTGACAGAGGGATCTGCAGTGGAGCTGTCCAGGATCAATGGAACGAGAGTTGATGATGGTGGGATCTGCAGTGGAGCTGTCCAGGGTCATTGGAAACAGAGTTAGTGACAGAGGGATCTGCAGTGGAGCTGTCCAGGGTCATTGGAACCAGAGTTAGTGACAGAGGGATCTGCAGTCTGGAGCTGACCACGGTCATTGGAAACAGAGTTAGTGACAGAGGGATCTGCAGTGGAGCTGTCCAGGGTCATTGGAACCAGAGTTAGTGACAGAGGGATCTGCAGTGGAGCTGTCCAGCGTCATTGGAACCAGAGTCAGTGACAGTGGGATCTGCAGTGAAGATGTCCAGGGTCATTGGAAACAGAGTTAGTGACAGAGGGATCTGCAGTGGAGATGTCCAGGGTCATTGGAAACAGAGTTAGTGACAGAGGGATCTGCAGTCTGGAGCTGTCCACGGTCATTGGAAACAGAGTTAGTGACAGAGGGATCTGCAGTGGAGCTGTCCAGGGTCATTGGAACCAGAGTTGATGATGGTGGGATCTGCAGTGGAGCTGTCCAGGGTCATTGGAACCAGAGTTAGTGACAGAGGGATCTGCAGTGGAGCTGTCCAGCGTCATTGGAACCAGAGTCAGTGACAGTGGGATCTGCAGTGAAGATGTCCAGGGTCATTGGAAACAGAGTTAGTGACAGAGGGATCTGCAGTGGAGATGTCCAGGGTCATTGGAAACAGAGTTAGTGACAGAGGGATCTGCAGTCTGGAGCTGTCCACGGTCATTGGAAACAGAGTTAGTGACAGAGGGATCTGCAGTGGAGCTGTCCAGGGTCATTGGAACCAGAGTTGATGATGGTGGGATCTGCAGTGGAGCTGTCCAGGGTCATTGGAAACAGAGTCAGTGACAGAGGGATTTGCAGTGGAGCTGTCCAGGGTCATTGCAAACAGAGTCAGTGACAGAGGGATCTGCAGTGGAGCTGTCCAGGGTCACTGGAACCAGAGTTGATGATGGTGGGATCTGCAGTGGAGCTGTCCAGGGTCATTGGAACCAGAGATATTGACAGTGGGATCTGCAGTGGAGCTGTCCAGGGTCATTGGAACCAGAGTTGATGATGGTGGGATCTGCAGTGGAGCTGTACAGGGTCATTGGAAACAGAGTCAGTGACAGAGGGATCTGCAGTGGAGCTGTCCAGGGTCATTGGAAACAGAGTCAGTGACAGAGGGATCTGCAGTGGAGCTGTCCAGGGTCATTGGAACCAGAGTCAGTGACAGAGGGATCTGCGGTGGAGCTGTCCAGGGTCATTGGAACCAGAGTCAGTGACAGAGGGATCTGCAGTGGAGCTGTCCACGGTCATTGGAACCAGAGTCAGTGACAGTGGGATCTGCAGTGGAGCTGTCCAGGGTCATTGGAACCAGAGTTAGTGACAGTGGGGTCTGCAGTGGAGCTGTCCAGGGTCATTGGAACCAGAGTCAGTGACAGTGGGATCTGCAGTGGAGCTGTCCAGGGTCATTGGAACTAGAGTGAGTGACGGTGGGATCTGCAGTGGAGCTGTCCAGGGTCATTGGAACCAGAGTTAGTGACAGTGGGATCTGCAGTGGAGCTGTCCAGGGTCATTGGAACCAGAGTTGATGATGGTGGGATCTGCAGTGGAGCTGTCCAGGGTCATTGGAACCAGAGTTAGTGACAGTGGGATCTGCAGTGGAGCTGTCCAGGGACATTGGAACCAGAGTTGATGACAGTGGGATCTGCAGTGGAGTTGTCCAGGGTCATTGGAACCAGAGTTAGTGACAGTGGGATCTGCAGTCTGGAGCTGTCCAGGGTCAATGGAACTAGAGTGAGTGACAGAGGGATCTGCAGTGGAGCTGTCCAGGGTCATTGGAAACAGAGTTGATGATGGTGGGATCTGCAGTGGAGCTGTCCAGGGTCATTGGAACCAGAGATATTGACAGTGGGATCTGCAGTAGAGCTGTACAGGGTCATTGGAACCAGAGTTGATGATGGTGGGATCTGCAGTGGAGCTGTCCAGGGTCATTGGAACCAGAGATATTGACAGTGGGATCTGCAGTGGAGCTGTCCAGGGTCATTGGAACCAGAGTTGATGATGGTGGGATCTGCAGTGGAGCTGTACAGGGTCATTGGAACCAGAGTTAGTGACAGTGGGATCTGCAGTGGAGCTGTACAGGGTCATTGGAACCAGAGTTAGTGACAGTGGGATCTGCAGTGGAGCTGTCCAGGGTCATTGGAACCAGAGTCAGTGACAGTGGGATCTGCAGTGGAGCTGTCCAGGGTCATTGGAACCAGAGTTAATGACACAGGGATCTGCAGTGGAGCTGTCCAGGGTCATTGGAACCAGAGTTGATGATGGTGGGATCTGCAGTGGAGCTGTCCAGGGTCATTGGAAACAGAGTTAGTGACAGTGGGATCTGCAGTGGAGCTGTCCAGGGTCATTGGAACCAGAGTTAATGACACAGGGATCTGCAGTGGAGCTGTCCAGGGTCATTGGAACCAGAGTTGATGATGGTGGGATCTGCAGTGGAGCTGTCCAGGGTCATTGGAACCAGAGTGACAGTGGGATCTGCAGTGGAGCTGTCCAGGGTCATTGGAACCAGAGTTGATGATGGTGGGATCTGCAGTGGAGCTGTCCAGGGTCATTGGAACCAGAGTTAGTGACAGTGGGGTCTGCAGTGGAGCTGTCCAGGGTCATTGGAACCAGACTTAGTGACAGTGGGATCTGCAGTGGAGCTGTCCAGGGTCATTGGAACCAGAGTTGATGATGGTGGGATCTGCAGTGGAGCTGTCCACGGTCATTGGAACCAGAGTTGACAACAGTGGGATCTGTGGTCTGGAGCTGTCCAGGGTCATTGGAGTGGAAGGTGTGACAGTGGTATCTGTGGTCTGGACGTGTCCAATTGAATCAAGGTCTGGGCAGAAGGCATCATGGACCACTGTCTGGATGTGGTCAGGGCCAGGAGGGAGGGAAAAAATTACTGGAAAGAGAAATGCTCTTATCCTTCTTGATGGTGAAGTTCATAGACCTTAAAGGCCAAGTAACTGCAATGCACTTTGTAAATGATGCATACCACAGGATACCGAGCCTCTGACCTGTTCCTGGTGTAATTACATTTTTATGGATCATTTCATTCAGTTTCTGGTCATGAGTGAAGCAGAACACATTCATGGAAGGGGATTCAGCAATGGTAATTCCATTAAAGCTGTTCAGGAATAGTTATTATCCTCCAACTATCAGGTTGCTGAACTGACATGGGTAACTTCACTCAATGTAACATTGAACGAATTTCACAACCTATTGACTCATGTTCAAAGTCCCGTGCTCTCAGTTTTATTTATTTATTATCTATCTATTAATCTATTTATTTATTTAAAGTCATTGAATCATAGAAAACTACAGCACAGAAACCGGTCCTTTGGCCCATCTAGTCCATGTTGAACCATTTATAATCCCATCAACCTGCACCATTATATGGACCATATCCCTCCATAACATGTCCATCCATGGACTTATCCAGACTTTTCTTAAACATTGAAATCAAGCTTGCGTGCACCATTTGTGTTGGCAGCTCATTCCACACTCTCACAATCCTCTGAAGAATTTTTCCTTCATATTCTCCTTAAACCTTTCACCTTTCACCCTTAACCCATGATCTCTAGTTGTACTCGCACCCAACCTCAGTGTAAAAAGCCTGCTTGCATTAATCCTGTCTATATCCCTTGTATTTTTGTATACCTCTATCAATCTTCCCTCAATCTTCTACGTTCGAGGGAATAAAATTCTAACCTATTCAATTTTTTTCTTATAACTCAGGTCTTCCAATCCCAGCCTAATCCTTGTAAATTTTCTCTGTGTTCTTTCAACCTTATTTAAATCTTTCCTGTAAGGAGGTGACCAGAACAGCACACAATACTCCAAATACCCGAATATCCCATCTCCTGTACTCAAAACTTAGATCTATAATGGCCAATGTGCCTAAAGCTTTCCTTACAACCCATCTAACTGTGTTTGTTTATTTTGTGTATTTGCATGGTTTGACCTCTTTTTGCACATTCCTTGTTTGTCCATCTTTGTTTGTGTGTAGGTTTTCATTAATTCCATCGAATTTCTTTGTCCCTGAGAAAGCCTACAGGAAAAAGAATCACAGTAGTATATGATGACATCTGTATACTTCGATAGTACATTCACTCTGAACTTTGAAGTGCTAATTATCTTGATGGTGATTGCCTGGCACATTTGTATGGCAAATGCTACTTGCCACTAATTACCCATGTCTGAACGCTGTCCATGCTTTGCTCTATGCAGGCATGAGCTAGTTTGTTTGCTGAGGGGCTGCGAATAGAAATGAACACGACCCTTCCATCACTCTTGATGATGAAGAAAAGACCACTTGATTAAATGCTGGAATTTTACTACTCGTCACGGTCACTGCTCCCTCTAGGTAGCATTCTTACCTTTTCCTCTTCACTCGCACCAGATTTAGTTTCTCTTGTTAGCTGAACTACCTTTCCTACTGGAGTTCTGTGTGTTAAGTGATGAATTCTTTGAATGGCAGATTACTTATGAGATACCTGGGTTTCCTTGGCTGCATAAATCTAGGGAAGACACTCTTCGGTTCCACTAAACTTATGATACTGATACAGCTCTCCTACCCCAAATCCCAGTTTGTGTGGATGCTGTGTCATTCACTACCCTGTTAAAAATTAGTGCCACAAAATAACAGACAGTACACTGCATGTGATTAAAGGAATTATATTTATGAATCTTAACTAAAAGAATCTTAAAGAATAACAAAAAGAAAAGGGCCCATTCTAATTGAACAATCAAATGTGCACAAGTTGCAGCTCATCTTGAACTCCTCTGTCACTCACACACTGGGCTCTCGGTCAGCGTGAAAGCACACACCACCTTCCGAATGTCACTTGCAATCCATCTCGAACAAACGGGTCTCCCACTGATCATGCGCTACAACCGGTTCTCCCCAGCATCCTCTCCCTTCATCCCCTCTCGAACAAAAGAAAACTGAAAGCCCAGCCAAGGAATCCTCCAGCTATTTGGATGGCACACATTCCTCATCAACCTTTATCTTCAACGGTAACCCAGACAGGCCAAAAGCTGAACAGACTGCTCTTACAGAACTGCTAAATGAAATACTTACAGCATAACAGTAAAAATATGAACCAGGGCATTATTCTTATTTGCTGGCATACTTTTGAATATAGTTTGTCGCTCTCTGTAGTTCAGCTTCCCCACTATAATCACTAATTTAAGATAAAATGCAGTCCAAAATCCCCATGATTGTTGTCCCATTAAATTAAATGGGATTAAAAGAGGATTAAAAGAAGGGGCCCTAGAAATGTTGACTGCATTTTCATCTTCCGGAATTCATTAGATTCTGAAAGAGTTCCTACAGATTGGAGGGTGTCAAGTGTAACATTAATGTTTAAAAACAAAAAGTTAAAAAAGCTGAGGGAGCTGCAGACTAGAAAACCTAACATCAGAAATGGGTCAATGCTAAAATGAGTTATCTAAATGTACAGTAATAGGACAGTTGGAAAGTATTAGTGAGGTAGGACAAAGTCAGCGTGTGATTTTAATGATTTATTGAGAAACAGCGTGCAGAAGGCCTTTCCTGCCCTTCAACCCACACTGCCCAGCAACCCCCAATTCAATCCTAGCCTAATGATGGGACAATTTACAACGACCAACCAGCATGTCTTTAGACTGGAACTGGAGCACCTGGAGAAAACACCCACACTCCAAGGGGATGACATACAGATTCCTTGCAGATGATATCAGGATTGAACTCTGAACTCTGAACCCCTGAGCCACAATAGCATCAGGCTAACCATGACACTACCGTGTCTATGAAAGGGAAATCATGCTTATCAAATTTACTAGAGTTTTTTAGAATGTCACTGGTGAGATAGATAGGCTGAACCTGTGGATGTGATATGTTTGGACTTTAGAAGTTAGTGTGTAATATTACAGATTGTGAGGTTGGGAGTACTGTACATGACAGATTGAGAATTGGTAGCCAGCAAGGTAAGAGAGCAGTAGGAATAAATGTGTGGCAGTCAGTGACTGGTGGAGTACTGTGCTGAATGGTTGCAACGATCCACGATATACGTATGCCAGTCATTTGGAAGTCAATATTTATTGATTTATTTTTATTTTATTTAGTGATTCAGCCTGGAGTCAATCCTTCCAGCCACAACACCCCAACAATTCACAACCCCAATTAACCCTTACCCAATCATGGGGCAACTTACAATGACCAGTTAACCTACTCACTGTGGAGGAAACAGGAGAAAGCCACTCATTGCAGATTCCTTCCAGAACAGCGCTGGAACTGAAGTCCAAACTCAGGAATGACCCGAGCTGTAATAGCATCATGCCAATGCTACGATACCATGGTGGTAACAGCCCCATGTCAACCATCATTGCAAGGCTCAGGTGTTGGTAGTGATGCATCAGATCTCAGCTAGGTACAAAGAGAGCACAAATTATTTAGATAAATTGGTTGGTGGGCAATTCATATCAAGGATAACGATGAGCTCACCCACTTTGACTCCTAAAATAGAAAGATGCATTATTACCTGAAAAGTTGTAGATTGGAAAGGAAGAGGTGTTGAAAGCAGTCAGGAGGTAAATGGTACATTATTCACCATTACAAAAGAATCTGAATACAAAGCAAGGATGTTTTGCTGCAGCCATACAGAGTCTTGATGAGATTCCATCTGGAATTTTATCTTTTTTTGTGGCTCTTTATCTGACGGAAGGTGTTCTTGCGACAAACATTTGCTAGGCTGCTCGCTGAGGTAGCAGGGCTGATGTATGCAGGAAGTTTGGATAGTTTGACCTATATTCACTGAAGCTTAAGAAAAGGTGTCTCAGAAACATATGCAATTACAGAGGATCTGGGCAGGATACAGGGACAATATTCCCAATGGCCCAGGAGTTCAGAACCAGTAACTACAAGCACACCATTTCTTTGTTTTTATTTTCCTATTGTATTATCTTAATATATTTAGAGTATGTGTGCATTGATTTGCCTGTATGGCTTGAAAACAAGCTTTTCACTGTATCTCTGCACATGTGACAATAATTAACCAATTACCAATAACCAGCTTTGGTCATTTAGAGTTGAGATCAGGAGAAATCTCTTCACCCTTTGAAACCAGCTTTGAAACTGTTGAATTCTCAAACACAGAATATAAATATATTCAAGAACAGTGTAGATGCATCTTTTAATCTCTGAAGGGTCAGATCTTGTGGAGAGAAGGTAGGAATAGGCCCAAAGCCTGTTAGCCGACTCCTGCTTCGGTTTTCTTGAGTTATATTTCCTGTGGCGTAGTGGTGCAATGGTTAATGCAGCAACCTCATAATTCCAAGATTGAAGCTTGGAGCTGGAACACTGGGAGGAAACGAGGATGCTCACAGGAAAAACATACAAACTCCACACGGACAGCACCAGAGGTCAGCTACAAATCCAAATCACTATCATAGTGACGAAATGCCTCTTCCAGCTGGAACACCATATGACCTCACTTCACCACATGTTTCTCAGCTGCATTAAATTATGTGTTTTACCAGCTTCTCTAACTCCGCTGCAGATACCCTGCTCACTATACAAATGCTGCAGTTTGCAGCCTTCACAGTTTTGTTTTAATGTGTGCTGAGCTCCGATCCTTTTAATGTGATAAGGAAGGCAATGGTTCTGATGTCGACCCCTGGGAAACCCTACATCACACTAAACTGTAGTCAGAAAAATGAGAGCTACAATTCCTCATGTATTGAGTTATTATTCACTGATAAATAATCTCTGTTAACATGCAGCTTGTTAAAACATGCAGTCAGTAAAGTACAGGAATTTTACAAAGCACATTTAAAAATGTTGATAACTGCATGTTTATCTGTGAATCCAACTGTACCTTTTAGTCAGTTTCAAGTTAACCCAACATCAAATTAATTAACTGAACTGAATTTTAAACATCATGGGATTCCTTGGTATATGTGAGGAAACTAGACCTCTAATAGAAGGACAAAACTCCCATTGCACATGGGACAAAACTATAATGGTAGCTAAGATCTTGAGAAAACTATCCTTATATACAAACACTCAAAGTTTATGAAGAACTCAGCAAGTCAAGCAGCCTTTATGAGAGGAAAAGAATTGACAGTACTTGGGTCAAAACTGTGCATCAGGACTGAGAGCATAGATGGCTACTATAAAGAGGAGAAGGAGAGTAGTGAGATAGGATTCCGGGGTGACTGATGGGTGTCCTTGATGATGGATGCTGCTTTCTCGTGTTAGCACTCTTTGTAGAGGTGTTTGATGGTGAGGAGGGATTTTCCTGTGATGCACTGTGCTGTATCCTCCCCCTTTTGTAAGCATTTCCATTCCTGGACATTGTTGTTTCCGTTCTCTCTCATGAAGCATCCAATCAGAACACTTCGTCGGTACATCCATAGAACTTCATCAAAGTTGTAGATGACGTGCCAAATCTTAGACTACCCGATCACCCTCTCCCCTCTCCTGTTTATACTGGCCATTTGCCCTCTCCATTCTGTTTTGAAGCAGGCGGGGAACATCATAAAGGACTCCTTCCATCCTGCACACAGGCTGTTTGAACTGCTTCCGTCTGGTAGGCGCCTCAGATCCATCCAGACTAAGACTAATAGGCACTGGAGAAGTTTTTTTCCCTGCTGCGGTCACTTTGCTGAACAGTTAACTGCCGGTTAACTGTCGGCTAACTATTACTTGGATTGCACTACTTGTATGTATAATCTATATTTTCATTTATATTTATCATTATTATTGTTATGAGCAGAGAGACAACATCTGCCGGAAGTAAATTCCTTGTATGTGCACAGGTACTTGGCGATTAAAGTCTGATTCTGACTAAAGTCTGATTCTGATTCTGATTTTCTTTCCTTCTCGCAGATGATTCATTATTATAGACTCCAGCATCTGCAGTCCTTTATTTCTGAGAGTTTACTTTCTCTCCAACTACTGTTACAAGAACCATGTTACTCATGGACTGGCTTCGCCTAAGCTAATTATTCCAGTTATTCTATCTCTTGCCGGGGTTGATGTAGGTTTATCTGGATATAGAGATTCTCCAATGAAGTCACGAGGGACATTTCCCACTCCATCGCAATCAGTAGTCCACACGCTGGTTGGTCTCTTGTGAGGAGTTGTCAAACTTTGGCAGAACCTTTGCAGGCTCCAAAACTCAAAAGAATATTAACTACTGCTGTAGGACCAGAATCACTCTCTTCCTGCTGCTGAAGGCACACAGGTTGGATTGCACAATGGTTGCTAAAGGGAAATGAATGAGTGAGTCATCACAGTTATACCATATAGTGCACAGAATCTGTTATTTAGTTCTGTTATTCTTTTGAACCTTTTCCTGTTTTGCTGGGTGCTAAGTAATAATAACTCAATCCATCAATGTCTGTTTTAATATTGAACGTCTAGTGATAAATCGGATTACTCGAGCCCAGTGATGAGTGTAGGGGTGACACTTGGATTGTTGAAGGGTCACTTTGTGCCACTGTATATGGAAAGGTGAGAAAGGGTTTAACATGTTCTGATGACAGTGGTTGCCTGAGGCATCCTACGTGAACAAGAACATGAAATTAACAAGAACATTAGGCACAGTAGGAATCTTGCATTAACTAGATTGTTGCTGGGAATAGCCAGAGATTTAAAGACCTGGTAGTTCTGTGTTTAATACATCAGTAATATTTGAGTAATATTGCAAATACATTATCTGATTAAGCATCCTTTATTGTTTGAATAATTCATTATGGTTACATATATATATGAAATACATGAATGACATACATCATCACACCACCATGTGATACATACACGTCTCACTAAAGTAAAGATCTAACTAATACTCGCATCTCTTGGTTCTCTTGTTTTCCTTTCAATTAGTTTTTATATTTTAGAGTTACAAAACATAATTGTGGCGACAAGGAAGTTTTAAATGAACCTGACTTGATTTCCCACCTGTTGAAGCACAGCAAGACAATGAGTTAAGCAGAAAGCATTGCAGCATGTGTCTCTTTAGAAGGGGGAGAGAGAAATAGATGAGTTAAAAAAAGGGCAGAAAATGGATGAATTTGTGGGTTCATAAACTGGGTGATAATAATCATAAATAAAAAGAGCAGAAATAGCTGGCTACATCAGAGAGATTGATGCATTTCATTACACAACTGATAACTGAATTTCATTTTTGGGATGAACTGACAAAATTTTAACTCAAATGAAATAGCCAATGCCAATTTAGCGAGTGCCAATTTTGCTAGGTAAATTGGATTTAAAGGCATACATTTTGCTTAGAAATTTGACTGTACCAACCAAACCAGCCAGAATGAGCTTTGCTGATATCGTGAACATTTAAAACCAAAACCATTGTTGATTACAGAATGCTTGATGTTTCAAAAACCAGATCAAAAGGAAGGGGAGTGCTTTTCAGCAGGTATGGCTGAAATGAAGAGGTTTTCTGAGCATTGTCAGCTCAGTAATGGGCTAAATGATGCACTGAGATTGTTTATTCTGTAAAATCTTACAAGAAAGCATTCAGAAAAGGTTCCCAATTGAAGCACAACTTACATTTAATAAAACAATTGTAATAGCTGTATAAGACCATAAGGTATAGGAGCATAATTAGTTCATCTGGTCCAACGAGTCGGCCTCTGCACCGCGGTGCCTGAGCTCCGATCGGCTGCGCCAGGTCCACATGGGCTGGTTTGAGTCGGTCCACTGTGAAAACCTCCTCTTTCCCCCCAATGTCCTGCACGAACGTAGACCCGTTGTTCCTGATCACCTTAAACAGCCCCTCGTAGGGCCGCTGTAGTGGTGCCCGATGTCCGCCCCAGCGTACAAAAACAAACTTACAGTTCTGCAGGTCTTTGGGTACGTAGGTCGGGCTCTGTCCATGCTGTGAAGTGGGTATGGGGGGCAGGTTACCGAGCCTCCAACGTAGTCTGTCCAGGACTGCTGCGGGTTCTTCCTCCTGCCCCTGTGGGGCTGGTATGAACTCTCCTGGGACAACCAGGGGAGTGCAGTACACCAACTCGGCTGACGAGGTGTGCAGATCCTCTTTGGGCGCCATGCAGATTCCAAGCAGGACCCAGGGAAGCTCGTCCACCCAGTTAGGCCCTTTCAGGTGGGCCATGAGAGCCGATTTCAGGTGACGGTGGAAACACTCCACCAGTCTGTTCGACTGTGGGTGGTAGGCAGTTGTGTGGTGTAGCTGTATTCCCAACTGGCTGGAGGTGAACTGGGCGCCTCTGTCAGAGGTAATGTGGGCCAGTACACCAAAGCAAGATACCCAGGTGGCAATCAGTGCTTGGGTGCAGGAACCCGAGGTGGTCTCGGTGAGCGGGACCGCATCTGGCCATCTTGTGAACCAGCCTACGATAGTTAGGAGGTGCTGCGTCCTCGCGACACTGGCAGGGGCCCCACGATATCCACATGAATGTGGTCAAAACGCCGGTGGGTGGGGTGGAACTGCTGCGGCGGGGCTTTGGTGTGCCGCAGCACCTTGGCTATTTGGCAGTGCATGCACATTTTGGCCCATTCACTGACTTGCTTGCGGAGTCCGTGCCAAACGAACCTGTTGGAGACCATCCAGACAGTTGTCCTGATAGAGGGGTGCGCTAAGTTGTGAATGGAGTTGAAAATTCGCCGCCGCCAGGCTGCCGGGACAATGGGGCGAGGTTGGCCGGTAGCTATGTCACACAGTAGGGTCCTCTCACCTCGGCCTATGGGGAAGTCTTGGAGCTGTAAACTGGAGACTGCAGTTCTGTAACTAGGGATCTCATCGTCTGCATGCTGCACCTCTGCCAGTGCTGCATAGTCTACCCCTGGACAGGGCCTGGATGGTAGGTCTGGAGAGTGCGTCCGCCATGACGTTTTCCTTTCCCGAGACATGCCGGATGTCCGTCGTGTATTCAGAGATGTAGGACAGATGTCGCTGCTGGCCGGACGACCAGGGATCGAACACCTTTGTGAACGCAAAGGTAAGAGGTTTGTGGTCCGTGCACGCGATGAAGGGCCTACCTTCTAAGAAGTACTGGAAATGCCGGATTGCCAGATACAGTGCCAACAGTTCCCGGTCGAAAGCACTGTATTTGAGTTCGGATGGTCGTAGGTGTTTGCTGAAGAATGCCAGGGGTTGCCAGCGCCCCTTGATGAGTTGTTTCAGCACTCTGCCGACTGCCGTGTTAGATGCGTCCGCTGTGAGGGCGGTAGGGACGTTCATTCTGGGGTGCACTAGCATCGCGGCATTTGCCAAGGCTTCTTTGGTTTTAATGAAAGCGGCTGCAGCCTCTTCATCCCAGGTCCTTGCCCTTACCCGACATCAGGGTGAACAGGGGGCGCATGATTCGGGCTGCTGAGGGGAGGAAGCAGTGGTAGAAATTCACCATACCCACGAATTCCTGCAGGTCTTTGAGTGTGTTGGGTCAGGGGAAGTGGCGGACCGTGTCTACCTTGGCGGGCCGAGGGGTTGCCCCGTCTTTAGTAATCCCATTGCCCAGGACGTCGTTGGTGTCGAGCCCGAACTGAAATTTGGCCGGGTTGATTGTTAGACCGTATTCACTCAGTCGGGTGTAGAGTTGACAGAGGTGGGATAGATGCTCCTGATGACTGCTGCTGGCTATGAGGATGTTGTCCAAATAGATGAATGCAAAGTCCAGGTTGCGTCCCACCGCGTCCATGAGCCGCTGGAACGTCTGTGCAGCGTTCTTTAGGCTGAGCGGCATACGGAGGAATTCGAGAAGGCCGAACGGAGTGATGAGTGCAGTTTTGGGGATGTCGTCCGGATGCATCAGGATTTGATGGTATCCCTGGACGAGGTCTACCTTGGAAAAGATCTTTGCGCCGTGCAGGTTTACTGCAAAGTCCTGAATGTGCGGCACAGGGTAGCAGTCCGGTGTTGTAGCCTCGTTCAGCCTGCGGTAGTCGCCGCATGGTCTCCAGCCCCTGGTTGCTTTGGGCACCATGTGCAGGGGGGAGGCCCACGGGCTGTCGGACCGCCGTATGATCCCCAATTCCTCCATCCTCTTGAACTCCTCCTTCGCCAGTCGGAGCTTGTCCGGGGGAAGCCGCCGAGCGCGGGCATGGAGGGGTGGTCCCTGGGTCGGGATGTGGTGCTGTACCCTGTGTCTGGGCATGGCTGCCGTGAACTGCAGTGCCAGAACTGATGGGAAATCCGCCAGGGCTCTGGTGAATTCGTTGTCGGACAGTGTGATGGAGTCCAGGTGTGGGGCCGGCAACTTGGCTTCACCCAGGGAGAACATTAGAAGGGTCTTGGCGTGGACCAGTCTCTTCCCTTGCAGGTCAACCAGTAGGCTGTGAGCTCGCAAAAAATCCGCTCCCAGGAGTGGTCGGGCCACAGCAGCCAGTGTGAAGTCCCACGTGAACTGGCTGGAGCCGAACTGTAGCCGCACCGTACGGGTGCCATAGGTCCGTATTGTGCTGCCGTTTGTGATCCTCAGGGTGAGACCCGGTGCCCTGTTGCGGGTGTCGTAACTTGTCAGAGGTAAGACGCTGATCTCGGCTCCGGTGTTGACCAAAAAGCGGCGTCATGACTGCTTGTCCCAGACATACAGGAGGCTATACTGATGGCCAGCTGCCGTAGCCATCAGCGGTGGCTGGCCCCGGTGTTTCCCGGGAAGTTGCAGGGCGGGCGACAACGGCAGGCTTCTGTGCCCCACCGCTGGTGGTAGAATTACCATCGTTCGTTGGCCTCCGCACTCCTGCCTCTGGATTTTGTGGGCTCTGCTGCCGGGCCTGGTCTGGTCTGCTGTTGGGCACATGGCTTGGTGATCTGTGCGACAGACGGCCCACTCTTCGTGGCTTTCCACAGCACATCTGCCTGGGCCACCACATTCCAAGGGTCGCTGAAATCTGCATCGGACAGCAGCAGGCGTATGTCCTCGGGCAGCCGCTCCAGGAATGCCTGCTCAAACATGAGGCAGGGTGTGTGTCCTCTGGCCAGGTACAGCATCTCGTTCATCAAAGCCAACTGTGGCCCATCCCCCAAACCATCCAGGTGCAGTAAACGGGCAGCTTGCTCGCACTGAGAGTCCAAAAGTCCTTATGAGCAAGGCTTTGAATTCCGTGTATTTGCCGTCCTCCAGGGGCGACTGTATGAACTCCTCAACCTGGGCGGCTGTCTCCTGGTCGAGGGAGCTCACCATGTAGAAGTAACATATGGAATGCGAGGTTATCTGCTGAATGTGGAATTGGGCTTCTGCTTCTTGGAACCATAGGTGAGGTCGCAGCGTCCAGAAGCTTGGCAGTTTTAATGAAACTGCATGAACAGATTTGGTCATCTTTGGTCCAAATATCGCTTGGACTGTCGGGATCACCAATTGTAGCGGTGTGCTACATGCAGCGCTGGAATAACGACACGCAGATGGTGAGTTGCAGTTGCATAAAAGATTTATTCAAACTTCGCGGCCTCGCTTTTAAGCCTTCCCGTTTCCGCCCTCCCTGGGTGGGAATACTGTAGGCGGCGCATATTCACGGTCCCTTCCCGCGCGCGGGCTTTTTCCCCTTGCGGGTGAAGGAGGCCTGGTGCCCTTTTTGGGGCCAGCCTCCCTGCCGGCGCGTGCCATTTTGTGAGTCAGTTCGAGTGCGCTGGAAAGTGGGTCACCACAATACTTTAATTTCTTTTACCAAAGTGCATGACTATACGTTTCCTGATCCTGCATTCCATCTGCCACTTCTTTGCCCATTCTCCTAATCTGTCCAAGTCCTTCTGAACCTCAAAACTTCTGCCCCTCCATCTATCTTTGTATCATCAGGAAACTTTGCAACAAAGTCATCAATTCCATCATCCAAATTATTGACATATAACATAAAAAGAATCAGTCCTAACACAGACCCCTGTGGAACACCAATAGACACCGGCAACCAACCAGAAAAGACTCTTTTTATTCCCACTTTGTCTCCTGCCTGTCGGCCACTGCTTTATCCATGATAGAATCTTTTCTGTAATTCCATGGCACCTTGTCAATGGAAACAGTAGAAAGGATGCAAGTGAGCTGGAGTCAGGAATGAAAGTGAGTGTAAGCAAAATAGCAACATCTAAACAGAAAGCTGCCTTGATGAACAAATTGTGTCACTGTCATGGCAGGGGCTCATATACACCAGACCAATGCAAGATAAAAAGTGAAATTTGTAGAAAATACAACAAAAAAAGACACATACAAAGAGCATGTCAAACAGACTAAAACGAATAGACTGCCCAGGGAAGTGAAAAAGATAAAAAGTCAAGTTGTAGTTTCAAAAAGAGCACTAACCTGCATGCTGTTATGATAATGATGAGAGTGACACAGGTCTGAGTAGCCTTGAGATGTAGCCATCGATATGTTGGAACCAGGTTAGATCCTTAGAGATGTTGACACCCAGAACTTGAAATTATTCACTCTCTCCACTTCTGATCCCTCTATGAAGATTGGTTCATGTTCCCTTATCTTACAGCTCTTTCGTCTTACTGACAATGAATGCAAGGTTGTTGCTGGTATATACAGTATCTCACTCCTGTACACATTCTCGTCTCCATCTGAGATACTGCCAGCAAGATTTGTGTCATCAACAAATTTATAGATGGTATTTATGGGTATAGAGAGAGTCGATCAGTGGGCTAAGCACATATCCCTGAGGTGCACTAGTGTTGATCGTCAGTGAGAGGGAGATATTATCAGCAATCCGCGTAGATTGCAGTCTTCCAGTTAGGAAGTCAAGGATCCAATTGCAGATGGAGCTACAGAGGCCCAGGTTCCATAGCTTATCGATCAGGACTTTAAGAATGATGGAGAGCATTGTAAATGAACGGCATACTGTAGGTGTTTGCGTTGTTCCAGGTGGCCTAAGGCCGTGTGGAGAGCCATTGAGTTTGCATCTGCTGTAGACCTATTGTGGTGATAGGCAAATTGCAACAGGTCCAGGTCCTTGCTGAGGCAGGAGTCAATTCTAGCCATGACCAGCCTCTCAAAACACTTAATCACTGTAGATGTGAGTGCTACTGGGTGATAGTTGCTAAGGCATCTCACCCTGGTCTTCTTGTGCACTGGCATAATTGTTGCTCTTTTGAAGCAGGTGGGAACTTCTGACACTAGTGGTGTCTTTGACTACACCCACCAGCTGGTTGGCACAAATTTTCAGAACCTTACCCCAGTGGGGCTTGCTGCCTTGTGAGGGTTTACCCTCTCTGAGACAGAGATCACAGGGTCACCGGATGCTGCAGGGATCCTCATCGCTGAAGTTTTATTCTCCCTTTCAATGAGGGCATAGAAGGTGTTAAGCTCATCTGGTAATGAAGTTTTGCTGCCATTCAAGCTATTGGGTTTTGCTTTGTAGGAAGTAACGTCCTGGAAACCCTGCCAGAGTTGGCGTGCTTCCGATGTCGCATCCAACCAATTCAAAGTAGTCCTGTAAGTGGTCCTGTGCTTCCCTTGTCCATACTTTGGTGGTCCTCACTACTTGAGTCAGTGGTGAGGAAGGCAAATGCAATGTTAGCATTCATTTCAAGAGGACTAGAATATAAAAGCAAGGATGTAATATTAAGACTTTATAAGGCACTGGTGTGGCCTCACTTGGAGTATTGTGAACAGGCTTGGCCCCTTAGAAAGGATGTACTGAAACTGGAGAGGGTTCAAATGAGGTTCATGAAAATGATTCAAGGATTAAATAGCTTGTCAAATGAAAAGCATCTGGTGGCTCCGCGACTGAATTCACTAGAGTTCATAATGAGAGGTGACCTCATTGAAAGCTATCAACTGGTGAAGGGCCTTGATAGAGTGGATGTGGAGAGGATGTTTCCTATGATCAGAAGACACAGCCTCAGAGTAGAGGGGCATCCTTTAAGTCAAGTCAAGTCAAGTCACTTTTATTGTCATTTGGACCATAACTGTTGGTACAGTACATAGTAAAAATGAGACAACATTTTTCAGGACCATGGTGTTACATGACACGGTACAAAAACTAGACTGAACTACGTAAAAAAAACACAGAGAAAATTACACTAGACTACAGACCTACACAGGACTGCATAAAGTGCACAAAAACAGTGCAGGCATTACAATAAATAATAAACAGGACAGTAGGGCAAGGTGTCAGTCCAGGCTCTGGGTATTGAGGAGTCTGATAGATTGGAGGAAGAAACTGTTACATTGTCTGGTTGTGAGAGCCAAATTGCTTCAGTGCCTTTTCCCAGACAGCAGGAGGGAGAAGAGATTGTATGAGTTTGCTTTCCGGATGCAGCATGTAGTGTAAATGTCCATGATGGTGGGAAGAGACACCCCGATGATCTTCTCAGCTGACCTCACTATCTGCTGCAGGGTCTTGAGATCCAAGATGGTGCAATTTCCGAACCAGGCAGTGATGCACCTGCTCAGGACGCTCTCAATACAACCCCTGTAGAATGTGGTGAGGATGGGAGGTGGGAGATGGACTTTCCTCAGCCTTCACAGAAAGTAGAGATGCTGCTGGGCTTTGAGGGACCAGGTGAGATTCTCCATCAGGTGAACACCAAGAAATCTGGTGCTCTTTACGATCTCTACCGAGGAGCCGTCGATGTCTCACCTGCCAAGCAGAGTGACCACCCTTGTCAGGAAAGACATTATCCCACAAGGGAAAGAAATATTTCATGGCAATTAAATCTTTCAGCATGAATGGGACTGCTTAAAGGGTATATGACTAGAGAGCAATGTGTTACCTATTTGAGTTGAGATGCATTCTATATGAGTTGGAATTTATAGCTAAGCAGGGAGGAGTGTTATGTGTTTAATATTACAATAATCTTTGAGTAATATTGTAGATACATTGTTTGATTAAGCATTCTTTGCTGTTTACAAATTCATTATGGGTTATATGTAGAAGTATGTTAATAGAAAATATCATTACACCACTAAATCATATGTGCACGTCTCACTGGAAATAAAAAATAAACTAGAATATGTTCTCCTTGGCTCCCGTGTATTTTCTTTTGATTGCATTTGTTTTGAAGTTATGAAGCATAGCAAGCTGATTTCCCCATTAGACCTAGGCCAGCTCTGACAGCAATGTCATTAGTCCAACTCCCTATCATCACTCTCACAAGTTCAGTAACTCTACTAAATTCTACTCCCCTCCCCAAACACTTGTGACAATTTGCAGTGATCAGTTAATTAATAACCCACACATTTTTGTGATGTGGATGAAACTAGGGCAAAGAGAACTTTCAAACTCCACAGAGCTGAGAATTACCTATTGAGTGTATCCCCAGCAGCTGGTGCCTTCCAAAACACAATAGCACATAGTATAACTAACTATTTGGCTTGTTCACCCAAACCTTTCATTTTCTGACTAACTATTGCACCGATTCCTTCGTTTGTGAAATTTACTGCACCAGAACTAAGAATAACCTTATGATCACCAACATCTGCAGAAGCTGGAAATCTGAGCAACACACACAAAGTGCTGGAGGAACTCAGTTGGCCAGCCAGCATCTGTGGAAAAGAGTAACCTGTCTACGTTTTGGGCCGAGACCCTATTCCAAATACCATAGACCAAACCGAACGTCCGCGTCTCTCCACATATCAAATGAATTTTATCCCTGGTAAATCTCCCTAAGCTGTTCAAAGCTTCACTTGTTCTGACAGAGAAGGAGGCCATTCATCCCACTGAGTCTTTGCTAGCTTGTACAGCCATTTGATCAGCTGTTTATCCCTCTTTATCTGTTCTTTCTCATATGGCCATCAACTTGTATTTGATTCTCCTGCCAGTCACCTGCACTAAGTGGAATAGACAGTGGGAATTAACTTCCAGCATGTTTCCAGGATGTGGAAGACGGCAGGAGAATATACAAAATTCCACGCAGGCAGCAAGCCAGGGCAGGACAGACAAGGGCCACTGGAGCAGTCAGGCCTCAGCACTACCATTGATACCATTACAAATAGAACGATCCTCACAAATAAACATCACCTTGATTCAACCAGTCATTCAATTGCCATCTTACCATTTCCTTCATCTCCAGTGGGTCAGGTCCCAACATTCTGGCATCCCAACGTTAAGAACAGGAAGGCAGATTACTATCTAAATGGAGTCAAGTTAGGAAAAGGGGAAGTACAACGAGATCTAGGTGTTCTTGTACATCAGTCAATGAAAGCAATCATGCAGGTACAGCAGGCAGTGAAGAAAGCTAATGGCATGCTGGCCTTTATAATAAGAGGAATTGAGTATAGGAGTAAAGAGGTCCTTCTGGAGCTGTACAGGGCCCTGGTGAGACGACACCTGGAGTACTGTGTGCAGTTTTGGTCTCCAAATTTGAGGAAGGACATTCTTGCTATTGAGGGAGTGCAGCGTAGGTTCACAAGGTTAATTCCCGGAATGGCGGGACTGTCATATGTTGAAAGATTGGAGCGACTGGGCTTGTATGCACTGAAATTTAGAAGGATGAGAGGGGATCTGATTGAAACATGTAAGATTATTAAAGGATTGGACACACTGAAGGCAGGAAGCATGTTCCTGCTGATGGGTGAGTCCAGAACTAGAGGCCACAGTTTAAGAATAAGGGGTAGGCCATTTAGAACAGAGATGTGGAAAAACTTTTTCACCCAGAGAGTGGTGAATATGTGGAATGCTCTGCGCCAGAAGGCAGTGGAGGCCAAGTCTCTGGATGCATTCAAGAGAGAGTTAGATAGAGCTTATAGATAGTGGGGTCAAGGGATATGGGGAGAGGGCAGGAATGAGGTACTGATTGTGTTTGATCAGCCATGATCACAGTGAATGACGGTGCAGGCTAGAAGGGCCAAATGGCCTACTCCTGCACCTACTGTCTATTGTCTATTATCTATTCTGCTGCTGTTCACAAAAACAAGCTCTAGTGTGCCAGAAACCTGTTCTTCACAAAAAAAAACCTAATTCCAAGTTTATCCTGACCATCGCAAATTTCACCAGCAATGAACGAAGAATAATCAGGCCAAATTACAAAAGCCATACAAGGCCATAAGCAGAGGATGAACGTGGATGGGATAATATGTCAGCAGTAAACGTCCAGCTGTTCCTCACCTCTGCACGCCAAACTCCACTGAATTCAGCGATAGGCAAAGATGCAGATGCTAGTCAAGCCAAAGGCCAATTGCTTCAATTTCCCTCCACACTGAGTTCGTCTAGTAGTACGTGCGTTGTTCCAGATTTCAACATCTGCAGTCTCTTGTGGTTCCATATGTTTCTGTACTGGATTTCTTCTCCTCTCCTCACAGAGATGGCCCATGAAACTGATAAATAGTTCACTTCAAAGGTTCTCGATACTGTAGATATTACTCAGATGGAATCATTTCATTACAATTATGGAAGGCACTGTATTCCCCAAAAATAGTTCCTTAAGAGAATTGGCATTGACTGATAAAGTAGTAATAAAAAGGTAAAAGATGAAAAGAAAAAGCTGTACAAATAATTAAATTATTGTTCAGTGTGTTATGAAGTATTAGCTTCACCAAGAAATGACAATGATTATTGCATTAATCGTTGCTGCAAACCACTCTGTACTGGTTGAGTTGTTCAGAGGCCTTGCATTACCTGTCCTTTAGTTTCTGAACCGGTGGATTAGCTGGTGTCCCCAAATCACAAATATTCCACTTCACTTTGTATTTTTACCAGCAGCACTGTGAAAATTACACAAATCCATCAAAGTCACAAAACTGTGTTCCAGCAATTCTGTCACCTCCCCTCACAGGATGGAAAGTAAGCCACTCATCTTTAAACCCCCTTCAAAATAAATGGCACCAATCTAACAGAATGGGGGCAGAGTGAAATAATCAGGTCATAATTAGATGCTCAGAGCATGCACACAAAATATGTGCGATTTGCTTTTCTCATTTGCATACTGTATTAATATTAATCAGCTCATTGAGGACTGAGCTGATGTTTAATGGGCAGGCAGGCAATCTTAGCAGCAGTTTGAGTCTTGGTAATGGGTATTTTATGAGTGTCAGAAGTTAATTAATCTTTTCTTGCTAGAATATTGAAACATTGTTATTTTTATAACTCCTGCTATTTATGCAGCCTGTACTGTGATGCGATTAAAGATTTGTCATCAAGCAATGCAATTATTGAGTGAATAAATATGAGGAAGAACCAGTAAGGAATATTTCCCTATTTGTACCTTTACAAAGTATAATTGGCACTGCTGTTTAATGAGAATTTTGTTCTGCTGGTAGATCTGGGAATCTGTTAAGAATAGCAGAGGGTGGGTAATGACCAGGGTGTGGAACCTGCTAGGGACACTCCCTCAGAGCTCCAGACACCCACGTTTGTGTTAAGATAGGCACCTGGGTCTAGACGCCCCAACTTTCCAGAATATGGATAGCTGACACGCCCCTGAAGACTCAGGTGTGCCCGCTAACTGGCGGCCATGCTTTGTCACCAGGATTTTTAAACACCACCTGAACTGAGGTTGAGGGCTCAATCATCAGTTCTACTTTGGATTCTCGTCTAGCATCCTGTCCTTGTTCCAGTCTTGATTCTAGTCCTGGATACTCCAGCACTCAGGTCCTTACCATCCTTGCTCAGGCCTCTCGTCACAGTACAACTGATCCTAACTTGGACCCAGCGGTCTCTTGCCTGCTGTGGGCAGCCGCAGAGAGGACAGAGCTGAAAAGTACACAACCTCCAGGTCACCATGCGCCAGCTGTCATGAGAAGGAAGTAGAATTGTTCAGGTGAGGCTGTCAGTCGTTCCGCAGAATCAGCCTATCTTCCAACCCCCAGAGAGATTCGTGTGCGGCCTGGATTCTTGCTGTGGCTTCCACTCAGTCTTCACTGGTGTTTCAACTCCAGCCTTCTTGGTTCCCTACACCTTTCCCTGCTGAAAGGTGGCCTTCATGACCAGGAGAGCCCTGGCCTGGGCCACCGCACATTGGGAGCAGAGGTCAGAGATCTGGTCTGATTCAAAAGAATTCATGAATGACATGAAAAGGGCATTCCATCACCCACCGGAGCAAACAGAGCCTCGGACTGCCTGATGAAGGTGCAGCTCCTGCACAAGATCTCATCAAGCCAATGCAAATCGGCCACACGACGAGAGGTCCTGGTATCAGAGTTGAGGTTCCTGCTATTACTATGGGGAAGCAGGTCACCTGTGGGTTGAGTGTCTGAAGCTGCAGGCATCAGGAGTTGGAGGACAGTGTTGGGAGGACTGTAGTGATAGTAGCCACCACTCCCAACCCCACTGTTTCTGGTGTCATGTTGAAGGTGGAGATCTTCCGGGGAAAGGACCGGAGGGAAGTAAATGCCTTTGCTGACTCCGAGGCAGACAGTCACTCCTGGACTTGTGGACTGCCGATCGGCTCAACATACTTCTGCAGGACTTGAGCCAGTCCATGCCCACTACTGCACCGGACTGTCATCGTCTTGGTTCCGGGCAGATCCTGCAGTAGGCATTAGTTTTACAAATAAGGATAGGGGAACATTTGTTTCCATATCATCAATTCTCCTCACATACCCCTAATCTTCGAGCACCCTTGGCTGTCTCAGCATAACCCTTCTGTGAACTGGAAGGAAGGGAGGATCATTGCGTAGTCAAGTCATTGCAAGAGGGAAGATTTCCAGTTTGGTGTTCTAACCCCCCAGACTCTCCCGACACTAACAGTCGACAAGGAGGCAGAATACATCATTTATGGTTGGACTGGTGTAAAGAGGAGTGCTTGATCCTGAAGGGGTGTTGAACCAAGCAGGTCTTGACTCAAGAAAGTCACAAATCAGGGTTTTCCTTGAACAGTGTAAAAGATAGTATTTTGATAATGCAACCGGAGGGAAAACAAGAAATCGTAACACAGCTCAAGCCTGATTATTTTTGAGTTAGCATTAAAGGAGGACAAATCTAAATGATGTAAGAAAAGGTCATGAGATTGTGATAAAAATAGTTTGTTTTCTTATTCCCTCAGTAATGATACCCCCAGATTCACTGACACAAACTTTGCTCTGTTATTGCTCTCTGCAGCCCATAAACTATTCAATGTAACACAGCACATGAGATACAGCAGAGAAACCAGCCCTTCAGCCCATTGAGTCCATGCTGATCCATTTACATTAATCCTATATTGACCTGTCTTTACTTTCCCTGCATTCACATCAACTCCCCCCAGTTTCTACCACTCACCTATGCACTAAAGATATTTTCAAACAGCCAATGAACCCAGCAAATCTTATTAATTCTGAGTTAGCATTAATGTAGGATAAATCTAAATGATGTAAAGAAGGTCACAAGATTGTGGTTAAAAAATAATAAATGGCTTTCTTTTTCCCTCCATGAAGATAAGTGGTGCTGTCAGATTCACACTTAATAGCTTCTCTTTCGGCTCTTCCCACTTTCTCCAGACCAAGGGTGTAGCTATGGGCATTCGCATGGGCCCCAGCTATGCCTGCCTCTTTGTGGGTTATGCGGAACAGTCTATCCTCCAAATCTATACTGGCACTGCTCCCCAACTTTTCCTTTGCTACATTGACAACTACATTGGTGCTGTTTCCTGCACCCATTCTGAGCTCGTCAACATTGCCTCTTAACTTCCACCCAGCCCTCAAATTCACTTGGTCCATCTCGGACACTTCTCTCCCCTTTCTCAATCTCCCGGTCTCCATCTCTGGAGACAGATTGCATACTGACATCTTCTATAAACCCACTGACTCTCATAACTCCGTCTCTGCTGCATCTGCTCCCAGGACAAGGCTTTCCATTCCAGGACATCTCAAATGTCCTCTTTCTTTAAGAATCGTGCTTTCCCTTCTGCCATTATCAATGATGCCCTCACCCGCATCCCCTCCATTTCCCGCACTTTGGCCCTCACCCCATCCTCCTGTCACCACAACAGGGACCGTGTTCCCCTTGTCCTCACCTACCACCCCACCAGCCTCTGGATCCAGCATATTATCCATCGCAACTTCCGTCACCTTCAACAGGACCCCACCACTAAGTACATCTTTTCCTCTCAACCCCTCTCTGCTTTTCGCAGGGATCGTTCCCTCCATGACTGCCTGGTCCACACGTCCCTCCCCACAGATCTCCCACCTGGTACTTATCCCTGCAAGCATAAGTGCTACACCTGTCTCTACACCTCCTCTCTTACCACCATTCAGGGCCCCAAACAGTCCTTCCAGGTGAGGCAACACTTCACTTGTGAGTCTGTTGGGGTCATCTATTGCATCCGGTGCTCCCGGTGCGGCCTCCTCTACATCGGTGAGACCTGACGCAAATTGGGGGACCGCTTCGTCGAGCACCTCCGCTACGTCCACCACAACAGACAGGATCTCCCGGTTGCCACCGACTTCAACTCTGCTTCACATTCCCATTAGGATATGGCCATACATGGCCTCCTCTACTGCCAAGATGAGGTCAAACTCAGGTTGGAGGAGCAACACCTCATATACCGTCTGGGTAGTCTCCAGCCCCTTGGTATGAACATTTAATTCACCAACTTCCAGTAATTCCCTCCCTCTCCCTTCACCCATCCCACTTTCACTCTGCCTCCTCTTCTAGCTGCCTATCACCTCTCTCATGATTCTGCCTTCTTCTACTACCCTTACATTCCTTCTTCACCTCTCCTGCCTATCCCCTCCCTGCTTCCCCTCCCCCACCCCTTGATCTTTTCTCTGATTGGTTTTTCACCTGGCACCTACCACTCTCCCCCCACCTTCTTTATAGGGCCCCTGCCCCCTCCTTCTTCCGTCCTGACGAAGGGTCTCGGCCCGAAACGTTGATTGTTCATTTCAATGGATGCTGCCTGACCTGCTGAGTTCATCCAGCTTTTGTGTGTTGATTTGACCACAGCACCTGCAGTGCACTTTGTGTTTACTGTCAGATTCACTGATAGCCACACCTTTGGGAACGGGAAAAAATGAGAGAAATCTGTGCAAACTGATGAATGTACAAACTCCACACAATTAGGAACGGAGATAAAATCAGATCCAGATTAAATGGCATCATCAATGAACTGTGAGTGTAAGGACAATTCAGTTGTAAGCCATGAATTGATCCAATAATAAAAAGATGAAGGAAAGCAGTTCTCTTAGACAGTCATACACAGTACATCTTCCATCCTTTTTTTATACAAAATATCTTTATTACAAATTCAGTGTTATATATACAGAACAGTAGCTAACACAATTACTTGACTACAAATAGACAATACACATTATACCAAAGTGTTTCCACCTCTGCCAATGATGGCAATTACCCCCTGCGGAGCCCAATGATCTCAGAATGCCTCTAAGGTCACCATGGACAGTGCATGTTCCCTCTCAGTGGCTACCCAGGCACAGATATACCCCCTAAACATTGCCAGGCAGTCTGCCTGGGCAGATCCCTCTGCCACCTGTTTCCAGGAACCATGAATGGCTGATTTCGCCAGCCCCAGGAGCAAGTAGACAAGGACATCCTCATCCCTCCATGCCCTCCTCCTTAATGGATGACCATTTATAAATAGGGTAGGGCTGAAATGTAACCAGAAGGTGAGAAGCAGCCGTTGCAGATATTCAAATAGGGGCTGCAGCCTCATACACTCCATGTACATGTGGTACACGGTCTCCTCCAGCCCACAGAAGTGACATGCAGCTGGGAGATCCGTGTACAAACTAAAGAATTTATTAAAAGCCCAGCTCTATGCAGCAATCTTCCATCGTGGAGGGTACCCCACGTATGGTTGAATGGTACAAGATAAAGGTAGATCTAACACAACAACTTATACAATTGGACGTGTCATAGAGCACCAGCAGTGGATCAGAAAGCCTGCAGACTGTCACCTCGTTGCCCAGCAGACCTCTCATTACTTGGTCACTTTCAGATAAAAAGTTTAAGTGTAGCCCGAACAAGAACATGGGAGATAAACTAAACTTATCGTTGATCATAAACAAGAGAAAATCTGCAGATGCTGGACATCCAATGAAACACACACAAAATGCTGGAGGAACCGAGCAGGCCAGGCAGCATCTAGGAAAAGAGGTCGAAACACTTTGCAGGACTCGGTAAGGTTTTGGTCTGAGACGTCGACTGTACTCTTTGCCTAGATGCTGCCTGGCCTGCTCAGTTCCTCCAGCATTTTGTGTGTGTTGCTCATCACCAATCATACCTTAGCACTCAAGAAGCTCCAAAAGACTTTGATCTGAAGCATTCACTATAGTTCTTTTTGGCATTTTAGGCGAGAGAGGGAAAGTTTAAAAGTGAAGTGTGGGCACGTGTTTTACAGAGACTGATAGGTGTCTGGAATGGGCTGCCAGGGGTAGTGGGAGAAGCAGACACAATAGTGGCATTGGAAAGACCATTGAAATAAACACATGACTATGCAGGGAATGGAGCAAGGGTTACTTATCATGTCCATGCAATGAAATTTAGTTTCCTTTGGCATCACGTTCAGCACAGATCATGTGGACCAAAGGGCTTGTGGCTCTTCTGACTTCTGTGCTTTCCCAGATGCTCTCTAACTTGATGTGTGCTTTTGTTTTGGATTACACAATCTGCAGTTCTTTTTTGCCAGTCAAGAACACTTTGAACCAATGTGTATCTAACAAGTGAGGAGGTCTCCACCATATTACCCTCACATTGTTAGACTCCGGGAAATCAGAGCCAGCAATGAATGCCAGGAGGATCGTTCACTATGGATACACTCCCACTGAAGTAAAAATTCTTCAAAGCAACTGCAAAATAATTCATAGCTCTGTTCAATGAAAAACTCTGGGTTTCCTTGAGCATTTATCTTTCAGCCATTATCAATTAATCAGAGATTTAATTCATGCAAATTGTAAAACTATTCAGTGTAAATTAGTTGCAATGATTTTCTACGGTGAATCCATAGGCTTTCAATTACTTTGGGATGTCCTGAAATTCTGAATGATGCAAAATAACTGCAGGATTTTTCTTTCTTCCTAGTCATTATCAAACCAGCAGCAGTACAGATCTCTGTTGCTATTACAGGTAGAGCCCTCTCTGTGGCTTTCATCACACATAACATAAAGGAAAATGGCCAGTTTTCAACTTAAATTTATTATCATATGCATAAATACATGTATACACAAGTGCAATTAAAATCATACTTGCAGTAGCATCATTGTCCCTTAGCATCAGATAAGCAGCATTAAGTGAAATATAATTGCATAAATTAACACATATTACTCTAATAACATAATGACACATAGTCACATAAATTACTCAAAATTATGCAAGGAAGAGCCTAATTATAATGACAAAACAAAATGAAGTCCATGGTGGTGTAAAGTGATCAAAGTGTTCAGGGTTGTAAAACTCAGGTAGTTCTTAGGGCTGTGTGAGTTGGTACAAGAACTGGATAGCCAGAGGCAAGCAGCTGTTCTTGGACCAAGCGGTGTTTAGCTGTGCCTGTGCCTGTGCTGGCAGCTATGAGAAGGTGGCATGGCAGATGGTGGGAATTCTTGGTGATGGATTCCATCTTCTGTGGGCACCCTCAATGGTGGAGAGGGATGTGCCAAGTCCCTCTCCACATCCTACACTCAGCAGCATACGTTCCTGCATATTCAAATTTCCACAGCAGACCATGATGCAGCCAGTCAGGATCATTTTCACTATACCTTTGCAGCAGGTTGTTAGAATGTTCAGTTAATCCCTCAGCTTCTCTTCTGTGGTTCTATTGACCAGTGAGCAAGTACTGTAGCTCAAGAATTTATTTTGCATCTCACCACATTTTTCCCTTTACCTCTATCCCATATGGCAGGAGCCCTCCAGTTTTGAAGTACAGAGAGAACTTGGGGTCCAAGTCCCTGATGGAGGCTCACAGTTTCATAGAAGGCAGATGGTATTTCAAGGGTCAAGAGTTAGTAAACCATATTGCTGCTTCATAAAACTCTGGTTGGGCTGTACCTGACATATTGCATTCAATTCTACTAGCCCCATTCCAGGAAGGATGTGAAGGCTTTAGAGATGGGGCAGAAGAGATTTACTGGGCAGGTTCTGATGGAGAGTTCAGACAAATTTGTGCTGTTATTTTGGGAGTGGCTGAGGAGAGATCTGATAGAAGTTTTTAAGGTTGTGAAAAGCATATGTAGACGTTTGGTATCTCTTTTCCCCAGGACTGAAATGTCTAGTGTGCCTTTAAGGTGCAGGGGTCAAGCTCAAAGGAGATGTGCAGAGAATAGTTTTGACGCAGAGTGATGAGTACCAGGAATGTGCTGCCAGAGGTGGTAAAGGAAACAAATATGTTTTAAAGGCTCTTAGTGTCAGGATGCTGAAGCAGGGACACAATCGCAGACCAAGTACTGTGTGCACTGTGATATTTACTGAGTAGCAAATCCAGAGAGGTAACAAAGTCAGCATCAAAGTTCAGACAGAGATCAAAACATCCAGAGAAATCCAAAAACCAGAATCAGGAATCAGGCAGAGTCAATATTCAGACAGACAGAGTACAGATACGAACGCAGGACAGGCTCAGGAAAATTCACTGGTACAATCTGGCAACAAACAGGTGAAAACACAGGACTGAGCTACACTGAGCAATAAACAGAGAGGCAGATGATAGGTGGAGCACAATGAGACACGGGTGGCAGCAATACAGGTGATAATGAGAAACAGGTGAGAGACAGAGTACTCAGTGATACAGGGGCCGGAGTAGAGCAGGAACGGGGACAGGAGCACATGGCAATACAAAACCACAGACTAACAGCTAGGGGGAAACACACAAAAAGACAGCATTCACCTGGAGGTACTGACACTTAGATAGACATACAATGTGCAGAGAATGGAGAATCAGTACTATAGGCCGGCAGAAAGGGTATAGCATCATTAGTTTGGCACAACATCAAATTGAAGGGCATGTTCCTATGCTGCACTGTTCTATATTACTAAGACAAGGACTATCTGGGTCATTAACTAATTGAAATTCAGTATTGAGAATTTAGGGAGTGGGTGTCACTGCAGGTCATCACGAGGAGGGTGTAGAAGACAAAAGAGACTGCAGATCGCAGGAACTCAGCATGTCAAGCAGCCTCTGAGTTGTCAATATCTCATCAAAAGACCCTGCATCAGAGTAGGTTGAGCAGAAATCTTTTGTTTTACCTATTCAAGGGATGAGAATTTTTTGCAGCCCTCGTCAGTATTGAATTGCCCATCCCTAGCTGTGCTTGAGAAGGTGTTGGAGAGTTGCAGTCGTTGAGGTGTGGATAAGGAGGGAGCTGCAGGATTTTGATGCAGTGTTGTGAAGGTGATATGTTTCCAGTCAGTATAGTCTGTGGTTTGGAGCACAACTTCCAGGTGGTATGCTCCCAAGCTTCAGCCACCAAGCTTTTCCTTTGAGCTGGTAGATGGAAAGAAATCACACAAAGCCCAGCATTTACCTTTAGTACAGCCTTTCTTTATTACAACCTGACACCAACAGGGGAGTCACTTGTCTTGGTCCCCAATGCTCCCCAACCCAAAGTTTCCATTATTCCTAAACTAATACTTGTCACTCTTTCCCATTTATCTCTACCCCATAAGCAACGTGTACACATTGAGGGAGGTTAGTTTCTTGCAGTGTCAAGCTAAGACCATAAGAAATAGGAACAGAATCAAGCCATTCCTCCCATTGAGTCTGTTCTGCTATTCCATCATGGCTGATCTATTTTTCCTATCAACCCCATCTCTCCTTCTTCTTCCTATAACCTTTGATGCCCCAACTAATCATAAAATCTATCAGCCTCTGCTATAAATATACCCTATGACTTGGCCTCCATGGCATTCTTTTCCAACCCATTGAACATCCTGTCACTGAACTAGCTTCACTCCTGGAGGTTATTGCATGGCCACTATGTCGATAGCCAGTCACAGGTTTACAGCCATTCTCTGCAGACTATAACTTGCAGCTTGGGTCAGTCTGAGCCAGTTCCAGCTATCTCTGGATGGTATCTGTCCTCTTTTATCTCTGCCTCTGAGCCACTGCTCCAGTCCATGCTACTGTACGTTTAGAAGGTGCTCCCTTACTGGGTTGCTGCAGTGCATCTGTCAATGGTACAAACCGCTGTTAGTGTGTTGATGGTCAGGCAAATGGTTGTGAATGGGATACCTATCAAACAGGCTGATCAGCCCTGTGTAGTGTCAGGGCTCTTGAGTGTTGTTGAAGCTGCACTTACCCAGGCAAACAGAGATATTCCATCTTGTAGTTGCTGGACAGGTTTTGGGGTGGGATGGGGTACAAGGTGAGCTACAAGATTGCCAGCTATATAAAAGACTAGAGCTTTAGATCCATTCTGTAGAATCATAGGAGTTTTTGTGCCGATCTCAGAGGGAAAATGAGGCTTTGCTTTAATGGCTCTCCCAAAGAGGGAAATAACAAAAGACTAACATTCTCTCAGAACTCCAGTGGACATTAAAATGAGCCCCTGCACTGAGGCTGCCTCAGAAGTGAACGTGTCCCTAATGTTACCCATGTTATTGGAGATATCACCTCTTGTGAATCAGGAAATTCACAAAGACAGCTCCTTTGTCAGCTCTCTCTTTCACTTACAATCCACTGGCCTCCAGAACTGAAGCTTAACATACTTACCCGTTCATTCTTCTTGAAGTAGCTGTTTCTGGTCTTGGACATGCCTTTACCTTGAACACCAGATCCCTCAACACCTCTGCAGAAATCACAATTCCCACACCTGGAACTTCCCATCTCAGTCAACTTATTGGCAATTAATATCAATTTATTGTTTGGCTTTGTGGAACCACTGGAAAGTACTTGAAATACATTGCCCTGAGCAGTTTTCTAACCAAGGGAACCTTTGTTATTCTGAGCTAAATTTAGTATGCGGAACTATAAACTCTAATGAAACAAAGGTGGAGGGTGGGACTGTAAGGAATTTGCAAAGAAGTACATAATGAATCAACACTTTCTGCTGATAAGTTGAATGTCAGACAGAATTTAAAACATAGAACAGGAAATGGATCTTCAACCCCACAATGTTTCTACTGACTGTGATGTCAAATCAAATTAATCCCATTGCTCACACATGGTCTATATCTCTCCATTCCCTTCAACATCTGCTTCCACCAGCACCCCAGCACAACACAGGCCCACAATGCTGTGCTGAACATGTACTTAATTTAGAAGTGACCGAGGTTTACCCATAGTCCTCTATTTTTCTGAGCTCCATGTACCTGACCAGGATCCAGTATGTTCCAAGAATCTACCACACTCTGTAAAACAAACTTGCACTGTACATCTCCTTTCATAGTTTTATCAGCTTTGCCTAAGCCTGTCGGATGCCCTCTCATTCAGGAAGTATACTGCTGACCCTCCAAAGCCTCCAATCTTTATACAGCTACAACATGGCCATTGTCCAATGAAACAAGCATGCCATACACATTCCTATCAACTTGTGCTGCCACTTTCAGGGAGCGATAGATTGGACCACAAGATCCCACTGTATATCAATGCTGCTTTGCACAGATTCTCTGAGAATTTCAGTTCCCACCACTTTCAATGCACCACAGCATGTTTGCATTTTGCCCTAGTGCACCAACTGCAACAAAGCATGCTTGCATTTGCGCTAGTGCACCAATTGCACCAAAACATGCTTGCACTTTGACTTAGTGCACCAACTGCATCAAAACATGCTTGCAATTTGACCTAGTGCAGCAAATACACCAAAGCATGCCTGCATTTTGACCTAGTGCACCAACTGCATCAAAACATGCTTGCAATTTGACCTAGTGCAGCAACTGCTCCAAAACATGCTTGAAATTTGAACAAGTGCCCATTCGGATTCCTGGCAAAAAAAAATGTTTGAAACTGTGGTGAGCTGCTTTTGGCCAAAGACAGGGACATTTCACTCAGTTTTGTGTAGTGCCTGTCATATATAGTGTGAGTGGTCACCATATTCTTTAAGCAATAATCTACTTACATTGTACTACAGTGGGTGCTAGTGGGCCAGAAGGAGGCAGTGAATAAAAAGCACACACTTCTAGATATGAGTGTGTTTATAAACAGCAATATATTAAAAATATTTACACAAGTAAGAACAATTCAAAATTCCAGCATCCTGTTTAGGTTCCAAATCTCAGATAGCAAATGAAAACCAAATTCCTTTTTGGTTAGAATCAGTGAGATTCTTTAGAATAACCTTCATTACACCAATTTCTCTAACTAATTAGATCTAGTGTTATTCCCTCTTTAAAGGTTAACAAACTGGTAAATATTAGCCAGTTAATATTTACTATTATTTATAGTAAATAATCATTTACTATAAATATATTAATATTTATAGTAGATATTACCATATAATATTTATCCCTAGTTAGTTAGTAAGCTGATTGAATTCCTTTTACGGCTAACTTCAGGTTCAGTTCAGGTCAGTATGTCTACAAATTCATATACAGTTTCGGGCCAGTGGGGCATGGTCGAGAGACCACCCATGCATTTCACATGAACAGCGCTGTTTATGGTTACATTTTAGCTTGGGTTATACAGTTATTTGCTTGTGTATCTGTGGGTCACCCTGACTGTAACCAGGGTGTGTGATGGTCACCTCCCCCGTCGGTGTGAGACTGTTCGGGTTCACGCTCCGGGTTTGTGTTTATCACAATAACACGGTTGTTGAGTTAACGAGCTTCATCGTCGGGCATTGTAGACCAAATGCTCGCCACATCGGTGTCAGGACTGGGATACGAGATCGACGACGAGATGGAAGAGCTACGACGGCGATAAAGTGCCTTAAGACCCGGGGAATAAGAGGAGGGACCGAGCAGTATGCCTCCCCCTGCACCCTCGTGAAGACAGGACCTGGGAACCGAGCGTCGAGCGACCGTCCCAAAGGCTCCCCAACCCGGGGGACAGAGCGGAGCGGATCACTCACCACCGGCAACCCGAGACGCCGCAGCCATGGGAGGACGGGCATCAGGGCAGTCGCCGCCAGAGCAACAGGAAGGCCAGAGCCTCGACGATTTACCCCTCAGGTTCCACCCTGAAGCTCCCCAGATACGACGGTACCGGCCGCCTGGAGCCGTACCTGGCGCAAGTCAAACTGGCCGCTGGCACAACGGGTGGAGTCCCACCGAGACGGCGGTGCACCTTGCCCCGGCTCCGGAGGGAGATGCCCTGCGGGCCCTCCTCGACCTAACGCCGGCGGAGCAGCGTGACCACCGGGCCCTCGGAGAGGCGCTGAGCGGCGTTTCCAGCCGAGGCCGTGAGCGGAAGCAATGAGGGAAGGACTGGGCAGCAGACGTCCCGGTGATCTCCCCTACACGGACCAGACATCCCCGTCTGGGTGGACAACGACGGCCGTCCAGCTGGCGACGGTCACCGGTGACTGTGCGGCGATGAGACGGAAGAGGAGGCTGCGCATCGCAGTGGGAAGAAACACGGTGGAGCACGAGGTGTGGCTCGGCGACATCCGAGAGTCCTGCATCCGTGGCCTGGACCTGTGGTCCCGCCGGGGCCCGTGTGGATGTGTCGGGGGCAACACACACTCTACCTCGGTGCCGAATCCATGGCTCCCCGGGAAGCGGTCCCACCGGGAGCGGCAACCACCACGGGGTTCACAGCGGGTCGGGGCAGTGCAGCACACCCGGCAGCGGCCCAACGCAACACCGCGGGATCAGGAGCAAGCGACCACCTCCCCGCCATGGAGCAGCAGCTGGGCGGCGAACCGGTGAGCGATCCCGTGTTGTCCTGGGTGAGGGAATGGCCGAGTGTGGGTCACCGGCCGGACCGTGTTGTCCCGGGTGAGGGAATGGCCGAGTGTGGGACACCGGCCGGACCGTGTTGACCCGGGTGAGGGAATGGCCGAGTGTGGGACACCGGCCGGACGGTGTTGTCCCGGGTGAGGGAATGGCCGAGTGTGGGTCACCGGCCGGACGGTGTTGTCCCGGGTGAGGGAATGGCCGAGTGTGGGACACCGGCCGGACCGTATTGACCCGGGTGAGGGAATGGCCGAGTGTGGGACACCGGCCGGACCGTGTTGACCCGGGTGAGGGAATGGCTGAGTGTGGGACACCGGCCGGACCGTGTTGACCCGGGTGAGGGAATGGCTGAGTGTGGGTCACCGGCCGAACGGTGTTGACCCGGGTGAGGGAATGGCCGAGTGTGGGTCACCGGCCGGACCGTGTTGTCCCGGGGGAGGGAATGGCCGAGTGTGGGTCACCGGCCGGACCGTGTTGTCCCGGGGGAGGGAATGGCTGAGTGTGGGTCACCGGCCGGACCGTGTTGTCCCGGGTGAGGGAATGGCCGAGTGTGTGACACCGGCCGGACCGTGTTGTCCCGGGTGAGGGAATGGCGGAGTGTGGGTCACCGGCCGGACCGTGTTGACCCGGGTGAGGGAATGGCCGAGTGTGGGACACCGGCCGGACGGTGTTGTCCCGGGTGAGGGAATGGCCGAGTGTGGGACACCGGCCGGACCGTATTGACCCGGGTGAGGGAATGGCCGAGTGTGGGACACCGGCCGGACCGTGTTGACCCGGGTGAGGGAATGGCTGAGTGTGGGACGCCGACCGGACGATGTGATATATTGGATGCGGTTGTCTGAGCGGCGGGAGGCAGTCGTGCTGCACCAGGACCCGCTGACACCGACTGACCCAGTGTCCTTGGCCACCACTGACCCAGCGAGGCTGAAGGAAGGATGTGACACTCCGGTGCCCTGCCTCTTGCAAACACTCGGCAGTGTCGACGCCCACCGGCCATTTGGATTTTGCTCTGGGGTCGCAGGGGACGGCTGTCTGCTCGGGTGGGGGCAGTGTGATGCTTGGGGCGGGCGGACTACAGCCCGCCCCTACATTTCTAATGACCAGCACTGTTTATCGATGTTGTGTTAAAATGTTTTTGTGGGATTATAGTGGGACGTTCCAGTTCATTTATGGTTACATTTTAGCTTGGGCTATACAGTTATTTGCTTGTGTATCTGTGGGTCACCCTGACTGTAACCAGGGTGTGTGATGGTCACCTCCCCCGTCGGTGTGAGACTGTTCGGGTTCACTCTCCAGGTCATGGACCCTGTCTATACACATACATATGCAGCTTAACTCCTTTCACGGCATTTCTACAACGGCACAACTTTTAAACAAAGAAAATTTCATTCAGTATTTATCAAGGTCTTTACAAAAATAATCAGTTCATGCAGAAAATCAAAATTCAGATCCTTCGAATGAAAAATAAAGCTCCAACCATATTGACTCTTCTACGTCTTGAAGCGTTCCGTTCCTGTGCCGGATTTTCATCGTGAGAGACCCACCGTCTTGTTTCTTGTTTTATCGCATTAAATCGTTTATCATCCATAAAAGTTGACTCATAAAAGTTACACAAAAAAACCCAACCATATCCCTTGTGTGATTTTACAGAGCTAACCTCCGGTTACCCCGTGTGATCTGGGAAACTCATCTCTGCGATATTGTCTCGTTACTACTGCTGCTTGTGATAGCTACAGCTTCAATGATCTTTTATCGATATCGCCTCTCCTTGAGGATTTCAAGTACGTACGGTAGAGATACACACTTCTAATCTCATTTTCAACAGTTTATATCTTTAGTTTCTAATAGTTTGCTGCGTTTCTCTCACTTGTCTGTACATCGTTAACCCACAGCTTTTTCTCCCCCAAGTTTTTTTTAAAAAACGGTAAACCTCGTTTTCATCTCTCAACAGGTGGAGCTTTCTAACAGTACATCTTTGGGTTTAATTAACATGCTTTACATTATTTACCAAAACATTACTGGGCACCAATCACTGAAGGACATGAGTACCTGACAGTACACTCCCCATAGCAACTAGACACCAGTAACTCATTCCAGGGCTGCTGTAAGGAAGGGACAGTGAACAAGGAAGGGGAAGAGAGCCACATGAATCATGATATACAAGAGCCCATCGGGAAGTATGCCAAAGAGTAGCTCCTACATGAGGTGCTGGGGCAGGAGCGCACCAGAGCTGCCACCACAACTTGGATGGCTTAATGCCCACCAAAGAGGAATCCTAGGATTGTGGAGAAATGTGTCAAAAATTTTCTGGCCAGGCTGATTACATCAAAGTGAGCGATACATCCTGTATAGATACTGCTTGGTGAAGTTCACTCCCTACCCCTTCCATGCACATGGAGAACTGCTCACATTTACTCACACACACTTACACCACTTACCCTCGTGGATATGTACACACAGATGCACATGTGCACACACATACATACGCGCATACAGAGATACTACCACACACACATACAGATATACTATCATACACACATGCGTGCATACAGATATACTATCACACATGCGTGCATACAGATATACTATCACACATGCAGACACACATCATCCATCCAGCGAGCAACTCTCTGTAGAAAGGAAAATGAAGTAACCGTTTCTACCTCTGAATCAAGGAAGGTGACAATGGAAGGGGATCTTCGTGTATGCTTCTCTGGGTACCTGAACAGGATACAGCCCACTAATGAATAGGCAAAGAGGCAATCAAAACTGTGTGATTTATTTCACCGACAATATTTCATTGTGATCACGGCCTCTTCTTTGATCTGTTCATTGCCATCAAGTGGCAGCTTACAAGTGCAATCGCTTTCTGATTTAATCTTGGAGAGTGTGGGTGGAAGCCACATTTCTCCTTAGCCAGGATAGAAAGCAAGAGGAATCTGGGGATAGAAAATGGAACTGGGAAGATGATGATAATGAATATTGTCTCTTACACCCCTCACCTCAGAGACCAGCACTACAAAGAACAAGTTGACTAGTTTACAGAGACCTGCACACAGATAGATGTGTCACCATAATTCCAAGAGCACAGGTACAAACACATCCCATGAAACAACTTAATTCATCAAACCAGTGCGGTTCACTGACAACAAACCAGAAGTCCTTTTAAATTAGGAGGTTGTGGATTGCACTTTAAATTTGGATCCATTTTCATTACTTCTTTTACTCTCTCTGTTACCTGGCTACAAGTGTTGACTGTTTGGGGGAGTTATATTCCACATGTCGCAGGGTTGACTGGATTTAGTGAAGTAGATTTTGAGAAACATTGAAACATAAACTGAATTGTTTAATTTACAGGAGCTGAAAGCACAGGTAAAGATTTTGTTTGTGAGCTGGGCTGTTGGTGTAGGGGCAGGGCTTTGGGACTGAAGCTTGTTATAATGAAGTTGTGGTGGTGAGAGAGATTGTCAAGTTGTTCACTTTTTAACAGTGGTGACAGGTTCCTGAAATTCATCTATCCTTGAAGTGTTTTGGGATATCACATTGTACTACAGGCAGAATTTGTAGCCAGAAATAATCTCCTCTCCGGTGCTAATCTAACACCTCACTGATGAAGCTGACTCAGAAGGAAGATTGTGATTAGCTGTACAACCACCAAGAGGAATATTTTGTGTACATCAAGTAAAATTGATTCAGCTCAAGAGTTTTCCTCGCAGGTTAATAATATTAATAGATACAAATTTTCTCAGGATGCTAGTGTGTCAGGGATAAATTCTCCGCAGTAGTGAGGAAGAAAGGAATATAGACAGAACAAAGTTTAGTTTCAGTTTCAAACAGAAAATGGAAGAAATATTCAACAAGTCAGGCAGCGTTTACGGGGAGGGAAACAGTTCAATGGCTTTTAATCAGAACTGAGAAAAAATTGAACAAGCAAAGTAAGGTGGAGAATCATCAGGAAGAGTGTCTGTGATAGGATAGAGAGTCATCAGGAAGAGTGTCTGTGATAGGGTGAGGAGTCATCAGGAAAAGTGTCTGTATTAGGGTGAGGAGTCATCAGGAAGACTGTCTGTGATAGGGTGAGGAGTCATTAGGAAGAGTGTCTGTGATAGGATAGAGAGTCATCAGGAAGAGTGTCTGTGATAGGGTGAGGAGTCATCAGGAAGAGTGGCTGTGATAGGGTGAGGAGTCATCAGGAAGAGTGTCTGTGATGTGGGAGTGACGAGGCGCAGCAGGGACTTGGACAGACGGACATGTGTTCTGGGTGTTAACAAATCTACCAGCCTGGGAGGAAGCTGTACCCAGCAGGACAGTTCTGGTTCTTGTGCTGTGTTCCCTTCCGCCTGCTGGCAGCGGGTCAAAGCGATGGTGGGAAGGATTGGAGGGATCTTTGCCAAGGCTGAGGCACTGCGTATTCAGTGCTTCTGATAGATGTCCTGAATGGAGGGGCCAGAGAGACCCCAATGATGTTTTCAACAGTCCTCAGGGTTTGTGATCTGCTGCATTGCATTCCCCTGGGCAGACGGGTCTGGCAGAATGTGAGGATGAGGTGGGAGGAAGAGACTCACTTGCCTTAGCTTCCTCAGGAAGTTGATATGTGCTGTGCTCCCTTAGCTAAAGAGGTGGTGTTGATGGACCAGGTGAGATTGTCGGTAATGCGTCCACCATGAAACTCGGTGCTCTGACTCTCTCCACAAGATGCTCTTGGTATGTAATAGGGAGTGGAGAGCCTGCACCTTCCTGGTGTTCACAATCATATCTTTAGTCTTATCCATGTTCAGACTCGGGTCGTGGTGTTTACATCAGTGCACAAGCTGCTCTGCCTCCTCCCTGTGTGTTGTTTCATCGTTGTTGCTGATAAGGCCAACCACTGTTCTGTTGGCAGCAAACTAGTTCAAACTAGATTTAGCAGTACAGTTATGTGTCAACAGTGTGAAGAGCAGCGGGCCGAGTGTGCCACCCTGGGGGGTGACGGAGCTAGAGATGTTGCAGCCAATACAAATTGTCTGTTGTCTCTTTGTCACAAAGTCCAATGTTCAGTAACGTACAGAGATGTTGAGACCCAACATGGACAGCTATCCAACCAACTTCTTGGGAATGATTGTATTGAAAGCAGAAATGAAGTCATTAAACAGCATTCTGAGAAAGGGGAACCGTTGTCCGAGTGGGCCAGGACCATGTCATTCTGAGAGAGGGGAACCGTTGTCCGAGTGGGCCAGGACCATGTCATTCTGAGAGAGGGGAGCCGTTGTCCGAGTGGGCCAGGACCATGTCATTCTGAGAGAGGGGAACCGTTGTCCGAGTGGGCCAGGACCATGTCATTCTGAGAGAGGGGAGCCGTTGTCCGAGTGGGCCAGGACCATGTCATTCTGAGAGAGGGGAACCGTTGTCCGAGTGGGCCAGGACCATGTCATTCTGAGAGAGGGGAACCGTTGTCCGAGTGGGCCAGGACCATGTCATTCTGAGAGAGGGGAACCATTGTCCGAGTGGGCCAGGACCATGTCATTCTGAGAGAGGGGAACCATTGTCCGAGTGGGCCAGGACCATGTCATTCTGAGAGAGGGGAACCGTTGTCCGAGTGGGCCAGGACCATGTCATTCTGAGAGAGGGGAACCATTGTCCGAGTGGGCCAGGACCATGTCATTCTGAGAGAGGGGAACCGTTGTCCGAGTGGGCCAGGACCATGTCATTCTGAGAGAGGGGAACCGTTGTCCGAGTGGGCCAGGACCATGTCATTCTGAGAGAGGGGAACCATTGTCTGAGTGGGCCAGGACCATGTCATTCTGAGAGAGGGGAATCATTGTCCGAGTGGGCCAGGACCATGTCATTCTGAGAGAGGGGAACCATTGTCCGAGTGGGCCAGGACCATGTCATTCTGAGAGAGGGGAACCATTGTCCGAGTGGGCCAGGACCATGTCATTCTGAGAGAGGGGAACCGTTGTCCGAGTGGGCCAGGACCATGTCATTCTGAGAGAGGGGAACCGTTGTCCGAGTGGGCCAGGACCATGTCATTCTGAGAGAGGGGAACCATTGTCCAAGTGGGCCAGGACCATGTCATTCTGAGAGAGGGGAACCATTGTCCGAGTGGGCCAGGACCATGTCATTCTGAGAGAGGGGAACCATTGTCCGAGTGGGCCAGGACCATGTCATTCTGAGAGAGGGGAACTGTTGTCCGAGTGGGCCAGGACCATGTCATTCTGAGAGAGGGGAACCATTGTCCGAGTGGGCCAGGACCATGTCATTCTGAGAGAGGGGAACCATTGTCCGAGTGGGCCAGGACCATGTCATTCTGAGAGAGGGGAACCATTGTCCGAGTGGGCCAGGACCATGTCATTCTGAGAGAGGGGAACCGTTGTCCGAGTGGGCCAGGACCATGTCATTCTGAGAGAGGGGAACTGTTGTCCGAGTGGGCCAGGACCATGTCATTCTGAGAGAGGGGAATCGTTGTCCGAGTGGGACAGGATCATGTAAAGGGCAGTCTATGCATTCTGACAAAAGTGAACTTCTGACAAGTGAGATAGGATTACGTAAAGGGCAGAGGCCAGGAAATCTTCATTGGGCCAATATGCATACTTCTTTGAGGTCCAATGAGATGGGAGGGCTGGATTTAATGTAGTTTGTGATCATTGGTCAAAGCACTTCATTATTACATAGGTCAGTGCCATGTCGTTGAGACAGGATGGGCACTGGAATGATGGAAGTAGCCTTGAAGCCGGTGGGATCCCAGGAGATGTCAGAAGAACAGTTGCTGGCTGGGGTGCACAGTCTGTGAGCACACGGCCAGGAATGTTGACAGGCCCTGCAGCTTTGCAAGGGTTGACCCTGACTCGAGACTTTCTCACAACAGCTGTGGCCAGGCAGGGTGCCTGCTCCTCAGGGGGTGGGGTCTTTTTGTCAGCCCATCATTTAATGAATGAGGAATGTGTTCATCCTATCAGGAAGAGTGGTCTCATTGTCATCGAGAAGCATGGTGGTCTAAAAGTCCATTATGGACTGAATGCCCGGCCACATGGCCCTGCTTTGCAGAAGTGACTGCAGAGTTTCAGTGTGTCACCCTGGTGCCTCAGGAACGCACAGCTGTTGCTGCTCTGATCCCCAAAACAGAAGGTGCCACCTCGATCTTTCAGCAGTGCCCGGACATCAGCTGTCATCCATGGCTCCTGATTGGAACAAATGGTGCTGGGTTTAATGACAGTAACATCCTGTAGCTGGTCACAGATCCGGCATATTCATCAGTCTTGATATGATGATCGTAGGTGGTTGCCTCCCTGAACGTTCAAAATTCTCCTGTAACAATGAGGTGGCTCCTTCTGCCCAGACTCTGACTTCCTGGCAGACCGGTTTGGTGCATTTTAGCAGTGGTCTGTGTGCAGGGATTAGCCAAACAGAAAGCTGACAGAGTTTCCAAGGTGGGAGTGGTGTGGGGCAGTCCCTGAGACAAGAGAGATCTTTTGGGAGAGACTGTCAGAGCCAACCTTCCCTTTGCAGACAGGTAGACAAGAATGACTCTGGCAGTGAAGAGCAGTTCCCTTTACACAGTAGGGGTGTCAGAAACAGGTGAGAATAACTATGCCAGTAAAGAACATTTCCCTTTACATAGTAGGGGTGTCGGAAACAGGTGAGATAGGAATACTAGAAGATTGTGAAACACACCCAACAACCGTGGGACCATTGCTTTAGTGTCATCGTTTGTCAGCTTGAGGCTTTATTTGACTTCTACCATCTTTATTGTGAATGGTGATTAATCATGCAAGGAAGGAATTCAAACAGATGCAATTTATCACATGATCAATATCCATAACTGATAAGCCAACTATAAAATTAGCAGATTTTTGATTGGACGTGTGGAATACAGGGGACATGCTTTTCTTCTTGTGCACAAGTAAAATAAGGAATTAGCAGAGTGCCTGTGCTCTGGGCCCAGTTAGTTATTTCATTTTATTCTCGATGATGGCAGGATGAGGATGGAAGTGGAGACAAAGGGAGCTCTGTCAGTGAGAGGATACCTCAGCATTTCTTATTGAAACTGAGTCCAAAAAACTAGGAGAATAGAAAGCAGACTTCCCAGGAAATGAGGTTGGAGAAGGTAATGCTTAGGTAGCTGTGGGAATTTGTGGGATTGTAACGGGTATTGGCCACTAACCTATCCTGGGAGAAGAAGACACTAGAACTGCCGTGAGCCCTGTGGGCCTCTGCAGTTTATCATAGACCGTTGGACTTCTGGCTTTCTCAAGCACCTGTATTTACTAATGGTCTCAATGAGAGTTGTTAAGTCCTTGTTCCTTCTGTTTAATCTGATCAAGTTAATTGTGACTGGACAGGTTTCCCACATTCTATGATTATTAAAAGAGGACTCTCCCTTAGCGCTGCAGCAGAATCCTTGCATTTGTGGAGAATGACAGTGAGCACTGGCGACGACTGAGCCCAGCTACAGAGGAACGGCCGACTGTCACAGTGAGCACTGGCAACGACTGAGCCCAGCTACGGAGGAACGGCCGACTGTCACAGTGAGCACTGGCAACGACTGAGCCCAGCTACGGAGGAATGGCCGACTTTCACAGTGAGCACTGGCAACGACTGAGCCCAGCTACGGAGGAACGGCCGACTGTCACAGTGAGCACTGGCAACGACTGAGCCCAGCTACGGAGGAATGGCCGACTTTCACAGTGAGCACTGGCAACGACTGAGCCCAGCTACAGAGGAACGGCCGACTGTCACAGTGAGCACTGGCAACGACTGAGCCCAGCTACGGAGGAACGGCCGACTGTCACAGTGAGCACAGACGATGACAGCCCAGCTACGGAGGAACGGCCGACTGTCACAGTGAGCACAGACGATGACAGCCCAGCTACGGAGGAACGGCCGACTGTCACAGTGAGCACTGGCAATGCCTGAGCCCAGCTACGGAGGAACGGCCGACTGTCACAGTGAGCTCTGGCAACGACTGAGCCAAGCTACGGAGGAACGGCCGACTGTCACAGTGAGCACTGGCAACGACTGAGCCCAGCTACGGAGGAACGGCCGACTGTCACAGTGAGCACTGACGATGACAGCCCAGCTACGGAGGAACGGCCGACTGTCACAGTGAGCACTGGCAATGACTGAGCCCAGCTACGGAGGAACGGCCGAGTGTCACAGTGAGCACTGACGATGACAGCCCAGCTACGGAGGAACGGCCGACTGTCACAGTGAGCACTGGCAATGACTGAGCCCTGCTACGGAGGAACGGCCGACTGTCATAATGAGCACTGACGACGACTGAGCCCAGCTGCAGAGGAATGTCAGACCCTGTCGATGACACAACCCACTTGCGGAGGAAGGGCAGACTTCCATGTCAGGAAGGTTCAAGAGGTAAGACATTGGATTCCAACAGAGTATCAAGCATCATTCTAGATTTATTCCAAGGTTCTCTGGGTCTTCAAGGTTTGTAAGTTTTCCCATGTTATGCAATGTTTCTGAGACATATGCAATGTTCCCAAGCTATATACACAAAATTTCCAAGCTATAGACAATGCTATGTGTATGCACTGTCTGTGTTTTCCAGCCTGCCTCGAGAGTGTTGCATCTGTTCTGGGTTTTGCAGCCCAGGAGGGAGGCCTGCAGTTTATCGTAGAGCGTTGGGCTGCTCTGTTTCTTGAGTATCTGTATTTACTAATTGTTTTCAAGTCACTTTTATTGTCATTTCGACCATAACTGCTGGTACAGTACATAGTAAAAATGAGACATTTTTCAGGACATTGGTGTTACTTAGCACAATACAAAAACAACACAGAAAAAAACTACTCTAGACTACAGACCTACCCGGGACTGCATAAAGTGCACAAAACAGTGCAGGCATTACAAAGAATAATAAACAGGACAATAGGGCAGTAAGGTGTCAGTCCAGGCTCTGGGTATTGAGGAGTCTGATAGCTTGGGGGAAGAAACTGTTACATAGTCTGGTCGTGAGAGCCCAAATGCTTCGGAGCCTTTTCTCAGATGGCAGGAGGGAGAAGAGATTGTATGAGGGGTGCATGGGGTCCTTCATAATGCTATTTGCTTTGCGGATGCAGCGTGTAATGTAAATGTCCGTAATGGCAGGAAGAGAGACCCCGATGATCTTCTCAGCTGACCTCGCTATTCACTGCAGGGTCTTGCGATCCGAGATGGTGCAATTTCCGAACCAGGCAGTGATGCAGCTGCTCAGGACGCTCTCAATACAACCCCTTAGAATGTGATGAGGATGGGGGGGGTGGGGGTTGGGGTGGGATATGGACTTTCCTCAGCCTTTGCAGAAAGTAGAGACGCTGCTGGGCTTTCTCTGCTATGGAGCTGATGTTGAGGGACCAGGTGAGATTCTCCGTCAGGTGAACACCAAGAAATTTGGTGCTCTTAACAATCTCTACCGATGAGCCGTCGATGTTCAGCAGGGAGTGGTTACTCCGTGCCCTCCTAAAGTCAACAACCATCTCTTTTGTTTTTTTCACATTAAGTGACAGGTCGTTGACTCTGCACCAGTCCGTTAGCCGCTGCACCTCCTCTCTGTAAGCTGACTCGTCATTCTTGCTGATGAGACGCACCACGGTCATGTCATTGGCAAACTTGATGATGTGGTTCAAGCTGTGTGTTGCAGCACAGTCATGGGTCAGCAGAGTGAACAGCAGTGGACTGAGCACACAGCCCTGGGGAGCCCCCCTGCTCAGTGTGATGGTGTTGGAGATGCTGCTCCCGATCTGGACACTGAGGTCTCCCAGTCAGGAAGTCTAGGATCCAGTTGCAGAAGGAGGTGTTCAGGCCCAGTAGGCTTAGCTTTCCAAACAGTTTCTGAGGAATGATTGTGTTGAATGCTGAACTAAAGTCTATGAACAGCATTCGAACGTATGTGTCTTTTTTGTTCAGGTGGGTTAGGGCCAGGTGGAGGGTGATGGAAATGGCGTTGTCTGTTGAGCGTTTGGGACGGTACGCAAACTGCAGGGGGTCCAGTGAGGGGGCAGCAGGGTCTTGATATGCCGCATGATGAGCCTCTCAAAACACTTCATGATGATGGATGTGAGTGCAACGGGACGGTAGTCATTTAGGCAGTACACTGAAGACTTCTTCGGCACGGGGATGATGGTGGCGGCCTTGAAGCACATTGGAACGGTGGCGCTGCTCAGGGAGATGTTGAAGATGTCAGTGAGAACATCTGCTAGCTGGTCTGCACATCCTCTGAACACTCTACCAGGGATGTTGTCTGGTCCAGCAGCCTTCCGTGGGCTGACCCTGCACAGGGTTCTTCTCACATCAACCACGGTGAGACACAGCACCTGGTCATTTGTAGGAGGGGTGGACTTCCTCGCCGCCACATCATTTTCCACCTCAAAAGTAGAAGTTATTCAGCGCATCTGGGAGGGAGACATCACCCACACATTCAGGTGATGTTGTTCTGCAATTTTAACAAGAGTTGTTAAACCCTTGTGCTTTCTCATAATTCTGGTCAGTTAATTGCGACAGGATGGGTTTCCAGCATTCTACTATAATCTAAAAAGGACTCTTGATAACCGCTGGAGCAGAGTCCTTGTGTTTGTGGAGAACGATTTGTCTCGTGGTTTTGCCTGCTCAGGCCTCTGATGCTCTGTTGGTATTTGCGTGCCCAACCTCTTGCTTACTTCTCTACATGGAGTCTGCCATTCCTCTGCATCTGGTTTGAGCCATTGCCAGTGCTCACTGTGACAGTGTTTGCTGTTTGTCCACACCTCAGTTCAGCCGTTGCCACCATGACTGGAGCAAAGAACGGGTAGGGACCAAAGATCATAGATTGATAACGCACAGATACAGGCCCGTTGGCCCAGAGATGGGCCACAGATGACAATGATGATGGCTGTTTCTTCGCTTGCAAAGGTCAGTAGGAAAGTCATTGCCCCTTCTCCATCACTGTCAGACTTTTCTTCCTGCCTGCAATGCGTAGGTTTATAGAGAGGATCGGTACACATGAACCGGTTCCACTCTTTAGGCCGGGGGACGTTGCACAATGCCTCAGTGAGCTGCGATGAATGCAGTGATCGCAAGGCTGCAGGTTGAGTATCAGAGTTTTCCTTCTCCTAGACCAGGGGTCAGCAACCTTTACCACTGAAAGAGCCACTTGGACCCGTTTCCCACAGAAAAGAAAACACTGGGAGCCGCAAAACCCGTTTGACATTTAAAATGAAATAACACTGCATACAACGTTTTTTTTGCCTTTATGCTATGTATAAACAAACTATAATGTGTTGCATTTATGAAATTGATGAACTCCTGCAGAGAAAACGAAATTACATTTCTGCATGCAACAAAAACATTTTGAACTCCGAAAAAAAGATGTTGAGTTGAAAGTTACTTTTAAGTAAAATATTCAATGTCTATTTGAGTCCTTCTTGTATTTATGAAAAACGCCGAACTTAAATTTTCCGCCAGCAGCAAACCAAAAATAACGTCAGCCAGCTGTCATCCTGAAAAATGAAAGGACTATTTCACTGAACAATGAAAAAATATGAATATAAGTAAAATAATAGGCAATTAAAATATTTATCATACTTGGTTAATGGGATTTCTGCTCCTGGACCTCAGCGCACAGCATCTGCACATCAGGGCTGTATGATGTCACCTTCATCTTTACACAGGATCGCAAGCTGTCATCTGTGAGGTTTTCAATATCACTCCATTTGTGTTTCTGAGCAAGAACGGCCTTCTGACGGGCAACATCTTCAAGGTCTGCTGTCAAGCGTCTAAACTTGGACACCCATATGTCTTTGTCGGCTATGTCGGCCAGTTCCATCTCAAGATCAGGTTGACTCACACCTGCCAATGCAGTCGTATTCAGTAGGGAAGGATCGATGCTTAAGGGAGTGACCGGGAAGGATAATGTGTTTTTTTCCTCTCTGAACTCACAGAAGCGTTTCCCAAACGATGTTTGCATTGCGATGATTGCAGAATGTAAATACTCCGAAATTATCATGTCGTGACCTTGTTTGAACTCTCTCAAATTGGGGAAGTGAGACAAAGTGCCTTTCTGTAAATCTCTGGCAAGCACTGTCAACTTGCGCTCGAATGCCAAAACATCCTCCAACATGTGCAGGGCTGTACGTCCTTTCCCCTGAAGAGCTGTGTTCAGCGTGTTCAGGTGCGCTGTCATGTCTACCATGAAGTGTAGCTTTTCCAGCCACTCTGGCTGTTCCAGCTCAGGAAAGGTGAGCCCTTTGCTGCCCAGGAAAGTTTTCACTTCTTCCAGACACGCGACAAAGCGTTTCAGCACCTTCCGTCTGGACAGCCAGCGATAAAAACACGTTGTAGCGGTGTCAGTAAACTGCAGTCAAAGATAGCTTTATTCGAACTAAACAGCCTTGCTTTTAAGCCTCCCTCAACCCAGCCCCCATGGACGCAGATGCTGCAAAAGACGCGTACTCACAAACCCCCGTAGGCTATCTCCCTTAGCCGGAATGCTGGCTAATTGTGAGCCGTTTCGGATGTGGCAGGAAATGTGTCGCTACACTTAGGTTGTACAAGATCACCATAATTACATTTCAAAAGCTAACAAACTAACATAAAATACATTTTAATTAAATACTGACCAATTATTTCCCAAAGCCACAGGGAGCCGCAGCACAGAGGTGAAAGAGCCACAAATGGCTCGGGAGCCGCAGGTTGCCGACCCCCGTCCTAGACAGACTGCCTGGCAAGGCTAACGAGTCCTATCTGCCTGTGTTTGGAATTAGGGTTGTCCTTCTCTTAGGCTGGCTGTCAACCAAGGCTGATGATCCCAGCCTGCCCGCCCAGTTATACTGCTGGACACTCGGTCGTGCCATGACATAGCAAACTCAGTAAGAACAGGGATGCCACATGAAGGCTCTGCTGTGGGCACAGTAGCAGAGGAGAGGACATATAAAGGTGGCCTCCTACATGGTTAACCAAACAACCAACAGTGGGCCTGCAACTATCACTACACCTGGAAAGGAGAGGCTATGGGAGATGCTTCACCTTCCTTAAGTGAGCAGAATGTCCAGTCCAGGGCTCACTTGCCCACAATGGATCACATCAAAGTGCAAGAATTGGCATTAACATTGATGAAATTTATGAGTTCTGTCCAGATTAACTAGTTAACAAAGTTTCCCCACCCTCCCTCACTTTTTTTTAGTCATTCTGTCTCTTGTGATCTCAGACTAATCACAATCTCTGTACGTTTTCAACAAGGATGATGTTCTCAGTTCTGACAAAGGGTCAGTGCACTTGGATGTTACCATTGATTTTGCTCCACAGATGCTGCTCGATCTGCTGAACATTCTGTTTTTAATACAAACATCCAGCATCTGGATTCTATCTTCCTTTTTATAAGCTTAGTCCCAGGATAGTTGGCAATGTGGTTCAATTACAGAATCTGCAAATAGTCCTTCTTGTGGTACCTGAACGGCTAAATCCATCTCAGAGAGCTAAGCTTCTAATTTCAATGGATTCTCCTGCATGCCAGGAACATCAATGCAATAATTTACTTCAATAAATTGAACACATTAACTCCCCCACCAAATGATATATCGTGAACAAAAGATATGTCACTGGGGGGGCAATCTTCTGCCAGATAATTCAGATGATAGAGAGGCGTATTCTCAGGACTTATCACTCTCTAACTGTTGAAGTCAAACTTGGGTAGCTGCCAGTCCTCATTCAGAACAAGGGTCAAGCAAACAAACGAGGCAGGCAAATCATGTCATCCGCAGATTTTACTGTGATGGTAATATCTCTGGTTTTTAGTGGCCTCTGTCAGGTATTTAAATCCAGATGTTTTGAACATCTGCCCTATTGTTGCCAAAACAAAGTAGACCTATATTTACAGCTAAGAGCTGATTTGTCTAATCGGCAGCAATTAGATAGCAGGCAATTTTTCTCAAAAATCTCGTACACGTTTAAGCCTTGGTAAATATAATACACTCTTGCATTCAGATGTGATAAATTATTGTTAATTGCAAAGAAATGATTAATTAAAGAACACGACTGCTGATGAATTTATGCATCCCAGGAATATCTTTGGCATAATTATGCATGGGAAGGAGAGTTCTACTGCAGAAAGCAAGTCCATTTTGAGTGTAGCTACAGGAGACATTGCAGATGTTAGAAATCTATAGCAACACTCTAAATGCAGAAGGCACTCAGCAAATCAAGCAGCATCTGTGGAGGGAAATTAACAGTCAAAGTTTCAGGGATCATGATAAATGTTCTGTGCCTGAAATGTCACCTGTTTATTTCCCTCCATTGATACTATCTGACCTGCGGAGATCCTTCAGCATTTTGTTTGTGTTCTCTGTTTTAAGTGTGCAAGATTTTTTCTGATTTTTTTGCACTACTCCATATCAATTGCATTTTCATTTCAAGTATGAGTGAATCATTGGAAATTACCTGATTTGCCATTTCACAAACAGACAATCAGGATTCAATCTGCAATCTCTGTTTAGTTAATGCATTGAAAGTGAGTTCAGTCAAATGATTTGCCAGAGAAGGCCATCAGCAATTTCAGTACCATAGAACCATAGAACACTACAGCACTGTACAGGCCCTTCAGCCCTCCATGTTGTACCAACCCATATAATCCTTAAAAAAAGTACTAAACCCACACCACCCCATAACCCTCCATTTTTCTTTCATCCATGTGCCTGTCCAAGAGGCTCTTAAATACCTCTAATGTTTTAGCCTCCACCACCATCTCTGGCAGGTCATTCCAGGCACCCACAACCTTCACAACCCTCTTTGTTATGTTTTCAACACTCACAACCCTCTGTGTAAAAAAAACTTACCCCTGATGTCTCCCCTAAACTTCCCTTCCTCAATTTTGTACATATGCTCTTTGGAGTTTGCTATTGGTGCCCTGGGAAACAGGTACTGACTATCCACCCTATCTATGCCTCTCATAATCTTGTAGACCTCTATCAAGTCCCCTCTCATTCTTCTACGCTCCAAAGAGAAACGTCCCAGCTCTGCTAACCTTGCAACATATGATTTGTTCTCCAATCCAGGCAACATCCTGGTAAATCTCCTCTGCACCCTCTCCATAGCTTCCACATCCTTCCTATAATGAGGTGACCAGAACTGAACACAAGACTCTAAGTGTGGTCTCACCAGAGATTTGTAGAGTTGCAACATGACCTCTCTACTCTTGAACTCAATCCCCCTATTAATGAAGCCTAGCATCCCATAGGCCTTCTTAACTACCCTATCAACCTGTGCAGCGACCTTGATTTGAACCCCAAGGTCCCTTTGTTCATCCACACTCTTAAGTAACCAACCATTAACCCTATACTCAGCCTTCTGGTTTGTCCTTTCAAAATGCATCACCTCACACTTGTCCGGATTGAACTCCACCTGCCATTTTTCTGCCCAACTCTGCAGCCTGTCTATATCCTCTTGTAACCTTTGACAACCTACAGCTCCATCCACAACTCCTCCAATCTTCGTGTCATCCGCAAACTTACTCACCCATCCTTCCACCTCTACATCCAGGTCATTTATAAAAATCACAAATAGCAGGGGTCCCAGGACAGATCCCTGCTGCACTCCACTAGTCACCAACCTCCAGGCAGAATACCTTCCTTCCACAACTACCCTCTGCTTTCTTCCTGTAAGCTAATTTTTTATCCAAACTGCCAAGGTTCCACTGATCCCATGCCTCATGACTTTCTGGATGAGTCTCTCATGAGGGACCTTGTCAAGTGCCTTGCTAAAGTCCATGTAGACCACATCCACTGCCCTACTTCCATCAATTTCTTTTGTTACCTCTTCAAAAAACTCAATCAGGCTTGTGAGGCATGATCTTCCCTTCACAAAGCCATGTTGACTATTCATGAGTAGACTGTACTTCTCCAAATGCTCGTAGATCCTATCCTTAAGAATCTTTTCCAGTAGTTTGAAGACCACTGACATAAGACTCACAGCTCTATAGTTCCCAGGTTTCTCCCTGTTAGCTTTTTTAAAAACAAGGGAACTACATTTGCTATTCTCCAGTCCTTCAGCACTTCCCCTGCAGCTAAAGAGGATTCAAAGATCATAGCTAATACTCCTGCGATCTCTTCTCTCAATTCCCCCAACAACCTGGGTGTATCATATCCAGCCCTGGGGATTTATCAGTCTTAATGTTTTTAAGAAGATCCAGCACTATTACTTCCTTAATCTCTACATTGTCTAGCACACAGGCCTGCTCTACTTCGACCTTATCCTGATCAAGATCCTTTTCACTTGTGAATACTGAAGCAAAGTATTCATTTAGGTCCTCCCCAACCTCCACTTCCAGGCACATGTTGCCTTCTTTATCCTTTAGCCTTCGTTCTCGTCATCCTCCTATTCTTCACATATGCATTGAACGCCTTGGGGTTCTCCTTAATCCTACATGCCAAGGCCTTCTCATGCCCCCTTCAGGCTCTCGTAAGTCCTTTCTTTAGCTCGTTCCTGGCTACCCTATTTCTCATAAGCCCCTCCTACTTCCTGCTTCTTGATGAGTTGCCTCACATGTTTCATCAGCCACAGTTCCCTTTTCCTACCATTTTTTCCTTACCTCAGTGGGACAAACCTATCCTGAACCCAGCTCAAGTGGTCCCTAAACTTCTCCCACATTATTTCTGTGCCTTCCCCTTTGAACATCTGTTTCCAATTTACTCTCACTAGTTCCTGCCTCATCCCTTCAAAGTTTGCCCTTCCCCAGTTAAGCACTTCACCATTTCGTCTGATTTTATCCCTTTCCATAGCTATGCTGAAGCTAAGGGAGTTGTGGTCACTCTCACCAAAATGCTCCCCCACCAAGAGGTCTGTCACCTGGCCAGGTTCATCACCCAGAACTAGATCCAGTATAGCCTCTCCTCTCGTCGGCCGGTCCACATACTGTGTCAGGAATCCCTCTTGAACGCACCTGACAAATTCAGCCCCATCTATCCCCCTTGCACTCAGGAGGTGCCAGTCAATATGAGGGAAGTTGAAATCACCCATAACAACTACCCTGTATTTCCTGCACCATTCTGAAATCTGCCTACTTATCTGCTCCTCGGCATCCTGAGGGCTATTTGGGGGCTTATAGACTACTGCCAGCACAGTGATTGATCCCTTCCTATTTCTGACTTCCACCCAGACTGACTCCATGGACACTCCTTCTGCAGCACCCTCCCTTTCTATAGCCGTGATACTATCTCTGCCCAGCAATGCCACTCCCCCCCCCCCCCTTTCTACCTCCCATCCTATTCCTTTTGAAACACCTGAACCCCGGGACCTGCATCATCCAATCTTGCCCTTCCTCCAACCAAGTTTCAGTAACGGCCACAACATCGTAGTTCCACGTACTAATCCATGCTCTAAGTTCATCCTCCTTGTTCCTAATACTCCTAGCATTGAAATAGACACATTTCAACCCCTTTAACTGGCTACAATTATGTTCTGATCCCTGCCTGTCCTTCCTCATCTACTCAGAACTCTTAGCATTATGCCCTTGTCCTTCTACCTCAATCCCTGCACTCACGTTCTGATTCCCACCCTCTGCCAAACTAGTTTAAACCCTCCCCAACAGCTCTATCAAACCTCCCCATCAGGATATTGGTCCCCCTGGGATTCAAGTGCAACCCGTCCTTTTTGTACAGGTCACACCCACCCCAAAAGAGGTCCCAATGATCCAGAAATCTGAATCCCTACCCCCTGCTCCAATCCCTCAGCCACGCATTTATCCTCCACCTCATTCTATTCCTATTCTCACTGTCGCATGGCACAGGCAGTAATCCCAAGATTACTACCTTTGAGGTCCTGTTTCTCAACTTCTTTCCCAACTCCCTGTAGTCTTCTTTCAGGACCTCTTCCCTTTTCCTACCTATGTCATTGGTACCAATATGTACCATGACCTCTGGCTGTTCTCCCTCCCACCGCAGGATATCTTGGACGCAATCAGAAACATCCCAGACCCTGGCACCTGGGAGACAAACTACCATCTGAGTTTCTTTCCTGCGTCCACAGAATCGCCTGTCTGAATCCCTGACTGTAGAGTCCCCTATCATTACTGCCTTCCTCTTCATTTCCCTCCCCTTTTGAGCCACAGAGCCAGACTCTGTGTCAGAGGCATGGCCACTGTCGCTTCCCCCAGGTAGGCTGTCCTCCTCCCCCTCCCCCCCCCCAACAGTACTCAAACAGGAGTACTTATTGTCAAGGGGTACAGCCACAGGGGTACTCTCTAGTACCTGACTCTTCCCCTTCCCTCTCCTGACTGTGACCTATTTCTCTGTCCCCCGTGGCCCCGGAGTGACCACCTCTCTATCACCTCCTTACTCTCCCTGACCAGACGAAGGTCATTGAACAGCAGCTCCAGTTCCCTAACACAGTCCCTTAGGAGTTGCATCTCGATGCACCGGGTGCAGATGTGGCCGTCTGGGACGCCAGGAGACTCCAGGACCTCCCACATCTGACACCGACCACAGAAAACCGGCCTCACACACATGCTACATCCTTTAGCAATCAACAACTGCCTCACCTCGTCCCGTTACCGCCGAAGCCCGTGGAGCCAAAACCCTTTCATTCTGCTGCCTCTCACTCCACTGCCTGCTTCTAATGCTGTCTGCTGAATATGGCGGCCTTCTTTTTAAACTTCGTGCTCAACAGGCTGACGTCACGCACCTGCGCAGTCTGGCCTCTGTCTTCCCCCGAGAACTCAAAATGTCTTCCCGCTGGAAATCCTTAGGTGTTCTCCTGCTGCCTTCTTGTTCTGAATTGGAACTTTGTGACGACAACTTGTGAGGTGTGTGCAGAAAACAAGCTGTACACTCAATGACCTGGCCTCCACAGCCGCCTGTGGAAGCCTGATTCATCAAATTCACCACCCTCTGGCTAAAAAATTCCACCTCATCGCTGTTCTAAATGGACATCCCTCTATTCTGAGGTTGTGCCCTATGGCCCACAATAGAAAACATCCTATGCACATCCACTCTATCTAGGACTTTAAATATTCAATAAGTTTCTTTGAGATCCCTTCACATTTTATCAGCTACAAATTTGCTGACAATACAACCATTGTTGGTAGAATCTCAGGTGGTGACGAGGGGGCATACAGGAGTGAGATATGTCAACTAGTGGAATGGTGCCACAGCAACAACCTGGCATTCAACATCAGTAAGGCGAAAGAGCTGATTGTGGACTTCAGGAAGGGTAAGATGAAGGAACATATACCAATCCTCAGAGGGATCAGAAGTGGAGAGAGTGAACAGTTTCAAGTTCCTGGGTGTCAAGATCTCTGAGGATCTAACCTGGTCCCAACATATTGATGCAGCCATGAAGAAGGCAAGACAGCTGTTATACTTTATTAGGAGTTTGAAGCGATTTGGCATGTCAACAAATACACTCAAAAACTTCTATAGTTGTACCATGGAGAGCATTCTGACAGGCTGCATCACTGTCCGGTATGGGGGGGGGGCTACTGCACAGGACCAAAAGAAGCTGCAGATGGTTGTAAATTTAGTCGGCTCCATCTTGGGTACTAGCCGACAAAGTACCCAGGACATCTTTAGGGAGTGGTGTCTCAGAAAGGCAGTGTCCATTATTAAAGACCTCCAGCACCCAGCACATGCCCTTTTCTCACTGTTACCATCAGGTAGGAGGTACAGAAGCCTGAAGGGACACTCTCAGCGATTCAGGAACAGCTTCTTCCCCTCTGCCATCTGATTTGCCATCTGATGGACTTTGAAGCTTTGGACACTACCTCATTTTTTTTTAACATATACAGTGTTTCTGTTCTTGCACATTTTTAATAACCTATTCAATATACGTAATTGATTTACCTGTTTATTTATTATTATTTTTTCTCTGTCTGCTGGATTATGTATTGCATTGAGCTGCTGCTGCTAAGTTAACAAATCTCACGTCACATGCTGGTGATAATAAACCTGATTCTGATTCTGATTTTCTAAATTCCAGTTAGTTGAGGCCCAAAGCCATCAAACACTCCTTGTACGCTGAGCCTTCCAATCCCAGAATCAGTTTTGTGAACCTCCTTTGAACCATCTCCCAATGAGGCCTCACCAGTGCCTTAAAAGCCTTGGCAATTCATCCTTGGAAATGAATCCTAACATTGCCTTCCTCACCACTGACTCAACCTGCAAGTTAACCTTTAGGGAATCCTGCACAAGGACTCCCAAATCTCTTTGCACCTCAGAATTTTGAATTTTCTCCACATTTAGAAATGTGCACTTATTTGCCCATTTTCCTAATTTGTCCAAGTCCTTCTGCAGCTTCCCTCGCTCTTCAACACCACCGAGCAGGCAGGGTGACGGTGGAGCAGTGAGAGCTCAGATCAGGGCCAGAGGCTGCAGCTGGAAGACCTCCTGGACCAGCTCCTTGACATTTTCACATTGACTGCAGATGCATAGGACTTGTCCAACACCCCACTAACACCAGGAACAACCAGCCCATCCGCCTGCAACCCTTGCCAAATGCTAGGCAGCAGAGCAGCAGATCACTGAGATGGCAACAGCTGGCATTATCAAGCCCTCTGTCAGGCAGCCCCAGCTGTGATGATCAGGAAGAAAGATGGGTCATGGCAGTTTTGCATAGAGTACCACCATTTCAATACCGTGACCCAGAAGGACTCCTACCCATTGCCCCCAATTGAATATGCCCTCGACTGTATTGTGGGTTTGACCTGGTTCAGCTTTCTTAATCTCTGCAGTGGCCACTGGCAGGTCGAACTGCCCACGGAAGCCTGGCCCTAGACTGCCTTCACCATTGGTTAAGGGCTGTGGCACTTCCAGGTAATGCCTCAGCCAAATTCAAGAGACTGATGGAGAGGGTGCTGGCTCACATTACGTGGAGTTGCTGTCTCCTCTGTTTGGGCAATATCCTCGTGCACACCACAGCTCTTGATGATGCCCTGTGGAACTTGGAAGAGGCTTTCAACGCAATCTGATGGGCAAATCTACACCTCAACCCTCCGAAATGCTGCCTGCTGCTCTGCCAGATGAGGTTCCTGGGGCACGTGGTGAGTGCCGATGGACGTTGGGAAGGGATCGGTGGTCCGAGAGTAACCACCCCTGCGATATCTCTAAGCTTCCTGGGCTGGCATCATACTACTATCAGCATCACCATTTCCCTGCTCCAGCTCACCAAGAAGGAGAGGCCCTTTGCCTGGACTGACACCTGCACTGCCACCTTCAATTGGTCTCAAGCTGTGCTCACCCAGGCCCCAGTGCTGGCATACCCCAAGACAGCACACCCCGTCATTGTTGACACAGACACCAGCAACGGGGGGCTTGGCGCAGTCCTGTCATGGGAGAGAGGCCGAGGAGAACATGTTACGGTGTACTTCAGCTGCACCCTGAGCCGTCCTGAATGAAACTGTGGTGTCAGCCACTGGGAGCTCTTGGCCATGGTCCAGGACCTCCGCCACTTCCAGCCCTACATCTTCGGCTGGCGGTTCCTACTTTGCACGGGCCATGAGTTGCTGACGTGGCTGTCGAGCTTCTTGGGCCCCGAGGGGGCGGTTGGCATGATGGTTAGCTCCCCAGGGCTACAATTTCGAGATACGGTACCACACCATGGCAACGCTGACGCCCTCTCTCGCCATCCCTGTGAGGCCACCGAATGTCACTACAGTTGCCTCCTCGAGGAGCGGAGCCAGGGGCAAGCGATGGAGGCAGTGATTCAGGTGACAGTCTGCAGCCACCTCCCCACCATGGACCAGCAACTGCGTGGCGAGGCAGGTGAGCGATCTCGCACTGGCCCAAGTGAGGGGGTGGCCTAGTGTGGGGGAAGGTCTGCGCCCTGGACCCAGAGACCAAAGCCCTCTATTCTCAATGTAGGTGTGTGACAGGTTGTTGTTCCGGCGGTGGCAATTGTCCGACACTGACAGACATCTCTTGGTGGTCCCCGGGGGCTCCACCATGGTGCTTGGTCGGTGCACGGGCTGGTGGGGCCGGCCACCTCGGAGTTACAAAGACATTGGGTGGGTTGCGTGAACACTTCTGCTCTCCTGGGTACGGAGGTGCAGGTGTTTGGAGAGATTTGCAGCCTTCTTTGACTCTGCAAAATATGGACCACGCCCTTCACTTGCAGAGAGGTGGGCTGGTGGAACACTCTAACCATACCCTAGCTACCAGCTTAACATCCTCGTCAGCCAACACCAGTGTGACTGGGAGTACCACCTACCCCTGGTACTGTGGGCATACCAGACAGCAGTTCAGAAGAGCACCAGGTGTACACTGGCTGTTTGGGCGGGAGCTGTGCCCGCCGGTCAATCTGGTGTTTGGCCCCCCTCCTAAACCAGAGATTCCTAGGAAGGCCGGGTTGGAGTATGTGCAGCTCCTGTGAGGGTGTCTGCGGGCTGTCACGATGTTATCAGCAGAATCAAAGTGCAGCCAAAAATGAGTTTATGATTCCCACAGCCAGGGACGGGACTTTACTCCACCGCATCTCCGATGTGATATATCGGGTGCGGTTGTCTGAGCGGCGGGAGGCAGTCGTGCTGTACCGGGACCGGCTGACACCGACTGACCCAGCGTCCTTGGCCACCACTGACCCAGTGAGGCCGGAGGAAGGGGGTGACACTCCAGGTGCCCTGCCTCTTGCCTCATCAAACAGTTACTCCCCTTGGGAGTTCTGCCCTCCACCCCAGTGCCCCAGGCAGCAGCGACAGCCTCCACCAGAACTCTTGGACTTTGTTGTGGACTCTGGGGTTGTTGGGGACAGCTGATCTCTCAGGTGGGTCAGTGTGGCACTCCAGGGGCATGCCCAGCATTTCTTGTGGCCAGCACTATTTATTGTTCTTGTTTTAAAATGTGTTCTTGTGATTATGGGGGATGTTCAAGTTCATTTATTGTTAAGTTTTAGCTTGGGTTATACTAGTTTTTCATTTGTATGTTTGTGGGTCACCCTGACTGTAACTGTGGTGTCTAGTAATCACCTCCCCCATCTGTATGCGACTGCATGCGTTCTCTCCCCGGGTCATTGCGCCTGGTCTGTTTTTGTGTCTATCACAATAAAGATGTCAGTTGAGATAAATGAGCTTTTCTCATCTGTCATCATGGACCAAATGCTTGCCACAATATTATGATCACTGTCTCCTGAGGTTTCCTTTATCTTAGGCTCTCTAGTCAAATCAGGTTCAACCGCAATCTGTTCTAAAAATCTACATTCTACATACCCTCTCTCTTGGGATCCAAAGTCAGTTTTTCCAATCTGCCTGCACATGAAATCCCCAGTGACTGTCATCACAATGCCCTTTTATCATTCATTTACTACCCCCTGTTGTAATTTGCAGCCCACATCCTGGTTACTGTTCAGAGACCTGTATATAACTCCTATCACAGTCTTTTTACACTTGCAGTTCCTTAACTCTACTATAAATATTCTACATCTTCCAATCCTGTGTTACCTTTTTCTAAGGATTTGATTTCACATTTTTACCACCAGGCCCACCCCACCCCTCTGTGTAACTGCCTGTCCTCTAAGTACAATGTGTATCCTTGGATGGTAAGCTCCCAACTATAATATTCTTTCTGCCATGGCTCAGTGATGTCAAACCTGCCAATCTCTAACTGCTACAAGATCATCTACTCATTTCATATACTGTGTGCATTCAAATATAACACCTTCAATCCTATATTTATCACCATTTTCAATTTTGTACCCCATTGCACTGCAACTCATTCCATCATCTGCCTGTCCTTCCTGACAGTCTCACTACACACTACCTCTGCTTGTTTTACTAACTGCCCCTTCCTCAGCCCTATCACTCTGGTTCCCATCCCCCTCCCCAACAGTTCTAACAAACCTGCCTGCAAGGATATTGGACCCCTTCTGGTTTAGGTGTAATGTCCCTTTTGTACAGGTCATTCCTCCCCCAGAAGAAAGCCCAAGGAACCCCTGCCTCCTGCACCAGTTCTGTAGCCATGTATCTATCTGCCAAATCATCCTATTCTTACCCTCACTGCCACGTGGCACAGGCAGCAATCCAGAGATTATTATTTTGGAGGTCCTGTTCATCAGCTTTCGAGCTAGCTCCTGAAATTCTGGCTTTAGGATCTCCTCCCTTTTCCTACCTATTCCATTGGTGCTAATATGAACCAAAACTTCTGGCTGCCTTCCCTGTTAGTAAGCTGTGGTTCCAGAGGACGGCAGTGTTTAACAGGGGACTTAGCAAAGACGCTTCCTGCTTTAATGTACCCAACTTTCAGCTAACTTACAAAAAAGTGGAAAATTGAGGTTTTTATAGAGAGTGAATCTCACATCAGTAGTATGGAAGGTATTAAGAGGATTCTTAGAGACAGGATTTACTCATGTTTGGGAGAACTTGGACTGATGTGGTTTGGTACAGGACAGGTCATGTCCTACAAATGTGATTGAGGAGGCGGTCAAAGTGACTGATGAGGACAGGGAGGCAGATGATTTCTTCATGATCTTTAGTAAGGGATATGACAAGGTTCCCCACAGTAGGTTGATCAGAAAGGTGCAGAGGATTGATGGTAAATTGATAGTTTGGATTTAGAATTGGTTTGCTGATAGAGGGCAAGTGGTAGAAGAATGGACATCTGTGACCAATGGTGCCTCTGCTGTTGCACTTTGAGTAGTCAAATGTAAGGGGAATTTATGCAGTTAATGGCAGGACCCAAAAAAGATTGTTGTGTGGAGGGACCTTGGGGTTCGAATCCATTGCTCACTTTAAAAGGCCATGCAGGTAGGTGAGGTGATGAAGAAGTGAGATGGCATACTTACCTTCATTATTCATTGAGTATAAGAGTCAGGAAGTCACATTGCAGTTGTATAAAATTTTGCTTAGACATAGTATTGTTGCCCCACTGCAGGAAGGAGGTGGGTTCTTTGGAAAGGGTGCACAAGAGGCTTACCAGGATGCTACTTGGATTAAAGAGCATGAGCTATAAAGAGAGGCTGGGCAAATCTTGGTTGTTTTCTTCAGAATGTCAAAGGCTGAGAGGAGCTCTGAAACATTTTTATAGAATTATGAATGGCATAGATAGGGTAGACAATCAGACAATCAGAATCTTTTTCAAAGACAGAAATATCGAGCACTGGCGGGCATATGTTTAAAGTGTTTTGGAGAAAATTTAAAATGGATGTGCAGTGCCAGATTTTTCAACACAAGGAACAGCAGATGCCCAGAAACAGCTACAAAGGAGAGAAGAAGTAAAGAAGTTGAAAGCACAGCTTCAGGTCTCAGAAGATGACTTAGTTGCTTTAACTCTAGGCACTGGCTAATGAAGAGGGGAGGAGGCATAAGAGACTGCAGATGCTGGAGTCTGGGACAACACACAAGATGCTGGAGCAACTTAGTGGGTCAGGCAGTATCTATGGAGGGAAATGGTAAGTCAACAATCGGGGTTGAGACCCTTCACCTGAAGAAGAATGAATGCATGATAGGGGAATGGAGACATTATCCAGGACCTCTTGTGTTGCCTTTAATCTTAGGCAAAGAGAGGTGAGAGTGGATATTGAACCACTGGAAAATGATGCTGGAGAGGTAGTAATGGGGGACAAAGGAATGGCAGAGCAACTTAATATGTATTTTGAGTCCATCTTCGCTATGGAAAATACTAGCAGTATTCGAGTGTCGAGGAACAGAAATGAGTGTTGTTGTTATTACTAAGGAGAAGTGCTTGGGAAGCTGAAAGGTCTGAAGGTAGATAAATCACTTGAAACAGATGGAGTACATGCCACGCCTCTGAAAATGACAGCTAAAGTAATTGTGGAGGTTCAATGATTGTTCAAGAATCATTAGGGTTTGGAACATTTCCAGAGGACTGGAAAATTGCAAAGATTACTCCACTTTTTAAGAGGGGAAGATGCAGAAGAGCAGAAATTATAGGCCAGTGAGCCTGAAATCAGTAGCTGGAGAAATGGTGGTGTCCATTATTATGAAAGAGGTATCAGGCTACTTGTAGACACATGATAAAAAGTCAGCATGGTTTCCGTAAGGAGAAATCTTGTCTGAATTCTTTGAGAGAAATAACCAGCAAGATGGATAAAGGAGAGTCAGTGGATATAGTTTATTGAGATTTTCAGAAAGCCTGTATGGCTGTAGTTGATCTTGCAGCCCTAAATCTACACCAGGATTCAGGATGGACTCAACTCAGATTTAGTCAAACAAACCAAGACGTGCCTCACAAAAGATTTTTCTGCTGTTCTTAATGGTGACAGGTCTCTGCAGTTGTTCCAGGCACTATTGTATCCTATAATTTCAAATGTTAATGTCAGTATTTGTATCATGCAGTTACTGTGTAACTTGTAACAATAATTTGTATGCCATCAACATGTTTTACTTGTTGCCCTCAAGGCTCATTTAACACCTCCCAAACCCACCCTCCAGTGTTGCACACTATCTGTACACAATGATTCAAAAAATATTCCTGGACATATTTGACCATCTCTATCCCAACTTTTTTTTTGACAATATACAGAAAGACCCAGTCAATATACAGGAAGTTAAATTCACTGTTTATCACAACCTCCTTAAGTTTCTTGAAGCAGTCTGTGATTTCTCTACAAATTTGTTCTTCTAAAGTCTGCTCCAGTCTGTCCTGACAGAGTGCTGCCATGAGATTTTCGCTGACTAGTGATGTCACCTCTCCCCCTTTTTTCCCTCCCATTGTATCACGTCTACGGCAATGGGACCCCAGAATGCTGAGCTGCCAGTTGTGCCCCTCCTGCAACCAAGTCTCACAAATGACGACAATATCATAACTCCAAGTGTTGATCCATGTCCTGAGCTCACCCTCCTTTCCTACAATACTTCCTGCATGGAAATAAACAACTCAGAATATTAGTCACACCATGTTCATCCTTTTGATTCCTGAGGTCTTAGCAACAACATCTGTCTCCACAGCCACTCCACTATCTGTTCTGGCACTCTGGTTCCCATCACCCTGCAACTCTAGTTTATACCTACCCTGTGCAGCACCAGCAAACCTTCCCATTAAGATATTAGTTCCCCTCCAGTTTAGGTACAAACCAGATCTTTGGTACAGATCCCACCTTCCCTGGAAGGGAGCCCAATGATCCAAAAATCAGATCCCCTCCCTCCTACACCAGCTCCTTAGCCACATGCTAAACTGTATAAGCTTCGCAGTTCTGGCCTCACTAGTGCATGCTATGGGAAGTAGAGGAAGTAAAAGTCACTTTGTAGAACCTCATCCCTCTTCCTACTTATGTCATTGGTTCCTTTATGGACCACAACCTGCTCACCCTCCCACTTAAGAATGCTGAGGACTCGATCCTCATACCCAAGAGGCAACATACCATCTGGGAATCTCATTTTCATCTACCAAACCTTCTTTCTGTCCCTTCCACTAATTAATGAATGCCTTGGCTAACATGAGAGGGCACAGTTTTCTGGGGAGTAGGTACAGAGGAGATGTCGGGTAAGTTTTTTATGCAGAGAGTGGGGATTGTGAGGAATGGGCTGCCAGTGACAGTGGAGGAGTCAGATACAATAGGGTCTTTGAAGAGTCTTTTGGATAGGTGCATGGAGCTTAGAAAAATAGAGGGCTATGAGTAACCCTAGGACATTTCTAAAGCAAGTACATGTTTGGCACAGCATTGTGGGCCCAGAGGCCTGTATTGTGCTGTAGGTTTTCTATGTTTCTGTCACCACAGCCCACCTCTTCTGCACCCTTCCCTTTGGGACCACAGAGCCAGACACCAGACTGTCCATGGAGCTCAGTAATGTTCCGTTGCTGAGGTAGGGTCAGGAAACAGTACGTCAGTTCAAGAACCCAATGGCTGGAGTAAAGTAACTATTCCCCTTCATGAACAGCAAAACGTCACTCTCCTTCAACAAAGTGAACTTTACAATTTGATAACTCTTCTCGGTGACATCCCCTTGCAATAATATTGATGAGGATCAACCAGCTGGTGGGAAGATACAAGTTGATCTCTCTGTCTTACAGGTTCAGACAGATACTTGTCACCCTGTGGTGTACATCCTACTTCCCAATGCCTTCAAAAGGCACTGACATTTACTGAGTTAAGATACTCACCCCTCACTGTATATTCTGGGCTGCTGTGTTCCTAGGGGCAAGCTGTAGATACATAGAGATCGCAGAATAATTTTTTATTATGGTGTGGTGCTGAAGATAGTGGAGCTGCCTCACAGATCCAGTGAGCCAGGCCTGACCCTGACCTTGGGTTTTGTCTGTGTGGAGTCAGCATGTTGTCGCTGTGACTATGGGTTTTCCTGAGCACCACAGTTGCCTCTCACAACACTCAGTTTGGTTAGTTTACTGGCCACTGTAGTGTGAAGCTAAGTGCTGGAATCCGGGGAGAATAAACTGGGTCAGGGAGGAATCAGTGGTTGAATGCCAACATAGCCTCAGTGGGCTGAAGAGCCTACTTCTGTTCTGTAACTCTTTCTAACTGTCTCTCCAATGGAGGCAGCCATCGTATTGATCATTACCAATTCTATGTATTTTCTTATCTATCAAAATACTGTGGCAAGTCACTGTAAATCAACAGTTTAACAAGATCCCCAACTGTTGAAGAATTAGGAAAAGCACACAATTATATTGCCACAAGAGATTCTGCAGTTGCTGGAAATCCAGAGCAACACATAAAAAATATTGGAGGAGCTCAGCAGGTCAGGCAGCATCCATGGAAATGAATAACCAGCTGACTCTTCAGGACTGGGAAGGAAGTGGGAAGATGCCAGAATAAGAAGGTGGAGGAGGGGAAGGAGAATCCGCTTGAAGGTGGTGGTTGGGGAAAGGTCAAGGGTTGGATGAGAAGGAATCTGAAAGTAGATGAAATTGGACTGTAGGAGGAAGGGGAAAAAGAGGGGCACCAGGGAGGAGGTGATAGGCAGGCAAGGAGAAGAGGCAGGAGGCTGATGTTCAACCTAAATGGAATATGCACCTCCACTCTGAGAGTGGCCTCATCATGGCAAAAGAAGAGGCCATAGACAGGCATGATGATAGGAAGTGGGGATAGGAATTAAAATGGTTTGCAACCAGGAAAGTTCACTTCCGGTTGATGGAGCAGAAGTGGTCTACAAAGTGGTCTCCTAACTTACATTGTGTCACACCAATGTAGAAGCGGTTGCATTAGGAGCACCAGATACTGTAAACAATCCCAAACAGATTTGCAAGTGAAGTGCTGCTTCACCTGGAAGAACTATTTGGGGCCCTGAATGGAGGTGAAGGAGGAGTTAAATGGGCAGGTGTAGCATTTCCATTGCTTGCAGTGATAAGTGCCAGGATTGAGATAACTGGGAAGGGATGAATAGACACAGGAAAAATGGAGAGAGCAATAGCTGCAAAAAGTGGAGAGTGGGGGAAGAGGTAAAGAGCTGTTTGGTGGTAGGATCCCATTGAAGATGGTGGACATTTCATTGGCTTTATACATCATACAACTGGACAGTTACTGCTGTAATATATGAACCTCCATGTTCAAGAATACTTACAACCCCTCAACCATCAGGTTCCTGAACAAAAGAAGATAACTACACTCATCTATTGAAACGTTCCCACAACCAGTTAGCTCACTTTAATAACTCTTTATCTTGTTATTTCACTCTCATTATTTATTGCTAATTATTTGTATTTGCACAGTTTGTTGACTTCTATTGTCTTGCTCTTTCATCGATCTTGTTCAGAGTTACCATTCTATAGATTTGCTAAGTATGCCCGCAGGAAAAAGAATCTCAGGGTTGTATATGGTGACATGTATGTCCTCTGATAATAAAATTTTCTTTGAAACTTTGAAACAATTCAGCTAATGTATAGAGAGAAAGTCCTCACAATGTTAATAAGTGACTTTTTTTTGTGATTTTAGGTATTGATTTAGGAACATATTGGCTCAGGGTAACTAACAAGAAAAGGTCATGGCATCAAAATAATGTAAGCAGATCTTTTAGTCCATTTGAGAGGAGATAACACCACTGTTTAACATCTCAAATGAAAACTAGAATCTCCAGCATTTTCTAGATATGAAATTGGAAATCCAAGCTGTATTGTGTTCTCAGATCACCACCTTCCAATGTACATCACTTTATAGTTTGGAAAGTGCCCATTTTAAGGATTTACAGTAAAACTCTAGTATTCAGTGTCCTATTGTTCTGATGGCTCTGCATCTAATCCACCGGATGCTGATTCCATGGTCCATTTGACACAAGCTCCCTTTTACAAAATGGGACCTGGTTCCATCTTCCTTTAGCACACAGATCCCTGCTTCCAGCACTCCATTTAACACTACAGGACCCCAGTCTCAGTGCTCCCTTTGATGTACAAGGACCTCAGCTCAGTGCTCTCCTTGACAAGCCAGCACCCAGTTCCAGTAAACAGCTTACGTTTTAGGTTGTTTAGGAAATCAGGATTGTGAAGGGTCTCAGCCCGAAACATCGACTGTTTACTCTTTTCCATAGATAATGCCTGACCTGTTGAGTTCTTCCAGCATTTTGTGTGGGTTGCTTTGGATTTCCAGCATCTGCAGATTTTCTCTTGTTTGTGACCCAGTTTGAGAGTTCCTCTTCACAGACTGAAGCACTAGTTTCCATCTCGTTAAAAGCTCACCAGGGCTCATCCTGTATGCGCCCTGTAAACTAATCAAGGCTCTGTCCCCATCCTTCCTGAACATACTGGTGTCACTGGGAAGTTTATGATATTGTTGAGGAAAGTATTGGAGTAACATCCAATTGCCTGTGAAGTCTGCCAATCTGGTACTTCCAAAGTCCTGGGGAAGCCAAATTAGTGGAACTTTAATATATTCTAATAGCGTTTTGGTTGCATGGAAATGCTTAACCAGAACCAAAGACCATGAATAGGCCTGTATACTCATTGAGCAAGTCCCTTCATTCTGAGACTGTCCATTTGACCTTCCTGTCTTGGCTGCTTAATAGGCTTTGTTATACAAGAAATAGGAGCAGGAGTAGGCCATCCAGCCCATCGAGCCTGCCCCACCACTCAATAAGATCATGGCTGATCTATCTGTAAACTCAGCTCCATCTACCTGCCTTTTCCCCATAACCCTTAATTCCCCTACTATGTAAAAATCTGTCTAACTATATCTTAAATATATTTAGTGAAGAAGCCTCAACTGCTTCCCTGGGCAGAGAATTCCACAGATTCACCACTCTGGAAAAACAGTTTCTCCTCTTCTCCACCCTAAATCTTCTCCCCTGAATCTTGAGGCAATGTCTCCTAGTTCTAGTCTCACCTACCAATGGAAAAAACTTTCCTACTTCTATCTTATCTTTCCCTTTCAAGATTTTGTATGTTTCTGTAAGATCCCCTCTCATTCTTCTGAATTCCAGAGAGTATAGTCCCAAGTCACTGAATCTCTCCTCATAGGTTAACCCCTTCATCCCTGGAATCAACCTGGTGAACCTCCTCTGCACTGCCTCCAAAGACAGTATATCCTTCCTGAAGTATGGAAACCAGAACTGCACACAGTACTCCAGGTGCGGCCTCACCAGTACCCTGTATAGTTGCAGCATGACTTCCCTGCTCTTGAATTCAGTTCTTCTAGCAATGAAAGCCACATTCTGTTTGCCTTTGTAATAACCTGTTGTACCTGCAAGCCAACTTTTTGCAATTCATGAACAAGCACTCCCAAATACCTCTGCACAACAGCATGCTGCAATCTTTCACCATTTAGGTAACAATCTGCTCTTCTATTATTCTTTCCAAAGTGAATGATCTTGCATTTGGTTAGGAGAAGATTTAATGTTTTTCTTATTGCGTATAAATGACTTATACCTGGATGTACAGGGCACAATTTGCAGATGACAGTGATTTTGGAAGTATGGCGAATGATGAGGAGGATAGTAATGGATTTTAAGGAGAAACACACTGAAATGGGCCGAGAAGTGGCAGATGAAATTTAATTCTGAGATATGCAAAATACTAAAGAACACCAAGACGTAGGACACAATGAAACATGGCAGGACAAGCCAAGAAAGTAGCTTAAAAAACACAGAAGTTCCTGGGCTTTATAAATTGAAGCATTACATGCAAGTTCATAGAAGTCATGGTGAAGCTCCTTACCACAATGCTTGTTTCCACTGGCAGGCTGGATGGGCTGAGTGGCCTACTCCTGCTCTGGTTTCCACAACAACTGACATATCCCATTCTGGGCATCACCCTTTCCGATGGATCTGTCTGCTTTGGAGAGGGTTGACAAGAGATTTACCAAAAAGGAGCCAGCTGTGAGCAGCTTCAGGTCCTTTGGAGGACTGGAGAAGCTGATTTTAATCTCTTTGATTGTGAGAGCAGATGGAAGTATTTAAAGTCATAAAGGGTTTCAAATTGATAAAGAAAAAGTATATCTGTTGGTGAGGGGTCAGGAACCAGCAGGCCGAGAATGAAGGTGATTTACAGAAGAATCTAAGGGAATACCTGTGATCTGAAATGAGCTGCCTTTGAGAATAGTAGAGATAGAATCCATTGCTGCATTCTAAACAGAGTTGGTAAAGGTCTGGAGGGAAACCATTTGCAGAGCAATGAGTGGGTTTGCCTGGAGTATACAATTATAGAGCCTATACAGATTTGATAGGCTGAATACTTTCCTTCCATTTCCTGAAAAACCAGTCAGCTTCCCGTTTTGTGAAAAATCTGCCAACTTCCTATTTAAAATATTTAACTAAATAGAGTTGATAGGTTTGTAGAATTGTGTTATGGATTTCTGCTATATAACAATTAAAAATGCTGTCTAGAATGGTTGGCTCTGTTTCTTGCTGAAGACTTTGTACCCTAGATTTGCAGCAGGAGTAAAAGAAATGAATAGTTAATCGCCAGTTCCTTTCAAAATCTTACAGAATCAATAAACTTACATTCCATAGCCGAAGCCTATTTTTGTAATCTCTCTTCAGCTAATGGAGTGCAGGCATCATTGTATTAATTCCACAAGGTTAATATCTTTTTCCAAAATGCAATGCCCAAAACTCTTGATAGTTATCCCGAATTGCTCAGCTCAGAGCTTTCTGTAGCTGAAGTAAATATTTATATTCTAGCCCCTTAAAAATACAAACATTCTATGAGCTTTATGTACTTGGTTATATTTTATTGATCTGTGTACATAGGTCTCCAATATTTCTGACTGTCCACTAGCTTAAAATATGCAGATACTCCCTTTGTAAGTCCAAAATGACGACCTCACCTCTCCCCACTTAGAAATAATTTCACCTCTATTTTGTTCACTGCTTTCATTGTCCTGTGATCCTTGGAAATGTTGCCTTCATGTTGGCATTACTGCCTACAGATGTCATGAGGGGCAAGAATTATATTAGTATTATTCATGTTTTTGATATTCCATCTCTCCAGTAATAAGTCTGGCTGAATACCTCAGCCCATTATGAAAGCGCATCGACCCATTTATGTGAGACCCAGGACTGATGAATCAGATGCTTCATCTCCCAATATCTACAGTGTACGTGCAGTGTATAGGAAAAGATTCTTTCTACCCTATCCATGACTTTCATAATTTTTAAAACTGCTTTCTATAATTTTATATAATTTTAATCTGGACTGGACTTCCAGATTGGCCCAAACATCGACTGTCCATTTCCTTCCATCATTACTGCCTGAGTCACTGAAATCCTCCAGTATATTTTGTGTGTCACCCCAAAACATATTCTGATATTCGAATGTGCCTTCATTTTCACAAAAGCATCTGTGGATTAATAACTGTTGTTTTACAGAGGTCCCTTGGAGTCAAAAATGACACCTGTGGTTCTTGGTCAGGCTCCAGATTTCTGAGGGGCCTGACTCTGGACACCCACACTCTTCAGCAATGGGGATTTGTGTTTGTATTGCGCAGGAGGATTTGGAGCTTTGGTCTGGTCCCCTTCTCCTTCATTCATCCCCAACATCCCAATACCTATATCAAGTTGTTAGTCCTCAAAATGGTGTGCATCTTAGAACATACACCACAGCATGACAGTTTGTCAAATGGTGCAAGCTGAATCATCTGCAGCTCAACATCAGTAAGACAAAGGAGATGGTGATGGATTTCAGAAAGACTGTCTTCACTTTTCCCTGTTACAATTGATGGTGAGGACGTGGATATGGTGAGGACCTAAAAGTACCTGGGAGTGCTTCTGGATGACAGACTTGAGTGGAGCACCAACACAGAGGTTGCGTACAAGAACGGCCAGAGTTGCCTCTACTTCCTGAGGAGACTGAGGTCCTTTGGAGTATGCAGGCCTCTCTTTCACATGTTCTATCAGTCTGTTTGTTGTTAGTACAATCTTCTATGCAGTGGTGCGCTGGGACAATGGCATCAACTGAGGTGATGCCAGCAGGTTCAATAAACCAATTAGAAAGGCTGGCTCTGATATAGGAGTCAAACTGGGCACACTGGAGGCTATGGTAGGACAAAGGACCCTACAGAAATCCTGGCAATTCTGGACAATGTTTCTCACCCCCTGCATGCCACCTTGGCTGAACAGAGGAGCACTTCCAGTAATAGACTAAGACAACTGCACTATTCCAAAGAGTGCTAAACGAGGTCTTTCTTGCCCTTGGCCATTAGGTTTTGTAATGAGTCAACCTATAGATGGGGAAGTGATGTTAGTCTGTTTGTGGTAACTAATTTTTTAATTCTTTCTACTTCCCTTCTAATATTTCTATCTGTGTACTTGTAATGCTCTAGTCACAGTGATTTCCTTTGGGATCAATAAAAGTGTCCATCTGTCTATCTACAGGCCCTTTGGCTTGCAATGTTGTGCTGACCTCTTAACCTATTCGAAGATTATATAGCCCTCATCTTCCATTCATCCATGCGAAGCGCAGAAACAAATATCACTGAGATGATTGTATGCTCCAGTATCAATTGTTTAGTGACAATAAAGTATTTGTATTTGTATTTGCTTATCTAACAGTCTCTTAAATGTCTTTAATATGTCTGCCTCTGCTACCACTCCTGGCAGCGCATCCCATACATTGATGTTAGAAACCTATCACTGACCTCCCTCCTATACTTTTTTCCAATCACCTTAATATGATGCCTTCTCATAATAGCCTTTCCCACCATGGGAAAATATCTCTGGTTGTTCACTTTATCATCTTGTACACCTCTATCAAATCAGCTCAGATGGTCTTTCACTGTAAAGAGAAAAAACACTAGCTTGCTCTATCTATCCTATGATTTCAAAGGGACCTTGGAGGTCCTTGTGCAGAAAACCCTGAAGATTAACTAGCAGGTAGAGTTTGTGGTGTGGTAGACAATTGTAATGTTAATAACATTCATTTCAAGGGGTCTAGAACACAAGAAAAGAGCAAGGATGTGATGCTGAGGCTTTATAAGGCACTGGAGAGGCATCACCTTGAGTATTGTGAACAGTTTGGGGCTCCTCATCTGTGCTGGCATTGGAAACGGTTCAGAGGAGGTTCACAAGGATGATTCCAGGAATGAAATACGAAGAGCGGTTGATAGCTCTGGGTCTGTACTTGCTGGAATTTAGAAGGATGAGGGGGATCACATTGAAATCTTTTAAATGTTGAAAGGTCTAGAGACAGAGCAGATGTGGAAAGGATGTTTCCCATGGTGAGAGAGTCTAGGACAAGAGGGCTCAGCCTCAGGATAGAGGAGCATCCATTTAATACAGAGATGCAGAGAAATTTCTTTAGCCAAAGGGTGGTGAATTTGTGGAATTTGTTACCACAGGGAACTGTGAGGCCAAGTTGTTGGGTATATTTAAGGCAGAACTTGATCGGTTCTTGATTGGACATGACATCAAAAGTTACGGGGAGAAAGCTGCGGAGTGCAACTGAATGGGAAGAAAAATATCAGCCATGATTGAATGGTGGAGCAGACTCAATTGGCCAAATAGAACCATAGAACATTACAGCACAGAAACAGGCCTTTTGGCCCTTCTTGGGTGTGCCAAACCATTTTTTCTCCCCTAGCCACAGTGGAAAAAGCCTGCTTGCATTCACTCTATCTATACCCATCATAATTTTATACACCTCTATCAAATCACCCCTCACTCTCTTATGCTGCAGGGAATAAAGTCTTAACCTATTCAACCTTTCTCTGTAACTCAGTTTCTCAAGTCCCAGCAACATCCTTGAGGACCTTCTCTGCACTCTTTCAACCTTATTAATATCTTTCCTGTAATTAGGTGACCAAAGCTGTACATAATACTCCAAATTCGGTCTCACCAATGTCTTATACAACCTCACCATTACATTCCAACTCTTATACTCAATACTTTGATTTATAAAGGCCAATGTACCAAAAGCTCTCTTTACGACCCTATCTACTTGTAATGCCACTTTTAGGGAATTATGTATCTGTACTCCCAGATTCCTCTGTTCTACTGCACTCCTCAGTGTCCTACCATTTACCTTGTATGTTCTACCTTAGTTTGATCTTCCGAAGTGCAATACCTCACACTTGTCCGCATTAAACTCCATCTGCCATTTTTCTGCCCATTCCTCCAACTGGACCAAATCCCTCTGCAAGCTTTGAAAACCTTCCTCACTGTCCACTACACCTCCAATCTTTGTATCATCAGCAAATTTGCTGATCCAATTTGCCATATTATCATCCAGATCACTGATATAGATGACAAATAACAATGGACCCAGCACTGATCCCTGTGGCACACCACTAGTCACAGGCCTCCACTCAGAGTAGCAATCCTCCATACCACTCTCTGGCTTCTTCCATTGAGCCAATGTCTAATCCAATTTACTACCTCTCCATGTATACCTAGCGACTGAATCTTCCTAACTAACCTCCCATGCGGACCTTGTCAAAGGCCTTACTGAAGTCCATGTATACAACATCCACTGCCTTCCCTTCATCCACTTTCCTGGTAACTTCCTTGAAAAACTCTAATAGATTGGTTAAACATGACCTACCACGCACAAAGCCATGCTGACTTTTTCTAATAAGTTCCTGTCTATCCAAATACTTGTAGATCCTATCTCTTAGTATTCCTTCCAATAATTTACCTACTACCGATGTCAAACTTACTGGCCTATAATTTCCCGGCTTACTTTTTGAGCTTTTTTAAACAACAGAACTACATGAACTATCCTCCAATCCTTTGGCACCTGACCCATGGATAACGACATTTTAAATATTTCTGCCAGGGCCCCTGCAATTTCAACACTAGTCTCCCTCAAGGTCCGAGGAAATACCCTGTCAGGTCCTGGGGATTTATCTACTCTGATTTGCCTCAAGACAGCAAGCACCTCCTCCTCTTCAATCTGTATAAGTTCCATGACCTCCCTACTTGTTTGCTTTGTTTCCATAGACTCCATTCCAGTTTCCTTAGTAAATGCAGATGCAAAAAACCCATTTAATATCTCTCCCATTTCTTTTGGTTCCATATATAGCTGACCACTCTGATCTTCAAGAGGACCAATTTTATCCCTTACTATCCTTTTGCTCTTAACATACCTGTCGAAGCTCTTAGGATTATCCTTCACCCTGACTGCCAAAGCAACCTCATGTCTTCTTTTAGCCCTGCTGATTTCTTTCTTAAGTATTTTCTTACTCTTTTTATACTCCTCAAGCATCTTATTTCCTCTCTGTTGCCTATACATGTTATACATCTCTCTCTTCTTCTTTATCAGAGTTCCAATATCCCTCGAGAACCAAGGTTCCTTATTCTTTTTCATTTTGCCTTTAACCCTGACAGGAACATACAAACTCTGCACTCTCAAAATTTCTGCTTTGAAGGCCTCCCACTTACCAATCACATCCTTGCCAGAGAACAACCTGTCCCAATCTACGCTTTTTAGATCTTTTCTCATTTCTTCAAATTTGGCCTTTTTCCAGTTTAGAATTTCAACCCGAGGACCAGATCTATCTTTATACATGATCAAGTTGAAACTAATGACGTTATGATTTCTGGAACCAAAGTGTTCTCCTACACACACTTCCGTCACTGCCCTAACTCATTTCCTAATAGGAGATCTAATATTGCATCCTCCCTAGTTGGTACATCTATATATTGCTTTAGAAAACTTTCCTGAACACATTTTACAATCTCTAACCCATCTAGACCTTTAACAGTATGGGAGTCCCAATCAATGTGTGGAAAATTAAAATCGCCTACAATCACAACTTTCTGTCTCCTGCAGTTGTCTGTTATCTCTCTGCAGATTTGCTCCTCCAATTCTCGCTGACTATTGGGTCGTCTATAATACAACCCTATTAATGTGGTCATACCTTCCCTGTTTCTCAGACAGATGGACAGAGAGACATACTTTATTGATCCCGAGTGAAATTGGGTTTCGTTACAGTCGCACCAACCAAGAATAGGTCAAAATATAGCAATATAAAACCATAAATAATTAAATAATAATAAATAAATTATGCCAAGTGGAAATTAGTCCAGGACCAGCCTATTGGCTCAGGGTGTCTGACACTCCGAGGGAGGAGTTGTAAAGTTTGATGGCCACAAGCAGGAATGACTTTCTATGATGCTCAGTGTTGCATCTCGGTGGATCCATACATGTCTGATCAGCTCCATCCACGTGGCCTCAGTAGACAAGCCCTCTAATCTGTCCTGCTGAAGCACTGCTGTAATATTTTCTCTGACTAGCAAAGCCACCCCCCACACCCTTCATCCCTCTGCCTCTATCACGTCTGAAACATCGGAACCCTGGAACATTGAGCTGCCAGTCCTGCCCCTCCTGTGGCCAAGTTTCAGTAATGGCTATGATGTTATAATTCCACGTGTCAATCCAGGCCCTCAGCTCTTCTGCCTTTCCCACAATACTCCTCGCATTGAAATATACACACCTCAGAAGATTGTTACCACCACACACAACCTTACTATTTGTGACTTTGCATGAACTACTAACATCATTTATTTTTACCTCTGTTCCACTAACTACTCTGGCACTCTGGTTCCCATTCCCCTGCAAATCTAGTTTAAGCCCTCCCCAATAACACTAGCAAACCTCCCTGCAAGTATATTGGTCCCCTTGTAGTCAGGTGTAACCCGTCTCTCTTGTACAGGTCCCAACTGCCCCAGAAGTGGTCCCAATGATCTAGAAATCTGAAACCCTGCCCCCTACACCAGTTTCTCAGCCACGTGTTCATCTGCCAGAGCCTCGTACTCTTACCCTCACTGGCACGTGGCACAGGCAGCAATCCGGAGATTACTACCCTCGAGGTCCTGTTTTTCAACTTCCTACCAAGCTCTCTGTAGTCACTCTTCAGGACCTCCTGACTCTTTCTACCTGTGTCATTGGTACCGATGTGTACCATGACATCTGGCTGATCACCCTCCCATTTCAGAATGCTGTGAACGCGATCAGAGACATCCCTGACCCCGGCACCGGGAGACAACAAACCATCCGGGAGTCTCTGTCACAACCACAGAATCTCCTGTCTGTACCCCTGACTATGGAGTCCCCTATCACTACCGCTCTCCTCTTCTTCCTCCCTCCCTTCTGCACTGCAGAACCAGACTCAGTGCCAGAGATCCAGCTGCCTCAGCTTGTCCCAGGTAAGCCATCCCCCCAACAGTATCCAAATCGGTATACCTGTTCTGGAGGGGAATGGCCACAGGGGAACCCTGCACTACCTGCCCTTTCCCCTTCCCTCGCCTGACGGTAACCCAATTACCTGTGCCCTGTTCCTTAGGTGTAACTACCTTTTGGAAGCTACTATCTATAAACTGCTCAGTCTCCCAAATGATGCAGAGGTCATCCAGCTCCTGCTCCAGTTCCCTAGCGCGGTCTGGTAGGAGCTGCAGCTGGATGTACTTCTTGCAGGTGTCTTTGTCAGGGACCCCGAAGGTCTCCCTGACTTCCCACATCCTGCAAGAGGATCATTCCAACATCCTGCCTGGCATATTCTCTAGTCTGAACAAAAAAAAGAAGAAAAACAGAAACTTACCATTGCCTCTGCCTGTTTCTCGCTGAAGCCTGATTGAGCCAAAGCCATCCCACTCCGACTCAGTCCACTCCAATGATGGACACTGTATATGGCGGTCTTTCTTTTAAACCTTGGCGCGCTATGTTACGTGCCTGCGCAGTAGAGCCTCTTTTCCCCGAGCTGTTAAAGAAAAACAACCTTCTTTCCGCGATGCTTTGGTCTTCCACTCGCAGCCTCTTGCTTCGATTGAAAAATGGCCCAATTCCGCTCCTATGTCTTATGTGCTTCTCCTCACAATGCTTACTCTCTAATCCAGACATCTGATGGACCACAAGGCACTACACCAAGCAGTGAGAACCTTACTGTCCATGATCACTAGTCTCAATGGCTCAGTAACTGAGAACAATGGTGTGTGTACTTTCGTGCCATTTCTTTTGGCTCCTTTTTGATTCCTTTTAGAGTTGGGAGAAGACATCCAGGTCAGGGAGGCAGGCATCGGACATTCAGACACAGCAATCTATCCATTGGAGCTTATGCTGAAGACAAGGCTGACTTGTGGTTGAAAGATATTCACAGCTACAGATATATCAAATTAAAGAAAGATACAACAGATGCTGGAAATCTGAAGTAAACACAGCAAATATTGAAGAGAGAAGGTCAGGCAGCATCAGTGGTAAAATCCAATATGCAGGGGAGATGTGTGTGAAAGAATCTTGTTGAAATCATTATTTTATCCTATTAGAGTCAATGGCAATACATGACAGGTGATTGACAACCCATCAAATGTAGCTTTGTTCAGGGAATTGGTCAGGTACCCTTCTGGGATTCCTCATTAACTTATGCAGATGTTTGAGGCAGAGGACATTTGATTTTCAATGGCACCGAATACCCTAACTCTAAGACTTCCAGAAGTTCTGATAAATGGGCAATTTGTTCATTGTTTCCCTGTGTCTGTTCTCAGTCGATGCATTTAGAAGTAGTTTGAAGTCTGGTTTTTGTTTCTGTGAATTACATGTGGACAGAACAGGCAGACAGGTTCGGGAGCCTGGGGGTGTAGCAGGCTGAACTATACGAGGACCCTCACAGGTGGGTTTAGAGCATGGAACAACTCAAGAAAACACAAGCATCTAGGATAAGAGTAAACAGCCGATGTTTCAGGTCGAGACCCTCATGACTGCTAAATGCCAATTGAAAGAATGGAGGATAATGTATGCAGTCCTGAGAACAGATCTCAGCCAGAAATGTCAACTATTTACTCTTTTCTATAGATGCTGCCTGGCCTGCTGAGTTCCTTTAGCATTCTGTGTGTGTAACTATGGAAAGGTATAAGTTTGCTCCTCAAGTTAAGGTCCTAAATAGGGGGAAGACTGATTTTGTTAGTGCAGAGGGGGACTGGTGATTGAAGATTTGGATGCTTGAGGGTAAAATAACATCTGACATGTGGGTGTTTTTTAAAAGAGAGTTCATGGGCTAGCATTCTCCAACATGAATGAAGGGTAAAAATGTCAAGATTAGGAAACATTAGATCACAGAAGTTACCATGGGTTTAAGCTACAAAAAAAAACAAAGTTTCATACAACAGTTATAGGCAACTACAATCAACTGAATCCCTCGAGGAAAATAAAAAGTTAGAATACTTAAGAAAATTAGGACAGCAAAGAGAGGTAATGAGATATATTTGCAGGTAGGATTAAGGCGAATCCTATCTCATTCTATATTTGGAGCAAAAGGGTAGCCAGTGTAAAAGTGGCCCCTTAAGGACCAAAGAGAGAATCTGCCTCTGAAGCTGGAGGATGTGGGAGAAGCCCTAAATGAGTAGGACACATTTGTATTCACAAAGGAGAAGGAGGTGGAGCTGACTGAGTTCAAGGAATGATACATATTGTCTAGAATACGTTGAGGAGGTGGAGATGTTGGATGTCTTGGAGTGGATAAGTGTCCAGGGATGGATGTGATCTATTACAACATGTCATTGGAAAAAAGGAAGATCTATGGGACAGTTGTAGGAAATAACTGGAGGATATACTAAAGGACAAGATCTACATTCATTTGGAAAGAGCAGGACTGATCTGATAGAGAAAATCTGTTTGGCTTTGTGAGGGACAAACCTTGCCCTGCTAATGTGCTGAAGTTTTTCAAAGTCATAATTGAGAAGATCAATGAAAACAGAATGCTACACATTGTCTATCTGGACTTTAGTAAGGCATTTGACAAAGTTCCACATGGTTCAGGAAGTTAAGCTACGTAGAACCAAAGGAAAGCAGGCTCCTTCAAAGAGAGGGGCTTCCCTTCCTCTGCCATCAATGTTGCCCTCAACTGCATTTCTACTATTTCACACATGTCTGCCCTCACCCCATCTTCCTGCCTCCCCAACAGGGATGAGGTTCCTCTTCTCCTCCCCTGCCACCCTACGGGCACATAAATCTCCGTAACTTCCACCATCTCCAACAGGATCCCACCACCAAGGATGTCTTTCCCTCACCTCCACTTTCTGCTTTCCGCAGGGTTTGTGACTCCTTTGTGCATTTGTCCCTCCCCACTGATCTCCCTCAACACTTATCCTTGCAAGCGGAACAAGTGCTACACCTGCCCCGACACTTCCTCCCTCACTACCACTTAGGGCCCCTAACAGTCCTTCCAGGTGAGACAACAATTTACCTGTGAGTCTGTTGGGGTCATATACTGTGTTTGGTGTTCCCAGTGTGGCCTCCTGTATTAGTGAGACCTGATGTAGATTGAAAGACCGCTTCACCAAGCATCTATGCTCTGTCTGCCAGAAAAGCAGGATCCCTCAGTGGCCACCCACTTTAATTCCACTTGCAATTCTCACTCTGACATGTCAATCCATGACCTCCACGATGAGGCCACAATCCAGATGGTGGAGCAAAACCTTCTATTCTGTCTGGGTAGCCTCTAACCTGATGGCATGAACATTGATTTCTCTGTCTTCATGCTCGCTCTTAACCAATCCCTTTGTCCTCTCTCACCTCATCTCCTTGCCTGCCCATCACCTCCCTCCGGTGCTCCTCCCCTTTTTCTTTCTTCCATGGTCTTCTGTTCTCTCCTATCAGATCCCCCTTCTCCAGCCTTCTCTTTCACCAATCAACTTCCCAACTCTTTACTTCAGCCCTCATCCCCGTTTCATCCATCACCTTGTGTTTCTTCTTCCCCTCCCCCACTTTCTAATGCTGACTTCTCATCTTTTTGTCTCCAGCCCTGATGAAGAGTCTCAGCTTGAGACATTCACTTTACTCTTTTCTATCAATGCTGCCTGGCCTGCTGAGACCCTCTGGCATTTTGTGTGTATTGCCTGAATTTCCAACACCTGCAGATTTTCTCTTGTTCGTGAGTAGGCTAATTTAGTCCAAAATTGAATTGGTGATAGCAGATAGCCAATAAAGGTGGAAGAATGTTTCTCTGACTGGAAGTCTGTAATTAGTCATGTAGTGTAGCACTAGGATTGATACTGAGATCTTTGTTAGTTTATGATATGCATTATTGATTTGGATGTGATTGTAAGAGGAATGATTAGTAAATTTGCAGATTACATGAAAATTAGTGGTGTTGTGAATAGCACAAAAGGTTGTTTTTAGCTACAGTAGGATATAGATCAAGTGGAAAACTGGACAGTGTATTGGCAGAAGGAACCGAATCCCAACTGATGCAGGATCATGTGTGTCTGAAAGTTAAACACTCAAAGAAATTATTCAGTAACTGGTAGGATGCTAAGCAATGGTGACGAATGGAGAGATCATGGGTCAAAGTCTGCTGACAGAACCATCCCTAAAAGTGGCAGAACAGGTCAATATGGTGATGAAGATCGCTTATGATATGTTTGAGTTTTGATGATATGTTATAAGACACTGGTTAGGTTGCATTTGAGAATATTGTGTATAGTTTTAGTCACCACACAATAGGAATAATCTAATTGCACCAGAAAGGGCGCAAGAGGGATTCACCAGGATGTTGCCTGGATTGAAGGACTTTATTTATGGGGAGAGATTTGAAAAGCTATTCTTATTTTCCTTGGAACCTGGGAGATTGAGGAGTGATTATGAGAGGCTTGAAGTGAACAGTCAAAATCTTTTTTTCCATGGTAGGGGGTATCAAACAAAAGGTCAGAGGTGGGAGGTAGGAGATTTAAAGATTATCTTCAGGGTCAGTATTTTACACAGTGGTTGATAACTGTCAGAGGAGGTGGTTACAACATTTAAGAGGCATGTAGAAAGATGGTTAAACAGGCAATGCATCGAGGAATATGGACATAATTGGGGAATAATGAAGATGGGCAAATAGGTTAAACGTTGTGCTGGGCTGATGGGTCCGTTTCTGTGTTATACAACTCTATGGCTCTAATGGTTCCTGCTTTAACTAAATAACTTCTGCCTATGTCTCTAACACTGCAACACCATAAACTCAAATGCATACTCAAAGTACTAATAATATCCTTGGTATTGGACCATTTAGAGAGCACTGTCTGTACATCTCCATCCATGCTCAAAATGTTACTCATCTTCTGCTTTGGAAATCCCAGATCTCAGATGACCTTCTTCTACACCAGCAAACAAACTGCGAGAGGAACTCAGCAGGTCAGGCAGCATCTGGGAAGGAAAATGGCACTTCAGGTCAAGACCTCCTCCTGGACTGAAAGATAGAAGGGAAATACAGCAGTCAGTGAAGGAGGTGAGGGGAAGGACTGGAACAAGAGCTGGCAAGTGACCGGTGGCTCCAGGTGAAAAGGGTGACAGGCAGATGGTGGAGCAGAATTGCAATGGGTGGAAATGACAAAGGGCCGCAGATGGTGGAATATGATGGAAGGTGTAGAATAGAAATAAATAACAGAGATAGTGAGGGTGGACAGATGGAAACAGTAGTTGGAAGGGACTCAGTGAGAGGTGTGTGCGGGTGATGGGTAGATAGAGTGGGTGGAGAAGGGGAAAGAAACTCGGATAGGGTGATGAGACTGGGGCAGGTGTGGGACAAATTAGGTAGATCAGGAGATGAAAGAAAAGGACAGAGAATTTTACCAGAAGTTAGAGAAACCATTCTTCATGCCACCAAGCTGCAGACCGCCTAGGCAAAATATGAGATATGGTTCCTCTAGTCTGTGTTTGGCCTCATCCTAAAAGAAGGCAATATGAAGGATCTCAACCCAAAATGTCAGCTGTCTATTTCCCTTCACAGATGTTTCCTGAACCATTGAGTTCCTCCAGCAGATGGTTGTTTCTTTTTGCTCTAGAATCCTGCATCTTGTTTCTGCTCCAGTTTTATTAATTCTGAAATGGCTGATGTGGTCTATGAGAGAACCACAAACTCATCCACAACAGGGCTGGTGGTTACTACATGAAGTGTCCTGTTCCCTCTACTACTTGCTCAAGACCTCAAATGAATGGCCATAATATCTGCAACTCTCCAAAATGCTTTGATAAAACTTTGAGAATATCCTTAGATCTTTATTCCCTCTCTTTCTAGTAATCTCCTCCCATGATGGAGCACAGAACAGGACGTATATTTCATGGCCTGGTGTTAAGTAAAACGGTGTGTCTTGTTTAACATAGCAGACTCAGAATAATCAATGCTAGTGATGCTGCCCCTGGCGTGGAAGCTGATGCTGGTTCACTCATGTTTCGGGTGAAGTTAGAGACAGGCTGGTTATACAACCTTGTACTCCTCTCCACTAAAAACATAATCAAACTCCTGCTGTAAAGTTTGCCTGCTGATTACTAGCTAATCATGCTCTATAGGAAGAGTTTTGGATATGGCCCAAGCGCAGAGTGAGAGACACTGAAACAGGTCGATAGTTCACAAAACTTTAATGCAAACAGTGTTCAAGGGAAAATAAAGCAATAAACACCAGGCCAAACAGGGCCGTTAACTAAGTCTCAACAAGCACTACAACAAATATGGAGTTAAATACTACCACGATTAAGTAATAATTAGCTGACCCGTGCAAATTCACAAGCGCAATTGCCGTTTCTACTGCGTTGCCAAATCCGTGGTTGCGACAGAGATTAACTATCCACTATGATAAACTAAGTCAATTGGCAATTGTAAGCCATAGATTCTACAAGAAGCATCTAAGTTATTAGTTTGTTAATATTAAGCCATTGAGTAGAGGACATCAGCAATAACCAGCACCAGTAGAGCTAATTCTATCTAATGCAGCAGCTAAAGTGTGCAGTGCCAAGGGAATAATGATCGGAGAACAGAACCCACAGTCCGTGTTGAGGGATGGAGTGAGGAGAGACAATGGAAATGCCCGAGCAAAAGCAGGGCAGAAATTTAAAGTTCAAAGAACATTTATTAAGCAAGTGCATAAATATTACCATATACAGTACTCCTTTTTCTCACAGGCATTTACAGGAAAGAAAAAGGAATCCAGTAGAATTTTATGAGAAACTATAAACAAAGATTGACAAACAGCCAATATGCAAAAGAAAACAAACTGTGCAAATAAAAATAATACTGAGAAGATGAGTTGTAAAGAGTGCCTGAAGGTGAGTCTTCAGGTTGTAGAATCAGTCTGAGTCCTGGTGAACTTATTTATCTATGCTAGTTCAGAAGCCTGATGGTTGTAGAGTAACTGTTCCTGAAGCCATTGATATGGGTCCCAAAGCTTCTGTACCTCCTGGCCAATTGTAGAAGCAAGAAGGCATGTCATGGAGAGTGAGGGTCTCAGAGGATGATACTGGCTTCTTGTGGCAATGCTCCATGTAAATGTATTCAGTGGTGAAAGGTTTTTTCCTCTTACGCATTCGGCTGCATCCACAATTTTTTTGTGAGCTTTCCTGTTCTTGGGCATTGGTGTTCTTATATCAGGCCATGATGCGACTGATTAGCAAACTCTCCATGCTGCATCTGAAGAAGTTTGTCAAAGTCTTTGATAACATGTCAAATCTTCACAAACTTCCAAGAAAGCAGCGGCACTGCCATGCCTTCTTTATGATGACATTTCCATGCTGGTGCCAGGATATATTAACACCCATGAATAAAAAGCTATTGACTCTCTCTACCTCCGTTCTCCTAATGAGAGCTGGCTCATGAACCTTTGGCTTCTCCCCCTGTAGCTGATAATCATCTCTCTGGTTTTGCTGACGTTGAGTGAGAGATTGTGTGACACCATTCTCCCAGATTTTCAGTCTCCCTCCAACTGTATATGCTGATTCATCAGCACCTTTGGTTCAGCCAACAATAGTGGTGTTAACAGCAAAGGAGCTGTACAAACAAAACGAGTAGAGCAGGGGGCTAAGCACACAGCCCAGCGGTGTACCTGTGCTGATGGTGAATGTGGAGGAGATGAAGTTGCCGATCTTTGATACTTGCATTCTGACAGAACGTGGAGATGAAGTTACCAATCCATACTAACTGGAGTTTGCCCGTGAGGAAACCAAGGATCCAGTTGCACAGGGGAGTACTGTACTGGAACTTAGTGATGAGTTTCAGGGGAATAATAGCATTGAATGCTGAGCTGTAGTCAATGAAGAGCATCCTGACATATGCACCTTCATTGTCCGAGTGTTCCAGAGCTGAGTGATGAGCCAATGAAATGGCATCTGCTCCTGACCTGTTCTGACGGTAGGCAAGTTGGAGTGGATCTAAGTCACTGCTCAGCAAAGAACTGATATTCTTCATGACCAGCCTCTCGAAGCACTTCATCACAGTGGATGTATATGCGACAGGAAGATTACGAGGATTATGAGGCTGGTTACGAAGGTCTTACGAAGGGCACTGGTATGGGTGATGACTACTTGAAGCAAGAGGTTGAAGATATCCATAAACATCCCAGCCAGTGAGTGGCCCAGACAGGGAACCTGGCTGAGTACAGAAAAGCTGATTAACACAGGTCTTCAGTAATTGGCTAGGTAGGCCAACGTAACAGTATCCTTCAGGAGGGTGAATGAGTTCACCCTCCCGAAGGGTGGTCTTGTAGCGGTGTGCTACACGCAGCGCTAAAATTACGACACGGAGTCGGTAACTGCAGTCGAAGGAAAAAACTTTATTCGAAAACTTCAGCCTTACTTTTAAGCCTCTGTCAACCGGCCCCCCATGGCGAAGAGGCTCCAAAGCTCTGTGCTCGCAAACCCCCGTAGGCTATCTAATTGTGAGTCGGTTCGGATACGCTAGGAAATGAGTCGCCACGTAACCCCCCCCCCCAGAACCGGCGATACACCCCCCAATGTCCACAGTCTGGGCCAGAACCTGCTTGGGAGGTCGGCCTCTGCGCCGAGGCGCCGGAAACTCGGCCGGTTGCGCCAGGTCCACATGGGCCAGCTTGAGGCGGTCCACCGTGAAAACCTCCTCCTTCCCCCCAACGTCCAGCACGAACGTGGACCCGTTGTTCCGGAGCACCATAAACGGCCCCTCGTATGGCCGCTGCAGCGGTGGCCGATGCCCGCTCCTTCGTACAAACACAAACTTACAGTTCTGTAGGTCTTTGGGTACGCAGGTCGGGTGTCGCCCATGCTGTGAAGTGGGTATGGGGGCCAGGTTACCGAGCTTCTCGCGAAGTCTGCCCAGGACTGCTGCGGGTTCTTCCTCTTGCCCCCTTGGGGCTGGTAGGAACTCCCCGGGGACGACCAGGGGCGCGCCGTATACCAACTCGGCCGACGAGGCGTGCAGGTCGTCCTTGGGCGCTGTGCGGATGCCGAGTAGGACCCAGGGAAGCTCGTCCGCCCAGTTGGCTCCTCGCAGGCGGGCCATGAGGGCCGACTTCAGGTGACGGTGGAAACGCTCCACTAGCCCGTTCGACTGTGGGTGGTAGGCAGTTGTGTGGTGCAGCTGAGTCCCCAAAAGGCTGGCCATAGCTGACCACAGGCTGGAGGTGAACTGGGCGCCTCTGTCGGAGGTAATGTGGGCTGGTACACCAAAGCGAGATATCCAGGTGGCGATCAGGGCTCGGGCGCAAGATTCGGAGGTGGTGTCGGTGAGCGGGACCGCCTCTGGCCATCTTGTGAACCGGTCCACGATAGTCAGGAGGTAACGCGCTCCGCGCAACACTGGCAGGGGGCCCACGATATCCACATGAATGTGGTCGAAACGCCAGTGGGCGGGATGGAACTGCTGCGGTGGGGCTTTGGTGTGCCGCTGCACCTTGGCCGTCTGGCAGTGCATGCACGTTCTGGCCCATTCACTGACCTGTTTGCAAAGTCCGTGCCAAACGAACCTGCTGGAAACCATCCGGACAGTTGTCCGGATGGAGGGATGCGCCAAGTTATGAATGGAGTCGAAAACGCGGCGCCGCCATGCTGTCAGGACGACCGGACGGGGCTGGCCGGTGGCGACATCACAGAGTAGGGTCCTCTCACCTGGGCCCACGGGGAGGTCCTGGAGCTGCAGACCGGAGACTGCGGTCCTGTAACTCGGAATCTCCTCATCCGCCTGCTGTGCCTCTGCCAGCGCCTCAAAGTCTACCCCTTGGGAAAGGGCATGAACGGTAAGGCGAGAGAGCGCATCCGCCACGACATTGTCCTTACCCGAGACGTGCCGGACATCCGTCGTGTATTCAGAGATGTAGGACAGGTGGCATTGCTGGCGGGACGACCAGGGGTCGGACGCTTTCGCAAACGCAAAGGTAAGCGGTTTGTGGTCCGTGAACGCGGTGAAGGGCCGACCTTCTAGGAAGTACCTGAAATGCCGGATTGCCAGGTAGAGCGCCAACAGTTCCCGGTCGAAAGCACTGTATTTGAGCTCGGGTGGTCGCAGGTGTTTGCTGAAAAACGCCAGGGGTTGCCAGCGACCTGCGATGAGTTGCTCCAGCACCCCACCGACTGCCGTGTTAGATGCGTCCACTGTGAGGGCGGTAGGGGCGTCCATTCTGGGATGAACTAGCATTGCGGCGTCCGCCAAAGCTTCCTTTGTTTGAACGAAAGCGGCGGCAGACTCCTCGTCCCAGGTAATGTCCTTGCTCGGACCCGACATCAGGGCGAACAGGGGGCGCATGATCCGGGCAGCTGAAGGGAGGAAGCGGCGGTAGAAATTGACCATACCTACGAATTCCTGAAGGCCTTTGATCGTGGTGGGTCGGGGGAAGTGGCGGACCGCATCTACCTTAGCGGGCAGAGGGGTTGCCCCATCTTTAGTAATTCTGTGGCCCAGGAAGTCAATGGTATCGAGTCCGAACTGGCATTTGGCAGGGTTGATTGTAAGACCGTACTCACTCAGTCGGGCGCAGAGTTGACGGAGGTGGGACAGATGCTCCTGACGACTGCCGCTGGCTATGAGGATGTCATCCAAATAGATGAACGCGAAGTCCAGGTCCCGTCCCACCGCGTCCATTAACCGCTGGAACGTCTGTGCGGCATTCTTCAGGCCGAACGGCATGCGGAGGAACTCGAAAAGGCCGAATGGGGTGATGAGAGCCGTTTTGGGGACGTCGTCAGGATGCATCGGGATTTGATGGTATCCCCGGACGAGATCTACCTTGGAGAAGATCCGTGCGCCGTGCAGGTTTGCCGCAAAGTCTTGAATGTGCGGCACAGGGTAGCGGTCCGGTGTGGTAGCCTCGTTCAGCCTGCGGTAGTTGCCGCACGGTCTCCAGCCCCCCGTCGCTTTGGGCACCATGTGCAGGGGGGAAGCCCATGGGCTGTCGGACCGCCGGATGATCCCCAATTCCTCCATCCTCTGGAACTCCTCCTTCGCCAGTCGGAGCTTGTCCGGGGGAAGCCGCCGAGCACGGGCATGGAGGGGTGGTCCCTGGGTCGGGATGTGGTGCTGTACGCCGTGCCTGGGCATGGCTGCTGTGAACTGCGGTGCCAGAACCGATGGGAACTCCGCCTGGTGAAGTCGTTGTCGGACGGTGTGATGGAGCCGAGGTGAGGGGCCGGCAACTGGGCTGCACCCAGGGAGAACGTCTGAAAGGTCTCGGCGTGTACCAGTCTCTTCCTGGGCAGGTCGACCAGCAGGCTGTGAGCCCGCAAAAAATCCGCACCCAGAAGCGGTTGGGCTATGGCGGCCAGTGTGAAGTCCCACGTGAACTGGCTGGAGCCGAACTGTAGCTGCACCTGATGGGTGCCATAGGTCCTTACTGTGCTGCCATTCACGGCCCTCCGGGGGGGACCCGGTGCCCTGTTGCGGGTGTCGTAACTCGTCGGAGGTAAAACGCTGATCTCAGCCCCAGTATCAACCAAAAACCGGCGTCCCGACCTTCTATCCCACACATACAGGAGGCTATCCCGATGGCCAGCCGCCGTAGCCATCAGCGGCGGCTGGCCCTGGCGTTTCCCGGGAACTCGCAGGGCGGGCGACAACGGCGGGCCTCTGCACCCCACCGCTGGTGGTAGAAGCACCAGTGTTCCTTGGGCCGGGGGTTGGCGGGCTCTGCGGCCGGGCCTGGACTGGTTTGCTGCCGGGAGCGGGGCTGGGAGATCCGTGCGATGGACCTTTTTGGCGTTCCACAGCAAGTCCGCCCGGGCTGCCACCTTCCGGGGGTCACTGAAATCCGCGTCAGACAGCAGCAGGCGGATGTCCTCAGGCAGCTGCTCCAGGAATGCCTGCTCAAACATGAGGCAGGGTGTGTGTTTGTCGGCGAGAGACAACATCTCATTCATTAAAGCCGATGGAGGTCTGTCGCCCAAGCCATCCAGGTGCAGTAAACGGGCAGCCCGCTCGCGCCGTGAGAGTCCGAAAGTCCTGAGGAGCAGGGCTTTGAATTCCATGTACTTGCCGTCTGCCGGGGGCGACTGTACGAACTCCGTGACCTGGGCCGCTGTGTCCTGGTCGAGGGAGCTCACCACGTAGTAGTAGCGGGTGTCTTCTGAGGTGATCCGGCGAACGTGGAATTGGGCTTCGGCTTGCTGGAACCATAGGTCCGGGCGCTGTGTCCAGAAACCTGGCAGTTTCAACGAAACCGCATGAACAGAGGCGGCGTTGGTCATTTCTGGTCCAAAAATCGTTTGGACCGTCGGGGTCACCAATTGTAGCGGTGTGCTACACGCAGCGCTAAAATTACGACACGGAGTCGGTAACTGCAGTCGAAGGAAAAAACTTTATTCGAAAACTTCAGCCTCACTTTTAAGCCTCTGTCAACCGGCCCCCCATGGCGCAGAGGCTCCAAAGCTCTGTGCTCGCAAACCCCCGTAGGCTATCTAATTGTGAGTCGGTTCGGATACGCTAGGAAATGAGTCGCCACAGTCTCATGTTGGCCTCATAGACTGAGATCACAAGGTTGTCTGGGGCTCTAAGGGTGCCTCCATGTGCTAACAGTTATTGCAAACATGAGAGGCACTGAGGTCATCAGAGAGCGAAAAACCTATTGCCACTGATGTTGATTAGTTTTGCTTTGTAGGAGATGATGACATCCAAGCCCTGCCACAGTTGTCGAGCATCCTTCTGTGATTGAACTTTAGTCTGGAATTGCTATTTTTCACACGAGGTGGCCTTCCAGAGGTCGTACCGGGACCTCTTGAGCTTTTCCAGATAGCCAGTTTTAAATGCCACTGATCTAGTTCTCAGTAGATTGCAAGACTCTTGGTTCACTAAGGTATTCCTTTCGGGGAAGACACTGAATGTTTTTGTAGGGACACACTCATTCACGTGTGTCTTTATCATCTGTGTGACAACTGTAGTGAATTCAATCAGGTCCTCTGACGAATCTTTGAACATGACCCATCTACCGACTCAAAGCTTTTCATTCCAGAATGAAGGAGTTGTCCTCCTTTTTCAAAGAAAGGGGCTTCCCTTCCTCCACCATCAACACTGCCCTCAGCTGCATCTCTTCCATGTCATGCTCTTCTGCTCTTACCCCATCCTTCCGCCACCCTATCTAGGATAGGATTCCTCTTGTCTTCAACTATCACCCCACCAGCTTCTGCATCCAGCACATACTTCTCTGAAACTTCTGCCGTCTCCAATAGGATCCCATCACCTTTTCCCCTCCATCCAACTTTCTACTTTCCACAGAGATCTCTCTCTACGCGACTCCCTTATCCATTTGTCCATCCTGTTACTTATTCTTGCAAGTGGAACAAGTGCCACACTTGCCCCTACACCTCCTCCCTCACTACTATTCAGAGCCTCAAACAATCCTTCCAGGTGAGGTGACACTTCACCTGTGAGGCTGTTGGGATTACCTACTGTATCCGGTGCTCCTGGTGTGGCTTCCTATATATTGGTGATATCCAGTGTAGATTGGGAGACTGCTTCACTCAGCACCTACACTCTGAAGAGGGATCTTCCAATGGCCATCCAATTTAATTCCACTTCCCATTCGTATTCTGAAATATCAATCCATAGCCTCCTCCGCTGTCGGGATAAGGCCACACTCCGGTTGGAGGAACAACACCTGATATTCCATCTGGGTAGCCTCCTACCTGATGGCATGAACATCGATTTCTCAAACTTCCAGAGATGCCACCCACTCTATTCCCCATCCCCTTTTCCCTCTCTCACTTCATCCCATTGCCTATCCATCGCCTCCCTCTGGCACTCCTCCCCTTTTTTATTTCTTCCATGGCCTTCTGACTACTATTAGATTCTCCCTTCTCTCGTCCTGTATCTCTTTCACCAATCAACTTCCCAGCTCTTTACTTCATCCCTCCCACTCCGGGTTTCACCTGTCACCTTGTGTTTGTCTCTTCCCTCCCCTCTCACCCTTTAAATCTACTTCTCATCTTTTCTTCTCCAGTCCTGCCAAAGGGTCTCAGCCTGAAACATCGACTGTACTTTTTTCTCTAGATGCTACCTGGCCCGCTGAGATCCTCCAGCGTTTTGTGTGTGTTGCCTGTTTTAGAAGGCCGCACTGCCATTCTTCTGAACAGTCAATGTGCTGATGTGCAAGGTCTTTCCAATCCTGTTTTATGTCCACACAGCTCCATGGCTTTGGATTTCAAGCTTGCATGATTGACTCAGTGCCATTGAAAACACATGGAGTTGTTGCAAATGTGTGGGACTGATGTTGCTGTGTACAAGCCCCTACATCTACAGTGAGGAAATGTTTTGAGAGGTTGGTCATGACTAGACTGAACTCCTGCCTCAGTAAGTACTTAGACCCATTGCAATTTGCCTATCGCCACAATAGGTCAATGGCTGATGCAATCTCAATGGCTCTTCACATGGCCTTAGATCACCTAGACAACAGAAACACCTATGTCACAATGTTGTTCATCAACTATAGCTCAGCATTTAACACCATCATTCCCACAATCCTGCTTGAGAAGTTGCAGAACCTGGTCCTCTGTACCTCCCTCTGCAATTGGATCCTCAAATTCCTAACCAAAACACCACAATCTGTGCAGATTGGTGATAGTATCTCCTCCTCACTGCTGATCAAATCAGGTGCACCTCAGGGATGTGTGCTTAGCCCACTGCTCTACTCTCTACATACACATGACTGTGTGGCTAGGCATAGCTCAAGTACCATCTATAAATTTGCTGATAATACAACCATTGTTGGTAGAATCTCAGGTGGTGATGAGAGGGCTTACAGGAGTGAGATATGTCAGCTAGTAGAGTGGTGTCACAGCAACAACCTTGCACTCAGAATCAGTAAGATGGAAGAGCTGATCATGGACTTCAGGAAGGGTAAGATGAAGGAACACATACCAATTCTCATAGAGGGATCATAAGTGGAGAGAATGAGCAGTTTCAGGTTCCTGGGTGTCAAGATCTTTGAGGATCTAACCTGGTCCCAACATATCGATGCAGCTATAAAAAAGGCAAGACAGTGGCTATACTTTATCAGGAGTTTGAAGAGATTTGGTATGTCAACAAAAACACTCAACATCTTCTATAGTTGTACCATGGGAGAGCATTCTGACAGGCTGCATCACTGTCTGGTATGGAGGGGCTACTGCACAGGACTGAAAGAAGCTGCAGAAGGTTGTAAATTTAGTCAGCTCCATCTTGGGTACTAGCCGACAAAATATCCAGGACATCTTCAAGGATCAATGTATCAGAAAGGCAGTGTCCATAATTAAGGACCTCCAGCACCCAGGGCATGCCCTTATCTCACTGTTACCATCAGGTAGGAGGTACAGAAGCCTGAAGGAACACACTCAGCGATTCAGGAACAGCTTCTTCCCCTCTGCCATCCGATTCCTAAACGGATGTTGAACCCTTGAATACAGCCTCACTTTTTTTAATATATATTATTTCTGTTTTTGCACAACGTTTAATCTATTCAATATACATACATCGTAATTGATCTACTTATTTATTTATTTTTACTTTTTTATATTATGTATTGTATTGAACTGTTGCTGCTAAGTTAACAAATTTCACAACACAAGCTGGTGATAATAAACCTGATTCTGATTCTGATTAGTAAAACAACATTTGGAATATTGGTAGGTCTGTGATAAGAAAGGCATTAAACTGGAAATACTGCCAAGGAGATTGACAGGATTCTGCCAGGACTCAAAGGCTGAGTTATAAGGAGAGATGGGCAGGCTGAGACTTTATCCATGGAACATAGGCGATGGAAAGGTGATCTTATGGAGGTGTAGAAAACCATGGGGAGATTTGATAATGTGAACGCATATAACCCTTTTTTCCCAGGGAAGGGAACTGAAAGCTAGATGGTGTAATGATCTGGAAAAGATTTCCCTGCTAATATAATGGTTTCTCTGTATTGCAGTGTTTGGGGTATTACTAGAGATAACGGGCTTTGGAATGTGCGCTGGCCAATGAAGGGAGACGTTTTCTTTCTTATGTACCCAAGTGAAGGTTTCATGGTCTTTTGTTCGGCAGAAGATGGAGAGAGAAGATGCCAGATCGGGGAAGTCGTAGACTGCAGGACAGAGTGGACTTGGAATGGGGTCGGGAGTCGACACCCGGGGGTGGGGGGGGGTGGAATCGATGGAGATGGACAGATGTGAAAACCCATGAGCTCCAATGTTGTGCATTAGACTGCTTCATGAGAATGGGCTCCTTTTCTTCTTTTACTAACCCTACAGTCAAATTAAGAATTACAAAGCTCAATCGTTTAATCGCATATTGTGTACTGATTTGTAACAGGGGACACATCGCGCAGCATCCACCCAAATGAGATTTCTTAAGTTTGGCTGGGCTGGAGGCTATCTTCCCATAGATTTTGCAGCTAGCCAAACCGAGGGTTACAATGGCATCGGTGAAAAGGAAAGATTTACAAGGGATCAGGAGAGCAGCTTCCTTACACTGAGGATGGTGTGTACGTGGAATGAGCTGCCAGAGGAAATGGTTGTGGAGGGAAACATTCAAAAGATATTTGAATAAGCTTACAGAGATATGGACTAAATGTGGTAAATGGGACTAGCTTAGAGGCATAATAGTCTGTATAGATAATTTACTCAGAAGTCCTTCTTCCATTACTTTCTGACTCTGTAACAGCACTGAAGTTCTGCTGCAACAGTGAATAGAGGTCCTGACCCAGGCAGCTCACACATAAACCAGGGATGGCTCAAGGCTTCAATGGATCAGATATTCTAGCACGGTGTGGATGCAGAAAGCCAGTGCAATGCTGAGGGAATGCTGCGCTATCAGAGGTGCAAATGAGACAGATCATCTTTCAGATAGAACAAGAGGTCCAGCGAGAGCAGGTATCTCCAGGTTCACTGGCTTTGCTGTTGCAAATATTAATTCTGCTCAAAGCAGACTGACATGTTAGAGGGAGTGGGGAGGTTGACAGGCAGAGGGAGGATAGAGACTGAAGCTGCCAACAGTCATGTGAGTTTTGATGAGGAGACTAAAGAGTAAAACATAGAGTCTTGCAGAAGACCGGGTGTACCTGGAGGGGATGGAGTGGGCAATGCCTTGCAGTCACCGATTTTGTACATAGTGGCGATAGTACTCTTAGGCTACAAAATGATTTTGATCAACTGATATGTTCTGCAAGGCAATGACAGGTAAAATTTAATTCTGTTGATATATTTTGGGAGATCTAATAAAGGTAGGAAATGTACAATGTACGGTAGGGTTCTAGGGAGCATAGAGGAACAAAAAGACCATTGTATACATGTTCAAAGATTCCTGAAGGTAGCAGCGTGGGTAGATTCAGTGATGAAGGAGGCATACAGGGTCTTTGCATGTATTAAGGTCACAGATTATAAAAGCAATAAGATACTGGTACAAGTTTACGAAGCATTGTGTAACGCCCTGGTTCACATCTTTACTGTTATGCTGTAGGTATTTCCTTTAGCAGCTCTGTATGAGCAGTCTGTTCTGCTTTCAGCTTGTTTGGATTATTGTTGAAGATAAGGGATGATGAGGAACGTATGCCATCCAATTAGGATGGTGGAACCCAGTGAAGGGGGGGCTGTTTTTTTGGTGAGGGATACTAAGGTTTGTTCGACGGGAGATGAAGGGAGAGGACACTTGGGAGAACCGGTTGTAGCGTATGATCAGTAGGAGACCCATTTGTTCGAGATGGATTGCGAGTGACGTTTGGAAGGTGGTGTGTGCTTTCACACTGACCAAGGGCCCAACACATGAGTGACAGAGAAGTTCAAGATGAGCTGCAACTTGTGCACATTTGACTGTTCAATTAGAATGGGCCCTTTTCTTTTTGTTATTCTTTACTAACCCTTCAGTTAAGATTCATAAATATAATTCTTTTAATCACGTGGTTATCGTCTGTATTTCATGGCACTAATTTGTAACAGGGAAGCGAATTACACAGCACCCACACAAACTGGGGTTTAGGGTGAAACTCAATCTCAGAGTCTGACGGGACCAGAGAGTGTCTTCCCTGGACTTGAGCAGCCAAGGAAACCAGTGGGATTTCAATTGTTTGTTGTAATAGTGCGTGCACAAAAGGACAGTTAAGATTGCGCTGGGACCAGGGGAAGTTCACCAGGATGTTGCCTGGGATGAGATAGGCTGGGCTCGTGGGAGAGAAGGCTGAGGGAAAACATGAAAGGTGTGGAAAAGTTTTTGAGGGCAGAGGAAGGGGAGATAGTGAGAAAATATGTCTCCATGATACAAATACCTAAGACCACAAGGGCATAGGTTTAAGGCAGGGGTCAGCAACCTTTACCACTGAAAGAGCCACTTGGACCCGTTTCCCACAGAAAAGAAAACACTGGGAGCCGCAAAACCCGTTTGACATTTAAAATGAAATAACGCTGCATACAACGTTTTGTTTTGCCTTTATGCTATGTATAAACAAACTATAATGTGTTGCATTTATGAAATTGATGAACTCCTGCAGAGAAAACGAAATTACATTTCTGCATGCAACAAAAACATTTTGAACTCCGAAAAAAAGACGTTGGGTTGAAGGTTACTTTTAAGTAAAATACTCAACGTCTATTTGAGTCCTTCTTGTATTTATGAAAAACGCCAAACTTAAATTTGCCGCCAGCAGCAAACCAAAAATAACGTCAGCCAGCTGTCAACCTGAAAAATAAAAGGACTATTTCACTGAACAATGAAAACATATGAATATACGTAAAATAATAGGCAATTAAAATATTTATCATACTTGTTCAGGTTGACTCACACCTGACAATTCAGCAGGGATGGATCGATGCTTAGGGGAGTGACCGGGAAGGATAATGTGTTTTTTTCCTCTCTGAACTCACAGAAGCGTTTCCCAAACGATGTTTGCATTGCGAAGATTGCAGAATGTAAATACTCCGAATTTATCATGTCGTGACCTTGTTTGAACTCTCTCAAATTGGGGAAGTGAGACAAAGTGCCTTTCTGTAAACCTCTGGCAAGCAACGTCAACTTGCGCTGGAATGCCAAAACATCCTCCAACATGTGCAGGGCTGTACGTCCTTACCCCGTTGAAGAGCTGTGTTCAGCGTGTTCAGGTGCGCTGTCATGTCTACCATGAAGTGTAGCTTTTCCAGCCACTCTGGCTGTTCCAGCTCAGGAACGTTGAGCCCTTTGCTGCCCAGGAAAGTTTTCACTTCTTCCAGACACGCGACAAAGCATTTCAGCACCTCCCCTCTGGACAGCCAGCGATAAAAACACGTTGTAGCGGTGTGCTACATGCAGTCAGTAAACTGCAGTCAAAGATAGCTTTATTCGAACTAAACAGCCTTGCTTTTAAGCCTCCCTCAACCCGCCCCCCATGGGCGCGGATGCTGCAAAAGACACATACTCACAAACCCCCGTAGGCTATCTCCCTTAGCCTGAACGCTGGCTAATTGTGAGCCGGTTCGGATGTGTCAGGAAATGAGTCGCCACAACCAATTATTTCCCAAAGCAACAGGGAGCCGAAGCACAGATGTAAAAGAGCCACATGCGGCTCCGGAGCCGCGGGTTGCCGACCCCCGGTTTAAGGTGAGGAGTCAGAAGATTAGAGAGGGTCTGATGAATAGTTCTTTTTTAATCTGAATGGTGGATACTGCCCACTACCAGAAGGGAAGATAGAAAACAAATTTCATTAACATTGCTCTCAGTTTCTACCCTACTTCATTTACACCTGGTTCATCTTCGACTCTTCACTCACCTCCTCTCCATCCATTTCCTGTGACAGATCAATGACCAATATCCAGTACAGCCCACAGACTCCCACAGTTACCATGACTACATTTCCTCTCGGCCAGCTTCCTGGAAAGACTCCGTGACATTCTCCACATGATGCCACAGCCTGGCCTCTCTGTTCAGTGATACTGTTCCCTTTGTAATTCCTTGCTTTGCTCATTGATTTCCACTCACTCTCCTCCTCGCAGCACTTTCCCACACAACTGCACGAAATGCCACACCTGCCTTTTAAACGAAGGCTAACTGACGATGAAGCTTCAACCTGAAACATTCTTATCTCTCTCCACACATGTTGCTGAATCTGCTGAGTAACGCCACCATTATTTGTTTTTATTTCAGATGTCCAGCATCTGCAATATAATTTATTTTCCTTTGCCTTTTCACCTCCTTCATTCCCACTAATGAAGACCCAAACAGAGGGAGTGATTGACTTCCAGCTGGGAGTTTTACCCTCTCCATGAATGCTATCTGATCTGCTGAGATCCAGCAGCATTCTCTGTCTATAGGTTTACTGGTTCATTTGATAAAGAAGAACATCAAGGTGGTAAAGAGAAAAGTAGAATGCAGGGCTAGAGTTGCAGTTACCAAGGATGCACAATGCAGGTAAATAAATACAGTGCAAGGGCCACAACAAGGTGCTATAGATTAGGAGATCAAGCTCCCAGTGTCTTTTAGCTGTCTGGTAACATCAGAATAGAAGCTGCTCTCGAATCTGGTGATATGTGCTCACCTGACAGGAGCCCAGACTGGGATGAATCCTTGATCATTTTGGCTGTTTTCACAAACAACTGTGAAGTGTAGAGGAAGTCAATGGAGAGGAAGCTGATTTGTGTGCGTTCACAATTTTCTGTAACTTCCTGAGGTCCTAGGCAGACCAAGTTTGGTTTTTTTCAAGTGTGCAACTCAGAATGAATAGGTTGAGGGAAGCAAGGGGCAGGCTGGCAAAATGTATTCAGAATAGCAGTGAGCATGGCTGAGGGTAGTCTGACAGTCTGACCAACAGCATGTGAGCTAAACATTCCGGATCCCTTTCAATAATGCTGACATAAAGTTCAAAGTCAATTTATTATCAAAGTACATGTATGTCACTATATATATCCCTGAGATTCGATTTTCAGAGGGCATACACAGTAAACTCAAAAACACTGCAGAATCAATGAAAGACCACATCCAACAGGACAGAGCAATGTGTAAAAGACAACAAACTCTGCAAGTACAAAAGAAAAAAAAAACAATAAATATTGAGAACGTGAGATGACGAACCCTTGAAAGTGAGCCCTTAGGTTGTGGGAACACTGCAGTGATACAGCAAGTGAAACTGAGTGAAGTTATCCCCTCTGCTTCAAGAGCCTGATGGTTAAGGGGTAATAACTGTTCCTGAACCTGGTGGTGTGGGTCAGGTTCCTGTACCTTCTTCCTGATGGCAACAGTGGGAAGAGAGCATGGCCTGGGTGGTGGGAGTCCTTGATGATGGATGCTGCTTTTCTATGATAGTGATCCACATTAGTGATGTTACATTTTGTAGGATTTTCCATTCAAGAGCCTTGATACTTCTTTTCCAGGTTATGATGCAAGCAGTCAATAAACCCTTCAACACACATCTATAGACCTTTGCCAGAGTGTTAGATGTCATGCTGAATCTTTGTAATCTTCTAAAGAAGTAGAGACACTAGCATGCTTTCTTTGTAATTCCACTAATGTGCTCAGCCTAGGACAGGTCCTCGGAAATGTTAATACCAAGGTGTTTAAAGTTGCTGACTCTCTTCATCTCTGATCCCTCAATGAGGACTGGCTCATGGACCTCCAGTTGCTTCTTCCTGAAGTCAATAATCAGCTCCTTGGTCTTGCTGACGTTGAACTATGCAATATTGAAAGTGCCCTCAGGTTTATTCAAGAAAATCGGTTTTATAGTTATTTGCAATTCCGTTTGAACATTTCGCTTTCACTGATATCATCAGTCCCAACGACTGGATGGGAAATCATTGAATTCAACGTTTGATTTTCCAAAGCAAATGATCTTTGGTGAGATGTGACCTCTAGTGTCTATGTAAGGTAGTGCAAGGTGGGTTCCAAAAACCTACACCAAATAGAAAGGACAGTTTCTCATTAACTATATTTCAGACAATAGTTTGAATTCTTAGCTTATACTTTTTATTCTTATAACACGGGGAGTCCTACTGTAAGGATTAGAAACATTTCTGAAGGATATGGGTAGGACAACTAACCAACCTGAGCACCACACACAAAATACTGGAGAAACTCAGCAAGTCAGACAGCACCTATGGAAGCATAACTCTGTCTGAGGAAAGCCCACCCTGACGGAGATTAGATCTTCTGTTTGACAGGAGTTTAGTGATATCTTTCTCACTAAATAATAAGGATAATCCTAAGAGCTTCTACAGGTATGTTAAGAGCAAAAGGATAGTAAGGGATAAAATTGGTCCTTTTGAAGATCAGAGTGGTCGGCTATGTATGGAACCAAAAGAAATGGGAGAGATATTAAATGGGTTTTTTGCATCTGTATTTACTAAGGAAACTGGAATGGAGTCTATGGAAACAAGGCAAACAAGTAGTGAGGTCATGGAATTTACACAGATTAAAGAGGAGGGTTGAGGCAAATCAGAGTAGATAAATCCCCAGGACCTGACAGGGTATTCCCTCTGACCTTGAAGGAGACTAGTGTTGAAATTGCAGGGGCCTGGCAGAAATATTTAAAATGTTGATATCCACGGGTCAGGTGCCAGAGGATTGGAGGATAGCTCATGTAGTTCTGTTGTTTAAAAAAGGCTCAAAAAGCAAGCCGGAAAATTATAGGCCGGTATGTTTGACATCGGTAGTAGGTAAATTATTGGAAGGAATACTAAGAGATAGGATCTACAAGTATTTGGATAGATAGGGACTTATTAGAAACAGTCAGCATGGCTTTGTGCATGGTAGGTCATGTTTAACCAATCTATTAGAGATTTTCGAGGAAGTTACCAGGAAAGTGGATGAAGGGAAGGCAGTGTATACATGGACTTCAGTAAGGCCTTTGACAAGGTCCCACATGGGAGGTTAGTTAGGAAGATTCAGTTGTTAGGTATACATGGAGAGGTAGTAAATTGAATTAGACATTGGTTCAATGGAAGAAGCCAGAGAGTGGTATGGAGGATTGCTTCTCTGAGTGGAGGCCTGTGACTAGTGGTGTGCCACAGGGATCAGTGCTGGGTCCATTGTTATTTGTCATCTATATCAATGATCTGGATGAATATGTGGCAAATTAGATCGGCAAATTTGCTGATGATACAAAGATTGGAGGTGTGGACAATGAGGAAGGTTCTCAAAGTTTGCAGAGGGATTTGGACCAGTTGGAGGAATGGGCAGAAAAATGGCAGATGAAGTTTAATGCGGACAATTGTGAGGTATTGCACTTTGGAAGATCAAACCAAGGTAGAACATACATGGTAAATGGTAGGACACCAAGGAGTGCAGTAGAACAGAGGGATCTGGGAGTACAGATACACAATTCCCTAAAAGTGGCATTACAAGTAGATAGGGTCGTAAAGAGAGCTTTTGGTACATTGGCCTTTTTTAATCAAAGTATTGAGTATGAGTTGGAATGTAATGGTGAGGCCGTATAAGACATTGGTGAGACCAAATTTGGAGTATTGTGTGCAGTTTTAGTCACCGAATTACAGGAAGGATATTAATAAGGTTGAAAGAGTGCAGAGAAGGTTTACAAGGATGTTGCTGGGATTTGAGAAACTGAGTTACAGAGAAAGGCTGAATAGGTTAGGACTTTATTCCCTGGAGCGTAGAAGAATAAGGGGTGATTTGATAGAGGTGTATAAAATTATGATGGGTATAGATAGAGTGAATGCAAGCAGGCGTTTTCCATTGAGAAAAAAAAACAGGTCATGGGTTAAGGGTGAAGGGGGAAAAGTTTAAAGGGAACATTGGGGGGGGGGGGCTTCTTCACACAGAGAGTGGTGGGAGTGTGGATTGAGCTGCCAGATGAAGTGGTGAATGCAGGCTCACTTTTGACATTTAAGAAAAACTTGGACAGGTACATGGATGAGAGGGGTTTAGAGGGATATGGCGCAGGTGCAGGTCAGTGGGACTAGGCAGAAAAATGGTTCGGCACAGCCAAGAAGGGCCAAAAGGCCTGTTTCTCTGTTGTAATGTTCTATGGTTCTATGGTTCTCTCACTGCTCCCACTCTGTGAACTCTGCAGTATTATGGGACCTATCAGATTCCTTCTCCTTTAGCCCTATACCTCTTTCACCTATCAATTACTATTTCAGCTTCTTATTTCATTCTCCTCTGCCCCACCAACCCACGTTGCCTCTCACTTTGCTTTACCTTTCACCTGACAGTTGGTACTCCTGTACCCATCCAACTTATTCTGGCTTCTGCCTCTTGTATTTCCCGTCATGAGGAAGGGTCTCGGCTGGAAACATCGACTCTTTGTGCCCCTCCATTGATGCTGCCTGACTTGCTGAGTTCCTCTAGCATTTTGTGTGTGTGGTGCTCACTATTTCCAGCCTCTTCAGAACCTCTTTTGTTTTGACCAGCTTGATGCTGGTGTTGATTATTCATGCATACACAGCAGTCTCTCCACTCTTGTTGTTGATGAAAGTGCTTCACTTGGTCTTTATCAGTCAACAGTGTGCTGAACCTTCATATAAAATTCCATACCAACGCAGAAAACAAACAGAGATATTCACATAGTGGTGCAGCCAGTAAAGCTGCTGTTTCAGGGCTCCAGTGGCCAGTTTGCAGTCCTGGCCTCTGTCTGCAGTTTGCAAACCGGGCCTCCGTCTGCAGTTTGTAGTCCGGGCCTCTGTCTGCAGTTTGTAGTCCAGGCCTCTGTCTGCAGATTGTAGTCCAGGCCTCTGTCTGCAGATTGTAGTCCAGGCCTCTGTCTGCAGTTTGTAGTCCGGGCCTCTGTGCGCAGTTTGCAGTCCGGGCCTCTGTCTGCAGTTTGCAGTCCGGGCCTCTGTCTGCAGTTTGCAGTCCGGGCCTCTGTCTGCAGTTTGCAGTCAGGGCCTCTGTCTGCAGTTTGCAGTCTGGGCCTCTGTCTGCAGTTTGCAGTCCGGGCCTCTGTCTGCAGATTGCAGTCTGGGCCTCTGTGCGCAGTTTGCAGTCCGGGCCTCTGTCTGCAGTTTGCAGTCCGGGCCTCTGTCTGCAGTTTGTAGTCCGGGCCTCTGTCTGCAGATTGCAGTCCAGGCCTCTGTCTGCAGTTTGTAGTCCAGGCCTCTGTCTGCAGTTTGCAGTCCAGGCCTCTGTCTGCAGTTTGCAGTCCAGGCCTCTGTCTGCAGTTTGCAGTCCGGGCCTCTGTCTGCAGTTTGCAAACCGGGCCTCTGTCTACAGATTGCAGTCCAAGCCTCTGTCTGCAGTTTGCAGTCCAGGCCTCTGTCTGCAGTTTGCAAACCGGGCCTCTGTCTGCAGTTTGCAGTCCGGGCCTCTGCATGCAGTTTGCTTATTCTAGACAAGTTTCTGGCTTCTTCCCATGACTTTAAGATGTGGTTGTAGGCTATTTGGTCACAGTAAATTGCCCCAAACACCAAATGTTACCATTTGCAGGCATTCTCCAATCCTGTTTGCCCTTTCCATATTTACAACCTCAGTCTTATCCTATTCCATATTTCTGTTTAAGTTATCTTGCACATTGTCTATCATATGTACAGTATTTTTTTTTTACCATGCCTACAAACTTCTTAGCCAGTGAGTGACCCCAGTTTCCTCTGCTGTTTCTCCAATTGGACCATTCCCTCCCTAATATGTGGTTCACTCTCCACCAACACTTCATTCCCATTTTACAAAAACTTCCCACTTAACACCCGGTCAAAACATGTAGCCATGATCAAAACAGCTCACCAGTGCCTCGACTTCTTCAGGAGACGAAAGCAATTTGGTCTGTCTAGAGTGACCATCACCAACTTGTAGAGATGCACCATAGAAAGCATTTTATCTGAACGTTATCACGGCTTGGTATGTAGCAACTGCTCTGTCTGTGCTGCAGAGAGTTGTGGACACAGCTCAAAACGGGATGATAAGAATTAGCATTTACTTAATGCTCACCACAACTTCATAATATTCCAAAATTAGGGAAGCTAACAAAAAGCACATAGATTCTCCCTTTAGCTACGTAATTTCATGCAGTAACTTGCTGAAATTGATTATCCTTTGCAGAAAGGTGATTGCCTAAGTTTTTCTAAACTTCGGTTTTATCAGATTTTGGGCAACTGTAATATTCTCTGTCTCACGGTCCCAGCATTTCTTTTACTCTCTCTTCTGTTCACGGTTCACTTTGATAGGAGAAGGCCATTTCAGATCACTGAACCTATTCTGTCTTGTGGAACATATCAGAATGAAAATCAAGTTTAATATCACTGACATGTGATGTGAAGTTTGCTGTTTTTCTGCAGCAGTACAGCAGAAAAACAACAAATTCCATGTCATATGATGGTGTAAGACATACAAGTCTGTAAATTACAAAAATAAATAATTAATTCAAAAATTAGGAAAATGAGTGTGTGTTGATGGACCATCCGGAAATACGATGGCAGGCAGGAAGAAGTTGTTTGTGATTCATTCAACCTGGGTCTTCAGGCTGCTGTGTGTCCTTGTAATGAGAAGCAGGATGCTGAGCATCCTTAATGTAGAATGCTGCCTTCCAGAGGCATCACCTCTCGAGAAAGTCTTCGATAGCGAGGACAACACACACAAAATGCTGGTGGAACACAGCAGGCCAGGCAGCATCTATAGGAGAAGCGCTGTCGATGTCTTCGATAGTGAGGCCAACACACACAAAATGCTGATAGAACACAGCAGGCCAGGCAGCATCTATAGGAGAAGCGCTGTCGATGTCTTCGATAGTGAGGACAACACACTCAAAATGCTGGTGGAACACAGCAGGCCAGGCAGCATCTATAGGAGAAGCGCTGTCGATGTCTTCGATAGTGAGGACAACACACACAAAATGCAGGTGGAACGCAGCAGGCCAGCCAGCATCTATAGGAGAAGTGCTGTCGACGTTTCGGGCCGAGACCCTTCGACAGGACTAACCGAAAGGAGAGATAGTAAGAGATTTGAAAGTAGGAGGGGGGAGGAGAAAATGCAAAACGATAGGAGAAGACTGGAGGGGGTGAGATGAAGCTAAGAGCTGGAAAGGTGATTGGCAAAAGGGATACAGAGCTGGAGAAGGGAAAGGATCATGGGACGGGAGGCCTCAGGAGAAAGAAAGGTAGGGGGAAGCACCAGAGGGAGATGGAGAACAGGCAGGGTGATGGGCAGAGAGAGAGAGAGAAAAACTAAATATATCAGGGATGGGGTAAGAAGGGGTGGGACATTGACAGAAGTTAGAGAAGTCAATGTTCATGCCATCAGGTTGGAGGCTACCCAGCCGGTATATAAGGTGTTGTTCCTCCAACCTGAGTGTGGCTTCATCTTGACAGTAGAGGAGGCCATGGATAGACATATCAGAATGTGAATGGGACGTGGAATTAAAATGTGTGGCCACTGGGAGATCCTGTTTTCTTTGGCGGACCGAGCGTAGATGTTCAGCGAAACTGTCTCCCAGTCTGCATCGGGTCTCACCAATATATAAAAAGGCCACACCAGGAGCACCGGACGCAGTATACCACACCAGCCGACTCACAGGTGAAATGTCGCCTCACCTGGAAGGAATGTCTGGGGCCCTGAATGACGGTGAGGGAGGAAGTGTAAGGACAGGTGTAGCACTTGCTCCGCTTGCAAGGATAAGTGTCAGGAGGGAGATCGGTGGGAAGGGATGGGGGAATGAATGGACAAGGGAGTCACATAGGGAGCGATCCCTGCGGAAAGCAGAAAGAGGATGGGAGGGAAAGATGTGCTTGGTAGTGGGATCACGTTGGAGGTGGCGGAAGTTACTGAGAATTATACGTTGGATCCGGAGGCTGGTGGGGTGGTAGGTGAGGACAAGGGGAACCCTATCACAAGTGGGCGGATGGGGCGAGGGCAGATGTGCGGGAAATGGGAGAGATGCGTTTGAGAGCAGAGTTGATGGTGGAGGAAGGGAAACCCCTTTGTTTAAAAAAGAAAGACATCTCCTGGAAAGTAAAGCCTCATCCTGAGAGCAGATGCGGTGGAGATGGAGGAATTGTGAGAATGGGATGGCATTTTTGCAAGAGACAGGGTGGGAAGAGGAATAGTCCAGGTAGCTGTGAGAGTCTGTAGGCTTATAGTAGATATCTGTAGATAGGCCATCTCCAGAGATGGAGTCAGAAAGATCAAGAAAGAGGAGGGAGGTGTTGGAAATGGACCAGGTAAATTTGAGGGCAGGGTGAAAGTTGGAGGCAAAGTTAATGAAGTCAACGAGCTCAGCATGCGTGCAGGAGGCAGCGCCAATGCAGTCGTCGATGTAGCAAAGGAAAAGAGGGGGACGGATACCCATATAGGCTTGGAACATGGACTGTTCCACAAAGCCAACAAAAAGGTAGGCATAACTGGGACCCATATGGGTGCCCATGGCTACACCCTTGGTTTGGAGGAAGTGGGAGGAGCCAAAGGAAAAATTATTGAGAGTAAGAACTAATTTGGCTAGACGGAGGAGAGTGGTGGTAGAGGGGAATTGGTTAGGTCTGGGGGTTGATGAAACTTATTCTAGTGATGGAGTGGCTGAGTTTAAAATCTTCTGCATCCTCTTGTGACCCTGTGATCTCATTTCATAGCAGGCAGTGGTGCAACCAGTCAGTATTCCCTCCACTGTACATCTACAGAAACTTGTAGAAGTCTTTGGTGACATACCAAATCTCCTCAAGCTCCTGATGAAGTAGAACCACTGGTGGGCCTTCTTCATGATTCTTCAATGTGTTGGGCCCAGGATAGATCCCCTGAGATGCTGACACCCAGAATCGTGAAGCTGCTCATCCTTTCCACCTCTGACCCTGAAATGAAGGCTTCCCCTTCCTGAGGTCCACAATCAATTCCTTAGCCTCGCTGACAATGAATAGGAGGTTGTCGTTGCATCAGTGTTAAGTACTCGTGACACGTGACTGTGGTACCCTTGTCACGTGACTGGGGTTGAAGCTATACTGGACTTGAGGTAATGGTCTTGTGATGGTGGAGTGACGTCATTTTCCCGCCAGTAGAGGTCATGTGACTTTTTTTTACAGGGTATAAAAGGAGGACCCCTCCCTGTGAGGAGGGGCAGTTCGTGGCTGGACTTGCCATGTTGACTTCATGCCACTGCGTGATTTAATGTGATGACACAGTTTAGTTGAAAGATGAAGTTTTATCTAATGTCTAAAGTTTAAAAGGTCATTGCCAGCAGCTTCTTTACAATACTGCTAGTTCAGAATCAGTGGAGAGTGAAAATCGGAGTTTGGGAGTTAAAGATCGAGGAGAATCGATTTCTATGGTGAAACAGGTTCGACCTTGTTTGATCCTTATTCGGAAGGAATTCATTGACTGTTCTTGTGTTAATCCCTGCGAAATAGCTGAAAGGATTGGGAATAGTTCTGTAAAGGAAAGGTCAGTGCCTTTAAGCCATTTCGTTTCGTAAATCCTTCGTGGGAAAAAGTTCGATCTTGGGAACCGAAGCAACACAACTTGAAAGAGAATTTAAATCATCTTAAAAAGTCTCTCCCTTAAATGGACTGTGAGCATTTTGAACTTTTGGCAATACTACTTTAAAGAACTGTTTTTGCAACATCGCTTTAAGAACTATTTAAGCTGCCGCACAGCAGCTGATTTCCAGTTACGTTAGTGATTTGTTTACTTTTGGAGGGTTTGTTTTCAGTGTTTAATAAACGTGTTATTTGTTATAAAAACTCCTGCCTAACTCATATATTTATTTTTGCTTGAATCCGTGACAACAGCATTTAACCAATTGATCAATCTCACTTCCTTACCCCTCCTCATCACAACACGTTCCCCTTCTAATTTTCCATTGACCTTATTCTCTACACATTTCCCCAAGTTCTACCACTCATCCCATTACATCAACCCTGCTCAGTGTGGAACAAAAAAGGGGTACTTGCAGGAAAATAGACATGGGGAAATTATGCAAAAGCAACACAGACTGCTGTAGGGTTTGCAGTGAGGTGGCAGTTTTACTAATTGTGCTACTGTGCCACCCCTAATCCATCTCCTTTTGCCTAAACATCAGATCAGCTTAGATTAAACAGCCTTCCCCAACATTTCTCAGCCAGCACCACCACCTTTTGTGTCCTTCAGTTCTCGTGGTCTCCACCTCTTCTCCTTTTCTATCTCTTGAAACATATTGATATATAACTCTTCCCAGATGGGGTAGAATAATAACAACCTGGATCATTAACTCTTTCTCTTTCACCACAGATTCAGCCTCAGTGGCTGAATATTTCCGGCATTCACTAGTTTTATTTAACTACTGAGATGCCAAGCACGCTACCCTCCTAAACAATGACTAAACCTCTGGTTGATATTAAGTTGCTCTCTTGGCCCCTGAGCCAGCTGTAGATTTGTCACCAACTCCTTTTCTAAAGGCCCTGCCATGTATGATCAGGTGGAAAGAGCTTTCCGCAAACGAGCATCAAGCTTTATGCTTTAGCGGGATGAAAATTACAAGTAAAAATAAAAGTCAATAAACAGCATTGGGGCACTGGATGTGGAACCCAACAATGTTGATTAAGAACATGTCTGCAATGTAAATACAGTTAAAAGAATAAACAGAGAAATTTTGAAATCACCATCTCTTCAAGTGTGTGGAACTGATGTTAATACAATAAATTTCACCTATAATATATGGAAGCCCTTTGGTTTTGATATGTTCAAACAACTGAGGCCTAACTATACAGGCACCATAATCAATATCTGATTCAGAATTAAAATCAGCTTTATTTTCACTGACTCATCCAACGTGAATATTGTTGAATTGCAGCGACAGTACAGTAAAAAGACATTAAATTACTATAAATTACAAGTAAGAACTTAATATTGCAATAAAAAGGGAAGAACAAGGTAGTGATCGGGGGTTCATAGACCTGTCGAATACCTGATGGAGGGGAAGAAGAAGCTGTTTATGAATCAATACAAAATAATAGCTGTCAATGGCACTAGGGACAGTAGGACTGTGCTTGCAATACAAAAACAAACAAGAAAATATTGCAAGAAATGCTCTGGGATTCATCCAGAATGTCCTCAGTTACTGTTTCAATAGTCGGCCTCTCTTGTACTGGTAGTCAAAGATTAGTTTATAAACTAGAGGTATGATGTTTTCACCTCCCAAAACAGATGGCTGTACTTGTGCCATCAGATAGTTAGGTCTTAGGTTAGTTAGCCTGCTATGCAAAACATACCTTAAAGCAATTCAACTTTGGAATAAACTCCATCTTATTTAAACCAGACAGCCAGTGTGGAGAACCCCTTAGGCCAAGGGTCGGCAACCCGCGGCTCAATTCGAAATTTGAAGATTATGGTGATCTTGTACAATCTAAAAACGTTGTGGCGACCCATTTCCTGGCACATCCGAACCGGCTCACAATTAGCCACCATTCCGGCTAAGGGAGATAGCCTACGGGGGTTTGTGAGTATGTGTCTTTTGGAGCATCCGCGCCCACGGGGACGGGTTGAGGGAGGCTTTAAATCAAGGCTGTTTAGTTCGAATAAAGTTACCTTTGACTGCAGTGTCTTTATTTTAGTGCTGCGTGTAGCACACCGCTACAACGTGTTTTTGATCGCTATTAATATACATCACCACTGCCAATGCCTGACACCCGCCAGTGCGCGCTTTCTTTTAATTCTTCGATCCAAGGTAGGCTACCTATGGAGTAACCTTCAACCCAACGTCTTTTTTTCGGAGTTCAAAATATTTTTGTTGCATGCAGAAATGTAATTTCATTTTCTCTGCAGGAGTTCATCAATTTCATAAATGCAACATATTATAGTTTGTTTATACATAGCATAAAGGCAAAAAAACTGTTGTATGCAGTGTTATTTCATTTTAAATGTCAAATGGGTTTTGTGGCTCCCAGTGTTTTCTTTTCTGTGGGAAATGGGTCCATATTGGCTCTTTCAGTGGTAAACGTTGCCGACCCCTGCCTTAGGCCATATCCATCGATAAGGGTTAGGGTTAGGGATAAGCAGCCTGCTTTTGATACTGTTGGGAGAGAGGGCCAGCTGGGGGAACCTCTCTGGCACTGAGCCTACCCTTTGACTCAGGAAAGAAGCGGACTGCAACAGCGACTGGAGGTTCCATAATTCGAGGAGCAGGCAGCAGGTTCCATGGACGTGAAAGAGATTCCCAGGTGCCAGGGTCAGGGACATCTTGGACAGGGTTCAGACTATTCTAAAGAGAGTGAGTAAACTGCCAGAAATAACAGTGCATATTGGTACCAACAACATAGGTAGCAAAAGGGAGGAGCTTCTGAAGAGAGAATTTATGGAGTAAGGTAGCAAGCTGAAAAGTAGGCTTCCAGAATAGTAATCTGTGGATTGCTGTCTGTGCCACGTATCATTGAGGGTAAGAATAGGATGATTTGGCAGATGAATACATGGCTGAGGAATTGGTGTGGGGGCAGGGGTTCAGAATTCTCTATCATTGTGTTCTCCTCTGTGACCTCAACAAAAAGGAAGGGTTACACCTGAGCACAAGGGGTCCTGGTTTGTTTGAGCTGGTGAGGAGGGTTTAAAATAGCTTGCTGGGGGAAAGGACCCAGAGTGATAGGACAGAGGACAGAAAGTTGGGGTACAACTTGACGCAGTGTGTAGTGAGACTGCAAAATTTCAAGCAAATGATCGGACAAAATTACAGTCAAAAGGATGAGTTAAAATGTAACAGAGACAAAATTGAAAGGAGTGATGAGTACAAGACTGAATTATATGTGAATGCACGTGGTTTAATAGTTTGGCATGGACTAGGAGGGCTGAGATGGCCTGTTTCCGTGCTGTGATTGTTATATGTTATATGGTTATGGAATGAGATAGATAATCTTGTGTAGTTGGAGACTGGCAGATCTGATGTTGTGGGCATTGCAGAGTCAAGGGTGAAAGAAGATTATAGCTTGGAGCTTAACATCCAAGGATACACATTGTATTGAAAGGGTAGGCAGCTGGGTAGAGGCATCTCTACTATGCGCCATCTGCCAGAAAAAGCAGGATCTCCCAGTGGCCACCCATTTCAATTCTACATCCCATCCTCATTCCAACATGTCAGTCTATGGCCTCCTTTATGGCTGAGATGAGGCCACACTCAGGTTGGGGAAGCAACATGTTATATTCTGCCTCCAACTTGATGGCATGAACATCAATTTCTCCAACTTCCAGTAATTGGCACCCCCCTTCACCATTCCTGTTTCCCTCTCTCACCTTATCTCCTTACCCACCCATCACCTCCTGCTGGTGCTCCTCCCCATTCCTTTCCTTCTATGGTTTTCTGCCCTCTCCTATCAGGTTCTCCCTCCTCCAGCCCTTTATTTCTTTCATCAATCAACTGCCCAGCTCTTCACTTCACTCCCTCTCCCAGTTTCACCTATCCCTTACCATCTTGTACTTCTTCCTCCCTTCTGCCCAATTTCTTACTCGTACTTCTCCCCTTCCTTTCCAGTCCTGATGAAGGGTCTTGGCCCAAAACATTGACTGTTTACTCTTTTCCATAGACATGCTGAGTTTCCCCAGAACTGGGTAAGCTCAGTCACCTCGCTGGTCTTTCTGACATTGAGTAAGCACCCGTTGTTGTGGTGCCATTCAGTCAGATTTTTAAACTCCTTCCTGTATCGCAACTCATCACAATTTTGATTTGGCCTATGACAATGGTGTCATCAGCAAACTTGGATACAGCATTGGAGCTGTGCTCAGCTTCACAGTCATAAGTGTAAAGCGAGTAGATCAGGGGGCTGAGCACACAGTCTTGTGGTGCTCCTGTGCTGATAGAGACTGTGGAGCAGATGTTGTTGCCAATCATGTCTAACCAATCTTATGGAGTTTTTCGAGGAAGTTACCAGGAAAGTGGATGAAGGCAAGGCAGTGGACTTTAGTAAGGCACTTGACAAGGTTCCGCATGGGAGATCGGTCAAGAAGATCCAGTCACTTGGCATTCAAGATGAAGTATTAAGTTGGATTAGACATTGGCTTTGTGGGAGAAGCCAGAGAGTGGTAGTAGATGGTTGCCTCCCTGACTGGAGGCCTGTGACTAATGGTGTGCTGCAGGGATTGGTGCTGTGTCTATTGTTGTTTGTCATCTATATCAATGATCTGGATGATAGTGTGGTTATTGTAACTGGATCAAAAAGCTTGCACATGACACCAAGATTTGTTGTGTAGTGGACAGTGAGGAAGGCTATCATGGCCTGCAGAGGGGTCTGCATCAGCTGGGAAAGTGGGCTGAAAACTGGCAGATGGAAGCTAAAGTAGACAAGTGCAAGGTTTTGCACTTCGGTAGGACCACCCAGGACAGGTGTTACACAGTGAGCATTCAGGCAAGAAGGAGTGCAGTAGAACAAAGAGACCAGGAGCACAGGCCCATATTTCACAGGTAGATAGGGTCATAACAAAAGCTTTTGGCACGTTGGCCTTTATAAATCAATGTATTGAGTACTGGAGATGGGATGTTATATTGATGTTGTATAAGATGTTGGCCTAATTTGGGGAAAGACATAAATAAGGTTGAAAGATTGCAGAGAAAGTTTACAAGGGTGTTGCAGGGTTTGCAGGACTTGAGATATAAGGAAAGATCAAATAGGTTAGGACTGTATTCCTTATAAGATTGAGGGGTATACAAAATTATGAGGGTACAGATAGGGTAAATGCAAGCAAAGTTTTTCTACTGCGGATGGAGAGGGACTACAGACAGGACATGGGTTAAGGGTGAAAGGTGAGGTCTAAGGGGAACATGAGGGAAAGCTTCTTCTCCCCAAGGGTCATGAGAGTGGGGAGGGTGCTGCCAGCACAAGTGGTGCATGTGAGCTTAATTTCAACTTTTAAGAGACATGTGGATAGTTACTTTGATAGTAAGGGTATGGAGCACCATGGTCTCGATGCAGAATGATGGGTTTATGCATTCTAAATGGCTTTGACATGGACTAGATGGACCAGAGGCCCTGTTTCTGTGCTGTACTTCTCTATGACTCTATGATTCTAATCTGAATTGACTGGGGTCTGCAAGTGAGGAAATCGAGGATCCAATTGCACAAGGAGGTATTGAGGCCAAAGTCCTGAAGCTTATTGGTTAGTTTTGAGGGGATGATGGTTATGATTGCTGAGCTGTCATCAATAAAGAACGTCCAGATGTTCCAGGGTTCAGTGAAGAGCCAATAAGATGGCATTTGCTGTGGACCTATTGTTCCAGTAGGCAAATTGGAGTGGATTAAGTCACTTCTCAGGCATGAGTTGAAATGTTTCATCACCAGCCTCTCAAAAGACTTGATCATTGTGGACGTAAGTGCTACTGGATGATGGCCATTGAGGCAGGTCGCTATGTTCTTCTTAGACACTGGCATATTTGAAGCCCACTTGAAGCAGGTAGATACCTCAGACTGCTGAAGTGAGAGGTTAAATATCCCAGTGAATACTCCAGCCAGTTGATCAGCCAGGTCTTTAGTACTTTAGTATTTTGCCTGGTACCTTACCTTGGCCAGATGCTTTTTGTGAGTTAATCCTCCTGTTCACACGCCCACATCAGAGACTGAAATCACATGATCATTGGGAGCTGCAGGAGCACGTATTGCTTCCTCCATATTTTGATGGTCAAAGCGAGCATAGAAGACATTCAGCTCAAATGGAAATGAAGCCCTGTTGCCACCCATGTCACTTGATTTAACTTTCTAAGAGGTGATAGTATTCAGGCCCTACGATAACTGACAAGCACCCTTCATTGAAGCAAGTTTAGCCCACTTCACCCATGAGTTGATTTTCAGGAGGTTGTACCTGGACCTCTTATACTTTTTTTCGTCACTGGGCATGAATGCCTCTGACCTAGCCTTCATCAGATTTCAGATCATGTGGTTCACCCAGGGCTTCGGGTGGAGAAGTTTCTTAATGATTTTCTGGGACACATTTGTCTGCAACGGTTTGAATAAAGTCAGTGACAACCATGGTGTTTTTATTCAGATTCTCAGATGAGTACTTGAACACGACCCAGTGCACTGACAGTGCAATTCAACAACCACTTCTCTGCCTCCTGCGACCACCTCTTTGTTGTCCTAAGCTCTAAAGCCGTGCTCTTTAGCCTCGGCCTGTATGCAGGTAGGAGAAGGACAGACAAGTGATCCGATTTACCGACTTGTGGTCTGGGCACGGAACAGTAAGCATTCCTTATCTCTTATAACAGTGGTCTCGTACGCTGGGACCTCTGGTGCCACAGGTCATATGCTGTTAGTAATTCAGCAGGGATTTCTTCAAAAATATTTTGCAATTGGTCATGATGGTCTGTTTCTTATTTGGAGACAGCACCATACAGTATCTCAAATGCTTGATTACAGTCAGCCACTGTTGGTATGTAAACTGTGGACAGGGTTATGGAGGAGGACTGCCTAGGTAAATAGAATGGACGGCATATGATTATTAGGGTGTCAATGTCAGAGGAACACAAGAACAACAAAATCGCCACATCAGGGCACCACCGAGAGTTCATCATGAAACACATACCTCCTCCTTTTGCCTTTGCCAAATCAGCAGTTTGGTCCATCCTTCAAATCGAGAAGCCTTCGGTTCTTCTTGCCTTATCTAGTATACTGGGAAGAAGCCATGTCTTGATTACACATGGAACACAACTTTCTCTCCGAAACAGCAATCTTGTCCTTAGGTCCTCAATTTTGTTCTCCACTGACTACACATTTGTCAACAAGATGCTAGGTAGAGGGAGTTTCTTTCCTCCTGGCTTGGAGTCCCCACACACTCCCCCCTTCCCTGCTTCCAGCCATGGCAACGAACCTTCTTCTACCTAAAGGTGCCACACTACTTACTTGAGTCCGGCAAGTCCTTCAGAAGATTGTGAAATCTATAGTTCATTAAGTTGATTTAATGCTGCATTTGGGAATTGTGTTCAAAAGCCACAAGGGGAATAGACAAGGAACTAAGTTCAAAAGCCTCAAGGGAAATAGTCAAGGAATTGAGTTCATGAGCCCCAAGGTAATAATGAAGCATTGTAAAACTCGAGTTGGACCACAGATGGAGTACTGTGTTCATTTCTGGTCCCTTCATTACAGGAAGGGTGTGGAAGCTTTAGATAGGCTGCAGAGGAGACTTTTCAGAATGCTGTCTGGAGCATGCTTTATGAGGATAGGCTGCAGAGGAGACTTTTCAGAATGCTGTCTGGAGCATGCTTTATGAGGATAGCCTGAGCAAACTAGAGCTTGTTCATTTGGACTTGATAGAGGTGTATAATATGATAGGAGGCATGGTTAGATGGACATCCAGAGATTTTTCCCAAGGTTAATACAAGGGAGCATAATTTTAAGGTGATTGGAGGAAAGTATAGGGATGATGTCAGAGGTAGATTTTTTTTTACTCAGAGAATGGGAGGTGCATGGGACATGTTGTCGGGATGGTAGTAGAAGCAGATACAATTGGGACATTTAAGAAACACCTAGGTAGGCACATGAATGAATAAAAAAATGGAAGACTATGTGAGAGAGATGGGTTAAATTGATCTTAGAATAAGTTAAAAGGTTGGCACTACATTGTGGGCTGAAGAACCTATATTGTGCTGTACCATCCTATATTATACTGTCCCATACTATCCTATATTGTACTGTCCCATACTATCCTCTATTGTACTGTCCTCTACCATCCTATGTTGTACTGTCCTGTACTATCCTATTTTGAACTGTCCAGGCTACTGTGGGAGGCAAGGGAAGAGATTGCTGAGCCTCTGGTGATGATCTTTGGATCGTCAATGGGGACGGGAGAGGTTGTGGAGGATTGGAGGGTTGCTGATGTTGTTCCTTTATACAAGAAAGGGAGTAGAGATAGCCCAGGAAATTATAGACCAGTGAGTCTTACCTCAGTGGTTGGTAAGTTGATGGAGAAGATCCTGAGAGGCAGGATTTATGAACATTTGGAGAGGCATAATATGATTAGGAGTAGTCAGCATGGCTTTGTCAAGGGCAGGTCATGCCTTACCAAGCCCGATTGAATTTTCTGAGGATGTGACTAAACATATTGATGAAGGAAGAGCAATAGATGTGTGTATATGGATTTCAGCAAGCCAGTTGACAAGGTACCCCATGCAAAGCTTATTGAGAAAGTAAGGATGCATGGGATCCAATGGGACATTGCTTTGTGGATCCAGAACTGGCTTGTCCACAGAAGACAAAGAGTGGTTATAGACTGGCCATATTCTACATGGAGGTCAGTCACCAGTGGGGTGCCTCAGGGATCTGTTCTGGGACCCTTACTCTCCGTGATTTTTATAAATAACCTGGATGAGGAAGTGGAGGGATGGGTTAGTAAGTTTGCTGATGACACAAAGGTTGGGGGTGTTGTAGGTAGTGCGGAGGGCTGTCAGAGGTTACAGCAGGACATTGATAGGATGCAAAATGGAGCTGAGAAGTGGCAGATGGAGTTCAACTAGGTAAGTGTGAAGTGGTTCATTTTGGTAGGTGAAATATGATGGCAGAATATAGTATTAATGGTAAAACTCTTGGTAGTGTTGAGGATCAGAGGGATCTTGGGGTCCGAGTCCATAGGGTTGAATTTAGGAGCTGAGAGGTAATGTTGCAGCTATATAGGACCCTGGTCAGACCCCACTTGGAGTACCGTGCTCAGTTCTGGTCATCTCACTACAGGAAGGATATGGAAGCTATAGAAAGGGTGCAGAGGAGATTTACAAGGATGTTGCCTGGATTGGGGAGCATGCCTTATGAGAATAGGTTGAGTGAACTCAGCCTTTTCTCCTTGGAGCAACAGAGGATGAGAGGTGATCTGATAGAGGTGTATAAGATGATGAGAGGGATTGATCGTGTGGATAGTCAAAGGCTTTTTCCCAGGGCTGACATGGTTTCCACAAGAGGACACAGGTTTAAGGTGCTGGGGAGTAGGTACAGAGGAGATGTCAAGATTAAGTGTTTTACTCAGAGAGTGGTGAGTGCGTAGAATGGGCTGATGGCAAGGGTGGTGAATGCGGATACGATAGGTACATGGAGTTTAGTAAAATAGAGGGCTATGGGTAAGCCTAGTAATTTCTAAAGTAGGGACATGTTTAGCACAACTTTGTGGACCAAAGGGCCTGTATTGTGCTGTAGGTTTTTGATGTTTCTATGTCCCATAGCATCCTCTATTGTACTGTCCCATACTATCCTATATTGTAGTGTCTCATACTGTTCTGTGTTCTAAACAGGCCCTTCACTCCAAATCATCCAGGTCCTAGTTCACCATATTGGCCCATCCTATGCATGGTCTTGGCAAAATACCATCAAATCTTGTAATTCAACCTGCCACTACCTCTTTCTCTGGCAGTTCATTCCATTCACCTACCATCCTCTGTGTGAAAAGGTCACCCCCCCCCCCCACCCCCAGGTCCCACCTAAAGCTTCTCACACTCATCTTATATCTGTGCACTTTACTTTTAGATTCCCATGCTCTTGGAAAAAATTTGAACATTCATCTTATTTATGCCCTTCATGATCTTATAAATTTTTGTAAGGTTTCTATTCGCTCCTAAGCCCCCTACACTCCAGAGCAACAATAGATGTCCTCTCTTCAATCCTTATAGTGTGTGACGATGACAAATAATACCCCAAGAGTAGTCTCACCAATGAAGACATAGAGCAGTTCAATAATTGGCTAAGGCTCTGGTGCAGGAAGAAGGGCTTCAGATTTATGGATCATTGGCTCTCTCCCAGGGCAGGTGGGACTTGTACTAACAAAACAGTTTGTGCCTGAACTGGAGCTGATCCAATATCCAATATCTGAAAGGATTAATCTAACCTGGCAGTCGGATGGGAATGGGTGGTAGAGCTGACTGCAAGAGAATAGGTAAGACATGTAAGATTAAAACCAAGGACAACAAGGGCCAGGCTAATAAACATGTTTGCACTGATAGTCTGAGAAGTCTTTATTTCAACTTAGAACTTAGAGCCTGGATCAGTACAAAGATTGATTTTATTGCCATAATGAGGTTGTTGCACTTCCAAAAAAGATGGCAGTGCACTCGGATGCAGCAGTTTCTATGACATCAATCAATAGTGTTACTGTCTTCATTAAATGTATTTTTTATGATCGCAGGACCCTAGTGGACATTAAGAACTTATAGCACTGCAGGCCTACCCCCTCAGTGACTTCCTCATTGGGGGGAAATTTGAAGTAGCTGGACTTGGTACAGACCATGCCTGTGACTAAGAGGCATGTTGTGTGCTGTCTAACAGGGAGTGATAGCCTTATTTACTTTTCTGTGATGGCCAGACCCTGTGGGAGACTGGTGGTGTGGAATGCTGCAATTTCTGGAAACAGATCCTGAAAAGGTCTAATACTAACAGAGTTCTTGTGGGAGATTTTGATTTCCCAAGAATTGATTGGCATCTCCCTAGATCAAGGGTTTAGATGGGATGGAGTTTGTTCAGAAAGGTTTCTTGACACAATATGTAGATAAGCCTACAAGAGTAGAGACTGTACTTGATTTGATATTGGGAAATGAACCTGGTCAGGTGTCAGATCTCTCAGTAGGAGAGCATTTTGCAGATGGTGACATAATTCTATCTCCTTTACAATAACATTGGAGAGAGATAGGAACAGACAAATTAGAAAAGTGTTTAATTGGAGTAAGGGGAATTATGAGGGTATCAGCCAGGAACTTGGAAGCTTAAATTGGGAACAAATTTTCTCAGGGAAAGGTATGGAAGAAATGTGGCAAATGTTCAGGGGATATTTGTGTGGAGTTCTGCATAGGTACGTTCCCATGAGACAGGGAAGTTATAGTAGAGTACAGGAACTGTGGTTTACAAAGGCTGTAGTAAATCTAGTCAAGAAGAAAAAAAAAAGCTTACAAAGGTTCAGGGAGCTAGGTAATGTAGAGATCCAGAAGACAACAAGGCTACTAGGAAGGAGCTTAAGAAAGAAATTAGGAGAGCCAGAAGAGGCCATCAGAAGGGCTTGGCAGTCAGGATTAAGGAAAACCCTAAGGCATTCTACAACTATGTGAAGAACAAGAGGATAAGATGTGAAAGAATAGGACCTATCAAGTGTGAGAGTGGGAAAGTGTGTATGGAACCGGAGGAAATAGCAGAGGTATTTAATGAATACTTTACTTCAGTATTCACTATGGAAAAGGATCTTGGTGATTGCAGTAACACACACAAAGTGCTGGTGGAATGCAGCAGGTGGCAGCATCTATAGGGAGAAGTGCTGTCGACGTTTCTGGCTGAGACCCTTCGTCAGGACGAAGATTCTGAGAAGCAGTGTTTATGAACATTTGGGGAGGCATAATATGAGTAGGAATAGTCAGCATGGCTTTCTGAAAGGTAGGTCGTGCCGTACAAGCCTGATTGAATTTTTTGAGGATGTGACTAAAGACGTTGATGAAGGTAGAGCAGTAGATGTAGTGTATATGGATTTCAGCAAGGCATTTGATAAGGTACCCCATGCAAGGCCTATTGCGAAAGTAAGGAGGCATGGGATCCAAGAGGACATTGCTTTGAGGATCTAGAACTGGCTTGCCCATAAAAGGCAAAGAGTGGTTATAGACGGGTCATATTCTGCATGGTCAATGACCAGTGGGGTACCTCAGGGATCAGTTCTGGGACTCTGATTCTCAGTGATTTTTATAAATGACCTGGCTGAGGAAGTGGAGGGATGGTTTAGTAAATTTGATGATGACGCAAAGGTTGAGAGTGATGTGGATAGTGTAGAGGGCTGTCAGAGGTTACAGCTGGACATTGATAGGATGCAAAACTGGGTTGAGAAGTGGCAGATGGAATTCAACCCAGATAAGTGTGAGGTGGTTCATTTTGGTAAGTCAAATATAATGGCAGAATATAGTATTAATGGTAAGACTCTTGACATTGTGGAGGATCAAAGGGATCTTGGGGTCCGAGTCCATAGGACACTCAAAGCTCCTGCACAGGTTGACTCTGTGGTTAAGAAGGCATAAGGTGCATTGGCCTTCATTAACCATGGGATTGAGTTTAAGAGCCAAGAGGTAATGTTGCAGCTATATAGGACCCTGGTCAGACCCCACCTGGAGTACTGTGCTCAGTTCTGGTCACCTCACTACAGGAAGGATGTGTAAGCTATAGAAAGGGCACACAGGAGATTTACAAGAATGCTGCCTGTATTAGGGAGCATGCCTTATGAGAATAGGTTGAGTGAATTTGGCCTTTTCTCCTTGGAGTGACAGAGGATGAGAGGTGACCTGATAGAGGTATACAAGATGATGAGAAGCAGTGATCATGTGGATAGTCAGAGACTTTTTTCCAGGGTTGAAATAGCTACACGAGAGGGCACAGCTTTAAGGTGCTTGGAATTAGGTACAAAGGAGATGGCAGGGGTAAGTTTTTTACGCAGAGAGTGGTGAGGGCGTTGAATGGGCTGTTGGCAACGGTGGTGGAGGTGGATACGATAGGTTCTTTTAAGAGACTCCTGGACAGGTACATGGAGCTTGAAAAAATAGAGGGCTATGGGTAACCCTAGGTAATTTCTATGGTAAGGACATGTTTGGCACAGCTTTCTGGGCCTAAGGGCCTGTATTGTGCTGTAGGTTTTCTATGTTTCTAATGCTGTTTCATTTGGCTCTATCCATTGGTATTCATGTATAGTGGAATAACAATTAAAATTGAACTTGATTACAGAGGTTGATTGTGTGAGGGACAAGACTGGCTGCTCAATGTTCCTAAGTTTTTATAAGAAAGTTTTATTAGAAGCATAGATGGTATTTAAATTCAGAACTCATTCCTTAGTGTAGAAATGTGAGACAGAGGATAGACTTTTAAGGGTAGAGAGGAGAAGATTGATGATGGTATGATGGTCAAGTATTTTACACAGTGTGTGGTTGATGCCTGGAACAAGTTACTAGGCGCAGTCACGAGGAAACTGCGTTCCATCAGCACTTTGTGTGCGCTACTAGGCGCAGTCACGAGGAAACTGCGTTCCACCAGCACTTTGTGTTCGCTACTAGGCGCAGTCACGAGAAAACTGCTTTCCACCAGCACTTTGTGTGCGTTACTAGGCACAGTGGTGGAACCAGGCTGTTGAATTTGAGACTAACGTTGTTATTTTTCTTGTAGTTTAACTTTCGCTATGCCTGCTTATATTTTTATAAAATCACTTTCTGTACACAAAATTTCAGTAGCTGACTTTGTACTTAGCTGGGAGTTTCTCTGGAATTTGAATATTTCATACGCCTTATCAACAGAATGTCTTGTTAAATCTCTAGTGTAAGCCTGATCTTGGTATAACTTCTTTATTCTTTGTCTTTCTTTGTTTATTCTTTGTACTTATAATATTGAATAAGCACCTGTAGCACCCAAGTTTTATTGTCATTCTTGACTTTCAAAGAACCTCTGGATCATGGCATCTCCAGATCTGACAGGTTTAAGAGGGTTTCAGATGGCCACATGAGTTTGAAGGGAGTGGAGGGATATGGATGGTAAACAAGAAGAGGGCGTTTAGTGTAGATTAATATCAATACCGACACAACACCATGGGCCAAATGGCCTGTCTAGTACAGTACTGTTGTAACACAAAATATCCAAACTCACATACTCAATGCACTGATCTGTGGAGGCATATGTGCCAAATGTCTTCTTTAGCAACCTGAATATGCTTCATCAGGATGCTGCCTGACTTGCTGAGATTCCCCAGCATTTTGTCTGTGTCATCTTGCAATCTTAAATAATCCTCTTCACTGCGCCACTGATTTTGGTGTCATCAGCAGTCTATATTGTCATCCAGTTTGTTAACATAGATGACAAACAGCAGCAGACCCTACACTGGTCCCTGCTGTGCACCATTGGTCACAGGTCTCCAATCTCTATTACCACATCCTGACTTCTTCCACTCAGCCAATTTTGTAGCTCATTCTAGATCACCTGTGATCTAGATTTCCAGCCCAGCCTAATATGTGGGACCTTGTTAAAGACTTGCTAAAGTCCATGTAGTTTATATCCACCTCCCTGTTCTTGTCACCTCTTCATCATCACTTCAAAAACTCAATCAAATTTCCGATGCACAATTACCCATGCATAAAGTGTGGGAAACATAATGAACACTGCCAGTGGAAATTTGTCTGCATTTACAGCCTACGTGCAGTGAACAGACCAACTTCCATTCACTCCCATCATCCCAAACCAATTCACAGACAATGACAGTGCACTTTGTTGTATTACAGTATTGAAAACTCATCAGCCAGAATGCACTCACTGAACTCTCTCAAACAAAGCGTGCAACAATAGCCAAACAAGCTGTCTATGAGTTACTTATTGAGGGATTAATTTTGGCCAGGACACTGAGGGAATTCCCTTGTTCTCATGAAATCTTTGACATAAAATGCAGCACTACTTCAAAAGAGAGTTGAAGAGGCCATTTGGCATTTTTGGAGAGAGTCACAGAGGGCAATAGCAATTTTGCTTGAACAATAACATGGCCTTTTCAATTTAGTTAGAATTCTAAAAGCCTAGATAGTTCAATCCTACCCCCTCCAACATAGTGAGGTTGAATTTGCACACAGAAGGCTCTCCTCATCATCCTGTTAATCAGTCCTCAAGCTCTGCACGGAATTTCATTGTGTAGAGCCAGGAGTAGAGTATTTGCTCTAAATATGAACTTCTCCACTTCCACCATCATATAACTCTGGCAGAACTTCCTTTTCTTCCCTTCTGCCTTGTGTTGGTATCCTGCTTCATCTTTGGCTCTGGACCAGAGACTCAACCACCTCTCTCCTTCCACAGATGCTGCCTGCCACACGACTCCCCTCAGCACCCCAGTTCCTCCACCCGGCTGGCACAGTTCAGTCAGCTCCCTCTCTCTGTGTGAAAAAAATGCTTCACACGTTTCCTTCAAACCTTCCCCCTTTCTCCTCACAGCTCTGTCCTTCAGCGATTTGACATTTCCACCATGAGAAAATAACTCTTGACCTTCAACCGTGTCTCCCATTAACTTTTATCAGGCCAGCCTTAGACACCAACTGCATCATGGCTTGGTATGACAACTGCTCGTCACAAAACTGAAGAAGTTGCACACAATCCAGTTTATCATGTAACATGGAGGGCTGAAGGGCCTGTACTGTGCCGTAGTGTTCTATGGTTTAATCCAGTCTATCATGTAACCAGCCTGCCCTCCATGGACTCTATCTGTACTTCCTGCAGCCTTGGAAAAGCAGCCAACATAAAGAAGGACCCCTCCCACCCCATGCATTTTCTCTTCTCCCCCTCTCATCACATAGTAGGTACAAAAGACCACCTAGTGTTAGGGACAGCTTTGATCCCATTGTTATAGAGACCCTGGGGTGCTTTCTTTGGCATACCATCTACCAGTTTGGACCTTGACAACAGGTGAGGCAGTATCTACAGAGGGAATATTTCACCAGCACTGGCAAAGAAAATGGGAGATAGCCTGTATAAAAGAGTGGAGGGAAGAGCTGGCAGATGATAGGTGGACCCAGGTTAGGGAGGGAGGAGAGTGGAAAAGATGTAAGAAGCTGGGAGGTGATAGAAGGAAGTGAAAAAAAGACCTATATGCTATAAAGATAGTGTGAGCCTTACGTAAATATCAAACTGCTTTTAACATTTGCAACTTAAAGTTGAACAGCTCACAAATGTGCAGCTTGTTATGTGTGGTAAAACATTTGATTGCTTTTATCTACAAAGCAGTTTGGGCAACACCATTTCCTAAATGTGAGTGTCATCTTTTTCAGGTTTGTATTTGTTTTAACCATAGGTTGTGCATCAACAGCCTGATGCAAATTGTCCAGGTGACAATGAACAGCAGAGAGCTCCACACATCACCTCCCCCATAGCCTGACCCCATCACAAGGCCATGTGCAGCAACGAGAGAGGGTAAAGATCGTTTATTATCACATTAGATCCTCTGCCTGTTTTTGGAGCCTGTGGTGTCGGGGCTCCATTAGAGGAGCTGTTTGACCAGAAGCATTAAAGGAAATCTTTGAAAGCTGGTAAGGGATAAGTATCTATTAGGCCCTCATTCAAAAATAATAAAAGTCAGATTAAAGCTGCCATTCTGAGCTTTGCAAATGTAAATTTAATTGTATGTCTAAATGGGTTATTTGAATATTTCATTATTAAATATCTATTAGCATTTAATAACAGACAATCTTCCAATGGTGCTAAGCTGCCATTTTACTCCAGGTTGTTTTATCAAGGATTAATCAAAATGTTGTGCTATAGAACATTTCATGTACCCTAACCTGAGTGTTACACTGTATAAAATCAGCTGTTGGTTTATAGACAGGAAGAGTTAGAGTCACAGAAACAGAGTAAGGAAACAGAGCCCTCAGCCCAGCGTTGGCCACAGATTTACGCTGTCTATCATCACTGACCTACAGTATGTCATGAAATTACATGTACTTCAAGACAAAAACTAATTACTGTAAGTTACAAATAAACAAAAAGTACAAAGCACAAATAATGAAGAAGCGTTCATGGCTTCACTGACCATTGAAAAATCTGATGGCAGAGGGGTACAGAGGGTTCCTAAGACATTGACACTGATTCTTGTACCTTCTCTGTGATGGCAGCAATGACAAGAGGGCATGTCTCCGATGGTGAGTGTCCATCATCTTTTGATGTCGTTCTTGGTGGTGGGCTGGAACTGGCTGGGCCTGTCTGATCCAGTTCATTGCTGCCTCCAGACTAGCTGAAGATGCAACTAGTTGGAATGCTCTTCGTGCTGTACGTGTTAAAATTTGTTTGAGTTTTTGGACACACACCAAATCCTCTCCATATCCTCATGAGCTATAGTCACTACCTGCCTTTTTGTAACTGATTCCTATTTCTTTGATATTCTCCCACACTCCCAGATTCTACACTCTAGGGTCAGTGTACAGAGGCCAAATAAATTACCTCTTCGCATGTTTTTGAGGTGTGGAGGAAAACTGGAATACCCAGGGTTAACCCCAAAGGACACAAATAGAATGTGAAAATTCTACACTGATAAGGTCGGGATCGAACCCAGGTCTCTGCCACTATGAGGAATTGGCTCTACTAGCTGCACAACTGTGCCATGACTTGTTAATTAAGGACATGGTTAATTGTGCATGTGGGCAAATCTATCACTTGAATATTAATTTCTCAATCTTCTGGTAATTGCCACTCCCCTTCACAATTTCCCATTCCTGTTTCCCTCTCTCACCTTATCTCCTTACCTGCCCATCACTTCCTTCTGGTGATCCTCCCCCTTCCCTTTCTTCCATGGTCTTCTGCCCTCTCCTGTCAGATCCCCCCTTTCCCAGTGCTTTATCCCTTTCACCAATCAACTTCCCAGCTCTTTACTTCACCCCCCCACCTACCTGCTTGCACTTCTTCCTCCCCTCTCCACCACCTTCTTACACTGCCCTCCTCTTCCTTTCCACTCCTGATGAAGAGCTTCAGCCCAAAATGCCAACTCTTTATTCTTTTCCATAGATGTTGCCTGACCTGCTGATTTCCTCCAGCACCTTGTGTGTGTTGCCTTGGATTTCTAGCATTTGCAGATTTTTTTGCATTTGTGAATTCTATTACTCGTCTACATTTTCAAACACATTTTGCAGGCTTTGGAAAAGATTTTAATGAGGTTGGCAAAAAATACTCAGGTTAGCATCCAACTTCTTTTTAGCAAATAGAAATAGTTCAGCCCAGATGTTGCACTGAGAAATGATCAACCATTGGTAGATGGAGAACCACGCATCAATAATATAATAAGGTGTGAGCCTGATAGCAGGTACTTTCTTCATGTCACGATATTAACATGTTATCCCTGGTTGCTCCAAATGCATTACCACTGCATAATGAAAGAATCTCTGCAGCTTTTCAGCACAGATCACCCCTTCATAGCTGGAGAGAATAGTGAAAGCAGCTTATTTTAATGACCATGGCCAAACCTAGTCATTTAGAAACATAGAAACATAGAAAACCTGCAGCACAATACAGGCCCTTCGGCCCACAAAGCTGTGCCGAACATGTCCCTACCTTAGAACTACCTAAGCTTTACCCATAGCCCTCTATTTTTCTAAGTTCCATGTAGCCATCCAGGAGTCTCTTAAAAGACCTTGTCATATCCACTTCCACCACCTCCACCAGATGATCAATACCTCTCATCATCTTGTGCACCTCTATCAGGTCACCTCTCATCCTCCGTCACTCCAAGGAGAAAATGCCAAGTTCACTCAACCTATTCTCATAAGGCATGCTCCCCAATCCAGGCAGCATCCTTGTAAATCTCCTCTGCACCTTTTCTATGGTTTCCATGTCATTTCTGTAGTGAGACAACCAGAATTGAGCACAATATTCCAAGTGGGGTCTGACCAGGGTCCTATATAGCTGCAACATTACCTCTCGGCTCTTGATGAAAGCCAATGCACTATATGCCCCCTTAACCACAGAGTCAACCTGCACAGCTGCTTTGAGTGTCCTATGGACTCTAACCCCAAGATCCCTCTGATCCTCCACACTGCCAAGGGTCTTACCATTAATATTATATTCTGTCATCATATTTGACCTACCAAAATGAACCGCCTCACACTTATCTGGGTTGAACTCCATCTGCCGCTTCTCAGCCCAGTTTTGCATCCTATCAATGTCCCACTGTAACCTCTGGCAGCCCTCCACACTATCCACATCACTCCCAAACTTTGTGTCATCAGCAAACTTACTAACCTTTCCCTCCACTTCCTCTTCCAGGTCATTTATAAAAATCACGAAGAGTAGGGGTCCCAGAACAGATCCCTGAGGCACTCCACTGGTAACTGGCCTTCATGCAGAATATGACTTGTCTGCAACCACTTTTTGCCTTCTGTGAGCAAGCCAATTCTGGATTCACAAAGAAATGTCCCCTTGGATCCCATGCCTCCTTATTTGTTCAATAAGCCTTGCATGGGGTACCTTATCAAATGCCTTGCTGAAATCCATATACACTACATCTACTGCTCTACCTTCATCAATATGTTTAGTCACATCCTCAAAAAATTCAATCAGACTCGTAAGGCACGACCTGCTTTGACAAAGCCATGCTGACTATTCATAATCATATTATGCCTCTCAGGACCTTCTACATCAATTTACCAATCACTGAAGTAAGACTCACTGGTCTATAATTTCCTGGGCTATCTCTACTCCACTATTTCCTCTGGTTCCATACACATTTTTCCACTGTCACACTTGATTGGTCCTATTCCCTCATGTCTTATCCTCTTGCTCTTTACATACTTGTAGAATGCCCTGGGATTTTCTTTAATCCTGTCCACCAAGGCCTTCTCATGGCCCCTTCTGGCTCTCCTAATTTCATTCTTAAACTCCTTCCTGCTAGCCTTATAATCTTCTAGATTCCTATCAGTACCTTGTTTTTTGAACCTTTCATAAGCTCTTCTTTTCTCCATAATTAGATTTACAACAGCCTTTGTACACCACAGATCTTGGATACCTTCCACAGATACCTTCCTTTCCGTCTCATTGAACTATACCTACTCAGAACCCCATGCAAATATCCACTGAACATTTGCCACATTTCTTCAGTATGTTTTCCAGAAAACATCTGTTTCCAATTTATGCTTCCAAGTTCCTGCCTGATAGCCTGATATTTCCTCTTACTCTAATTAAATGTTTCCCTCACATGTCTGTTCCTATCCCTCTCCAATGCTAAGGTTTCCCATGGTACATTCATGATGAAAGTCAGGAGGCATGGGATCCAGGGAAACTTGGCTGTGTGGATTCAGAACTGGCTTGCCCACAGAAAGCAGAGGGTGGTTGGAGATGAAGTGTATCCTGGAACCCTGCTCTTTGTGGATGAGGAAGTGGTTGAGGTTAGTAAGTTTGCAGATGACATGAAGATTTGTGGAGCTGTGGATAGTGTAGAGGTTTTCAATATGACTTGACAGGATGCAGGGCTGGGCTGAGAAGTGGCAGATGCAGTTCAAACCAAAAAAGTGTGAAGTGATTCACTTTGGAAGATTGAACTTGAAACCAGAAAAGCTGGGTTAATGGCAGGATTCTTCGTGTGGAGGAACAGAGGGATTTTGGGGTTCGTGTCTGTTGATCCCTGAAAGCTGCTGTGCAAATTGCAATGATTTGTAGTTAAGAAGATGTATGGAATGTTGGCCTTCAGTTGTTGAGGTAGTAAGTCCAAGAGCCATGAAGTAATATTGCAGCCGCTATAAAACTATAGTTAGATCAAGTTCTAGTAGAAGCTTTAGAGGTGGTGCAGAGGAGATTTACCAGGATGCTGCCTGGATTAGAGAGCATGTCTTAAGTGGATAGGGTCAGAGAGCTAGGGCTTTTATCTTTGGAACAGAGAAGAATGAGGAGTGAGTTGACAAAGGTGTACAAGATGATAAGAGGCAGTGACTGAGTGGATAGCCAGAGTCTATTTCCCAGGGCCGAAATGACTAATAACAAGAGGCATAATTTTAAAGTGATTGGAGGGAAGTTATTAGATTAGATTAAATTAGACTCAACTTGCCAAGTACAGATACAAAGCCAGTATAGAGGGGATATCAGAGAGTGGTGAGTGTGTGGAACCCCACACCAGGGGTGGTAGTAGAGGCAGATACATTAGGGGCATTTAAGAAACTCTTAGATAGTTTCATGGATGCAAGAGAAAAGGAGGCCTATGTTTGAGGGAAAGGTCAGATTGCCTTTAGAGTAGGTTAAAAGATTGGTACAACATCATGCAGCAAAAGGCCTGCACTCTGCTGTACTGTTCTGTGTTTGAATTTTTAACCAGCTCCTGTGTTATTACAAATCTATCTTCAAGCTGACAATGGTGTGTTTCTGCTGTCTTTACTAAGATGGTTTATTGCCTGTGCCTGATTGTCTTGCAGGGATATTAGCACACTTACCAACAATTTATTGGAAATATTCAGAGGCCACGAGTTTTGAGTTACAAATGCCTTCTCAATTCTTCCAATAAACGTTTGTACAAAGCAAACACTACAATACAACATCCACCAATACCCCTTCATCTCATGAGCAGCAAGAAACCATCCTAATAAATAATATCAAAATTACTGGTGACAGTCAGGGAAACTTTCTGAATGCCTTCTCAGCCAGGGTCTACTCTGAGTTTCCAGAATGAGTCCATATACTCAACACAGACTGCACTGAAACCCCAGAAAGTACTTGTCTGCACCTCACTTCTAAACTTATTTTAAGTTTGTTGTCAGGTGCCTTTTATCATTTAACTTCACTCAATTTCAGAATTATGACCACACAAAAAAAAATCAGAAGAAAGCAATGTATTTGAAGGAAGATTACAAGTGATTGTAACAATGATTTTACCGAGCCTGCAATCATCCACCCATCAATACTGTATTGTTTAGCTCAGTCTTGCAAGTGTCCAACAGCAATGATGCATTTGTTCAGATCAATATAATTATATTTTGGCACTCGCTTTATACATGGCACTTTTGGCACTTCGCTTTATTCTGTTTAGAATAAAGTGAAGATACATCTCTAGTGTTACCACAGACTGAGCTAATGCCTTATTAGCACACTGACATTCATGAGCAGTGAATTCCAGTTAATCGGGCCATCAGTTAATCAGGGCTGACACTTCTATGGGACAACTCTTAAAGGCCAAAAAACTAATTGAAAAAATTACTCGATTCCCTTTGTTTAATTGGGACACTATGCCACTATATTGGAACAAGAGACTTTTGCCGAATCTCTAACTAGTGTCAGTTGCATGCACTTGTGTGGTTATTAAACACTACAGTTTTTAAATACCATCAGCTCCATGTTTTTGTGTTCAAAAAGCAGTGACTTTTGTCACTGAAAATTAAAGAGAAATAAGCAGTACGGCAATTCAGAACTGTTTGCTCACTGCAGTTTCAAGCATTCAGGCTTGGAGATGCCAGAAATGGCCAGGAGTGAAAATTAAACTTTTTTACTACTTCAATAGGTTAGGAGCTACAAAGAATTTCAAGGTATCGACAATCATCTTGAATGTTAAAATAACAATGAAGATTTGGAGGATGGAGTCTTTGACGGAATTGCATGAAGGCAGACAATTATTTACACTAGATGTCAGCACTGATTTTGTTTATTTATGGTCAATCAAAAGAACACAGCAGAATACACTGGATGAATTCTTCTGACAATAACTATTAGGAACTAATGCAGTTTTATAGTACAGTAGTAGTATTGTTAGTGTTATACTTTGTTCTTTTTTCATGTAAATACATAATTTGTTACTCAGTTTGTCCTTTTTATACATTTATAACTATTTCCGTGAAACTTTGGTTAATTGGGCCAAAATGGTCCCGATATATCCCAATCATCAGGAATCCACTGTATTGAAATCACCAGGATCATCTGTTCAGGTCACACTTAGATCATGACCCTAAATTTGTTGGAAAAGTTTAATGAGATGAGTAAACTTTATAGCAATGAAATGTTCATTTAAATAGGATGGTTTTCCAAAGAGATGCTGGGCTAAACCCAAAAGGCATATCAAGACAATATATGTAGATCTAAAAGAAAGTAACTGACTATTAAGATAAGAGTTGTGCTAAAATTATACATTAAATATTATTAGAAGCAATCAACAGAGATGTTGCTACTTTTCTAAAGAGTACTAATCTGTACTTCACAACCTTACAATCAGCAGATTCTGAGAAATCTCTCATTCCTTTACAAAGGCATGCGTAGCCTTCTCTTCACTGAATGATACAACCATTATCCCCTATACATCGACACAACTCATAAACACAACAAGGGGGTGCAATCTGTAATCCTCTCTAAATACATGGCAGGATTAAAACATTGGCCCCCAAACTAACTGCAGTGTTACCTCCCGGGGATAACACTCAGGAAGGCAGCGTCTATCAGCAAAGATCCCCACCATGTGGGCCATGCAATCTTCTCACAGCTATCATTAGGCAAAAGGTCCCACTCCATCAGGTTCAAGATACTTCCCTTTGTTGGATCTGACAGTCCTGAAGAAGGGTCTGCTCCTGAAATGTTGATTGTTTAATCATTTCCATAGATGCTGCCTGGCCTGCTGAGTTCCTCCAGCATTTTGTGTGTGTTATTTTATCTACAGTTTAATAATTAGTTTTCTGGCTGTATTTTAATCAGCATTTATATGTGTGATATACTGCACCTCCAATGGATACACTAAGTATAATTCTGGAAAGCTCTGGGAGCTCTGCATTAAGCCATAGAGTCTTTCTTTCTTTTCTTTTTAAATCTTTTTATTAGTTTTAAACAAACATAAATGAAACATGAATACAAAATGTTTGAGAGTACATAATTAATAGTTTAAATAGACATTCAGATATGTAATAATAAAAATATATAACCTCTCAAACCCAGAACAATAAGGAACAAAGAAGTAAAAAGAAAAAAAAGGAAAAACCCCCCAAAAAAAGAGAGAAAAAAAACACTAACCAACATGGGCCATTGAATAATATTAAGTACATATACAGTAGTGCCAATAACTCCGAACCTCCATCCAATCGATTAAGGATAATATAAGTAAGGTTTAGGAAAAGACAATTCAACTCATGTGAAAATGTTGAATAAAAGGTCTCCAAGTTTCTTCAAATTTAACTGAAGGTTCAAAAACCACACTTCTAATCTTTTCTAAACTCAAACAAGAAATAGTTTGAGAAAACCACTGAAATACAGTTGGAGGATTAATTTCTTTCCAATTCAATAATATAGATCTTCTAGCCATTAATGTAACAAATGCAATCATTTGTTGAGATGAAGCGGATAAACGGTTATTATCCGTCATTGGTAAACTGGAAATTGCAGTAAGAGGATGTGGTTGAAAATTAATTTTTAAGACTTTTGAAATAATACTGAAGATATCTTTCCAATAATTTTGTAAACAAGGACAAGACCAGAACATATGAGTCAATGAAGCAACATCAGAATGACATCTATCACAGGTTGAGTTAAGATGAGAGTAAAATCGAGCCAGTTTATCCTTAGACATATGAGCTCTTTGTACAACCTTAAATTGTATTATGGCATGTTTAGCACAGATAGAGGACGAATTTACCAATAATAAAAATTTTTTCCCTTTGCTCAGTAGATATAAGACAATGCAATTCTTCTTGCCATTCCTTCTTATTTTTTTCTGATACATTTAACTGTAAATTCATGATCATCTTATAAATGATGGCTACTAAACCCTTTTGATAAGGATTAAGAGCTAAAATTCTATCTGTAATGTCCAATGGACATTCTTTCGAAAAAGACTGTAACTCATTATACAAAAAATTTCTAACTTGCAAATATCTAAAAAAATGGGTTTTAGGTAAATTATATTTATTAGATAGCTGTTCAAAGGACATAATGTTATCATCCAGAAACAGATCACGAAAACATGTTATACCTTTTGTTTTCCATAAAAGAAAAGCTTGATCCATAGATGAAGGCCGAAAAAAAATAATTAGATATATAGGACATGATAAAATAAATTTATTCAAACCAAAAAATTTACGAAATTGAAACCAAATTCGTAATGTATATCTGACTATAGGATTAGTTATCTGTTTATTCAATTTGAATAAAGAAAAAGGAAGTGAAGATCCTAAGATTGAAATCAATGAAAAATCTTGCACAGATTTACATTCCAAATTTACCCATTGTGGGCAAGTAGCTATAGTCCATTCTTGTGTCCAGAATATTAAATACCGTATATTGGCTGCCCAATAGTAAAATCTTAAGTTTGGTAAAGCCAAGCCGCTCTCCTTCTTAGGCTTCTGTAAATATTTTTTACCCAGTCTAGGGTTTTTGTTCTGCCACAAATAAGAAGAAATTTTAGAGTCAATAGTATCAAGAAAAGCTTTAGGAATAAAAATTGGTAATGCTTGAAATAAATATAAGAATTTAGGTAGTATCATCATCTTAATAGCATTAACTCTACCAACCAATGACAAAGATAGTGGAGACCACCTAATAGCAAGTTGCTTAATTTGATCAATTAAAGGTAAAAAGTTAACCTTAAATAGATCTTTATGTTTTTTAGTAATTTTAATACCTAGGTAAGTAAAATAATCTGTAACAATTTTATATGGTAAATCTTTATAAATTGGAACTTGCATATTTAATGGAAATAGTTCACTCTTGTTAAAATTCAATTTATAACCAGAAAAATTACTAAATTGAGCAAGCAAAGACGAAATAGCAGGGATAAATTTTTCAGGGTCAGATATATATAATAACAAATCATCAGCGTACAATGATACTTTATACGTCCTTTCCCCACGGGTAATACCCAAATATTAGGTGATTCACGAATAGCTATAGCCAACGGTTCCAAAGCAATGTCAAATAGTAAAGGACTTAAAGGGCAACCTTGTCTCGTACCATGAAATAACTGAAAAAAAGGGGATCTTTGATTATTGGTAAAAACCGAAGCTAAAGGTTTATGGTATATTAATTTAATCCATGATATAAATTTTGAACTAAAATTAAATTGTTGCATTGTAATAAATAAATATGGCCATTCAACTCTGTAAAATGCTTTTTCAGCATCTAAAGATATACCACATTCTGGTATTTTAGATGAAGAAGTATAAATAATATTAATTAATTTTCTAATGTTAAAAGATTAATAGCGATTTTTAATAAATCCAGTCTGATCTTCAGAAATAATTCGAGGTAATATATTTTCTAATCTAATAGCCAAAATTTTACTGAAAATCTTAAAATCTGTATTTAATAAGGATATAGGTCAATAGGGTCTTTCAGTACACATTCAGTAGGATCTTTATCTTTTTTAAGAATTAAAGAAATAGAAGCTTCATAAAAAGATTGTGGTAGTTTACCTACAATTAATACATCTTCAAAAATTTTACAAAGCCAAGGAGAAAGTGTAGAAGAAAAAGGTTTAAAAAATTCTACAGGAAAACCATCTGGACCAGAAGCTTTACCAGAATTCATTAAAGAAATAGCCTTTTCTATTTCAGATTCCGTAATAGGTGTATCTAAAATTACATTATCCTCAACAGTTATTTTTGGAATATTCAATTTCCTTAAAAATTCATTTATTATAGAAGAGTCCTTAGTGAATTCTGATTGATATAAGGAGTTATAAAAATCTTGAAAGGCTCTATTTATCTCTTTGTGATCGATCGTCAGAGTACCATCTTGTTTACGAATTCTAGTAATCTGTCGTTTATCCGAAACAATTTTCAATTGGTTAGCCAATAATTTACCAGACTTATCTCCATGCATATAGAATTGAGTTTTTGATTTAATCGAAGAGGATAATAATAAACTATGTTCCATTTGAAGTTCCACTCTTTCTTTATAAAGTTCTTTACTTGGAGTCATTGAATAAATTTTATCAATTGCTTTGATTTTATCAACTAATGTTAATATTTTAGAATTAGTTCATTTCCTAACTCCAGCAGAGTATGAAATAATCTGTCCACGAATATATGCTTTAAAAGTATCCCACAAAATTCCACTAGAGATCTCTACTGTAGAATTTGTTGCGAAAAACAAATCAATTTGTTGTTTAATAAAGTTAATAAAATCTAAATCCTGCAATAAAATAGGATTAAACCTCCAAAATTTAGTATTGACATATGAATCCGTTATTTTAATAGACAACTTCAGAGGTGCATGGTCAGATATGGTAATACAGTCATATTTACAATCAGTAACATCTGTGAGTAAATGGTGATCAATGAAAAAGTAATCAATTCTTGAGTAATTATGATAAACATGGGAAAAGTATGAAAACTCTTTGTCATTAGGGTGAAGAAAATGCCAAATTTCACAAATAGCTGAATCAATCATAAAAGAGTTAATAAGAGAAGCCGATTTATTCGGAAGAGTTTGGGTAGGCTTGGATCTATCCATCACAGGGTTTAAACAACAGTTAAAATCCCCACCCATTATCAGTCTATATTGATTCAGATTAGGAAAAGATGTAAATAAGCATTTAAAAAATTCAGGACAATCAGTATTTGGAGCATAAACATTAACTAGAACAACTTTTTGATTGAAAAGTAGACCAGTAATAAGCAAAAATCTACCTTGTGGATCTGAAATTGTTTCATGATGTATAAAAGAAGTTGATGAGTCTATAAAAATAGAAACACCTCTTACTTTGGCTTGCGAATTTGCGTGATACTGTTGACCCTTCCAAAACCTAAAAAAACGTTGACTATCCACCTTCCTTACATGAGTCTCCTGCACAAAAATAACATTAGCATTCATTCTATGGAATACTTTGAATATTTTTTTCCGTTTGATCGGATGATTTAAACCATTAGTATTCCAAGAAACAAAATTAATAATCCTAACCATATTGACAATATTTATTACAGTTAACACATAAGTTTAAAAAAAAGTGAACTCATGAACCCGGAAGAAGGAAGTGAGTTCAAGGAGAAACCGGAAGTCACGGCACTGCAACCATTTTTGTAGTTTCATATAGGCCCATGAAATAAAACTATGCAAAAAGCAAGCAAAAAGAGAAAAAAGAAAAAGAAAAATCCCCCTCCCTCCACCCTCGAAACCCCAGGAAAAAAGCCAAAAAGAGGCAAGTAGGCAATCTAACACTAAAATTACCCCCGTGTCTCAAGACGGCAACTCAGACAAAAAAAATTGAAAAAAATACAAACAACTCATATTATAAAAAAGGATTAATATAACAAAAGTTAAAATATAAAATTAGTATTATATATATATAACAAAAGGGTTAAAAATTAAATTGATAAAACCCATAAATAAATACTACTAAAATAGTATTTTAAATGAAAATTTAAAACTTTCAAACTCATCAAAACGAATATGACGTTCCAGGCACTAAAGTCTGTCGGGAAGAAGAAACGCCATTTTATTATTATTTTTTTAAATCTTAATATTTAAATGTTAAAAATATAAAAAAGCTTATACAAACTTAAAAAAGGAACCCTAATCAGTTATTTTCAAGGTTAATAGATTAGTAAAATATAAAAAAATAATAAAATCAGAATAGACCAAAAAAAAAGAGAACTTTTACAATATATAAAAAATACATGTCAGCCATACCTAAAAAAAACCATCATTCTGTAAGAGATCGATATTTATAGACTAATTATTACATTAGTCAATGCAATAGAGTGTCATTGTTCCAAAAAACTTTGAGCGTCCGCTGGAGATTTAAACAGCCAAACAGTTCCGTCTCCAGAAGTAACTCTCAGATGTGCTGGAAATAACAACGCTTGCTTGTAGCCTTCCTGGTGAAATTTAGACATAACCGGTCTAAAAGCCATTCTTGCCCTTAAAACTTCAGGGCTATAATCTTCCAAAATACGAAATTTGAATTCTTGAAAGTTAATCATACCCTTTTTCCGAGCGGCTCGAATCAGTTGCTCTTTGATATGAGGGTAATGGATCTGGAGAATTACATGCCGTGGTTTGTCTGAATCAGAATGATAGCGAGAGATATGGTGAGCACGATCGATTATTGGAGGAAAGTACAGAACATCTGAACCGAAGACATCCATTAGAAGTTTAGAAAAGACAACAGTATAAGCCATAGAGTCAGAGGGGAAAAACAGCAAAGAAACAGGCCCTTAGGCCCATCTAGTCCATGCTGAGCCATTTAAAATGCTTAGCCTCGTTGACCTGCACCCAGACCATAGCCCCCATACCCCTCCCAACAATGTACCTATTCAAAGTTTCCCTTAAACATTGAAATCAAAATTGCATCCCCCACTTCCACACTCGTTCCACACTCTCACCACCCTCTGAGTGAAGAAGTTTTCCTTCATGTTCTCCGTAAACATTTCACCTTCCACCCTTAAACCATGACCTCATCTCACCCAACTACAGATGAATCAAATCCGGAAAGACTTATGATTCCCAGTGCCTTTTAAAAGCTTAGGATGTCCAAAATGCTTTGCAAACAAAGAAGTGCTTCATAATGCAGATATTATTGTTATCCTACTAGTTAATCCGTGAGGTTTGAGGATGTCTGGCTTCCAGAGTCAATAACTGCTGTGTATTTAATATCTCAGTAATATTTGAGTAATACCGTAAATATATTGTTTGATTAAACATTCTTTTTTGTTTTATAATTCATTAGTTATATGTAAGTATGTAAATAGCACATCATTATGCTCCCAATTCATAAGTATGCACCTCACAAAGTAAAAATCAGACTAAGATATGTATTTCCCGGCTCTGTGTTTTAATTCAAATTACTTTTATGTTTTGGAGTTGCAAACCATAACAATATCTATCTGAGACTTACAGAACTTTCCACAGATGCCATAACTGAGTAGGTGTCCAGTGAGGTAGAGCATGTCCTCTGTGTCTCCGGAAAGAATGGACTCAGTGTCCTTAATACCATCCTGATGGGCCAGCATGCTGGTGTAGCAGTTAGGGCAGAGCTGGTGACCCAAGATCAATTCCGGCACTGTCTGTAATGAGTTTGTTCATTCTCCCTGTGACCATACGCGATTTCTCCAGGGGCTCCGGTTTCCTGTCACATTCATTCTAAAGACACAAGGATCAGATAAGGCTAGTGAATTGTGGGCATGCTCTGTTGGCACTGGAAGCATGGCAATTCTTGTGGGCTGTCCCCAGATTGTGCTGGCTGTTGATACAAACGACACTTCTCACTGTATTCTTCAATTTCCATTGGACGTACAACAAATAAATGAAATCTTTATGGAATCTATAGGTTAGACAAGTCAAGGGTTTCGAAGAGCCAGTGGTGATGTTCTAAAAGAGATTGTGAGGGAATTATTATCATGTCCATTCAATTGGAATAGGGTCCCTGTAAATCCAGCTAACAAAAGGTGCCATCAGACCAGGGCAGCCGGCTGAGATTAATCAGAGCCTCTGTGCTGGGAATGGTGCCCTGGGAGAAGACACTGGCATTATCGCCAGGAGGTGACACTGGGATTATCCCCGGGAAGTAATACTGGGGTGACCCCCGGGAGATGACAATGGGATTACCCCCAGGAAGTAATACTGGTGTGACCCCCGGGAGGTGGCACTGGGATTACCCCCAAGAAGTAATACTGGGGTGACCCCCGGGAGATGACAATGGGATTACCCCCAGGAAGTAATACTGGGGTGACCCCCGGGAGATGACACTGGGATTACCCCCGGGAGATGACACTGGGGTTTGTTTTTTTAAATGATCGAGGAACAACTGTGCAGGCAGTGGGATGTCAGCAAGTTAGACAGGTGGTAAGGATTTAAAAAGAAGACGGCTTTATAGAGCGGGCGCTGGAGGACCGGGTGACGGAGTAGAGGGAGTCAGAGAAGGAGGGCTTTGGCTCAATGGGGCTTCGGCGATAAAGGGTTGAGGCGAGGTAGGTCACCTGTGTAGAATAGTAACAGGACGTATGCCTGTGAGGCTGGTGTTCTGTACTGGTTGTCAGATATGGGAAGTCTGGGAGACACCCAGCCTCCGGGAAGGCCACATCTGCACCAGGTGGATCAAGCTGCAGCTCCTTAGGGACCAGGTTAGGGAACTGGAGATGCAGCTCCATGACCTTTGACTGTTCAAGGAAAGTGAGGAAGAGTTAGAGAGGAGCTATAGGCAACTCGTCACACCGGGGCCTCGGGAGATAGATAAGTGGGTAACAGTCAGGAGGGGGAAGGGCAGGAGTCAGATAATACTAGAGAGTACCTCTGTGGATATCCCCCTTAATAATAAGGGGGATATCCTGTTTGAATACTGTTGGGGAGGGACAGCCTACCGGGGAGAGGCAACAGTGGCCGTGCCTCTTGCACAGAGTCTGGCCCTGTGGCTCAGATGGGTAGGGAAAGGAAGAGGATGGCAGCAGTGATAGGGGTCTCTATAGTTAGGGGGTCAGACATTCAGGCGATTCTGTGGTTGCAGGAAAGAAACTCAGATGGTAGTTTCAGATCGCATCCACGATATCCTGCGGTAGGAGGGAGAACAGCCAGAGGCTGTGGTACATATTGGTACCAATGACATAGAAAGGAAAAGGGAAGAGGTTCTGAAAAAAGTCTACAGAGAGTTAGGAAGGAAGTTGAGAAACAGGACCTCAAAGGTAGTAATCTCGGGATTACTGCCTGTGCCACGTGACAGGGAGTATAGGAATAGAGTGAGGTGGAGGATAAATGCATGGCTAAGGGATTGGAGCAGGGGACAGGGATTTAGATTTATGGATCATTGAGACCTATTTGGGGCAGGAGTGACCTGTACAAAAAGAATGGGTTGCACTTGAATCCGAGGGGGACCAATATCCTCACTAGGAGGTTTGCTAAAGCTACTGGGGAGAGTTTAAACTAGAATTGTTGGGGGATGGGAACCGAACTGGAGAGACTGGGGAAGAGGCAGTTGGCTCACAGATAGAGAAAGCTTGTAGACAGTGTGAGAGGGAGGATAGGCAGGTGATAGAGAAGAGATGTGCTCAGACTGATGGTTTAAGATGTGTCTATTTTAATGCAATAAGCATCATGAACAAATAAATGAGCTTAGAGTGTGGATCAGTACTTGGAGCAATGACATTGTGGCCATTACAGAGACTTGGATGGCTCAGGGACAGGAATGGTTACTTAGAGTGCGAAGCTTTAGATGCTTCAGAAGGGCGTGGCACTGCTGATCAGAGATAATGTCATGGCTGCAGAAAAGCAGGAAGTCATGGAGGGATTGTCTACTGAGTCTCTATGGGAGGAAGTTAGAAACAGGAAGGGGTCAATAACTCTACCCAATAGTAACAGGGGCATTGATAACAGTAACAGGGAGACAGATTCTGGGAAGGTGTAATGATAACAGGGTTGTTGTGGTGGGAGATTTGAATTTCCCAAATATTGATTGACATCTCTTAAAGCAAGGGGTTTAGATGGTGTGGAGTTCATTAGGTGTGTTCAGAAAGGTTACCTGACACAATATGTAGATAAGCCTACAAGAGGAGAGTCTGTACTTGATCTGGTATTGGGAAATGAACCTGGTCAGGTGTCAGATCTCACAATGGGAGAGCATTTTGGAGATAGTGATCACAATTCTAGCTTCTTTACCATAGCATTGCAGAAGGATAGGAACAGATAAGTTAGGAAAACGTTTAATTGGAGTAAGGGGAAATATGAGGCTATCAGGCAGGAACTTGGAAGCTTAAATTGGGAACAGATGTTCTCAGGGAAACGTACAGCAGAAATATGGCAAATGTTCAGGGGATATTTGCATGATGTTCTGCATAGGTACCTTCCAATCAGACAGGGAAGGATGGTAGGGTACAGGAACCATTATGTACAAAGGCTGTTGAAAATATATTTAAGAAGAAAAGAAAAGGTTACAAAAGGTTCAAAAAAAGACTGGCAGGAAGGAGCTTAAGAATGAAATTAGGAGAGCCAGAAGGGGCCATGAGAAGGCCTTGGCGAGCAGGATTAAGGAAAACCCCAAGGCATTCTACAAGTATGTGAAGAGCAAAAGGATAAGACATGAGAGAATAGGACCAATCAAATGTGACCATCAAATGGAAAAGTGTGTATGGAACCGGCGGAGATAGCAGAGATGTTTAATGAATACTTAGCTTCAGTATTCACTACAGAAAAGGATTGTTGGGATAACTTACAGCGGATTGAAAAGCTTGACCATATAGACATTAAGAAAGAGAATTTTCTAGAGCTTTAGGAAAGCATCAAGTTGGATAAGTCTCCAGGACCGGATGAGATGTACCCCAGGCTACTGTGGGAAGCAAGAGAAGAGATTGCTGAGCCTCTGGAAATGACCTTTGCATCTTCAATGGGGACGGGAGAGGTTCCAGAGGAATGGAGGGTTGCAGATGTTGTTCCCTTGTTCAAGAAAGGGAGAAGAGAGAGCCCAGAAAATTATACACCAGTGAATCTTACTTCAGTGAAGTTAATGAAGAAGATCTTGAGAGGCAGGTTTTATGAATATTTGGAGAGGCATAATATGATTAGATGTAGTCAACATGTTTTTGTCAAAGGCTGCTCATGCCTTATGAGCCTGATTGAATTTTTTGAGGATGTGACTAAACACATTGATGAAGGTAGAGTGGTAGATGTAGTGTATATGGATTTCAGCAAGGCATTTGTCAAGGTACCCCAATCAAGGCTTATTGAACAAGTAAGGAGGCATGGGATCCAAGGGGACATTGATTTGTGCTCACAGAAGGAAAAGAGTGGTTATAGAGGGGTCATATTCTGCATGAAGGCCAGTTACCAGTGGAGTGCCTCAGGGATCTGTTCTGGGACCCCTACTCTTCGTGATTTTTATAAATGACCTGGAAGAGGAAGTGGAGGGATAGGTTAGTAAGTTTGCTGATGACACAAAGGTTGGGAGTGATGTGGATAGTGTGGAGGGCTGCCAGAGGTTACAGCGGGACATTGATAGGATACAAAACTGGGCTGAGAAGTGGCAGATGGAGTTCAACCCAGATAAGTGTGAGGCAGTTCATTTTGGTAGGTCAAATATGATGGCAGAATATAGTATTAATGGTAAGGCTCTCGGCAGTGTGGAGGATCAGAGGCATCTTGGGGTCCGAGTCCATAGGACACTCAAAGATGCTGAGCAGGTTGACTCTGTGGTTAAGAAGACATATGGAGCATTGGCCTTCATCAAGAGCTGAGAGGTAATGTTGCAGCTATATAGGACCCTGGTCAGACCCCACTTGGAATACTGTGCTCAATTGTGGTCACCTCACTACAGGAAAAATGTGGAAAATATAGAATGGTACAGAGGAGATTTACGAGGATGTTGCCTGTATTGAGGACCATGCCTTATGAGAATAGGCTGAACTCGGCTTTTTCTCCTTGGAGCGAAGAAGGATGAGAGGTGACCGGATTGGTGTCAATGAGAGGTGACCTGATGAGAGGTGTACAAGATGATGAGAGGCATTGATTGTGTGGATAGTCAGAGGCTTTTTCCCCAAGGCTGGCATGACTAACATGGGAGGGCACAGTTTTAAGGTGCTTGGAAGAAGGTACAGAGGAGATGTCAGGGGTAAGTATTTTTACGCAGAGTGATGAGTGCATGGAATGGGCTGCCAGCGACAGTGGTGGAGGCGGAAATGATAGGGTCTTTTAAGAGACTCCTGGATGGATACATGGAGCTTAGAAAAATAGTGGGCTATGGGTAATCCTAGGTAATTTCTAAAGTAAGTACATGTTCAGCACAGCATTGTGGGCCAAAGGGCCTGTATTGTGCTGTAGGCTTTCTATGTTTCTATGACACTGAGGTTATTCCCTGGAGGTAACACAGTGGATGGTGCCCTGGAGGCTAGCACTGAGGTTATACCCCGGGGGACAGCACTGGGGTTTTTCCTGAGAGATAAATCAGGGGATGATACACTGGGAGTTAACAGTGGTTTTGATTCATTTATCCACCTAGTGGATTAGGAGGACTATGTGGACAGGAATCACTCTAATTGTTGCCCTACGCAATCCATATTGTGATAGGTTAATCTTCTTTATATGGAAGCTTTCACAGAGCAAAACATTCCACGACATTTGGCAGAAACGTTTGAATCTGGACTGCAAGGGATAGCTGAAGAAAAGCTTGGTCAAAGCTGTGGGTGTTAATAAGAACTCCAGTGACGTGCAAGTTGAACGACTACAAGCCAGCAGCTCCCCTCTCTTGGTTTAGCCTACCCTTCGAAACAGTGGGCTAAGGTATGGCCGCTGTCGAACGTATACAGCTCCTGGAGCCACAGGTGAGACCTGAATTTCTGGTGGGGCCCCAAGGTGACCATGCTGTCCCAAAATGGACATGCCAAGCCCCTTTACCAGAGGTGCTACCCCTCCCTGGAAAGCCTGAATCCTGTTTACATGGTAGGTTATGGAAAACATTTCAGAATCCAGGGGAGCAAAAGGAATGGATGCTCTACTCCTTTGAAGGCTCTATACAAGTGCGAACTGCTGTTATTTTTATTATGTTTTTGTCTCTTTTACCACAGAAGGGATTAGTTTTGGTTCAGTGGTGACATAAAAGCAAGCAGGTTTTACTTTCCAATTCAGACGCTAACACGCTCTCAGGGTGTGCTGTGCTGAGACAGATGTCATTATTTGGATGATATGTTAAACAGAGTGTGGGGCAAGGTTGGGTGATTTTATTGTTAATGGCAAATCTTGGTAATTGGAGCAGATACATCCTTCAAAATCTATCTCACACTCAAACATAAAACAGCTTAGCTGAGTTGCAGATGTTCTCAGGCAGAGGAATGAGATGAAAATGAAAAAAAGAAATTTGCAAATATTGGAAATCTGAACCAAAACCACAGCAGATGCTGGGACAGATACATATCTGTGTAATTGTGTTACTGATACTGTGGAACATGCTCAGTAGGTCAAGCTAACGCTGTGGTATATCTTTGGATGTGCTGGACACAATCATCATCGATGTAACCGGGTGTTTCGGGTCTTTCAATATCAGACAACCTCACCCAGGGTTGATCAGGCCCCGGCTTGTGTCCCAGCAGCATTGGTTCAGGGGTCACACCTCTTGATCCGTAGCCACCTGGAGGCTTGCTTAGCAGCTCTGTGATGTGTTGACGGCTCTTTCCTTTGCAGCTCCCGTGATGACAAGGAGAGAGTAGGTTCTGCAGAGTGAGCAGCCAGCAAAACCTCTACACCCCACCTCTATAAGCTCACATTGTGCCCTCCATCCCTGTCTCTGGCATTGCTCTACCAGCTCCTGGTATTTGGCTTTCTTACGCTCAAACGCCTCCTCAAACTGGTCTTCCCGAGGCACTGTCAGTTCAACCATGAGCACCTGCTTTATGGTTTCATGCAGAACGACCATGTTAGACCTCAGGGATGATGATCCGATGAAGTCAGGGACTTTTAATTGTTTGTAAAGATCGACTTTCAGTTGCCGGTCAGATGCTGTGGTGTGTAAGCCTGCTGGAGATCTGTGCAGAGGCTGTGGTTGGTCTCCAGCTTTGATGAAGGCAGTGGGCTTTCTGGGCTGGTGGAGGTGCCTAATGGCAAAGGAGATATTTTCTGCCTCTGCCTTCAGCACCTGGTCATGGTACCAGTAGCAGCAACCTTCTCCCAGGACTTTCAGGCAGCTACTATGGATACATTCTGGGGTTCTTCTGCCAGGACAGAGAGGACACTATGGTGCTTCACTTCTGCCCAAAACAAGAAGTTCGTTGGACCAGGCAGGCCATTGTACACAGCCTAGATGTGAACTTGATGTGCTGGGATTCTGCCTGCCAGATGTTGGACCAGGAGATCCTGTGCTCAGTGCACCCTCCCACCTTGTCCAAGCTCCCTGCTGCCCTATTCATTCCATCCTGGTGGGAAGCACTTGTTTGACAGCTAATTGCTCTTTTTCCTGGACCAGTTTGCATCTATCTCTGCCCCGAGCCCTGTAAAAGACAATAGGTGCAGGAGTAGGCCATACGACCCTTCAAGCCAGCACCGCCATTCACTGCGATCATGGCTGATCATCCATAATCAGTATCCCGTTCCTGCTTTCTCCCCATATCCCTTGACTCCACTATCTTTAAGAGCTCTATCTAACTCTTTCTTGAAAGCATCCAGAGAATTGGCCTCCACTGCCTTCTGAGGCAGAGCATTCCACATATCCACCACTCTCTGGGTGAAAAAGTTTTTCCTCAACTCCGTTCTAAATGGCCTACCCCTTATTCTTAAACTGTGGCCTCTGGTTCTGGTCTCTCCCTACATTGGGAACATGTTTCCTGCCTCTAGTGTGTCTAATCCCTTAATAATCTTATATGTTTCAATCAGATCCCCTCTCATCCTTCTAATTTCCAGTGTATACAAGCCCAGTCACTCCAATCTTTCGACATATGGCAGTCCCACCATCATGGGAATTAACCTCATGAACCTACACTGCACTCCCTCAATAGCAAGAATATCCTTCCTCAAATTTAGAGACCAAAACTGCATACAATACTCCAGGTGTCGTCTCACCAGGGCCCTGTACAACTGCAGAAGGACCTCTTTGCCCCTTTACTCAACTCCCCTTGTTATGAAGGCCAACAAGCCATTAGCTTTCTTCACTGCCTGCTGTACCTGCATGCTTGCTTTTAGCGACTGATGAACAAGGACACCTAAATCTTGTTATACTTCTCCTTTCCCTCACTTGACATCATTCAGATAGTAACCTGCCTTCCTGTTCCTGCCACCAAAGTGGATAACCTCACATTTATCCACATTAAACAGCATCTGCCATGCATCTGCCCACTCACCTAACCTGTCCAAGTCACCCTGCATTTCATAACACCCTCCTCACATTTCACACTGCCACCCAGCTTTGTGTCATCTGAAAATTTGCTTTAATCCCTTCATCTAAATCATTAATGTATATTGTAAATAGCTGCAATTCCAGCACCAAGCCTTGCAGTACCCCACTAGTCACTGCCTGCCATTCTGAAAGGGACCTATTAATCCCTACTCTTTGTTTCCTGTCTGGCAACCAATTTTCTATCCATGTTAGTACCATACCCCCAATACTAATTTTGCCCGCTAATCTCCTATATAGGACCTTATGAAAGGCTTTCTGAAAGTCCAGGTACACTACATCCACTGGCTGTCCCTCATCCATTTTCATAGTTACATCCTCAAAAAATTCCAGAAGATTAGTCAGGCATGATTTCCCCTTCGTAAATCCATGCTGACTCAGACCAATGCTGTTATTGCTATCCAAATGTGCCGCTATTTCATCTTTTATAACTGATTCCAGCATCTTCCCCATCACTGATGTCAGGCTAACTGGTCTATAATTCCCCGTTTTCTCTCTCCCTCCTTTCTTAAAAAGTGGGATAACATTAGCTACTTTCCAATCCCCAGGAACTGATCCTGAATCTGTAGAACATTGGAAAATGATTAACAATGCATCCACGATTTCTAGAACCACCTCCTTAAGTATCCTGGGATGTAGACCATCAGGCTCTGGGGATTTATCAGCCTTCAGTCCCATCAGTCTACCCAACACTATTTTCTGCCTAATGTGAATTACCTTCAGTTTCTCCATTACCCTAGGTCCTCTGGCCACTCAGATCCAAAGTACCTGTTCAACTCGTCTGCCATTTCCTTGTTCCCCATAATAAATCCACCCTTTTATGTCTTCAAGGGCCAACTTTGGTCTTAACTAATTTTTTCCTCTTCACATACCTAAAGAAGCTTTTACTATCCTCCTTTATATTTTGGCTAGTTTACCTTCATACCTCATCTTTTCTCCCTTTTTAGTTATCTTCTGTTGCTCTTTAAAAGTTTCCCAATCCTCTGGCTTCCTGCTCATCTTTGCTATATTATACTTCTTCTCTTTTATTTTTATACTGTCGTTAATTTCCCTTGTCAGCCACAGTTGCCCCTTACTCCCCTTAGAATCTTTCTTCCTCTTTGGAATGAACTGATCTTGCACCTTCTGTATTATTCCTAGAAATACCTGTCATTGTTGTTCCACTGTCATCCCTGCTAGGGTATCTTTCCAGTCAACTTTGGCCAGCTCCTCCCTAATGTCTATATTGTCCCCTTTGTTCAACTGTATTACTGATACTTCTGATTTTCCCTTCTCCCCCTCAAATTGTAGATTAGAACATTAATTTATGGTCATTACCTCCTAATGGCTCCTTTACCTCGAGTTCCCTTATCAAATCCGGTTCATTACACAACACTAAATCCAGCCTTCTCCCTGATAGGCTCCAGTACAAGCTGCTCTAAGAATCCATCTCGGAGGCACTCCACAAACTCCCTTTCTTGGGGTCCAGTACTAACCTGATTTTCCCAGTCTGCCTGCATGTTGAAATCCCCCATTACAACTGTAGCATTACCTTTGCGACATGCTAATTTTAGCTCTTGATTCAACTTGCACCCTATATCCAGGCTACTATTTGGGGGTCTGTAGATAATTCCCATTAGGGTCTTTTTGCCCTTACAATTTCTCAGCTCTATCCATACTGACTCTACATCTCCTGATTCTATGTCACCCGTCGCAAGGGACTGAATTCAAGTCAAGTCACTTTTTATTGTCATTTCGACACAGTACACAGTAAAAATGAGACAACGTTTTTCAGGACCATGGTGTTACATGACACAGCATTAAAACTAGACTGAACTACATAAAAAACAACACAGAAAAAAACTACTCTAGACTACAGACCTACCCAGGACCGCATAAAGTGCACAAAAACAGTGCAGGCATTACAATAAATAATGAACAGGACAGTAGGGCAAGGTGTCAGTCCAGGCTCTGGGTATTGAGGAGTCTGATAGCTTGGGGGAAGAAACTGTTATATAGTCTGGTTGTGAGAGCCCGAATGCTTCGGAGCCTTTTCCCAGACGGCAGGAGGAAGAAGAGATTGTATGAGGGGTGCATGGGGTCCTTCATAATGCTGTTTCCTTTGCGGATGCAGCGTGTAGTGTAAATGTCCGTGATGGCGGGAAGAGAGACCCCAATGATCTTCTCAGCTGACCTCACTATCCGCTGCAGGGTCTTGCAATCTGAGATGGTGCAATTTCCGAATCAGGCAGTGATGCAGCTGCTCAGGATACTCTCAATACAACCCCTGTAGAATGTGATGAGGATGGGGGGGTGGGAGATGGACTTTCCTCAGCCTTCGCAGAAAGTAGAGACGCTGCTGGGCTTTCTTTGCTATGGAGCTGGTGTTGAGGGACCAGGTGAGATTCTCCACCAAGTGAACACCAAGAAATTTGATGATCTTAACGATCTCTACTGAGGAGCCGTCGATGTTCACTGGGGAGCGGTCGCTCTGTGCCCTCCTGAAGTCAACAACCATCTCTTTTGTTTTGTTCACATTCTGAGACAGGTTGTTGGCTCTGCACCAGTCCGTTAGCCGCTGCACCTCCTCTCTGTAAGCTGACTCGTCATTCTTGCTGATGAGACCCACCACGGTCATGTCATTGGCGAACTTGATGATGTGGTTCGAGCTGTGTGTTGCAGCACAGTCGTGGGTCAGCAGAGTGAACAGCAGCGGACTGAGCATGCAGAGCCACCAACAGAGCCACCCCACCCCCTCTGCCCACCTGTCTGTCCTTTCGATAGGACGTATACCTTGAATATTAATTTCCCAGCCCTGGTCCTCTTGAAGCCATGTCTCTGTTATTCCTACAACATCATACTTGCCAAGTTCCAACTGAGCCTCAAGCTCATCCACTTTATTTCTTTTACTTCGTGCATTCATATATAATACTTTTAATCCATTACTCCCCTCACCTCGCATACCGATTCCTATTGCACCTGGCCATACTCTCTGATTCCTTCCTGAGCTTTCTGCACCGTTAATTCTGTTGTCTTTCTTAACTTTTCTTATTCCGTCTTTCCCTTTAACTCCATCCTTATATTTCCAGTTCATCTCCTCCACCCCCCCCACCACTTATTAGTTTAAACACACCCGTGTAGCAGTGGCAAACTTGTCTGCCAGAATGCTGGTCCCCCGCCTGTTAAGGTGCAACCGTCCCTTTTGTACAATACATCCCTACCCCAAAACAGATCCCAGTGGTCTAAGAATCTGAAACCCTACTTGCTACACCAGCTCCTCAGCCACACATTCAGATCCATTATCTCCCTGTTCCTGCCCTCACCAGCATGAGGAACTGAAAGCAAACTGGAGATAACCACCCTGGAGGTCCTGCCTTCTTCAGTTCTCTGCAGTCACGCTGCAAAATTTCTTTCCTCTTCTTCCTGATGTCATTTGTGCCGACATGCCCTACCACTTCCGACTGTTCACCTGCACCCTTCAGGATGGTCCATGACGTCCTGGATCCTGGCACCAGGGAGGCAACACACCATCTTTCAATCCTCCCTGTGGCCGCAGAAACCCCTTCCTGTACCTCTTACTATGGAGTCCCCTACTACCACGGCTCTGCCTGTCTCTTTGGCTTTGCTTCAGTGCCAATTCTTGACTCGCAGACCTGTCTGCCTACCAGACTGTTGAAGTGGGTTGTCCAGCTCCAACTGACCAGACACCAGTGTGCTCACCAGATCCCTGTGCCTCAGTGTGACTGAGTCATCGCCACTGCATCCTTGGTCTTCCAGTTCCTGCCAGTCTGGACCACAATGCCTGATGAAGAGGCTTTGGGGTCACTGGAGTCACCATAGAGCAGCAATTCTCTTCCAAGGGAAGGGAACCCCTTCAGGCTTCTGAAGGGAAGCTGCAGTTTATTCCTATTTCTGTACAGAGCAAAGCTGCTCAGGCTATCGTGGGAGCCCTAGCCATCCTCGAAGGCGGCTTGCCAGACAGCCAGACTTCTTGCTGATCTTCTGGATGGCAGCCATATCTCTTCGGCTGCCGTCTGAAACCTTCCCCGGGCTCTCCACTGGTTTCTCAGAGACGGATGGGATAGCAATAGGAGGAATGGATGCTCTGCTCCTTTGAAGGCTCTATACAAGTGCGAACTGCTGTTATTTTTATTATGTTTTGTCTCTTTTACCACAGAAGGGATTAGTTTTGGTTCAGGGGTGACATAAAAGCAAGGAGGTTTTACTTTCCAATTCAGACGCTAACACGCTCTCAGGGTGTGCTGTGCTGAGACAGATGTCATTATTTGGACGATATGTTAAACAGAGAGTGGGGCAAGGTTGGGTGATTTTATTGTTAATGGCAAATCTTGGTAATTGGAGCAGATACATCCTTCAAAATCTACCTCACACTCAAAGATAAAACAGGGATGTGAATGGTTCAGCTGAGTTGCAAACATTTTCAGAATAAGGAACGAGATGAGAATTAAAAGAACTTTGGAGATACTGGAAATCTGAAATAAAACCACTGCAAATGTGAACGGGGCAGTTCAGTAATGATGCACCTTTTGTCTGTGTAGTTGTGTTACTGAGACTATGGGGCATGCACGGGAGGTCAGGCTGAGGGAAAACCTGAGTCAACATCAGAAGTGGATCACTCAGGGGGAGAAGTGGCTAATGCTGATACAGATGGAGAAAGAAAGTTAGCTGAAGTTGGAGAATTCAGTATTGTAAGGAATGGAATCATTGGTCAGAGAATGGAGTAGCTGATTGGAAGAGAAGACAGAGGTTGGAATCTTCCCAACATTTAGCAGATCAGCCAAAAATATTGCAGCCATGAGATGAGATATGCTGTATCACGAACCACCTCCTGATACCAAAAAGTCCTTCCACCATGGAAAAGACACAAGCCAGTGATGTGATGAAGTTACCTCTGCTACAAAAGCACTAGAAGCCTGGCACTATTTTGCAAAAAGCAGCCACTGGATTCCAACTCCATCCACACCCTAGATGTTCATTCATCTATTCTCTCCACCACTGGTGCACCGTGACACTACAGCATGTCACCTACAAAATATATCTCTGGAAGCACATCCCAAGCCTCTGAACTCGACCACCAAGAAGGTACTTTGGAACACCATCACGCGCAGGTCCTCCTCTAACCCTGCGTCACCCTGACACAGAAAATGGCAGGATACCCATGTTATAGCAGGATAGGTTGGGATGGACATTAACGCATTCCAGGCAGACTATTGAGATCTTCCATCACAAAAACTTACAGTATCCGTGAGTTAAAAGAAAAATTCTGTTTATTTCTTTACATTTTTTCATAAGAACCAATTTTTATGAGATATGCTAGATATTTTGGTAGTGACTTGTTAACTCCACAAGGGTGAATTTCCATTACCTGAACTGCTGTGATGTTGGGGACCCCCGTACCACCATTCCTCCCCCACTGTCTGCTCGTAAGAGCACCCTCACCACAAGCTCTGCCAGTCGTGATAGAAGGCAGCTCACTGTCAGCTTCTCGGGAGCAACTAAAGATGGACAGAGAATATTAACTTGCCCAAACCCTAACAATATTAAACCATAAAAGAAACAGCTGAGGATGCTCACAGACAAAGGTAGGCTCACCGATGGTGGCAAAGGGGAGAAATGGAATAGGAGAGGTGAACCAGCCTTTGTGTCTACACTGGTAATCTTAATCCATGCACACTTTTGTATGAAGCCAGACTTGTCTGAGTTTATTGGCCACATACTCAATGGGGCTGACTTAATTATTGCTGCCTGTATTATGTAAATTAGTGGAATTCATAGGGGGGTGTTTTCCATTTCTGATCACACAGTTTGAACATTTACCATTTATCAGCTCAGTCACAAACCTCTGCCCAACACACCTGAAGCTGTGACAAGTGTCAGTTTATAAGTAATCAAGTCTGCACAACTATTACCTCAGACCCAATGCTGACCACTTTGCCCTGGCGTGTGAATAATCTATTATATATAAACAGTTAGAAGAGACTGTCACATTATGTCTGCTCAGCAAGGGTTGGAGCTCTACAAAGCTAAGCTGATATCAGCATACAACAGGAGGAAGTCATTGCATAGCCCTTCCATACTCTGTCAAATGCCTTGTCACATAATGGGATCTTTACATGGGTTCCGGTTTGAGAGTTCCTCCAATAGCAGATATTGACAGCGATGACATTTCTAATGAAATATATCTCAAGATTGTCAGATGTCTATTTCAGCAGCAACAGTTTGATGAAATCCCTGAATTTACTTGCTCTCACACTGAAACTATCTGCTAACCTTTCAAGATTCAGCACAAATATTTTGTCATTGTAGGACATCTCCACAAACTCTCCTCAGCCTCAATGGTTTAGTCAACAAAAAAAATGAGATTACAAAATTCGAGTTCGAAGTTTCAAAGTACCTTTATTATCGAAGTATGTATGTAGTAAATAACCCTGAGATTCATCTTCCCACAGGCAACCACAAAGAAACACCATAGAACCCAACTGAATAAAGATCCCACGCAACAAGACCATGCTCGTGGGAACATTCAATGGGAAAAAGGAACAAATCGACAAACACACAGAACATTAAATATGAAAGCAGAAGTCTACAACTGCAAGCTGGAGGTGAGGGAAGCCGGTGGCCGCTGAGTCAGTCAGTTCAGTGCTGTGTCAGTGGCTGCAGAAGCCAGTTCCCTGGAGCCCTGGAGCCAGTTCCAGTTCCATGGTGCAGACTCGAGGGGCCGAATGGTCTACTTCTGCACCTGTTGTCTATTGTCTATTGTCTATTGAAGCACCTCGACCAAGTCATGCAAACAGCAAAAACGGCAAACAAAAACACATGCAACAGTAACTACAGAGTCCCCGAGGTGAGGCACAGCTGCGGAGTGTGGTCAGCGCTGAGGATATTAAACATCAAATGCAGAGTCCTCCAAAAGTGAGTC